>NC_143547.1:86058538-86682402 GCF_031878675.1 Megascapheus bottae
CTATTTTGTTCTATTGGTCCTCAGGCCTATTTTTGTGCCAGTGCCAAGCTGTTTTCATGGCTATGGCTTTGTAAGAGATTCAAGTTTGGCATTGGAGTGAAAATTTCTAGTATTGTTTTATTTAGTGTGAATTATTCTCATATCAAAAGTCACCCAGGGCAATAACCAAAATAATATAAATCAATATCCTTGAGGAGTATAAAAAGAAAACCCATCCATAAATTACTAGCACATCCAATTAGAGAGAAGTTAAAGGATCATATACAATAATTAAGTGGCATGTTTTCCTAGGCTCTTTCAAAATATACAAACCAATTAATAGCTAACACCATACGTACAGATTGAGGAATGAAGTCCATGTGATCATAATTAGATAAAGAAAATGTATTGGGAAATGTTCAACATACTTTCTTGATAAAATATCTCTCAATAAATTAGGTGTAAGAATAATGTTCCTCAACACATAAAAATCATTATGATATACCTACAAATATATGTATACTATAAATTATTAAATGTTATGGAACTAGGTGATGGTGGCTCATGCTTGTAAGCCCTAGCTAATCAAGAGGCTGAGATCTGGGGTTCATGCTCAAAGACAGCCAAGGAGGAAAGATTGTGAGACTCTTATCACCAATTAACCACCAGAATCCCATAAGAGGAGCTGAGGTCCAAAGTGTTAGGGTCCTTGACTTGAATAAAAATGCTCAAGGACAACACCCAGGCCTTGAGTTAGGTCCCAAGACCACCAAAAAACATGAAAAAAATTTAATGCATATATAAGTGGGAAACTATCTGGTTGTCATAGATTCTAGAATTCATATTAAAACATCAATTAGAATATTATTAAATATTATATCCTAGCTATTCATTAGAGCCCTTAAAAATTTCTAGTTACATTTTTCAAAGGATATACAACGTCTCTCCTCTGTGTTTGTTTCTGTAAAACAGACACTAATAAATATGGAGCCTTTTCTAAAGAGATAACTGAAAATATGTTTGGCAAAACTGCACACATATAAGATTCAACATAATGCAAAGATCATTGGCTACAGGTGAAAAATTGTGATGGACAATGAGTGCTTTATAGAAGAGAAAATTTAAGATATAAATGCAAAAAGTGCTAAGAATATTAGGCTCCGTCTTAAAATCTAATCGCATTGTTATCTATGGAGTTTGAAACTAACATATGTAAAACTATGTTGTGAGATATATTGTTATTTTCATTATTTTTGTTTATATTGAGATATAATTCACAAACAGATTTCATTATTTAAAAGTGTAAACTGCATTGGTTTTGTTATAGTCCCAATATTGTTTTGACTGTGAAGAGTAGATCTAGAATATTTCTTTTTTTTTCATCCATTGCAACACCCATGTTCATTATCACTGTTCCCTAATTTTCCTTTTACCATTCCCTATCAAGTACTAATCTATTTTTGATGTGTATGCATTTGGCCATTATAGATATTTCACGATAATAAAATCATATATTGTGTCCCCTTGTTATATTTGTTCATTTGGAATAATGTTTGTAAAGTTTTCAATAACACTGAATGCACCATATATAATTTTTGTAGAAGAATAATACTTAATTTCATGAATATGCCTTTGTACTTGTTCATTCATCAGTTGACTCAGTTTACTGTAATTACATGTGATGGTGCTATGATCTCACAAAAAGCAATTGTTTCATGGATTCATTTTTTTAGTTCTATAATCTGGATCTAAATCTATGGTGGCTGTGATATGTTTCTCTATGTTTAATTTTATGAGGAAAAATAATATTTTTCACTTTGTGTAGTAGCTCAAATCTGTAATCTTATGCACATGAAAGATAGAAGCAGCAGTCAGGGATTGAGTCTATCTCAGCCTAAGTCTTTGAGAATCCAATTTCAACCAATTGCTAGGCCCTGTGGAGCATTGCGTTATCTCAGTTTTAGGGGGAACACCCAATGGCCAGGAATGTTTGTATTTTCTTGTCATTCTCCAGCAATAATAGAAAGGGCAAGTGGGAATACTAAAGCCCAGGATTGTATCAGTATAAAATGAGACTCTACCTAAAAGTAAACAGCTTCAAAACAGTCTAGAGATATGTTCCCCAGTAGGGAACCTGTCTAGTAAGCATGAAACCTTAAATTCAGTGAAAATTAGATTATATTAAAGAATGGTTAGATATAGAGTGGTGCACTCACATCTTCACTATCTCATTCAATTGTATTATCAATATTCTTTAATTTCATACAGATTTCAGTTGAATACACAGTACTGATATCTTATTTTTGTGGCCTACAGTTTATATCAGTGTACAATTTGAATTTTACAGTATTATTTTGAGAAATGATTATCTATACGTGCAGAAAAATATAAGGAAATTTTTGGACTGAAAATAGTTCTAATGTATCATCTATTTATCCATTCTCATTCTCCAACAAGCATGGATGTTTTTAATGTGACTCTAGCTTTCTCCTTTTTCAAAAACTCACTGAATCTTAGCCAAAAGTTCAAGAAGTGATTATCCACAATTTTTTAATTGTTTTTTATTATTGGGGTAAGGCATAGAGAGGCTACAGTTACATTTGTCAGGTAGTAGGTACATTAATTTTCAAACATCAATGTCCGTTTTCATGTTTTTGTTCCACTTTCCCTCCCCCCATCCCCTCCCCAATCATCTTGTTTTTCCCCTTCCCTTCCCTATTTCAAATAAACAAATATTATATATACCAGGTAACAAGCTCAATTTTCCATAATTTTTTAAGTTCAAAAGTCTAAAATCTCTGACTTTTGACTAATTAGTGCCTACATAAAATTACATCTTAATTTAATAATTCAGTGAATATTATTCCCACCTAAGTAGCATTATTGTTATATATTTTTAAAGTGTATTGTGAAAGTTTTCTATGGAACGTTATCTTTGACCTTCAGAATGCAAGTTTAATCATAATAATTCACAGTTATAATTTAGAGAACAGTTAAGTAAAGCACTATATTTCATGTGTGGAATGTGACACTTCCACAGTACCCTGACATTCAAGGTTTCTTAGAGATATTCAATTAATATTCATTAGTATAATGATAATAAAAGATTTTGTTGTTATTGTTATCTGAGCTTTCTTGCTAATCTCCCAAAGTTATCAATTTAACTGCATCTATATATTCTTTTGATAACAAAACAAGGTTGTGAAGAAATCAGAACAGATTTGGTGGCCCATGAATACTGAGATCGTTTAGGAGAGAAACATAGATATTGTCCCAGAAAATTAGACAAGTCTTATTCCCATGAATTACAGCCTAAGAAGGTCACGACACACCTTACTGGATTTTTAAAGTTGCTTGCTTAATTGGGACTGAAAAATGTGAAATAATATTTTAAAATATTTAAAGTTTTGAGGCTCAAGGTCAGAATTTAGAGCATTAAGGGTCCAGCAACCAAAATAGACATTTAAAATGTGATCTTGAAATTTGTTTGAATGTATAAAAAAACTTAGAAACTTGATGTAAGCATTTGGATTTTTTTCTTCCTCAACATTATGTCATCATTTTAAATTTGTTTTGAAAATTAAATATATGTATAGATTTTAGCTGAATATATTAAGATAGAGTTAATATTACTTTAAACTGAATATAGTACTATTCTATTTAGATAAGAAAATAGATGATTTGGTTAATAAAGTCGTCTAGTTCTCTCAGAAAGCAAAGTTTATCTATTTTCCAATGACATTAGACATACATGTTTATTGCAGTTGTTTGGTAGAATAAAGGATACATAAGTTATCAAGCTCTAGATAGAAAATTCGAAAAGTCTGTCATATACTACCAGTCTAGCTACCTGTTTATTGAAATAATATGATAGTTCTGAACATAGGATTTAAATTAGGTGAATAAATTTCGTTTCTGCTTTAAGAGTTGCATGAAAGTATGACCACAGCCAGAAACGCATTGACTATTAATGAAGCTTTTAAGAATCCACAGGCTAGGCTGTCCTTTTAACTAGAAAAATATGACCTTTAGTGGATACTACCCTTTTAAATTGTCCTATCTTGTATTTTCATAACATCAATTTTCTTTCTTTGCACATAAAAAAGTTCCATAGTTATGAGCAATGCATATACCTTTCCTGGAAGATAAGCATCTATATTAAAAGCAGAAATATACAATTAATTTCAATTTCAAAAAAATAACAAAACAGAAAAGTACCATAGTCATTAAATAATGATCTTGTTTGCTGGATTTATTATCTTTTCCTCTAAGCTCATTAAGAAAGAGTCTAGCAAAGGGCTAAGGTCTCAATTAATTTTAATGGGCATGACCAAGGTTTAATAGAGTGTGTGTTTTAATTGCCTCGAGATTAGGTAAAATTGTAGCCTAGTTTGCTATTGATAGAAAAGAGATTTTGATCGAGGTACAAAATATTATTCTAAGAGTAATGTATGGCACTATTCACCTATATCTGTTTTGTCTAGGAATTATATTAAGTAACATGAACTTCTAAAATAAATGAGAAAAGTCAAGCACTTGTTAAAACTATAGAAACAGTTTCAAATATAGTGCTGATCCAAATAAAACAGGTGGTGGATAAAAACCCACCTGCCTTCACATTGTTCATGAATGCACAGGTCAACCATCCAAGTTTCAGAGAGTCCATGAGTAGAAGAAAAATTGTATAATTTGGAAATAATCCAACTTGCATTTCTTCCAGCCATCCGTCTTTAAACTAGCCAATCAAAAGTTTGGTGGTACATGGGATTACTTTTCCAAAACGTAATTGGTAAAAAATTATTTTTCTTTAGACCAATTTATTTGGCTAACCTAGTTTTAAAATGTTGACAATAAAATCAATAGGCTAATCATCAGTGTTATTAGCTAAGCAGAATTGTATAAGCATTTTAGAAATTTTAGAAGACCTAATCTTCATAAATGGTGGGGAAAGAAAACAAGTTACAAGATGGTTATTTCCTAAAAAATAAGCAAAATAACCAGTTATTATCAGATAATGGGAATATTCATATATCAGAAAGACTCTCGAAACAAAAACTAAATAAAAAAAGATTAAGAGTAAACTAAAGCTCCAATATAAATGATGTTCTTTCTTACAGTGAATTAATACTACAAAAGTCATGTTACTTCACCTAATATAATTGGTAGGGTATCTCCTAAACAAGAATTTT
This sequence comes from Megascapheus bottae, assembly GCF_031878675.1. Classification (NCBI taxonomy): domain Eukaryota; kingdom Metazoa; phylum Chordata; class Mammalia; order Rodentia; family Geomyidae; genus Megascapheus; species Megascapheus bottae. The sequence continues at coordinate 86,063,707 of NC_143547.1, forward strand.
AAATGTAATTCTCAATGGTAGCTTTTCCTGACATTTTACAACTAAAAAAACTTCTAACTTGAGGTATAATTTCTGAATATTACCGTTACAATTCCAGTGACATATTGAAAATTGACATCCATGCCACAACTTGGCAAATAAATGAATATACAGAATAGTTATTTATTGGGCACTATATATGTTAAGCTTGTAACTTCTCAATCTTTTGTGTATAGTTAGGGCAATATCAATGTTAAGTGTGTATGTGTGTCTGTATATGTGCCTGTGTGTTGATGAGCTTTTCTTTCTGGAACAGAGAAAGAACTTGCAATGGGTATGTAATCAAAATAGCTAGTTGTAAATGATGTATGAAAAATTTAAAATCTCTGGTTATTGTACCTAGAGAATAGAAAGTAGAGAAGGAATGCTAGGAATAGCTGCTCTGGAGTTCAACTGGCATATATTTCAGCATGTTGCCTTATAAACAATGAACAGACAATTCAGCCACTTTGACAACATTAAATTTTATTACAATAAGTGACTAGAAGTTTTTGTTTACTTTTCCTCTTTCCTGTGTTTATTAAAAGCATGTAACAGATGCCTTTATGAATGTAAAACAATAAATATTGATGCTTAAATCTCTGAATGTAAGAAGGATAGCATACATGGAACTTTATCAGATGGTGCTTACTTTTTTGTACTAAGATCTTTCTCAATACTATCTACGTTAACAAAAACACTGAAATAATTTGAGTCTTCTGGTCAATATGCCTCCAGTTACAACCTTAACTTTTATTCCTATATCTATGTGGGCATGACGAATACCACTGAAGAATATATTAATTTGGTATATTTAGTACAATAAATTGAAAAGAGCAGTAAATCTCAAGGAAAGTATCCAACATTTTTTCTTATTAAATTAGTAACCTTGTTACTGAATAGTGATGCCAAAATTTTTGAGAGCATCTGTTTCTGATACCTAATAATGTTATAGTTGTTAAAAGTACAATAATTAGTCAGATGGATTCTGAATCCAAAAATTTATGTATGATATTGAGTAAATATAGTTTTTCATTTGGACTTCTCATTCACTGAGTTTTCATGTATTTGTTCTGACACATTTTTAGTGTAGATTATTATATTAAATACAAAATGAGATAATGTAACACTCCTTTAACAATTTTTGCTTTGTAAAGGTTGTAAAATAATATGTTGTATTACTATAATTCTTGAATTAAAATCAGACTTAGAAAAAATAGAAAAAACATGGAATTACAAACACAATTCAAACAGTCTTGCCCTCTCAAACTCTATTAATTCTACTCCAAAATCTACATGGTTATTAAAATGCTAGTTAATTCTTGAATATATTTGATAATTAGGTTCTGAGTTACAGAGAAAGCAATTATAATTTATATCCTACTGAATATATATATGTAGTTATTGTATGGTTATTACTTTTTGACGTGTCATCCCATTCCTCTGTCTCTTCCTGTTTTTCTTTCTCATACCCATCTGCACACACAAGTTGTATAGTTTAGTTTTACGTAGTTTCTTCTTGTGAGTATAACTGCTGCATTTGTTCACCCTTTTATCTCACATCTTTGCTTTCCCCAACAGATAAACTTAGAGACAAGACAAAAAGAAAATAAACAGCAACAAAGGAAAAATAACCTCATTATTATTATTATTGTTTTGTGGGGCTTGAACTTGGAGTCTTGGGGCATCACTAAAATTTCTGGGCTATGTTAGCACCACTACCACTTTGAGCCACAGCATCACTTGTTTTTCTGGTGGTTAGTTAGAGGTAAGAGTCTCATGGCCTTTCCTGTTTGGGCTGGATTCTTCAGTAAATATAGCTGAACAATAAAATGTACATCAACTGATCAACTGAGTGCAACTTTGTTCAGTGATACAACTATCTACAGATATATTACTGATTAATCTAGCATCTGATTCCTATCTATTAGCTATTCAACTATGGATGTGGAGAGTTGCCACTCCAAAATCCTCCTAATTTCTTGCCACTATAAAATTAATATTCTGTAAACTCTCTGGCAGTTTTGAAATCCTCTCTCTGAAGCACCAGGGTCGGGGGGAGATAAAGTGTGAAAGGAGTTTCCTGGCAACTCTAAGATATCTAGCCTTCCACCTATCCTTGGTGCTATGGTATCACAAGGGAAAAAGAGAAGCCTAACACAGTATTACAATGCAGATTACAATCTCACCTTTGTAATCCTAGCTACACAGAAGGCTGAGATTTGAGGATCACAGTTCAAAAAGCCAGCCTAGGCATGGAATTTTGTGAGAATCTTATCTCCAATTAGCTACCAGAAAACCCGAGGTGGCACTGTGGCTCTAAGTGGTACAGTTCTAGCAAAGCTCAGGGATAGCACCCAGGCCCAGAGAAGGCAAAAATGATAATAATGAAGTCTTTTAATAGACATTGGAAACAAACACCTGTAGATTTTTTTCTGCAGTTTCAAGGAAAAGGAAAAAAATTAATGTACCGTTTTCCATTGTATCATTTGTTTCTTGATTATCATTTATGCATATCTTGGCTAGAGACTGTGACTTGTTAAATAACATCTTATAAAATGCTTCACTTTTATCAACATTTAATTACTCTTTCTGCTCTATTAAAATGGAGTATAATTTGTCAAATCCAATGTAACTGAACAAAATATCTTTTTAAATTACCAACTATTAATTTCAACACAAAGGGATGGTAGTAATTGAAAATTTGTAAATCAGTGTACAATCCAACAGTTTTCAAACAGAAAAATTCCAGTAATGGGAATATTAGTAGAACAAGTTTTACTAAAAGCTGTTTAAAGCTATCCTTAGCCTCAAAATCAAATGTTCCTAATTTAACAGTAAAGTGAATTTTGTCTTGAGTCTAAATCTTTTAGCAAATGTTGAGTCCTTGTTTTCCTATTTCTGTTGACTATGATGTAGTTTTAATTCATGGTTATTGTATATTAAAATGAGAAAATTATGTCTAGAATTTTATCCTTTGGCTTTCAAAAGTAAATCATATATTTTACCATCATTCATGGGCAATTTTGGAGAAATAAAATTCAGCATCTATGTACCTATGTGTTAGTCAATTTTTCTATCATGATATTGAAATACTGGAGATTATCTTATAAGACATTTTATTTTGAGTCTCAGTTGATCATCAATTGACCTTGCTTATTTTGGCCTTTAGCAAAGAAGAATATCAAAATGACAGTAAGTAGTAAAAGACAATCACTGATATTTTAGCTCTGAAAGAAAAAAGGAAAAGGGGCTTAGATTATATAAGAGGGCAAGTTTCCCAATCACTAGGCCATACCTTTTCAACATAGCACCATCCTGTGGACCAAGTGTTCATTATATGGTCCTTTGGGGATAGTAAATATCCAAATTATAGCAATCTTTGTAACAGACTGATCATATTAGATTTTTATATAAAAAATAGTGCTTTTTATCTGTCTCCTCTCTCTCTCTTTTCTCTCACATTTACATTCCAAACATTACATTACAGAAAAGGAAACATAAATTATGTTAATGTTTAAAAACACATTTGTTTAGAAGTAGTCAGCACTAAAATTCTGTTGCTTTGTATTTTGCTATGTGTTTTACCAAATATATACAATTTGGCTTTATAGCTCTTAGTATGAGAAATAGTATTTGAAAATAAAAACTAATGTAAGGAAGACATATCAATAGTTGACACAGGTACATGCACAGAATTTAAGAATTATAAAACCATTCAGTTTAAAATATATATATATATATATATATATATGCTCTAATGGAACTGAAGATATCTTCTAAATTAAACTCCCAGGAATCCTCATAAAATGCTTTTACCCTCAATTATGGATTGTAAGAGCCTTTTCTGAAGAATGTGACAAGTTCAAGTGAAAAGACCTAAAGATACTCACATATTAAGGAATTATTAGACAACTAAAGAAAGGCATTGTAGAAAAGTCATAAAAACATAATAGAGAAATCTTTAAGGAAAAGAGTATCTTGGGTATAGTTCTACAGAAAAGGATTTTCAGATAAGATTCTTGTTACTAGTTATCATTGCACTGTTATTGAATTAGAAGCGTTAGTTTATGATTAGGGAAAGCATCAAAGCCAGCCCATATCTTCAGGTTATTTAAACTCTACACCCATGTGTAAAAATGAAGTAGAAAAGCTACCACAAATTTGGTTTTACTACAGGAGAAAATGGAGCTCTTTTTGTATTCCTCTTGTCAGTTAATCATTGGAGACTTGATTGATGCTGAGAAGAAAGTGTAATCACCATGGTAGTATTATTCTGTAATGTCATGTTAAATGGGCAGCAAAGCGTCTGTTTCAGAGGGATTTTAAAAGGAAAAAAAATTCTATAGGATGATCATTAAATCTGCAGAAAAAATAACTTTACACTTGTATCTATGCCTAAAATTCTTTGTATAGCATTTCATAAAACCATAAGAGTAGAAGAAATAGAGAAGATGGCATCATGGATAGAAAACAGGGAACCAAGAGAGCTCTCTCCAAAGAAGCTGAGCTTTAAGGTCCCATAGAGTTATCCATGTCTAGAGAGTAATAAATAACTCTATAGAGATTTATACCAAAGAAGATAATGATAACTACATGGATAAAAAGTCAGAATTAAGCACATATTGGTTGTGTCAACCTGGGGAGCTGCTCAAGACTACTGCCCTAACCCTAGGGCTGGGCATTGTCCCTGAGCTCTTCAGCTCAAAGTGGTAGCCTTACTCTTGAGCCAAGCCCCACTTTACCATTTTCTAGAGGTTAATTGCAGATAAGATTCACGGATCCTTTTGTGCCCAGGCTGGCTTTGAACCTTGATCCTACTGAGTAGCTACTATTGCAAGCATGAACAGCCGTGCCGGCTTAAAATGGTAAATGTTTAAGGAAATTTATTTAATTTAATTTAAACATTAATTAATATAAATATATACTGAAACTACTCTAATTTTCTTGTTATAAATGTTTTGTACATCAGTTTAAGGGAAGTTGTACTAATCTTTAATAATAAAGAGACAAAATATTCATAAGAAACAAATTCACCAATACTAAAACAATGATTTTTTTAAATCTATTATTGAGAATTTACGTACATTGGATCTAAAAATGAAGCTGTAAGAACTGAAACAGGAAATTAAGGGAACAGCAAAATTATTTCAGTGTAGCCTATTTTAAACATAGGAAGATAAAAATGACTTGCTTGACCTTAAAATGTAACAGTCCTTTTTATAGATCACAGTGTTTGGGTTAGGAATGTCAATCAAGTATTTCATGAATATATTTCAGCGGCTGTAAAATTTGATTAAAATTTAATGTAGCCTCACATCTTCCCTAAGTTTGAATGAATTTAAATGGTCAACTATCTGTGAAATTATGGTTTTACTTGTTAATTGTTCAGGATCTTTATAAAAAGGAAGTTACTTTTACCTTCTTTTAAGAGCATTATTGAACTTGAGGGCAGTTTTTTCCATTATTGTTACATTTTTAATGTTATTATAAAGGTGATGTACAAAAGGCTTACTTTTTCATAATCCAGGAAAAGAGTACATTTCTTTCTTTTTATTGTCGGGATAATGAATACAGTGGTTAAAGTTACAATTGTCAGGTAGAAGGTACATTACTTCTCACACATTGATACCCCTTCTCATGTTTTTGTCCCCTTTTCCCTCCCCCTCCCTCCCCCCTTAAATAAATAAATGTATATACAATATAACAGGTAACAAAGTCACATACAGTAACAACATGAGATTAACAGCAAGTGTAAAAAAAGAGAACAGAAATAACATTTCATTGAGAACAACAATCACACAATACAAACCTCTTGTTTCCATTGATTGTAGTTTTAACCACTTACGCTGTCCTAACACAGAAGTTGATTTTAAAAAGTGTCCTTACTCATATTTTGTTTGTGAAGATCAGGTTGTACACTTACACAAGCAGACATTCAAGCAAGTTCCCATACTTCTGAAAAATCATTGTTTCTAGAATATCCTTATGTAAAATGAGTTCAGTAAAACTGTTTAATGAACTGAGCATTAAATGTATTAAACTTTTGTAACCTGTAAAATACATAAATTGGAACAATGTTATACTAAACAGTATTGTGTTGTGTATTCTAAGAAGCTCTGTAAGAAGCAAGCTAGAAAATATTACATGGAGCCAGGTGGTGGCTCACACCTGTAATCCTAGCTACTCAAGAGGCTGAGATCTGAGGATCACAATTCAAAGAGAACCTGGACACTAAAGTCTGTGAGACTCTTATTTCTAATTAATCAGTAGAAAATGGGAAGTGGGGCTATGGATCAAGGGGTAGAGTGGTAGCCTTGAGCTGAAGAGCTCAGAGACAGCGCCAGGCCCCAGAGTTCAAGTCACATGACCCACAAAAACAACAAAAAAAATTACATGGAATTCTTACCTTCCCTCATAGGTTGAGAAAGAGGAAAAGTATATTTCTTCCTATGTGGAATTTCTTTTTTTTTAGTTTGTATTTTATGTTCATTATTTTTCCAAGGGAATAAAAAATATGAGGATTGTGATAACCCAGGGAGGAATGTTTGTGTCACTCTTACCTCCAATTAACCAGCATAAGACTGAAAGTGGTGCTGTGATTACAAATAGTAGAGTGCTAATCTTGTACAAAAGAACTCAGGGACAGTTCCCAGGCCCTGGGTTCAAGCCCCATGAGTAAAAAATAGTTGCATTCAAGTACTAATCCTTGATACTGGTAAATATCACAGTAATTGACAATTGGGTCTTTGCAAACGTAATTATGTAAAAATGAGGACACATGGCATTTGCATGGGTTCTAATATAACACTGTGTGTTCTGTTAAGATGAGAGAAATTGAGACACACAGACTCAATTGAAAAAAGATCATCATGAGAAAGTACACGGACACATAGGGAGGAGCCATGGTGGATACAAAGACTGGAAAGATAGTGTTCCAGAGAAGGGAAGGCAGAGGATTACTGATAATGGCCAGAAGCTCAGTCAGAGAGAGTCTCTCCTAGAAGAAACCATCTCCAAATAACCTTGATGTTGGACTTCTATGCCTTCAGAACTGTGAAAGAATAAGTAGCTACTGTTTTAAGTTCCCATGTCGTCTGTGATACATTGTTAGAGGAATCCTGTGAAATGAACACAGTGGGCAAGTACAGAAGCAGTTGGAAGGGTCTTAGAATTGTCCAGTGAAGAAATCAGAAAAAAAAAATCAGAGCAGGAGCTCAGTTAATATGATAACGATGCTAAAAGGCTAGAGAAATCTACAGATGCCATAAAGTTACAGCTAACAGAATGTACTGAGATAGAAGACATGACATATAATACATGTTAGATAATAAGATTATCTGGGGCCAGGAGTTTAGTCTAGTGGCAGAGTGCTTACCTAGCATGCACGAAGACCAGAAGTCAATTCCTTGGTACCAAATACATAGAAAAAGCTGAAAGTTGTGCTGTGGCTTAAGTGGTAGAGTTCTAGCCTTGAGAAAGCCCAAAGACAGTTATCAGGCCAAGAGTTCAAGGCCTAGGACTGGCAAAAAAAGATTATCTGCAGCAATGATAGATTTTCTACATGTGATAGATGATTATAAATGTATAAGTTTTCATTGCTCTAAGGATCCCAAGTTTGAAATTATTTAAACTGAAATCATTTAACAGAGAAAACAGCTATTTTGTTGTGCAATCAATGAGTGGATGATTCCTTCTCTAGATCTTAATGTCCCAGTTTGGGTTTCATTGTATGATTCTGTGATTATCATCAAGTGTTTCTTTTTTGTCACAAGACTGGGAAAAGTGTCCAGAAAATAGTTGGCTACTTTATGTCACATTGTTCATAGTCTCTAGTAGCTTTGAAAAACCAAACTTGGTCCTTATTGTTATTGATTCTCTGTCATTTGATATGGTGAATACGTAAAGGAATGATCTACCATATGAAAAATAGTATTATAATTTTTCCTACTCGGGAGGTTGAGATTTGAGGATTGCTCTTTGAAGCCACCTGAGGCAGGAACATGTGTGAGACTCTTATCTGTAATTAATAACCAAAAAGTTGGAAATGGAGCTGTGGTTCAAGATGTAGAGCACTAGTCTTGAGCAAAAAATAAAGAAAAGAAAAGGAAAGAGTCAGGGACAGCACCCAGATCCTAAGTTAAAGGCCGAGGACTGAAACTAATATAATATATATTATATAACATATTATATATTGATATATATCATATTATTTTCTGTAATTTTCTGTGCTTTTTCTTAGGCATATAGGAATATGTTGAGTCCTATGAATAGAAATGCTACCAAGAAGAGTTTTCATGTTTCCCTCAGCATGAACAAACACCCTCTTCAAGGAGTGTCTGAGATGTGTATTAATTATTACAAATGAAGAAAACTATTGAGCCTATGTTCCTTTGGATCTGACTTACTTCACTTAATTTGATTTTTTTCCAAGTCTTTCCATTTCCTTACAAATGGGGTGATGGCATTTTTTCTGATGGCAGCATAGAATTCCATTGTGTATAAGTACAACATCTTCTTGATCAAATAAAGTACTGAATGGCATCAGAGTTGGTTCTATATCTTTGCTGTGGTAAACAGTGCTACAATGAACAACACTGTGCTAGTGGGTTTAGTGAATAAAAAGGGCAATATTAGTCTTGTTACAGTTTTGGTATATTATAGTACAATTCAGGAGTTTGGGAGGTCTTTCCACTTCCTCAGTTCTGATTTAATTTTCTTTTTCAGATTTTGAAAGTTTTCATCATAAATATCCTTTACGTTCATAGTTAATGCCTAAGCACTTCGATTTCTTTGAGACTATTGCAAAAGGAGTTGCTTTCCTGATTGCTGCCTCGATCCTCTTGTTGTTGGCACACAGGAAAGCAGCTGATTTTTGAAGGTTAATTTTATACCCTGCTACTTTGCGAAAGTTTCGAATCAGCTCGTTGAACTTATGAGTGGAGTCTATAGAGTTCTTTAAATACAGAATCATGTCATCTGCAACAAGGGCAAGATTCACTTCCTCTTTCCCTATGGAGTTTTCTTCTATGTACTATAATATACCAAAACAGTAACTAGACTAATATTGCAATTTTTATTTACTTACAGAGTTACATTTAGTAATTTTCTTGAATTTTTATAAGACTATGGGTTATAGTCTTTAATTTTAGCTTGAAGACTTTCTCTACAGATTCTCATAGTGTAAGCTCAACAGTATTTTGTTCTTTCCATTTTTGATAAGTTGGAAATTTTTCCATTGTACCTTAAATTATAAAGAGCTTTTTTGATGACTCTCGGATTTTTTGAATTTTGAATTCTTCTCCTTTAAACTCTGAATACATCATGTCATTGCCTTAATTACAAGTTGGCTATTTTTTCCATTGTTTTCATTAAGGTTGCTTAATGTTTAGGTTTTCATGATCTAACTAGTATTTGAAATTTAATGTACATTTGATGAATATATCTTCATAAATGTGGACAACGTTACATTGGTAATCTTATTTTTGATTCATGTGAATGATTAATGATTCTTGTTGCTGTTTTAATTAGTCTGTGTAGGCTTTGTTGTGATGACACAAATAGATATCTTTGTAACTTTGTTTTCTGAGGTTTTTTTAGATAACGTGTATTATTTTTGTGACCAAAATTGCAATAGTTATAGATTGTGATTTCAATTTTGTTCTATCCCTTTCTTCTTTTCACTTATACTTGTTTCTGCTTCAGTGTTCTATACATCTTGTTCATTCAGAAATCTCAAATAGTCTGCTTTAAAGTTCATTAACTCACTTAAGATTACTCTGTGAATTGTTCTTTTCAAGCATTACATGTTTAAGCAAAAACATCTATATTTAGTTTATTGTAATGTTGTCTATCTTTATATTGATATTTACCTTTAGGTGATAAATCATCTTATTGTTTAAAAAATTTTTTTAAGCCAGAGTTTTAAGTCTTAGTGAATCAAATGCATGTCTCTATATTAGCTGACTTTTCCCATTATAATAGCCACATTTTTGTTTTTCTTTGTATTTCTTATAGTTTAGAGTTGAAACTGGAACTTTAAAATGATTAAGTCAGCCCATTCTGGATCTTAATCCCCTGGAGCTTACTGTTGTTGCTCTTCATTGTTTTTCTGTTCTTGGTATTTGATCTGTTAGTGACTTTCTTAGAGAATTTCGGTAAAGTCTTTATTCTCTCTTGTATGAGGACAGTGAAGTCCCTGATCAATTAGCTTGATAATTATTCGTTGATTGGATAGGGATTTCATTAAGAGTCTTGAAACAATGTCTTCTTCCTCCCCAATTTTTGTGTGAATGTTCAGGAATGATTTCAGTGCTTGACAAGCAGTTTACAATTCTGCCATTCCTGTCTTAATTTTCTCCTTAGTGTCAGGCAGTCATAATACTACTTTTGTAGGGACATAAGCCTTGCTTTCTAGAGAACCAGAAACATTCTGAAATTTCAAAATCCCTTTAGAGAAATATTATTTTTCAGAACTTCCTTTTAATTTTTGTGGGCAGTTTTCTGTTTGTATCAGAATTAGCGATTCAGCCAGCTATAATATTACACAATTATTTCTGATTCTCAACAAAATGCTATGGGGTGGAAATTTTCATTTATACGAGTCAGATAAGAATACAAGCCCTGCAAATTAGATTTTTCCAAGTGATTACTGGGAGATTAAATTGGGCCAGTTTTCTCTGGACAGGATTCTTGAGAAGTGAGAAGACATTTTTCTTTCTCTACCTGCTAGAATTACAGTTTTCCCATGTGTTATGTTTATTAGGATTACTAATTACTAATTAGTCTGTTGTGGTGATGGAAACATGAAAATTCTACAAGTTGAAATGACTGCCAAATCATCAAGACTAGGATATTTTAAGTATTTATATATAGGAAAATATGTGTGCATTCTTATTTTGGTTTATTTTCAATATTACGTAAATTTGATTTTGGCAAATTTTGCTACTGTTCTCACTACTTTTATTGAAATGATGATTTTCAGAGTTCTTATACTATAATTGTGATCATTTGTCCCATATACAAGTTTATTTCTTTGAAATGTGCCTCTGGATATTGAGTAGTTGTGTGAAAATGTTTTCATCCAGCTATTTGAATACAGCTATCCTCTATTTCTCTCTTCCCCTGTTTGTGATATGCCATTATACCCCAGTTATAATCTTTGGGAATATTTTCCCATTTCTTCAGCATACTTCTAGAATGGACTTTTTCTTGTTTGTTTAGATATTTAGAAATTTGACTATGATATGCCATGTATTAACTTTAGGGTTTCTAGTTTTAATAGTTTTGTTTTTTGAACAAGTTTATTTTTGATTTAGTTTAATGAGATTTCTTCTACTGAGTTTTCAATACCTTTGTCTTTCAGTATCAAGCTAAAAATTTAGAACTTCTTCTCTAGGTTTTGTATTGAGATCTTTGTAGACAGTTATTTTGGGAAGATTAAAACATATTAAGTACTAGCCATCTTCTACTGGATAGTAGCAAAAAGAAGTAGGGTTCTTTAAGCTTTTACTGGCAATAATTTTAAACCTGGCTATAAAGATTTTTCCCTTAAAAAACTATAGGTTATATGCATGGAAAAAATTTACCAAAATAATGCAGTTAGGAATCTTACCTCACATTAACGAGCAAAAAGCTGGAAGTGGGTACATTACTCAGATGGCTGTAACCAGAAAAATACAAGTAAGAGTCCAAGCCCCAATCAATATCAGTTCACGCACATATGCGCATACGCACACACACACACACACACACACACACACACACACACACACACAGATGAAATCCCTTTGTAAGTCTTTTGTAATATCCCGGTTAATGCAAAACAATGCACATATTCAGTGAGATTCATTTCAATACACACTTAAATCCATAATACACACATCATTCATTGAACATATGGAACCGTGCTTCTAATTACACCCTTTTTCTCAATCTAGCATGTCTTCTAGTTCCCAATACATTTTTTAGTATTCACATGTGAGTACAGTAATGTTATCCTTTTCTCCTGTCTTATTTTGCTTAATATGGTTGCCCATCAGTTCTATCCAATTTCCGACATGCATGCATAATTTCATTTTTATTTATGGCTTAGTAATAGATCATTATTTAAAGGTTTATTATCTATTAACATATTAGTAGGCATTGAAACTGATTTCATGTCTTGGTTACTTTGAATGCTACTATTATAAACAGGGGCATGAAGGTATCCATTTTTCATATATATGCATATATACATATATATGAAGCAGATAACAGCTATAAAAGAGTTGTAGTTTTAGTTTTTGGATAAAGCTGTTTTATAATGGCAGGACTAATTTACATTCCCATCAGTAGTGGATAGGAGGTTTTTTTTCCACTCACCGATATTTGTTTTTACATGCTTTTTCTTGTTCTTTTCTTCTTCTTTCCTTTTCTTTCGTAGCAATGGAAAAAACTATTTTCTAGGTACAGTTCAATTTCCCTAAGTTTTTGTTCATTTTTGAAATAGATTGTATGCTCACTATTTTTGTTGTTTTTGGATTCACCAATATATATTGTTTTTAGCTTAGTATGAGAGGACACAATTTATACTCAGATTTTGTGGCTCATCACTTATGAGTTATCTCATTTGGTTTCTGAAATATTCACAGCTTCACATAAACATAGGCTGTAATATGTTCTGATTGTCTTCAGGACCATTTAAGTGTGTTTTTAATTTTAGAGAAAGGGTATTGAATTACAAATGTACATGTATAGATATATGAAAGATTGGAATAAAATACCATGATTTTACTTAATTCACATTGCCTTCATAATAATTGTCCAAATTTAATACAATTGGCAAATTGATATAATATTTCTAGTTAAAATAAATCTCTCAGAACATTTTATTAATCTAGTTCTTGATTGAGCATATATATGTATTTGTGTCATGAATGTACTGGATACCAGGTTATGTGAACAAATGATGCACAAACTGTAAGACACTAAACAGGCAACCATACTACATTTAAGTAAGTGAAAAGAAGAGTTACGCAACCACTCCGTTGTGAAGTCTGCATGATTATCATCACTTTAAACTATTATTTTAATTTAGAATAAGCTTAAAACTATATAATCATTGTAAATTTTTAAACATTCCTCATACCTAGTTTGCCTTATAAGTATTATGAATTAGAGAGGATATTTTCAACATCTTGAACTAACAATGATTTAGTATTATTTCATAAATGTCATAGCTCATTAAGAATTCCCCAAAATTTCTCTAATTAGCTTTTTTCTATTATACAAGTTACTTTCCCCTATATCTACAGTACATGCTTTCAAAGGTTCTCACAATGAAGTGACTGGAAATAGTCTACCTCTGTAAGTGTAGAATATCTAAAAATCACTTCAAACTAATACAAAGGAGATTTTTTTCTCATTCCAGCTTAGATATTTAAGTCAATAATTTTTTTGTTTTAGTCAAATAATCATCTCATATTTCATACTCTAAAATTGTTTTTTAACACAATTTTTTTGCTAGTACTGGGCTTGAGCTCAGGGCCTGAGCACTGTCCTTGGACTTTCTCAAGGCTAGAGCTCTACCACTTGAGCCTCAGCACCACTTCCGGCTTTTTTTGTATGTATGTGGTACCCAGGAATCGAACCCGGGTCTTCGTGCATGCTAGGCAAGCACTTTAACCACTAGGCCAAACTCCCAGCCCTTTTAACACAATTTTTATGTTGTTTCTCAAATTGTTACAGCTATAAATATTTACATCTTTTGCAACTGGATTGCATGTCTCTGACACTGTGATTATTTTAATTTTTTGGCGATCTAATGAGTTCACACAATTCTTTGGACAGCCTGAAAAATCTTGAGAGTAGATCAGTTTTGACCTGAGACTTCATAGTGTTCAAGAAGTTGATCTATGTAAAGTGAAAAAACATTTAAAATCAGTAAAGTGTGAAAGAAAAACAATAATTCTGCATGCCTGCTTGGGAAATTGAAAGAGCCACACATATATGATTAGAAAAGGAACCCTTAAGTTGTCTTTTTATAATTTTGTTCTCTTTGGGATCTCTATAAGTATTATAATTGAAGCATGTAGATAAGTTTAGGAAAATTAAAACGAGTAATGAAGAAAAAACATGATTAAATTTCTTTTGTTAAAAGGAAAATAAAATAATATTGTACTAAAAAATTACAGGTAAAGCCCAAAACAGTCACCAACTGATATTAAAACCATTAGAAAATGGTGATAGGAATGAAATTTCAAATATTTATTGTTTTAACAACATAAAACATCAGTGTTCCAAAATGGCAGGCATAATATGACAGTTGCTATACAGAATGGATGATAAATCATATCATTACAGGAAGTAATCATCTCGTCAACCCTACTGTTATGAGTAAACATTTGTTATGGACATACTTGACATGAATTATTTTTTCAATACCTATTTTTATTTCCATATATTAGTTATTCAATTGAATGCATTATATTTTCAACAATATGATATGCTTTGTTCATATACATCTTTTCATTATTCTTTATTGATTCTCCTACATCATATCTTTCTTCCTCTCAAATAGTATCTCTAATATTTTCATGTCTTTCGAAAATCTGTATTCTACGTATGATAGACAATATGTAATTATTTGTCTTTCTGGGCCTGATTTCACTAAGCATAATGATTAACAGTTTTTTCCACTAACTTGCAAATAATATCATTTCATTCGTATTTACTGCTAATACTACAACTGTGCAATTGTGTCACTTTGATAAATCTGATCATCTGTTGATGAGCACCTAGACATATTTCAAAATTTAGCAGTTAGAAATAGAACCTCACTAAATTGACACAGATATTTAGGTATCACAATTGTATGCTGACTGATTCTTTCAGGTACAAACTAGCTATATTAATGGACATGTAGACCAATGCAATAGAATAGTGGACACAGAAATAAATCTAGGCAGCAGTAGTCATTTAATAGTCAATAAAGTAACCAAAAATATGTTGGAGAAAAAATACCTTTCACAGCTATAATTGGTTATGAAACCATAATTGGTTGTGAAATTGTATACACATATTCAGAAGAGAGAAGATACATCTACTACACGTATTTCTGCATGAAAATCAGTTCAAAAGTGAACAAAGGACTAATAAAGCATTTACAAATTAATTTTTATAAGTCTGCATGGGGAACTAAAACAAAATGCCAGAGATGGTATGGACTAAAGAAAACAGTACTATTTGCAGGATTTCTGGAATTGCCAGCCTTCATCTTCTCACCATTTCTCTTTAATTACTGGCCAAGAGCCGACTCTCTATAAAATCCTCACATTGGGATTTATCATATAAAAATATAAATTGTGAGGAAATATATTAAGTAAATGTTATATACTTATTATATGCTTTATATAGAAAATATTGTTATATATTTCATTTCATAATTGAAAATTAGAGATATTTAAATTTTCTTCACTTATACTTTCTAAAATTGATATATATATGAATTGCATAGTTAATATAGAGTGGTTATAAAAACAAAATGTGATGAAATCTAGGATACAGAAACAAGACGTTTATCATTGTGATTGTTGTTCTTAATATACTATGTGCAGTTCTTTTCTCTTTTTTTCCCCTTATGGTTAATCTCATGTACTTATTGTATCTGACTTGGTTGCCTAGTATATTGTAAATACACTTACTTGTTTATTTGAGATAGGAAGTAGAAGGAGGAAAGCAAGATGATTGGGAGGCGATGAAGGAAAGGAAAGGGGGTATCAAGGTTGAAAAGTAATGCACCCACTACCTGATGAATGTAACTGTAACCCAACAATAATATGCAATTTAAAAATGCTATTACCCTTCATCATAGGCTAGGTAAAATACATTGCAATCAAATGGTACTGGCTGCAAAAATAGATTACAAGCATTTTAAATAACACTTTCTAAACCAAAATTTCTGTGAAATATGTATTTATTAAGCTTTCAGTATAAACTCTTTCATAGTATACTTCAAAGTAACTTATTTTGAAATATATTTAATGCAGGTGCATATCCTTTGTAATTGCATTAACAGATGCAATTAATAAGATCAGTGAATATGTATATTCTATTATCTCATGAAAGTGATGCCAGACCCAGGTATCAATTCATGCCAAAATATAAAATAAATTAGAAAAACAACTAGAAGAGACAGTGTCATTGTGTTCATTGTATCACTGACAAGCAAAGACCTTAATAGTATCTGCTTTTGTGTGAAAATATTCAGGGGATTAAACTTGATGAATTATAGTTTCAAAGAAAATTTATTGGAAAGGACAACTCCACACAATCAGAAGTTCTCTAAAACCTATATGAGACTTATTCTATGTTGTTTATGAATTTTGTCCTAGAAGAGGATTAAAATTATTTTATGTGTGAAGGACAACTCCATACAATCAGAAATTTTCATTTCTTTTTTTTTGCCAGTCCTGGGCTTGAGCTCAGGGCCTGAGCACTGTCCTTGGACTTTCTCAAGGCTAGAGCTCTACCACTTGAGCATCAGCACCATTTCAGGCTTTTTTCTATGTATGTGGTACCGAGGACTCGAACCTGGGTCTTCCTGCATGATAGGCACTCCACCACTAGGCCAAACTCCTGTCCCACAATCAGAAATTTTCTAAAACCTATGAGACTTATTCTATATTATTTATGACATGGATTTTACTGTAGCACAGGCTTCATTTTGATAGCAATTTCATCAATGGGTTGTACAGTTTGTCCATAATCCTCGATCTTTTAAAACTTTTTAGCACAGTACATCTTAATTCTCAAGTTTCCACATCACATATTCCAACTCTTCCAAATTTTACAGGAAATATTCCAATTTTAAAATTAATCATTCTTTGTGAAAAATGTATTACTATGTATAGTTCCAAATTTCAATCATTAAAAACTGTTATACGAGCAAGGAGCTCAAGCCTGTAATCCTAGCTAATCAGGAGGATCACATTCAAAGACAGCAGGACCACTAAAGACAATAAAGACCATGATCCATTCATCTCCATTTAATCACTAGAAAAAGGGTAGTGAAACTATGGCTCTGGAGGTAGGGTGGTAGCCTTGAGCTGACGAGCTCAGGGACAGTGTCCAGGACCAGAAGTCAAGCCACATGACAAACAAAACAACAGCAACAACAACAACAATAAAGCAAAACCAAAAAAAAAGCCTGCTGTACAACTCTAACCCATTAGTACATCACCTGGTCCATAAAAGTAAATTTTAAAAAATGAAACTAGTATGTAATATATTTCCTACTTTATTCTTCTGTTTTGAGGCAACATTTATATAGGAATAGGTAAAAGATGCAGTATCTATCACTGAGGAGCCAAAGCAGGTATTTACTCTCAGGAAAACTTCCAAGGACAGAACTGTTTATCCCAACTACTTAGTATGAACATAAAGTCTAATACAATTGCAAATCACAATTAAAAGTAGTTTGTGCATGACAAGATGACATGAAATGTAAAAGTATGAACTGTTGATAGTTCAGATGTCACTGAAGGCATGGGATTGGAAAGACCATAGATATTATTCTTCTGATCACATCTTATGGGTGAAGAAGGTTGGGAGGGAAAAACTGGGAAAAAACGAGTGAAGAGGTGATGCTGTTCAAGAAGAAATTTACTCATTACCTGACCTGTGTAATTATAACCACTCTGTACATTGCCTTTATGATATAAATAAATAAAATTTAAAAAGAATCCAGAAATATTAGAGTGCATCTTCATCCTTCACTGATAAAAAATATTAATTTATGTAGTACATTTTTTGCCACTCCTGGGGCTTGAACTCAGGGTCTGAGTACTGTCCTTTGGCTTTTTCCTCAAAGCTAGCACTCTGCCACTTGAGCCACAGTACCACTTCTGGCTTTTTCTATGTATGTGGTAACAAGGAATCGAACCCAGTCCTTTGTGAATGCTAGGCAAGCACTCTACCACTAGGCCAAACTCCTGGCCCACATATTTTAAAGAAATATCATAATTTTCTTTACTTTTTATTTTGCAAGCCCTTGGGCTTGAATTCAGAGCCTGAGCACTGTCCTTGGGCTTTCTCAAGACTAGAGCTCTATCACTTGAGCCACAGCATCACTTCTGGCTTTTTCTGTATATGTGGTACAGAGGAAACAAATCCAGGGCTTTGTGTATGCTAGGCAGGCACTCTACCACTAGGCCACGCTCCCAGCCCTCATAATTTCCTTTTTTAAGTCATTAATACTTTGAATACTGTTGTTCCTCTCAACACCTAACAGTTTTCTTGGAGGTAGTTACTCATAGAAATGGGTTACATCTATTTTATTTAATGTAATATACCTTTTTATTACCCTGATTTTCTTGATGTATTTTGCACATACAATGAAACATATTGAGAATACAGGTAAATAGTCACAAATGCTCCATTTGCATCAGCACCAAAAAAAGGATTCTTCGTGTAGCAAAACCACTTATTGAAATATTTTAGCATGTTTTTGTTATATATATTCCAGAGGTTTTCTAGCCTTCAAAAATGATTGAATAAAACCCATATAACTTTCGAGGATAGGTAGTTAGAAATCTGATAGTTAACATTTTATATTCCCTGTGTGAAAATTAAATGAGCATAAAAATTCAAGTTTTAGATGGGAGATAGGAAATTTAGTTCCCAATTGAGTAAATTGAAAGTTATTAAAATTAATGAATTTTATTATTTTTCAAAGTATATTTTCTGCTAAATATAATAATTTCAATTTCAGATTAAATTGACCTTTGAATGTCAAATTAAAGACATTGGATTTAGAGTTGTTCTGTAATTCCAAAATCTTGTCTGCACATCCGAATGGCATGAAAGCTATAAAAATACATATCCCATGTCTCCAATTAAGATCCAGAACTCTGAATAGTCAGGATTGCCATTTGTTTTTGTTTTATTTGTAAATTAACATGGTAGAAAGGACAAAATTGTTTGAGAAAATAATAATTCTAGACAAAATATAAATTAAGTGAAGACAGAATTGTGGAAAGAAGTCTCTTGAGTGAGATTGGATGTGGGTATTCTGTAAGAGTTTTCTGAGGTAGTCTTAGATATGAAAGAATGTTAAGGTTAAGAGAGTAGCAACAGTCTTGAAAAAGCAGGGTTCCATTGTCAGACAATTCCACAGGTTTGTTTCTGTTAGCTATTTCTGGTTTGCTTTTGTCTTGCTCTCATGTGTTCTTCCTTTAAAGGCCAGATAATGTTAAATTTACATCTGTATAAAATAAACCACCAGAAATTCAAAGTTAGAAATGTCAACTTATCAGCCCGAGTTCTGCTTTGAAGAGCCTTTCAGTCAGAAGAAAAGCCTGGACTTCCCCTGAGATTACATTTTGATCCTCAAATCTTTCTTTTCCTACCAAAAATAAAAGTTGAAAAGGGAGAAACATCCTCAACAAATGCTCTCTGCATACAACCAGCGCCCAAGCAGAGGAAAGTTGATAAGCCAGGTCAAGAGAAAAAAGTACCACATAAGAGAATCCATTTATGTGTAAAATTATTTTTAACATTACTCTTGAAGCTGGAGGTGTACCAGATGAAAGAACTGTCACTTCATCAGAAGAGAACTAGAAGGCTTAAACCACACACAGAGATGTTTGTACATGTTGATGCTGAGTGGCAACTTGATGTTGTCTGTTTTCAATAAGATATCCTTGGTTGGTATTCATTGCATTCAGTCCAGTCATTCACAGTGTTATATAAGATAAACTGAGAGAAGATTGAAGTAAGCCGAATCACATCATTACCAAAAAAGGTACATAGAAAAATTATTTTGATTAAAATAATGATTTACCAGAATGCTGTTTTTTTCATTTTTTTCTGTTTTGTTTTGCAAAAAACCTGGCTATTTGATATCACCATTAATTCCACTGCTTTGCTCCCCAATGACTACCTGTATTTCCATGATATATTCTGATAAAATATTGAGTTGATGATTAACTAGGCTTATTTGTTGGAGAAGGGTTATTAGAATACCACCCCATGGGACAGAAGTTAAAATGTCTTTTGTGATTCTTGCCAGTATTTTTAGATAATATGTATAAACCTTAAGATCAACACCATTTTCCAGGAAAACTTCATATGCTTGGCTTTTCTGTTTTAAAATTCACAGTAGCAATTACAATTGTAAATTGGCTAGAATTTATATGAGTTCTGGCATGTCAGGAACTTTTGTATGATTACTATTAAATTTTCAATGCTTATGCTCATACTTGATGACACAATATGATTGCAACAAAAAGAGTTAAATAATAACTTTTACTAGGTGCTAAGCTTGGTGCTAAGTGAACTGAATAATTAAGGTGTCTGTCCTCATGGAAAATAAAGGTTAGAAGCGCATTTTTCATTGCCTGTAATGTAGACAACTGAGAAATATTATGGGCAGATATGAGTTTCAAAATCCATGTTTCGTCTTTTGGAAAAAATACATTGAATTTCTCCTGTTTGAAAAAAATTGATCCTCTGATATTGTTACTTGTCTATCTTACTCTTTTTATTTCACAGTGCTTAGAGCAGTAACGTTCATGTAAAAAAAATTTAAAAACACTAAACTGGGAGTAAAACCCCAGGAATTTTACTTGAAGAAAAAGGAAATATTTCTATTTGACGAAAGAGGCAATAAATAATTTTAACTGAAATTACTTAAAATTAATCACATAGGGGCCGAAAGTTTGAACTAGTGGTAGAGTGCTTGTCTAGAACCCAGGTTCTATTCCTTGGTACCACATACATAGAAAAAAGCTGGAAGTGGTGATGAGGTTCGAGTGGTAGAGCTCTAAGCTTGAGTTAAGCCCAAGGACAGTGCTCAGGCCCTGAGTTCAAGGCTCAGGACTGGCAAAACTTATAAATTACATAAGGTTGCTTAATTGGAAGACTGGAAATCCAACAGAATTTTTAAGTAATTAGAATAAGAAGTCATAAAAATAGATAACTAGATGATGCACCAAATCAGCTGCACTGAGGGAACAGAAGAAAAATAGTTGTGACTAGAACAATGTAAATCAACAGTCCTTATGATGATGATATTCTGTTTGCTTTATCAATATTGAACTCTTACTTTTTTTTACTACCGTGGAAGATTATTCTACACGGAAAAACTCATTGAAGGGTACAAAGTATTATATCATAGCATTGCAAGTGGCTGTATAGTAATATGTAATTTAAAAAACAAGATACATAAAAAAGCACCTAATTCAAATCTTTTGATTTTGATGAGGGGTAGTTAGGTTTGAAGCTCTTACTCGATTGGCAAGTATTCATTTCTTTATTAAAGACTTTATTAACATTGATTTTTACATCATATTTCAAATGACATATTTGACAAACAAGTATTCAAGAAGGGAAGCTAGGTCTACAATCACTGGCACTTAGATTTTAGAACATAGTTAAAATTAGGCTGAGGGATTGTATGTTCTAGATACATGTTTATCTATGTAATAAAACACTATGTCTATAGCGTCATAGATTTTTATGTCTATGCAGTTGTGTTTATATTTCCAATATCATGACCATAGCATTGGGTACGCAAATATTGAGTCCTCACTCTTGTACTTTTTGGATCTAATAGTCACATATTACCGATACCATGTGCCTTTTGTTCTTTGGTCTTGATTTGTCTCACTCAACATGATTCACTCTAGATTCATCCACTTCCCTGAAAATGCCATTATTTTATCTTGTCTGTTGGCTATTAGAACCAACTATTTGATTTATTAATTTAATGTATAGTAGATCTTATTTCAAACTCTGATATTTCCGATTTTATTTTTGTTATTTCTGTCCTCCTAGTTGTTTTAGAATTAACTTTTTCTTGGTCCTCTAGGTGCTTCAATTTCTTCTTTCGGTTACTTACATGCTCTTTTCTCTTTTTAATATGGGCTCCTAGTGTGATAAATTTGCCCCTTAGAACTGCCTTGTCTGTGTCCCATAAGTTCCTTTGTGATGTATCTTGATTGTCATTACATTCAAGAAAGTTTTCAATTTCTTCTTTGACTTGTTCTGTAACCCAGAAGATATTCAGAAATGTGTTGTTCAGCTCCCAAGTGTTTGAATGTTTTTTGAACTTTCGCTGTGCTGTTCAGAACTAGTCTGACTCCACTATGATCAGATAGAATGCATTGGATTATATCAGTCCTTTTGTATCTGCTTAAGTTTTCTGTATGAACTATTGAATGATGTATTTTTTGAGTTTGTTCCATCTGCTGCTGAGAAAAATGTATAAAGTTTCACCATTGGATTGAAGACTCTGTGTGTATCTGTTGAGCCCAGCTGAGCTATGGGGCCGTTTATGTCGATGGTATCTTTGCTTATCTTTTGTTGAGTTGACCTGTCATTTGGTGAGAATGGCGTATTCTAATTTTTTTCAATTTTAGTATAGGCCTTTTTTTGTTTTTGTGGTATTTAAGATCAGCTCCTCAGTATTGGTGTCTAATGTTTTCACTATGATGTGTCTAGATGTGTTCCTTCTACGATCTTGCCTGCTTGGAGTTCTGAAGACTTCAATAATGTGATTATTTTCCCTTTGTGAGTTGGGGAAGTTCTCTGTTATGATCTTGGTGCATAAGGGTTGCCTTCCCTTATTTTGAAACTCCTCCCCTTCTTTGATTGCTATTATAAGAAAATTGGATTTATTGATTGTGTCTGCCAGGTCTTGGATTTCTCTTTGGTGAATTCTGACAGATTTCTCCAGACTGATGATTCTCTGTTCCAGATCTTGTGTTTTACCTTCCATTCCTGATGTCCTATTCTCCATCTTATTCTGTTGCTTAGTGCTTCCATTTTTGTTTGCATTGTGGACACTGAGCTGATCTTGTGTTCTCTGAGGGTATTAATCTTTTCTTCTAGGGAAATATAATTTTTTTCTGTTTTTCTTTTTTATTAAATAATTTATTAACATTGATTTTTACATCATATTTCAAATGACATGTTTAACAAAAAAGCATTCAAGAATGGAAACTCTATACAATCACAGGCTCTTAATTTTTTGAACATAATCAAAAATAGCCTGTTTGTATATCATAAATATATGTATTAATCAATGTAATAAAATGTTATGTCTACAGAGTCATAGATTTTTATGTCTATGTAGTTGTGTTTATATTTCTAATACCATGTCCATAGCATTGGATACGCAAATATTGAATACTCACTCTTGTACTTTTTGGATCTAATAGTCATATATTAAGGATATCATGCACCTTTTGTTCCTTTGGTCTTGATTTGTCTCACTCAACATGATTTGCTCTATATTCATCTACTTCCCTGCAAATGCCATTACTTTATCTTGTATGTTGGCTATGTAGAATTCCATTGTATATATATACCACATTTTCTGTATCCATTCAATTGCAGTAGGGCATCGGGATTGTTTCCATCACCTGGCTATTGTGAATAGTACAGAGATAAACATAGCTGAGCAGGTGTCCTTATCATATCTTGGGTTATGATGTTCAGGGTAGACACACAGAAGTGGTATGGCGGGATCGTAGGGAAGGTCAATTTTCAGTTCTTTAAGAAACCTCCACACTGCTTTCCAGAGTGGCTGAACTAGTTTACAATCCCACCAGCAGGGCAGTAGGGTTCCTTTTTCTCCACAACACCACCAGTATCTGTCATTGTTTGAGTTCAAAATCTTGGCCATTCTTGTTGGGGTAAGGTGGTATCTTAGGGCTGCTTTTATTTTCATTTCCTTTATTAACATGGAGGTTGAACATATTCTCATATGCTTTTCTGCCATTTTAATCTCTTCTTTTGATAGATTTTTTACTTCCCTTGCCCATTTAGTAAATGGTTTGCTGGGTTTAGGGGGGATTAGTTTCTGGAGTTCCCTGTAGATATTGGATATTAAGAATTTGTCAGATGTATTATTGGTAAATATCTTTTCCCAGTTGGTGGTCTGTCTGCCTACTTTTGCAACTATGTTTTTATCTGTGTAGAAACTTTTTATTTTTAGGTAGTCCCATTTATCGAGTCTCTCTCCAATCTGTTGTGACCCTGGGATTCTGTTCAGGAATCTTTTGCCTGTGCCTATGAGTTCCAGTGTCTCTCCTACTCTATCTGTACCAGCTTCACGGTTTCTGATCTGACATTGAGGTCTTTGATCCACTTTTAATTAATGCTTGTGAATGGTGAAAGGCATTAAACAGCAGATTGACTGAGATGGAGAATAGGACATCAGGAACAGAAAATAAAATATGAGAGCTGGAACAGAGAATCATCAGCCTGGAAAGATCCATCAGAATTCAGCAGAGAAAACTCCAGGAACTGACAGATGCAGCCAAGATATCTAATCTTCATATAATAGGGATCAATGAAGGGGCAGAGTTCCTGGATAAAAGAATGCAACCCTTATTCACCAAAATCATAGCTGGGAACTTCCCCAACCTGAAAAGGGAAAATACTCACATCATTGAAGGTTTCAGGACTCCAAATAGGCAAGAGACTAGAAGGAACTCATTTAGACACATCATAGTAAAAACACTAGACATGAATACCAAGAAGCTGATCTTAAATGCAGCAAATACAGACTTCTCGACGTGAACTCTAAATTCAAGAAAAGCTTGGAAAATATAATTCATACACTGAAGACCAACAACTGCCAACCCAGACTGATATATTCAGGGAAACTAGCTTTTACATTTAAGGGTGAAACAAGAATATTTCATTTCAAAGAGAAGCTATATGAATATGTGCACACTAAATCAGCATTACAAAAAATATTAAATAATCAAGAACAAATTGCAGAACAGCTAGGACCCCCATCAAGAAGGAATTACCTCTAAATCACTAAACAAAAAAGGGAAAAAAAGAGAGAAAGAAACTCAGAAGCATAATTAAATAATGACAAAGGACACTGACTACTTTTCCATAATTTCCCTAAATGTGAACGGGCTGAAAAATCCAATCAAAAGACACAGAGCAGCAGACTGGATTAAGAAGCAAGACCCATACATACGTTGCCTCCAAGAAACCCACCTCACTTCCAAAGACAAAAACAAGCTCCAGGTGAACAGATGGAAATGAATTTTCTACTCCAATGCACCATGCAAAAAAGCCAGAGTTGCAATCTTAATCTCCAACAAAATTAAGTTCTCAGTAAAATCTGTGCATAAAGATAAAGGTGGCTAATACATATTAGTAAAGGGTACAATCCATACCCACAACATTACAGTTATAAACAATTACTCCCCCAACACGGGAGATCCAAACACAATCATAGTGGGAGACTTTAACACACCACCCTCACCAAACGACAGGTCAACTCAACAGAAATTAAGCAAACACACCATCGACTTAAATAACACCAAAGCCCAGCTGGGCTTAACAGATATATACAGAGTCTTCCATCCAACAGCGAAACTTTATACATTTTTATCAGCAGCACATGGAACACACTCCAAAATAGATCATATAATTGTTCATACAGAAAACTTAAACAGATACAAGAGGACTGATATAATCCCATGCAGCCTATCTGATCACAAGGGAGTCAGACTAGTTCTGAACAATGCAGTAAAAGTTAAAAAACATTCAAATACTTGGAAGCTGAACAACACATTCCTGAATGACTCCTGGGTGACAGATCAGATCAAAGAAGAATTTCAAACCTTTCTTGAATATAATGACAATGAAGAGACTTCACAAAGGAACTTATGGGACACAGCAAAGGCAGTTCTAAGGGGAAAATTTATTGCACTAGGAGCCCATATTAAAAAGAGAGAAGAGCATGTAAGTAACCTAAAGAAGAAATTGAAGCACCTAGAGGAGCAAGAAAAAGTTAATTCTAAAACAACTAGAAGGACAGAAATAACAAAAATAAAATCAGAAATATCAGAGATTGAAATAAGATCCACTATACACAAAATTAATAAATCAAAAAGTTGGTTCTTTGAAAGAGTCAACAAAATTAACAGACCCCTGGCAAGCTTAATCAAAAAAAGGAGAGGGGAGACTCAAATAAACAAGATTAGAGACCCCATTGAGACAATCACAGCCAATATCCAAGAAATTCAATCCATTGTGAATAAGTACTACCAGGGCCTATATTCAAGGAAACAAGAAAATCTAGTAGAAATGGATGATTTCTTAAATAAATATAGGCTACCCACATTGAACAATGAAGAGGTAAACAAATTGAACAATCCAATTTCATACAATGAAATCATGGAAACAATCAGGGAAATGCCAACAAAAAAGAGCCCAGGTCCAGGTAGTTTCACTGCGGAATTCTACAAGACGTTTAGAGTTGAAGTAATACCTATACTCATGAAACTCTGCCAAGAAATACAAGCAGAAGGAGCTATCCCAAACTCATTTTATGAAGCTAGTATTACTCTCATCCCCAAACCAGGGAAGACCCCTCTTAGTTTTGTTTCAGTCAGATGTTGGCAAGCAGACTCACTCACAGCCCCACCCACTGTTGGAAGGCAGGGTCTTAGTGCCCCTCAGTCTCCAGTTTCAGTGGCCTGGAAGAGGAGGCTGTTGGGCACGTGGGAGCAGGAACACCTCCACACCCTTTATTGGGGTGTTGGTTCATAGTGTCCTCCCGCCTGTCAGTCTCCAGTGAATGGCCTGGGGGAGGGAGCTTTTGAGGGAAGGGACAGGATACTGAATTCCTTGCCCCCCCTACACTCGCCAGTCTTTCTTGGGTGGGGTAGGAGAGGTCTGGGTTAAGTTTTGTAGCTAGCCACCAGCTCTGCTTTCCCAATGTGTTTGGGGTAAATCCGCTGGACTACTTACTTGTCAGGGTTTGATGTGAGCTGCTCTGCAGTATTGGAGGGTCGTTTGCCTCCCCTCTGGTCTCCGCCTCTGTCTGTGCTGTCCATGCCTAGTGGGGTTCCAGCATTTGGATTCCATGGCTTGCTGGAGTTCCGGTCTTCCTAGCCCCAGCACTGGCCACCGCCTCTTCTTCACCTGGTCTATTTTTAAGTATTCTTAAGTCACAACGCCCCTGGGCCATATTTACTTTTTTTTTAGATTGGTTTATTAATTTTGACTGGAGAAACTTGGGTCATATGATTTCTATATCTGGCCTATTTGTTGAAGTCAGAGTCTCAAGGTAATTGAGTTATTATGTTCCCAATCTCTGCTTCTGGAATGACAGAAAAAAATCTCTCTTCTTTTTAAAAATCAGAAAATGTAAAAAGAAGAGAGATTTTTTCTGACATAGAATGCTTCACTTGTAATTTTACTTTCAAAAGATTGGTGGAGATGCCTCAGAAACACAAGCCAGCAACTAGTAGCATAAGATAAAACAGTATGCTACAAAATATGTTTTACCGATTTCTATTGCCATGAAAAATATTTCTCAAATTACAAATGTCATGTTTTCAAGTTATTCTCAATGCCTCTGACAGTTTTAGTTGTTTGTAACATTGATTCTCAGTCTGGAGTATGTACTGAACACCATGAGCATGGCTGTTAGATTTGGAGTGTAGGTCTGTTTGTTCTTTTTTGTGATTTTGAATGGAATCCAAACACAATAAAGTGTATTAATCAGAAGTAGGTTTTTTATTTGAACAACTTAGCATTCTCCTAACACAGAAGTCATTTTTGAGTATAGATTTGGATCTGTTCTTCTTGTCATCATTGTATTACCTGTTAATTTTAATTTTAATTAATTAAATTATGTATAGACATTAAAATTGTACATATTTATAAAGTCCCATGTGATGTTTTAATAAGTGTAGACGTTTATAGTATTTGTCCCATTGTTATATGAATCATCACAAACATTTATCATTGTTTTATGGTACGGCAAATCTTTTCATTTAGCTTCTAGAAATACACATATATTTATGTATTCATACAACATACATGTATGCTTATACACAAACATATATATGTATGTATATAATTGTTATGAATAGCCACAATTGTACAATAACATACCAAGTAATTCTCCTTCTTTAAATAGGAATGCAAGATTCCAAAATTTTTAAGACCTCTGGATCTAGTCCTGTATGAATGTTCTATAGATCAGGAAGACTCATTTAAAAATGGCAGTCTACTGTATAGATTTGCAATTGTAGTCTGTGACTCTACAGCAGCCTCCTTTTGTGTTTATAAGTGATCATCTATATATACCTAGACAGATAGGACAGTTTATCAATTTCTCCAAACAAGCTATCATGTTGAAAGCAAATATAAATATTTCATATTTATAAACATGGTGAATTTTTCTAGGTAAAAGCGTGATTATATATAGTATTTGATCAGTGTTAGCAGATTGTATAGGAAAACTCCTTTGTGAAATTTTGTGTCGTTGTGACATTTAGTAAGTATAACTCTATGTTGTGTTATTTTAAACATTCTATTTATAGAGTATATCTACATGCTTAAAAATTAATATATGTTCGTAATTGCTCAGTTCTTTTAACCTCATGAGATTTGAAATTATTTCTTAGTTGATGACTAATATAGCATAATTTATAATTGTATAAACTGCATAGAAACTGAACTTAAATTATCTATTGTAATTATGTTCTTTTCCTACAGCTCTCTGACAGTTATTGTTTCATTTAAACATAATTTTCCAAATATAAACCTAATATGAATTCAATGTGAAATCTATGAAGCACAGACAAAAGATAAGCAAAATCACAGCTATTCTGTTTAGGCAGAGCTGTCTATATTGTGTTTTAATTATGACTTCTTGCATATGTATTTATGCATTGTGCTGTGCTAATTACTTCCAAAAAACAGGTAAATGTATTGATTTTATTTAACTCTACTAGGTACACTACTAAAATCACCACTAACAATAATTTTAGCAGCATTTCATTTTGTGGTCTGAAGTTCTCTTCTTCAATCTTATAGTAGCAACTTTTCCCTCAGAATATTAAGAACCTGTATAAATACAGTTTGGTGGTTATGTAAGATATATATTTAATTCACTTTATCTTTCCTGATTTTAAACAAAGATCTCAATGTACGAGTTTGAAATGAAAACTTATTCAAGCTACGTTTTTCTATTTTGAATATTGTCCATAATATTGTATTTAATAGAAATACTAAGTTTTTTCTTAAATCATTTTGACTTATATGGTATACATAAACATTTATAAAGAATGAGTAGTCTTTAGCTTCATCATATATGGCCTTATGTATCTAGGTTTTATGCTACTGTAATCCTCTGCTAGGAGAGTCCTACCTGTGTACTAATTATTACAAATGAGGGAAACCATTGAGCCTATGTTCTTTGGGTCTGGCTTACTTCACTTAATATGATTTTTTCCAAGTCTTTCCATTTCCTTACAAATGAGGCGATGTAATTCTTTCTGCTAAATTAAAGGAGCTCCAGGATATGGAAACAAGACTTTTATATTCTGTGATTGTTGTTCTTAATGTACTATGTTATTTCTCTTTTTTGTTGCCCTTTGGTTAATCTCATATTGTTACAGTATCTGACTTTGTTACCTGCATATTTTATATATGTTTATTTGTTTATTTGAAATAGGAAAGGGATGGGGGGAAAACAAGATGATTGAGAGAGGTGGTTGGGAGAGTAATGGGGACAAAAACATGAGAAAGTGATATCAATGTGTGAGAAGTAATGCACCTACTACCTGGTGAATATGATTCTAGCTCCTCTATACATTAAAATTAAAAAAGAATAAGCAATCTTATATTTCAATTACTAAACAAATTCTTTAAAAATCAACTAATGAGCTCAGTGTTATTGTCTCACATCAATAAGCCCAGCTACTCAGGAGTATAAGATCTGAAGACTGAAATTCAAAGCCATCCCAGGCAAGAAAATCATGAAATTCTGATCTCTAATTAACCACCGAAAAGACAGATGTGGAACTGTAGGTCAAGTGGTATAGCACTAGAACTGAGAAAAAATGCTCAGAGACAATACCTAGACTCTAGGACTGGCACAAAAATAAGAGAGAAAGAAAAGTCAACTAATGAATAAAGTAGAGATTTTGTATAGATATGAGCTTGATGTTTTCCACATTTCCATGTACATGCATATGAAAAGTATTCGCATTTAAGAATAGATCTGTATATCATTCTATCTCACTATGGTCATATCTGTCTATTGCCATCTGTAATTTTGAATATTATCTACATTGTTACAGGTAGATCTTTTCAAAACCCATTTCCAAGAATAGAAGTTCATCTACAGTGCTAAAGAAATATTTTTAATTGTCAACAATTTATTTCTCCAACTCTATGTGTTTTATTTTGTTGTTAGATGACATTTTGGAACTAAGCCACAGCTGGCAGCAAAGATGGAAATAAACAATGAAAAGAGGAAGCAATTGGTAAAACTGCTAATGAACCAATTTAACACGGTGTTTAGCACACAGAGCTCATTAGCAACTTGTAGATGACAGGCATTTAGACAATTTTATGTGACAGTATTCAGAAGGGAATAAATCATCATTTTCAGTATTAAAACTACATGAAAAGACAAGCAAGAATCACTTTAAATGGGAGAACTAAGTAGATTTTTAAGGTACAGAAATGTCTAAATTAAAATAGTTTGAGTCTATACAGTTCAAGGTTTAGAAAACATAAAAACAACAAACACTGAATTCCAAAACCATTCCAAAATGAGATCTGCTTTAAAAGCTGTATAGTGTAGTAAAATTACAAAACATTCATAATTCTGTGCCTCAGTATAGGAAGAAGAGATGCCAAATGCAGAGAAACTCAAACGACATCTAAAACACACCAATGTAGAAAGCTTGCAGCTATGAATTTCAAAACTGCAAGGTACAAAAATATATTTATACCCTACCTTGAAGGGCAAGAGAAAACTCTCCTGTATAAACTACTAGATTTGTCATTCATTCAATACTTTCCAGAACTGCTATTTTCAATGAGGAACAAACAAAAAACATAATGATTGAAATCTTAGTTACTGCTCTTCATTTATCTGGTAAGGAGTCAAATGTTACACAACTAATCTACATCGCTATATAAAATGGAAATGTGAACTAGACTATCCCATTCTCTGAATAAATATATGTAATATACTGGTCTATAAGAACTTGATTCGTAAAAAATTATGTAACCTGGGTCAGGTGTTTGGCCTAGTGGTGGAGTGCTTGCCTAGCATGCAAGAAGACCCGGGTTCGATTCCTTGGCACCACATACATAGAAAAAAGCTGTAGCTCAAGTCCAGGACTGGAAAAAAATTAATCATATGTAATCTCCCATGAATGTGTGTATATATATATATATACACATATATATGTGTGTATGTATGTATGTATGTGTGTGTATCACTATAATGAAATTAACAAAGGAAAATAGTAGACAAAATATATTTTTTCCACTTGTAGGGCTTGAACTCAGGGCCGGAGCAAGCACTCAACGATTAGGCCAAACTCCTGGACCTAAACAAAATATTTTTAAGAAAAACATTGTGAAGTAACATATGGAAAAAGTATAATTTTAAACTTAATTATAGCAGTTAACCACGTTGCAAAAATAGGAAACCCCCAAATAATTGCAAGTCAGAAAAGGTACAAAAAAAAGATAGAATGAGATTAAACATACACAAGAAAAAAACTAACGTAAAAAACAGTAACATAAAATAACATCTTATATCTGAAATATCTTAAGGGAAAGTAAGTTGGCAAAATATTTTTTAAAAACAAAACCCTGTGGAAATTAGTAGTAGAGAGAAAAGTTAATAGGAGAAAGATACAAAGACATAAATTCAAATAGATTTTTAAATCTTGTGTACCCTAAGAGTTAAAAGCTATTTTAAAGAAAATCAACCAAATAACACTTTCCATATATAATTATATAAAGGTAAACACATGTGAAAAATAATACAGTTAAGAAGGGTTAGAAATTTAAAACATAATGTTATATAAATAATTTTATAATTATTTATGACATCTTACAAGTAATATTACATGAAATGAAACAATGTTAAAAATATATCCACAAAAGTTATATCCTATAAGAAAATCAAAACTCAAGTCTTTATATTGTCTACATTATATAGTATATATGCTAGAAAAACAACACAAACTATGAAGAAATAAAACAAGCACACAAGGATGGATCATGGCAGAAAGATAATGCATATTAACAGAGGTAAGTAGGCAAAATAATCTCTTCAGTGGAAAATTGCATTTTATTTTAAACAAAACAAAGTACAGCTAAACTATGCAATAGTGATATATGCAATATTAAGTGGCTCATAAAAGTTGAAAATAGACAAAATTGTCCAGATGTATTTAACAAAATTTCCAATGTATTCTTATGTAAAATCATAAGACACACTCATAGGAAACTATCTTATTATTATTATCGATGTAAAATATAAAGTATCAAGATTAAAAGTTGAAAAATTAACATCACATAAATACAATACCAGTACGTATATATGGAGAGTCAAGGATGAACCAAAGAATGCCTTCACAAACACTTATGCCTGTAATCCTAGATATTCAGAAAGTAGAGATCTGAGGATGGACTTTCAAATACAGGTTGGGGAAGAAAATCTATGAGACTCTCATCTCCAATTAACCAGCAACAAGATGAAAATGGAGCTATGGCTCTAGTGGTAAAGTAAAAGCACTCAGGGACTGTGCCCAGGTCCTGAGTTCAAGCTGCAGGACACACCCTCTCCCAACACACATAAAAAATTTTTTGAAAGAAAAATAAAACATCTAAGTCTATTGTGACCACGTATATGAGCTATTTCCAGAGCATGAAGTATAGTAAAAAATAACTGTCAAAATTCAAGTCAGCTTTTAGGACCATAGGCCAAACTTATTCAAATATTTCTTATCCAATGGAACTAAAATCACCAAAAGAATATTGAAGAAAAAGAATTTTTTTAGATGAGTAACACTACCTGATTTCAAAAAATTCCTGTGAACGCTAAAGACAAAATTTCCAACTAGATCAATGGAAAAGACAAAGAAATCCAGATATGTATTTACACATACATGTAGAACTTCCATTTTTTAAATCAATAAACTAAAACATTTGCTCTGTTAAATTTGCCATGGTAACTTTTTGAAAGTTTAGGTAAAGTAAGTAAAATTAATCACGTTCTTTTGTGTGGGGTGGGGGGCGGTGATGGGGCTTGCACTTGGCCTGGGCTTTCCCTGAGCTCTTCAGCACAAGGCTACCACCCTACACCTGGGCCTAAGCACTATCCCAGAGCTCTTCAGCTCAAGGCTACCTCCTTACCTCTGAGCCAAATCCCACTTCCCTTTTTCTAGAAGTTAATTGGAGACAAGAGTCTGAGGTCCTTTTGTGTCTGGGCTGGTTTTGAACCTTGATCCTAATATCTCAGCTTCCTGAGTAGCTAGTATTACAATTGTGAGCCACCGCGTCCATCTCACATTCATATTCTTGTGTAATCACTTGTACCATACAGAAATACAGAACTGTCATCAGCCTTAAAATTTAAACCCTGCTCTTACAAAAAAATCTACTACTGATCTCCTATCACAACTGTTTTCTTCTGAGAATATGACTAGTCGTGTACCTCATATAAGTGGATATATATTATTTTCTTTTCATGACTGGCTTACTTCCCTTATATTTATGTCTCAAAAGTTCATCTATGCTCTAGCATGTGTTAGAATATCTTATTCTTGTTTATATATTATTCCTTTCATATTTTGGTTTTTGTTAACAATGCCGCTAAAAAACATGGATGTATGATTATTTTTCAACATACTACATTCAGTTTGTGGGGGGTAAATACTGAGAAATAGAATTTCTGGATTATAGAATAATTTTATTTTCATTTTGAAGAATAAATATACAGATTTTGCACAGAAGTTGCCCTGTTTTACATTCTTACATGCATACATAAGGATTTCAATTTCCTGACATTCTTGCCCACACATTTTCATTGTTTCTCATTTGAGAGGAACTATCTTTGTGAGTGTGAAGTAATATGGCACCATTGCTTTGGTTGCATTTATAAAACATTTAATGGTGTTAAATATCTGTTCATATGCTTATTCACAATTTTCATATATTTAGAAAAGTGTCTATTCAAATTCTTTGCTTTGTGAACTGAATCATTCTTTTTGCATTTTGAGGTTTCAAAAATATATTTGGGATGTTAGCCCTTGTTATATAAGTAATTTGCAAATATTTTCAGCAATTCTGGATTGCTTTCTGATTTAACTAATTGTGTATTTCATGCAAAGAACATTTTAATTTTAATGTAGTTTTAATTTATTTGAGCTTTTCTCATGATGCCTGCACTTTTTGTGCCAATATCCAAACTAATTCCAAATCCAAAGGCATGAATAATTGCTACTAAATTTTCTTTTAAAATTTTGATAAAAATGGATTTTTATTCATCCTCATTTTATCTAAGTAATTTTTTGTAAATATTAAATAAGGCTATCTTTGCTATCTTTTACATGTGGCTATCTAACTTTCCCCATGCTATTTATTAATAAGACTACCTTTTCTTATTGAATAATCTTAGGCACCCTTGTTAGCAATAAGGTAATCAAAATGAAAGTATTTATAGTTCTCTCTCTCTCTCTCTCTCTCTCTCTCTCTCTCTCTCTCTCTCTCTCTCTCTCTCTCTCTCTCTCTCTCTCTCCCTTCTGTGTGTGTGTGTGTGTGTGTGTGTGTGTGTGTGTGTGTATGTGTATGCGTGTGTGTGTATGTTAGTCCTGAGGCTTGAACTTGGCCTGGGCACTGTACCTGAGAGTTTTCTGCTCAGGTTTGGTGCTCTACCACTTGAGCCATGGCCCCATCTAGGCTAGTATCTTCCTGGTTAATTATAAATAAGTGTCACAGAATTTTGAGCTTGAGATGGCTGAAGTCTCTGAATAGCTTGTATTACATGACAGTGCCAGGATATTGGCATTTTGATTCTATTACTTTATTTTGTTTACTTATTCCACAGCCACACTGATTATTTTCTTTGCCAGTTATGAAGCTTGTTTTACTCAAATCTAGCATTTGACCACTTGAGTCACAATGCCATTTCCACTTTTTTTGATATTTTTTATTGTAATTAATAAAAGGGTTACATGATATTTGCCAGATAGAAGGTGCATCAATTCACACACATTGATACCCTTTCACATATCTTGGTCCCCATTACCCTCCCCTCCCACCCCCCATCTTGTTTTCCCCCTTCCTTATCCAATTTCAAATAACCAAATACAAATATATCTGATATATCAGATAACAAAGTGAGATACTATAACAATATGAGATAACCAAGGGACAGCAAAAGAGCTGAGAGATAACATAGTACCTCAAGGACAACAATCATTCCTTATATGGCTTTTGTTTCTATATCCTAGAGGTCCTTTCAATTTTCTGAATAGTTTACTAGAGATATGAATGTAATGGGCTTTCCTGCCTGGATGGGTTTTGAATAGTGATTTTTAGATCTCAGCCTCTTGAATAGCTAGGATTACAAGTGTGAGCCACTGGTGCTAAGCTTCTCATTTATT
This sequence comes from Megascapheus bottae, assembly GCF_031878675.1. Lineage (NCBI taxonomy): Eukaryota > Metazoa > Chordata > Mammalia > Rodentia > Geomyidae > Megascapheus > Megascapheus bottae. The sequence continues at coordinate 86,099,175 of NC_143547.1, forward strand.
TTTTTCCAGTAAAAAGTGCTGAAAAAAATAATCTGATGTTACATCTTATACATAGATACTTTATTTTTTATGTGTACTAGTTCTAAATAGCTTTGGATATCCACCTTACAGATTTCTATTTTTATTGTATTTTATTGTCAGGGTCATGTATAGAGAGGTTATTGATACATTCATCAAATAGTGGATGCTTTACTTCTTGAACACTGATACCCATTCTCATATTTTTCTTCCACTTTTACTCCCCCCATGCCCTTCCAATAATATTGTTTTTCCCATTCCCTTCACTATTTCAAATTTAAAAAAATTAACGTCTATACAATATACCAGGTACCAAAGTACTGTAACGGGAAAAAAGAGAAAAGAAATAACTTCACATAGTACATTAAGAACAACAAAGATAAACTTCTTGATGCCATACCCAGGAGTTCATTTTACTTAGCTTCATCTTTTATGGCCATATGAACATAGCTTTTAAGCTATTGTGATTCTCTGCCAGGAAAATTCTAGATGTATACTAATTATTACAAATGAGGGAAACCATGGAGTCTATATTCCTTTGAGTCTGGCTTACTTCACTTAATATGATTTTTTCTAAGTCTTTCCGTCTCCTTAAAAATGGGACGATGTCATTCTTTCTGATGGCACCATAGAATTCCATTGTGTATAAATACCCACGTCTTCTTGATTCATTCATGTACTGAAGGGCCTCAGGTTTGGTTCTACATCTTAGCTATAGTAAATAATGCTGCAATGTGCATGGTCATGCTGGTAACAGTATGTCCTTGTTTATGTACATTTGTGTAAATTCCCTGGAGTCAGTCAATCTTACATATAAATATATATATATATATATATATATATATATATATGTTACAGTTATATTTGCCTGATAGAAGATACATTACTTCTCACACATTGATACCCCTTCTCATGTTTTTGTCCCCATTTCCCTACCAATCTTCCAGATTTTTATGAGTAAGTTGTAACTTGGGTACCACATATACAGAAAAAGCCAGAAGTGGTGCTGTGGTTGAAGTGGTAGGGTGCTAGCCTTGAGAAAGCTCAAGAATAGTGCCTGGGCCCTGAGTTAAAATCCCAGAACTGCCAGAAAAAAAAACAACAACAATAGACCTATTCATTATCTGGCCATACTACTACTGTTAAGCACATGTCTAAATGAGAGTAAATCAATATATAACAAAGATATCTGCATGTCTACTCATAATAGCCAAACAGTATAATAAACTGATGTCAAATCGACCACTATAAACTTTTTTGCTTATAGGAATGGTCCAACAAAACAGAGTGGAGATAAAGAATTCTCCATTTATTTGAAAATGGAAATCTGATCCCACTTCAGAAAATTTTTATAATTGTTAATCATAAATTCACAATTCTTCTTCGGATTTAGACTCTATCAAAGATGTTGAACATTCCTTCATGTATTTAGTTGTCATATTTCATTTTACAGCTCTGTTTAATTAATTTACCTTTTACTAATAGAAGTATTTCTTCTTAGTGCTCATTTTTTTATCTTTTCAAAGAAGCTAGATTATAATACAACAATAACAACTTCAAAAAAGTTTTATTTTTGCTGTCTGAAAATCACCCCAGTAAAATATAAAAATTTTAAAAACTCAATTGGGTGCCTAATATAATGTATATTATCCCAGAGGTTATTTGTATTAGTCAGATTTAAGAGCAACTGCCTTCTTATTAAAATAAAAAATTAATTTGTCTGTATACTAATGATATGGTTTTGGTAGTTATATATTAATAAGCATGTATATACCTTGTGTGATGGTAGATGTTATTCAATATATATTTTTCATATATTTTTATTGTAATTAAAAGAAGGGTTACATTATATTCACCATATAGAAGGTGCATTACTTCACAAACATTGATACCTTTCACATGTCTTTGTCTCCATTTCCCTCCCCTCAACCCACCCCTCATCTTGTTTTTCCTCCTTCCCTATCCGATTTCAAATAACCAATCAAGCATATATACAATTTATCAGATAACAACGTGAAATACTGTAACAATATATGATAACCAAGGGACAGCAAAAGAGGAGAGATAACATAGTACATTAAGGACAACAATCACTCATTATATGGCTTTTATTTCTATATACTGGAGGTCCTTTGGCATCATCCTATATGGCCTTATGTATCTAGGTTTTACTCTCTTGTAAATCTCTGCTAGGAGAGCCAAGGTTTCTACTGATTATGACAGATGAGGGAAACCATTGAGCCTATGTGCCTTTGAGACTGGCTTATTTCATTTAATATGATTTTTTTCTAAGTCTTTCCATTTGTTTACAAATGGAGTGATGTCATTATTTCTGACAGCAGCAGAGAATTCTATAGTGTACGAATATCACATCTTGTTGATCCACTCATCAACTGAGGGACATCTGGGTTGGTTCCATATCTTTGCTATGGTAAATAGTGCTGCAATGAACATTGTTGTGGTACTGGATTTAGTATGCCCTTGTTTCTGGATGATTGGGTAAATGCCCAGTAGTGGAACTGCTGGGTCATAGTGGATCTCTATGTTCAATCTTTTGAGGAAGGGCCATTCTGCTTTCCAGAGTGGTTGAACCAGTGCACTCTCACCAACAGTGTAGTAGTGATCTCTCCTGGCCACATCCCCACCAGCATCTGTTGTTATTAGGTTTCTTGATCATGGCTATTCTAACTGGAGAGACGTGGAATCTTAGAGTTGTTTTGATTTGCATTTCTTTTATGGCCAGAGATGTTGAACATTTATTCATGTGTCTATAGGCCATTCTTATTTCTTCATCAGAAGACTATGTATTTGGCGCATCTTTTAATGGGATGGTTGCTTCTTTGGAGATTAGTTTTGGAGTTGTTGAATGTTTTGAGCTGTTGATATATTTTAGATATGAGGCCTTTGTCCATTGTATCGTTAGTGAAGATCTCCCACTCTGTAGGCTTTCTAGTTAGTTTGCTAGCTATGTCCTTTGCCGTGCAGAAGTTCTCCAGTTTATTACGGTCCCACTTATCCAGACTTTCTTTGATTAGTTGTGTTTCTGGGTCCTTATTAAAAAGTTTTGACCAGTGCCAAGGAGACATAGTGTATCTCCTATTCTTCTTGTAAAGTTTTCAGTGTATCTCCTTTTACCTCAAGATCTTTGATACATTTGGAGTTAATCCTGGTGGAGTGCAACAAAGAAGGATCCAAGTTTAGTTTTCTGCAGGTGCTTAACCAGTTCTGCCAGCACCACTTGTTGAAGAGGCTGTCTTTCTTCCATTCTATTTTTTTGGCTCCCTTATCAAAGATTATGTGGCCATAGGTCTGTGGGTTAATATCTAGGTCCTCAGTTCTACTCCATTGGTCTTTAGGCTTGTTCTTGTGCCAGTAACAATCTGTTTTGCTTACAATAGCACTGTAATAGAGTCTAAAGTTTGGTGTTGAAATTCCTCCTGCACTGTTATTTCTGCTGAGAATCGTTTTTGCTATATGGGATCTTTTATTATTCCATATGAAATTTTGGATTGCATCATCTATTTCTTTAAAAGAATGACTATTCAATATATTTTAATTTTAATTTTACCTTCCTTATATTACTTACGAAGCAATCCTGAGCCTGAGTTAAAAGAATTAGACTATTTATTCATGTTTTCTGTATACTACTTTGAAAAAGTCTTCTCAATACAATAGGTAGCATACTCCTCTGATCTGATATGTATGTATATCTGACACTATTGAGACTATAATTTTCCAATCCGTATTTCAACACATATCAACAATAACACCTTTACAAATAGGTTCTTTTTGCTGCTCTGAATACCATCCCAGTAAAATATAAAAATTTTAAAAAGTCAATTGAATACTCAATATAGTGTGTATTATCATACAGGTTATTAGTCTCAAATTTAAGAACAACTACCTTCATATTAATATGACAAAAATAATTTTAATGTCTGTATATTAAGTGTAGTGCTTTGTTAGTTCCCTACTAATAAGCATATATACACCTTTTTGTTATTAGATAAGTTATTCAATAAATTTTATTTGAATTTTACCTATTTTATATTATTCAGAAAACATTCGTGTGTTGGGGTTAAACTATTTTTTTTCATGTTTTCTATATACTATTTTCAAAAAATCTTTTCCATACATTAAGTTACACACGCCTCTGATCTGATATGTATGTGTATTTCTCATTCTATTGACACTATAATTTTTCCATGTATTTTCTTTTGTTTTTTGATGCCAGTCCTGAGGCTTGAACTGAGGGCCTGAGCACTGTCCTTGGACTTTTTCCTCAAAGCTAGCACTCTGCCACTTGAGCCACAACTCCACTTATGGCTTTTTCTATGTGTGTGGTACTGAGGAATCAAACCTGGGTCTTTGTGCATGCTAGGCAAGCACTCTACCACTAGGCCAATCTCCCAGCCCTCCATCCATATTTTAACACATTTGTAGCAGACAAAAAGCGACTAATACATTTTTAATTTTACAAAGCTTTTATTCCACATTATATACAAAATTGGTGAAAAGAGGTTGACGGTGTTTGACAGTCATGCCCGTAAGCTTCATGTGTCCATTACAGGTTTCAATTATTAAATTTTTATCAGCATCCTGTTATTTTTTCCAAATGAGTTCCATGGATTGACCATGGATAAAGCTTAATCTTATGTCTATAGTTTTATTTAATAGCTGTTCTTCCCCCTGGACTTCACACACTAACCTGTCACTTATCAAGTCCATTTGTCTGTGAATTGACTTAATTAAACATCTGAAGTTCAATTTATTTGATCTTTCTACTATTAAGGAAGGAAAAAACCTACGAGTAATTTAAAATGAGGTTACTAAAAGATAACAACAAAAATAAATCAAAAGAATAAAAGGAAAATAAAAGTTGCCTGTTGGGGCCTAGCCTCCATATCTGAGGCCTGATTCTGGCTCAGCTGCAATTAAAGGGCTTTGTCTAGGCATTCGGTCTTTTGCATACCTCTCTTAAGGCATCTCTGTGTACGTGACTCGATTGAACCCCCCGCAGTTTCGCGGGTCTCACAGCAGCTCAACTCTCCCATGCTTTCCTGTACCTGTCCTGCCCACTACCTGAAAGCCCCACCCAGACCCTTAGTGGTAGCACAGAGGCCCTCTTCCTATTGGCTAGCTTCCCAGTGCCCACCTTCTCCTACCCTAACAGTATATAACTAATTGTCTGACGCAATAAAGGAGGAGAGCATCAGAGAGAACGAGAGATCAGCAGAGATCAGCAGAGAGATCTGATGTGCTTTCATGGTTAACACTGCTTCAGACTCAGCTTGGTTCTTTCTTCCCCGGTGATTGGGGGAGGGCTGGGTCTTCGACACTTACCATCTCCCTCGGCTCCCAGGGGACTACAGGCTGGCCCTGTGTGTCCCTCCCCGCTCCCGTGTTGCTGCCCCGGAGAGGAGAGGAGCAACCGTTGCCTTAAGGAATTTACTGGAATTTCTCTTTATTGTTAAAAATAAGATATACAGAACTGGAAACAAAAAGTGTTATAAAGTCTCATAAAATAAATCCACTCTGAATATGTTATTCTGCAATAGAAATTTTAAGGGAAACTTTAAAATTTGTTGCTCATCTATTGCTATGTTTTGTCTTTCACAACCAACTTGTACTTGACCATTTTGTTATCACAATTTTCTCTTTTCAATCCCTTTGTTCAAATTAAATTCAACTTTACTCCTTTGTTCTCCTTAGTCACAAATTCCTCAACAGTCCACACTTACGTAACTCCTGAAATACAAACAGCAGTAGCACCTAAGACTCTTCAAATATTAACTCTTAGTCCTCACTGGAGTCTTACTGATTGAAAAACTGGACAGTGAGCAACAATCTCTATTAATTATTTCTCTCAGTTTCGTGAGTTTCTTCTTATGCTACATGTGACAAGCCCTAACTATTCCAAATAAATCCATTTTAATATCACATTTTAATCATTCAAATGGCTTCTCTAGATTTTTAGATTCCCTAATTGAAAAACGGAAATTAAAATATCTACTTGATGGAGAAACTCAAAGCCTTGAGGGTTGATGCTTTTTTCAATTTTTTATTGTAATTAATAAAAGGGTTACATGATATTTGCCAGTTAGAAGGTGCATTAATTCACATATATTGATACCCTTTCACATGTCTTGGTCCCCATTACCCTCCCCTCCACCCACCCCCATCTTGGTTTTCCCCCCTTCCTTATCCAATTTCAAATAACCAAATACAAATAAATCCAATATATCAGATAACAAAGTAAAATACTGTAACAATATGAGATAACCAAGGGACAGCAAAAGAGATGAGACATAACATAGTACATTAAGGACAACAATCATTCATTATATGGCTTTTGTTTCAATATCCTGGAGGTCTTTTCAATTAGCTTCATACTATATGGCCTTATGTATCAAGGTTTTGCTCTATTGCAGATCTCTGCTAGTAGAGCCCAAGGTTTCTACTGATTATGACGAATGAGGGAAACCATTGAGCCTACGTTCCTTTGAGTCTGGCTTACTTCACTTCATATGATTTTTTCTAAGACTTTCCATTTCCTAACAAATGGGGCGATGTCATTTTTTCTGACAGCAGCACAGAATTCCATTGTGTACAAATACTACAACTTGTTGATCCACTCATCAACTGAGGGACATCTAGGTTGGTTCCACATTTTTGCTATGGTGAATAATGCTGCAATGAACATTGTTGTGGTACTGGATTTAGTATGCCCTAGTTTCTGGATGGTCGGGTAAATGCCAAGTAGTGGAATTGCTGGGTCATAGGGGAGCTCTATGTTTAGCCTTTTGAGTCACTGCCACACTGCTTTCCATAGTGGTTGAATGAGTTTGCACTCCCACCAACAGTGTAGTTGTGATCCCTCCTGGCCACATCCCCTCTAGCATCTGTTGTTATTCCTTTTCCTGATCCTGGCCATTCTAACTGGAGTGAGGTGGAATCTTAGAGTTGTTTTGATTTGCATTTCTTTTATGACCAGAGATGTTGAGCATTTCTTCATGTGTCTATAGGCCATTTATGTTTCTTCTTCAGAGAAAACTCTCTTTATGTCTTTGGCCCATTTTTTGATGGGATGGTTGTTACTTTGGAGATTAGTTTTGGAGCGATTCAATTTTTTGAGCTGTTGATACATTTTAGATATGAGGCCTTTGTCTGTTTTATGGTTAGTGAATATCTTCTCCCACTCTGTAGGCTTCCTAATTAATTTACTAGCTATGTCCTTTGCCATACAAAAGCTCGGCAGTTTAATGCAGTCTCACTTATCCAGCCTTTCTGTGATTTGCTGTGATTCTTGGTCCTTATTAAGAAAGTTTTGACCTGTGCCAAGGAGACCTAGTGTATCTCCTATTCCTTCTTGTAAAGTTTTCAGTGTGTCAGCTTTTACCTCCAGGTCTTTGATCCATTTGGAGTTAATTCTATTGCAAGGTGACAAAGAAGGATCCAACTTTAGTTTTCTGCAGGTGCTTAACCAGTTCTGCCAGCACAACTTGTTGAAGAGGCTATCTTTCTTCCATTCTATTTTTTTGGCTCCCTTGTCAAAGATTAGGTGGCCATAGGTCTGTGGTTTAATATCTGGGTCCTCAGTTAAATTCCATTGCTCTTTAGCCCTATTCTTGTGCCAGTACCAAGCTGTTTTGATAATTATAGCCCTGTAATAGAGTCTAAAGTTTGGAATTGATATTCCTCCTTTGCTGTTCTTTCTGCTAAGAAGTGTTTTTGCTATACGGGGTCTTTTATTATTCCATATGAAATTTTGGATTGCCTCTTCTATTTCTTTAAAGAATGCCATTGGGATGTTGATGGGTATTGCGTTGAATTTGTAGATAGCCCTTGGCAAGACTGTCATTTTCACAATGTTGATTCTTCCAATCCAGGAGCATGGGAGGTTTTTCCATTTCCTCAGTTGTGCTTTAATTTCCTTTTTCAGGGTTTTAAAGTTTTCATCAAGAAGTTCCTTTACATTCTTAGTTAAGCTAATTCCTAGGTACTTTATTTTCTTTGAGGCTATTGCGAAAGGAGTTGCTTTCCTGATTATTTCCTCGTGATAGCCTTGAAGATTGGTAAAAATTTGCTTCTTCTCTTTTGAACCTATTTTTCAAAGAGATGTTTAATCTACACTAAGTGCCCAAATTTTGTATAGATTTATAAATACTGAAAACAAGTTGGGATATATATATATGTATATGTATATATATATATATATATATATATATAGAGAGAGAGAGAGAGAGAGAGAGAGAGAGAGAGAGAGGGATGAAGAGACCTAGAAATTATATTATTTTTAAAAAAATAGCAAAGAATTAAAGTCACAAATCAAATGTAAGAAGCAAACAAAAATACATAAATCACCCTGAAATCAGAGCTCCTTTATAGTGCTGAATTACAAGGTTTGGAGAATTAGAAAGCTATCTGAAATTACCTTTTCCTTTCAAATGTTTAGAAGCTCTGAACTCTTCATGAATAGTCATAAAAGGAATGAAGGACAGTCCTTTATATTACTGGAGTTGTGAGTAAACTTCATGCATCTAAATCCTTCAAAACCGTAAGTATTAAGACTTCCAACAAGAACATGAACATTTATATATTCCTCCACTTCAAAAAGTATGAAAATTATATAAGAGCCAAGATTCTGAGTTTTAACTTCCATTTTCTTTGTGGCCAGTAGGAAATGTTTTTTTCTCTGTCTTTACTTAAACTCTGTTTAAGTAGATCCTTTCAAAAACTTCCACTTTATAAGGCTCTGCTCTTTGTAAAATTTCTGAAATACTTTTCATGAGTGGCTTTCAAGGATCTGTGATTTTGTGTGGAAACAGGTAAATTTTAGGCACCTCTTATCTATCCTAGGTGGGTGAATACACTCATAATGCTCAATGAATGTATGAAAAATGGAACCAGGTAAATTGAGGGGATGAGTGGTGCTGGGAAAGAATTGTAGAAGGAGTGAATTTGATCAAGATGCATTGCACTCCTAAATTGAAATGTTGAATTTAAAACCTTTTGTACAACTATTTAAAAATAATTTAAAATAATAGTACATCTTTTAGAACAGAAAACAGAAATACTAATTTTATGACATTTTGTATTGTAGATTCTAAATGGAAAATGATTAATCTCAGCTAATTTGTCTTTGGAATTATCAGTTGACATAAATAGAAAATAATTGTGTAGATTTCTCTGGCTCATACATTTCTTTTAAAATTAAGCCTATATTCACTTGCTGCAGAAGTATATTTGTATGTTTCAGTCTGATGATAGAATATTTTCATGCTTACCTGACTTTGCTTTGAAAAGTATGATTACTTTTGAAGAAACACTTTTAGAATTCCCACTAAGAATCTTCTTAAAGTGACCAATTATTTTGAGTTTCTACAGATGTTTACTTACTGTCCAATCACTGATTGTGTTATACTCACCAAGAGGTATATTTTAATACTTGTAACCTTCAACTTCTAAGGACAGATTCCTATTTTTTTTCATTAAGAATACCTCTGGAGATGTAGTGATTTCTTATGCTCAGAAAATTCAAATCACAACAATAATATTGTAGAAGATGTTAGTATAAAACCTTTCTCTTTTTCACTTTGTGTCATATAACTAAGCAAATTTAGATTTTCTTCATACATTATGAGGGGTGTCCATATAAAACTTTAAAATTCATTTCACTTATTGTCAAATAATTCCATACGTCTTTAAAATTTTTGTCCTTGAAATATCTGCCCACTATTTCCAAAGACTTGCTTAGGACTTTTATAAACCTTGGATTAAATTCATTTCATATTAATATAACTTGAAAAACCTAAGCTATTAGATTCTTTGTAGAAATAGAAAAGCATCTAAAGCACATTAGCCATGAAAACTAATCAATTTGTAGGTGTTTCAGCCTATATCACAACTTCTTCCATGAGAAATGATTTATTGAAGTTACAATAGTTCAAAATGAATATGAAACAATTTATTTTTCCCCATTTCTGGTGAGTTTGCTCATCCTTTTTAAAGTGTGTACATGTAATATATGTGTGTATTCATTTGAACATCAGCACTTTTATATTAAAATTCTTTGTTAGAAAAATTATAGATAAAATAATCCATTAAGGATATTTTCATTTAATAGTAGAAAATTAAAGCAGATATTATAAAAATTACAAAATATATCATGTATTAATAGAAAAATTAGCCCATTTTAAATCCCATGATTTGTAATAACTTCATTATTTCATACCATCCTGTGAGTGTATGAGTACATACATATTACAATGTTGTTCCTATGCTGTGAGATAACTGGTGTAAATGACTGTGTGCGGCTAGCCAAGTTGGAAATATTCTGGTTTCAATTACTAGAACCTACAGAAAAAGCTGGCCACTGGTTGTTCATGTCTGTAGTCCTAGGTACTCAGGAGGCTGAGGTTTCTGGTCTGAGGTTTTGAAGCCAGTCCAGGCAAGAAAATCCTTGAGATTCTTATCTCCAATTAACTACTAAAAATCCAGACATGGAGCTGTAGCTCAGTAGTAGAGAGCTAAGCATAAGCAAAACATTCCAGGACAATATCCAGTCCCTGATTTCTACTAGGGCACACAAACACACACACACACACACACACACACACACACACACACACACACGCACACACACACACGCACACACACACATAGAAAGAGAAATGGTAATACTGTTATTACTAATACTAATAACAATAATATAGTCAGGTGTTACATAAGTACAAACATTAATTTTATATTAAAGGTCAATTCAAATTGATACTAGTAATTGGCATGTAAAAATAATAAGTTAGGGGCCGGAGTTTGGCCTACTTGTAGAGTGCTTGTGTAGCATGCATGAAGATCTGTGTTCAATTCCTCAGTACCCAATAAGGAGAAAAAAGCTGGAAGTGATTCTGTGGCTCAAGTGGTAGAGTGCTAACCCTGAGAAAAGCCAAGGTACAGTGCTCAGGCCCTGAGTTCAAGCCCCAGAAAAAATAATAATAATAAAAAGTTAGGAAAGGTTTTTATATGCATTTTTAGGAAATCTTTATTGTTATTTTTAACTGGTACTGTAGTACAAAGGCTTTTTTAATTCTACAAGTTAGGGTACGAGTACAATGTGTCCCAATATCACCCCTTCCTAATTATCCCTCATTTTCCCATCTCTGCCTTCAAATTATATAGTTCATTTTTAACTAATGTGTTTTTAATATAATGACTATATATTTTTTTCACATTTCCTCCCTCCATTCCTATGCCTCCTCTTACCCAACCCTCAAAATGTGTTTCCTAATTTCTGGTATTTTGATAAACAGTAATTAGTTTTCCAGGGTAGTTATGCCTTCTAATTACTCCTTTTAGGAAATCTTTATAACAAACTTTTTTTCCTATTAAATTTTAAAATCAGGGCTTCATGCTCATTCCACTTAGCTTGTGCCATCTTTAGCCACAGTAAGTTCTGAAACATGGTACTATGGAAGAGTAGTTATGATTATAGACATAAGCCATTGACATTTAGTTTTATAGCAAAATTTTACAAAAATAAGATCTTAAGTAAGAAAATTGATGTGTGTATAATTAAATATATTATCACAGGTCTCATACCTACAATATGATGACATCTAGACATCAAACAAGTATAATTAATTAAAAAATCATCAGCCAAATATTAGTTTTCTATTGCCATGTAATCATTGTGATTCTTCAAGCTTTTTGATACTTCATTTTATGTTTTATCAAACTGAAAATAATGACTCCTAATTTTATGAAAATAAGTTTTGTCTACTGCTTTTAGTAGAACTATGATTCTTCCTCTAGATTTTCTACAACTCCCTATTACCAGTTTTAACGTTACAATTGAAAAAGTAAATAAATGCACTTTGAATAAAGCATTTCTTTATTTAAAGAAAGTATGAAAAGTGAATTAAATTTCCACTGTATTGTAAATACAATGAACTCATGGTGCTAGTGGCATCTCTCTTGTACTGTATTACCTCCATAACTTCTCCTTCTTCACTAGTATCATTGTTACTTAATTTGTTTGTTTGTTTATTTCTTTTGTGTGTGTCAGTCCTGGGGCTTGAACCCCGTGACTGAGCACTGTCCCTGGGTTTCTCAAGGCTAGTGCCCTACAAATTGAGCCACTATACCACTTTCGTCTTTTTCTATGAATGTGATACTGAGGAATTAAACCTAGGTCTTTATGCATGCTAGGTGTTGGAGACCGAATATGGGGTCAGTGACCTTGGACCTGCACAAGTACACAAGGAAGTAAGCTGTTATCATGATGACTTTGGGCGATGTTAATTGCTTCTCATTTAACCAATTTGAGACTTGATTGCTGTTTTGTACAAATGTAACCCCTGGCAGTTTCCTGGTTTTAAGAAAAGTATTTAAGGTTGGAACTCAAAATAAATGCTCACGTCCTTAGGCTACAGTCTTAAGCTCCCCTTAGGCTGGAGTCTTGGGCTGCTGACTTAGGCTGTAGTCCTCCTGACCCCATCTTTTACTTGTTTTCTTCTTTTCCCAGTCTTCACCCCTAGGGTCAGGAATCCCGGTTTGCTGAAGGCTGGCTCCAGCAGCAAGGCACACACCCTACCACTAGGCCAAACTCCTGGCCTCTCTTTCTTTCTTTCTTTCTTTCTTTCTTTCTTTCTTTCTTTCTTTCTTTCTTTCTTTCTTTCTCTTTTTTACGTATTGAGCCACAGAAACACTTCCAATTTTCAGTGGTTATTGGAAATAAGACTCTTATGGACTTCCATGCTCAGACTCGATTTGAACGGTGATCCTCAGATCTCAGCCTCATGAGTACCTATGATTACAGGCATAAACCATGGGCACGTGGCCAGTTTCTTGGTTATTTCATTTGGTTGTTTGTTTTTTTTGTCCATTTCTCTTTTTTATTGTATTTTATTGACAGGATAATGTATAGAGGGGTTACAGTTACACTCCTCACGTAGTGGGTGAATTACTTCGTGAACAGTTACCCCTTGCCATATTTTTGTTCCTCTTTCCTTCCCTCCACCCCTCCCAGTCATCTTGCTTTCCCCCTTCCCTTCCCTATTTAAAAGAAACAAATAAATGTATATACAATATACTAAGTAACAAAGTCCCATACAGTAACCATATGAGATTAAACACAAAGGGAAAAAAAGAGAAAAGAAATAACTGGACATAGTACATTAAGAACAACAATCACAAAGATAAATCTCTAGTTTCCATATCCTAGAGTTCATTTCATTTAGTCTCATTCTACTCTAAAACACAAATTTTCAAAGAAACAACCATCCCATTAAAAGGTGGACTAAAGATTTAAGAGAGACTTCTCAGAAGAAGAAATAAGAATGGCTTGTAGACACAAGAAGAAATCCTGGATATCTCTGGCCTAAAAGAAATGCAAATCAAAACAATTTTGAGATTCCACCTCACTCCAGTTAGAAAGGCTATTATCAAGAAATCTAATAACAACAGATGCTGGGGGATGTGGTCAAAAGGGATAATAACTGCACTGATGCTGGGAGTGTAAACTTGTTCAACCACTCTGGAAAGCAGTATGGCAATTCCTCAAAAGAGGAAGGTCCTCTATGACCCAGCAACCCCAGTCCTTGGAATTTACCCTAATGTCTAGAAACAAGGCCATACTACAGGTATCAATACAATGATGTTCACTACAGCATTATTTACCACAGCTAAGCTATGCCAACCCAGATGCCACTCAGTAGATGAATATATCAAGAAGATGTGATATTTATACACAGTAGAATTCTATGATGTCATCAGAAAAGAATGACATTCCTAAGGAAATGGAAAGACTTGGAAAAAATCATATTAAGTGAAGTAAGCCAGACTGTTAGTCTTGTTTAGGGAAGGAAGTCACTTCGGGAAAGAAAAAACATAGGCTCTTTGGTTTCCCTCATTTGTAATTAGCACACATCTAGGATTCTCCTAGCAAAGGATCACAATAGCTGAAAAGCTGTATACATATGGTCCATTTCTTTTTTACTTTTTCCTACTCTTAATGCGTTTCAAAATGCTAGCACAAAATTTTATCTGACAATGTACTAAAAAACTATATTGTTTGATTACTCAATTAAAATCAGCTCAGTAAATGGGTGGCCTGAACAGGTCTAGCTTCTAAATCAAAGGTTTCTCTGGTCTTTAATTGCTTTGAGAATTCTACTTGATTTTGACTCAGTTGCACAGGTATCAATTTGTATGCGATCAACGTATATATCACAAATGTATATGAGCTCTGGATATTGTTTATGACCCTAACATCAGGATTAAGTCATCATATTTTAAAATAACATTTTAAAGATGGGATTATGAACAAATATTTGTTATGCCAGCTATTGTCAATGGTACTCAGAATTAATAATTAGTACAAATGTACTATCTTAATCCTACGAGATTGGGTGCAACTATTGACAGATCAGTGTGTATACACTTAACAGCTATTTGAAGAAACAGCTGTGTGGGTCCTGTGGGCAAATTTTGTTATGAATATATCAAATCTTATCAACTACTTTGGCAATAACATGTAACATTAATCAGGATAGCATCAGTTTAAGAGTCTTAGCTAGAATGGCCACAGAGTGAAAATAATTTTTTGATATATAAAGAGGAGACTGTGTGGGGCAAGGTGGCTCATGCTTGTAATTCTAGCTAATCAGGAGGGTGAGATCTGAGGATCAAGGTTCAAAGCCAGATCAGAAACAAAAGGACCTGAGACTCCTATCTCCAATTAACCAATTAACCTCTAAGAAAAACTGGAAGTGGGGTTGGCTCAAGGGTATGGCAATAGTCTGGAGTTGAAGAGCTTAGGATCAACGCCCAAGCCCAGAGGTAGGGTAGTAGCCTTGAGCTAAAGAGCTCAGGGACAGCACCCAGGCCAGAGTTCCAGCCTCATGACCCACAAAAAAAAGAGGAGAATGCTTATTTATAGCCCTATAGTTGCTCAAGTCTTGCTTAAATTTGACACAAATATCTAAATTGGCCACATGTTCATAATTTATGGTAATGTTATTTTCAATTCTCACTTCATTTATATGTATGCTAATAGATAAATGGTCACACTGCATGGCATATTTCTGATTAAATTACTTGTCCACATTAAGAACATTCAAATTGGAACACATTTTTAAATATTTACACATTGAGACCAAAGGCAGATATTCTTGGGAAAGGATCACAAAGGCACAATTGCTGTGTGTATATGATCATATAAAATTTCATATACTCCAAGAAATGGAATCCCTGGCCCTGTTTTCTTCTTTTTTGATGTAGTTGTTCTCTATATTTTTGTCTTATATGTAAGTTTATCTATTTGGATGAGTGCAAGGGGGAGAACAGAATGGTGGAACAAGGGGTAAAAACAACAGTGATACGCACTAAATACTATGTTGAAAATGAACTATACAGTGTGTGTGGGATGGAGACCTGGGAGGGAAAACATAGCACAAAAAGAGGAAAGAGTTGTTGCTGTTTGAAAAGAGATACACTGATTACCTGGTTTTTGTAGCTGTGACCCTCTATACATCACTTTTACAATACAGTTCAATTTTAAAAAATTAGGGTCCGGGGGTTTGGCCTAGTGGTAGAGTGCTTGCCTAGCATGCACTAAGACCTAGGTTGGATTCCTTGGTACCACATACATAGAAAAAAGCCAGAAGTAGTGCTGTTGCTCAAGTGGTAGAGTTCTATTCTTGAGTAAGCCAAAGGACAGTGCTCAAGCCCTGAGCTCAAGGCCATGTACTGGAAAAAAAATGAAAAAATTAAAGAATTTATTTTTAAATATATAAAGTTTAAAGTACTAATAATAATGCAATTAACAAGAAGCTGCCAACCCCCAAAGCCTAAAAATTGCTGACTTGTCTTATGAAAAACTTGAATCTAGGATTCACACAGTCTCTGTGTTACTTGGCTTTCCCTATGGCCTTGGATTACTGCTGCTTCCCATTTTGGGAATGTATAAAGTCTGTGAAAAATGATGAGCTACAGGTACCTGACAATATTTCTCTTTTTCATTCCTTATAATCAATACATATCATGTAGTTGTGTCAGAGTTCTAATTTTGACAGTCCCCAACGATAGGCCTTCGTATCTGTGGATTTGGTATCTGGAATTCAACCACAAAAAATAGAAATTGTTGAAGAAAATGAATCTGTATTGAATGTGTAGGAATTTCTCTCTACTTCTTAAGCAATATGGCATTAACTATATAGCATTTTCTTGTATTGTCATAAAAAATTTAGAAATGATGCAATATATGTGGGAAGGTATACACAGGTTATCAAAACATTTCCAAAAATAGCTTGGGCCTTGAAAGATTTTTATATCTATATTGAGTCCTTGTATACCAAATTGCCTCTCTATAGTACAGTGCAAACAACACTGTGAAAAAGGAATCTTTCCTGTGAATTAAAATCTATTTAACAGCATCCCTGCACTCTTAGCCTTCTAGTTTCACCACTGTGGCCTTGTTGAGAAGTATATGTGTGTGTGTGTGTGTGTGTGAAATTTCTTGAGAAAATACTTTGATGTTTGTTGTTTGTTCAGGGCATGGAGACAGGCCATAAGAGGAGCAGCCTGAATCAGGACAGAGCACAGTGATGCACTGATTATAGAGATATGCTGTAGTAATTAGTACTTTCTTCAGATGCTAGTTTAAAATATCCCATCAATAAAATTCACAATGGGAGTCTTTATGTTTGTCTGACATGTCTGTCATTTTGAAATAACCTTTTCAGTTAAGATATGGATATTTCAATTGATCCATAGTTCTTGCAAAAATGATAGCTTGGTTTTGTTCAAGTCTCCAGTGCAAATTTTCAGTATACTTCCTCAATAATTATGCAGACAATGCTTCTGAATGGATGAATTTTGCATAGGGGACAAATACAGGTAGTATTATTGTAATTAGTTATAATTTGCATAGCACTTTAGCTTTCTAAGTGTTTTGTTTAATCTCTAAATAAAAACTCTAAAGTAAATTCATTATATATTTTTTAATTGCAGTCAATTTACTAATGTACTTCAAAATCTGCTGGAATAGTCCCATATACCAAATCACTATTATCATCCAAATTTCACAGTTAGGAAATGGCAATACAGAAAGTCTGAGGCCATAGGTTGAATTGACTTGCAACTTGGAGAAGTGCATTCTTATTTAAGTGTTAGGACAAAATGGTAAACAAAATTATAATACGAGATCAGTATTCTTTAATAGATCTTTATTCTTTTCCTCCTTTACTTTCTGTTATAATAGCTTTAGTGTATTTTATTTCACTTTCATAATTCTCCAAAGCAATCCAACTACTAGAATTCCTGTGCCAATAACTAAATTGCTGCTGATAGCAAGAGCTCTACTTAACGTCTTGCTCATGAAAATACTAAAAGCTAATGGCATATTTGCTCTTGTTATCAACAAGACTTTTTTCCTTTTAGTGTCAGAAAATTTTGACTTCAATCAGGTCAAACTTGTCACTTCTGTGAATGGAGTCTAATTCTGTAGCTCCCCATGGAAAGGGGGAAAAATTATCTTCTAGACATTTACTCAGATCAGGTGATATGGACTATTTTATTTTAAGTGTCCAAAGTGTGCTTGTAACATACTGGAATACCAACTGAAGTTAAAGATTCTCATTGATACTATTCTAGGGATTTTCTGCTACTTTGATGTTTCGAGATCACATTTTATGATGACAAAACAAACAGAAAATGAAGTGAATGCATTCTCTTTTTGTGGATGATAGTAAAAGAATCATTGTTCCTGGAAATCCAGTAAATTAGTAATAAAAAGGGCCCAAGTATTGTTTTCCATGCCACAGAGCTCAAATTGTCAATTAACATTATTATTATACATGTGTATAGTTTGTTTTTTAAAAGCCACAAGATTCACCCTTTTAAATTAAATAATGTATTAGATTCTAGTATATTCACAAAGTTTAAATCTATTAATCATCACCGTAAACAAAAAAAGCCATTGTCATCTCTTCTAAGTAAATATCATGCTTTAGCAATCATTCCCCATTTTCTCTCCTAGCTGCAATTCATAAATATATTTTCCACAAACTTTGTCGTTCTGGATAATTTATTTCAAAAATGTTCATACAAAATATGGCTATTCAATCAGATGCTGGTGGCTTAGCCCTACAATAGCAGCTACTCAGGAGACTAAGATCTAAGGGCCAAGGTTTGAAGAAAAGACCGGGAGACTCTGTTTAAAAAATATTGTTCCATTTTGAGTTAATGCTTCTGCATGGCAAAAGGCTAGGGTCAATTTTTAGTTTTCATGTGGCTGCCCAGTTTTGACAGGAAAAATAATAATAGAAAAAATTGATAGACAATTATTGTCTATTAGTATATCATCACTTGGTTTGTTTCCCAATTTTGGCTACTATGTGTAAGGCTACTTTCAACATTCAGGTGCGAATTTTTATGAGGATATATATGATCATTGTTTCATGGAATCAGACTTTTATCTGTAACATTTGAATTACCGTTTTCCATAATGGTTATACTTCCTCAAACTTAACCGGTAGAATGAAGGTTCCAATTTAACCAATACTTCTCAACATTTTTCACTTTTAAAATGTGCTCTTATTTTCACAAGCAAGGGTGGTTGAATAAGTTTATAATCTCAGCACTTGGGAGCCTTTAAAATGAGGTATATGAGTACTATGCCAATTTAGTCTAAAAAAAACTCAACACATTAACTGAAAACAAAATAAAGAAAAGCATAAGATGTTAATATATTTGAATTTCTTGATGCTATCAGTTCAAAAACAAACTTCTTTTACCTTTGGTGATGTTTAATTTGTTTGTTGTAGTTGTTGCTTTTCCTGTGAACATTTTCAGTAAAGTTTAATTGGCCACAAACTGTTTTAAATTTCTGTGTAACACAGTATAAAGTTGGTATATAAATGAACCAAAATCGAATTTAAAAGCGTAACTTTTTATGACATAACTGAATCTCTCCCAATTACAAATAGTTGTTCTGAAAACAATAACAAACCTCTAATCAAAGCATGTCTGAATGAGGCAAATGACCCAGCTAAAAAGTGAGGTTTTTTTCTGTTCTGCATTTTCACATTTTCTTTGTACATACTCACTACACCTTTGTAAAGAATGTATCTGTGAACCTCTTCTAATTTTGATTGCTAGCCAATTCATGAATTATGACTAATCAAAATAAATGTGAATTTGTTCACAGTTTTCTTTAAATAAATGTCATACTTAAGGTACTTGCTTGATTCTAGGTCATGATTGTGTACCTTTATGTTTTCCTATAAGAATTTAGTTTTCAGGGCCAGGAGCGTGGCCTAGTGGTAGAGTGTTAGCCTAGCATGCACTGAAGCACCAGGTTCAATTACTTGGTATCATATACACAGAAAAAATGCCAGAAGTGGTGCTGGGGTGCAAGTGGTAGTGCTAGCTTTGAGAAAAATCCAAGAACAGTGCCCAGGCCCTGAGTTCAAGCCACAGGACTGGCAAAAAGAAAAATTTGGTTTTCTAGTTCATCCCTATTTTAGACTAATTGTTCAATGTAAAGGAAGGTAAAGATATATATTTCTATATGTCCAAGATTCTTGTAAAAACAATTCTGTATTTTAACATCTTGGTCAAAATATTCATAAACACAATGATATATTTTTTGCTAGTCCTGAGATTTGAACTCAGCCTGAGCACTGTCCTTGGACATTTTTTGCTGAAAGCAAGCGCTCTGCCACTTTAGCCACAGCACCACCAATGGCTTTTTCTGTGTATGTGGTTCTGGGGAATTGAACCCAGGGCTTTGTGCAAGCTAGGAGATCAAGCTACCACTATGCTATGCTGTCGGCCCCAAATGCAATGATTTTTTTTACCCAATAGTCAATCACTTCTCATCAATTTACCTCTAATTGTCTCCGATCATAAAGTCAGTATGGTAATACCTTGATTTCTGTAGATTTTTAATTTAGTAAAAAATAAAGGGTCCATATTGTTCTTTTCCAAGATTGATGTGATTATTCATGGTAATTTGCATTTCACTGTGTATTTTAATTTCAACTTGTAAATTTCAGATTTTTTGTATTTAGTCTGTAATTTAAAATGGAGAAGCAATATGACTGTCACAATATTTAGTCTAATTTATAAGTATATTATATCTGTGAATTTATTAGCTTTATTTCTCCAAGGAAAGTTTTATAATGAATATATAGTACTGACTACCTAAATTATATCTTTAATACTATCATAAAGGGAATTTTTAATTTGGCTTTTGAATTTTATATCTAAATATAGTTGAATTTTGTATATCAAAATACTGTACTAAGACTGTTGGACTTCTTTTTCCTAGTAGCTGTTTTGTTCATTAATTAGCAATTTTTACATATAGTAATATTTTATCTTATGAGTGCTTTTAATAATGAAGGAAAACATGAACAGTTGCTATAATCTTTTGTCTTTTTAAAGAGAGAAAAGTAGAATCAACGAAACTGCAAAATGATATTACTTTTAAGAAGTGAAGAATTTTTGTATTTGTTTTATATATAAAAAATTGGGTGTGCAGCAGTTTGTGAATACGTTTTTGTTTGCACTGGGGTTTTTACATATGATTTTACATTTATTAGGCAAGCAATTTAAAACTTCAGCCAAGCCCACAGTCCCTAATAATTTAGGTACTTTTCAAAAACAGTACTTTCTGATAAGAGCATGATCCATCTATGCTTCCTGCATAGCTAATATTGTAAGAATGTATCAAGAAACCCAGCTTAATTTTTTCAGATAGGGTCTTTTTTATTGTTGGGATAATATATAAAGGGGTTATAGTTACATTAGCCAGGTAGTAGGTGTATTACTTTATACACATTGATACCCCTTCTCATGTTTTTGTCCCCATTGCCCCCCCAAACCCTACCAATCATCTTGTTTTCCCCATTCCCTTTCCTATTTCAAATACATAAAAATAAACATATATAAAGTATGTCAGGTAACAAAATCAGATACAGTAACAATATGAGATTAACCATAAGGACAAAAAAAAGATAAGAAAAATAGCATAGTAAATTCAGAACAGCAATCACACAAGATAAAGCTCTTGCTTACATATCCTAGAGTTCATATTGTTTAGTCTCATCCCATGTGAACTTATGTACATGCCGGAGCCAGCCAGCAGCAAATGCGTATTCCTGATTTAGGGGGTGAAGACTTGGAAAAGAAGACAAGAAAAAGATGGGGTTGGGAGATATACAGCTTAAGTCAGCAGCCCAAGAATGCAGCCTAAGGCGAGCTTAAGGCTGTATCCTAAGGCTGTGAGCTTAAGACATAGCCCCGTTTATTTCAAGTTCCAGTCTTAAATACTTTTCTTAAAACCAGGAAACTGCCAGGGGTTACATTCATACAAAACAGCAACCAAGTCTCAGATAAGTTAAATGAGAAGCGATTGACATAGCCCGAAGTCATGATAATAACTTATTTCCTTATGTACTCAGTTGTGCAGGTCTAAGGCCACTCTGTTCCCACACTCGGTCCTCAACATGTACATAGGCTTTGAGCTATTGTAATCCTCTGCTAGGAGAGTTCTAGATATGCATTAATTATTACAAATGAGAGAAACCATTGAGCCTTTGGTCCTTGGGGTCCTGCTTACTTCACTTAATATGATTTTTCCATGTCTTTCCGTTTCTTTAAAAATAGGGCGATGTCATTGTTTCTGATGGCAGCATAGAATTCCATTGTGTAAAAGTACACCATCTTCTTCATCCAATCATCTACTGAGGGGCATCTGGATTGGTTCCATATCTTTGCTATGATGCTGCAATGGACACCATTGTCCTAGTGGCTTTAGTATGTCCTTGTTTCTAGACATTCCGGTAAATGCCAAGGAGTGGGATAGCTGGGTTATAGGGAGCTCTATGTTTAGTCTTTTGAGGAATTTCCATAATGTTTTCCATAGTGGCTGAACAAGATTAAACTCCTACCAATAGTGCAGGAGTGACCCCTTCTGTCCAGATCCCCTCCAGAATCTGTTGTTATTAGATTTCTTGATCATGGCCATTTTAACTGGAGTGAGGCAGAATCTCAAATTTATTTTGGTTTGCATTTTTTTCTTGGCTAGAGATGTCTTCATTTCTTCATGTGTCTATAAGCCATTCTTATTTCTTCTTCAGAGAAGTCTCTCTTTCAGTCTTTGGCCCATCTTTTAATGGGATGGCTTTTTTCTTTGAAGATTTGTTTTGGAGAGATTCAAAGTTTTACCTGTAGCTATATTTTACATATGAGGCCCTTGTCTGTTGTATGGCTAGTGAAGAGCTTCTCCCACTCTGTGGGCTTTCTGTTAAACTTGCTACCTACATCCTTTGCCATACAGAAGCCCTGCAGTTTAATGCTGTCCCATTTGTCCAAACTTTCTTTAATTTGTTGTGTTTCAGGGTCTTTATTAAAATGTTTGACCTGTGCCAAGGAGACCTAGTGTATCTCCTACTCCTTCTTTTAAAGTTTCAGGGTATCTGCTTTTACCTCCAGGTCTTTTATCTATTTGGAATTAATTCTGGTGCAGAGAGACCTAGAAGAATCCAACTTTAGCTTTCTACAGGTGCTTCACCAATTCTGCCAGCACCACTAGTTAAAGAGGCTGTCTTTCTTATAGAACACTTTTTTTGGCTCTCTTATCAAAAATTAGGTGGCCATAAGTCTGTGAGTAGATTTCTGGGCCTTCAGTTCTATTCCATTGGTCCTCAGGCCTGTTCTTGTGCCAGTACCAAGCTCTTTGGGTTACTATATCTCTGTAATAGAGTATAAAGTTTGGTATTGATATTCCTCAAGGGCTGTTCTTTCTACTAAGGATTGTTTTTGCTATACTGGGTCTTTTATTATTCCATATGAATTTTTGGATTGCTTCTTCTATTTCATTAAAGAATGACATTGGGATATTGATGAGTTTTGCCTTGAATTTGTGGATAGACCTTGGCAAGATTGCCATTTTCACAACGTTAATTCTTCCAATCCAGGAGCATGAGAGAATTTTCCAATTCCTTAGGTCTGCTTTAATTTCCTTTTTCAGGTTTTTAAAGTTTCCATCATAAAATTCCTTTACATTCATAGTTAATTCCTAAGTACTTTATTTTCGTTGAGGCTATTGCAAAAGTAGTTGCTTTCTTGATTTCTGCCTCACTCTTCTCATTGTTGGCATAGAGGAGAGCAGTTGATTTTTGAGGATTAATTTTATAACCTGCTACTTTGCCAAAGTTTTGAATCAGCTCAAACAACTTGGGAGTGGAGTCTCTATAGGGTTCTTTAAGTACAGAATCATGTCCTCTGCAAAAAGGGAAAGTTTCACTTCCTCTTTCCCTATTTGTGTCCCATTTATGCTTGCTTTTTGCCTTATTGCTCTGGCTAGGAATTCTTAGAATATACTAAAGGATACTGGATAGAGTGGACATCCTTTTCTTATTCCTGATTTTAGAGAAAATGGCTTTTTCGCCGGTATGTGTAATTGAATATGTAGGTTTGTCGTGTACAACCTTTATTACAGAGGAATGTTCCATGGATTCCTAGTTTCTCTGGAGCTTTTAGCATAAAGGGGTGTTGGATCTTGTCAAATGGCTTTTCTGCATGTATTGAGATAATCATGTGATTCCTGTCCTTGCTCCTGTTGATGTGATGATATTGACTTGCATATATTGAACCAGCTTTGCATCCCTGTGATGAATCCTGTTTGATCATAGTGTATAATATTTGATGAATTATTCAAGACGATTGGCCAGTATTTTGTGGAGAACTTTGGAATCAATGTTCATCAATGAAATGTGTCTATACTTCTCTTCCTTTTATGAGTGCCCTTCTGGCTTTAGAATGAGGGTTATGCTGGCTACACAGAATGATTTTGACAAAGAGTCTTTGCTTTCAATTTCATTGAAGGAGGAGTTTTGGTGTGAGTTCTGCTTTGAAGGCCTTATAGAATTCAGCTGCGAATCCATCAAGCCCTGGGCTTTTCTTAAGTGGGAGGTCTGTTTAGTTGATTTAGGTCTTCTTGGTACAGTTTAGGTTCCTAATCGTATCTTGGAGCTCCTGCAGAGAACTGTCATATTCTTAGACTTGGTTTGAATCATTTTCTGGTCTTTCTCTATAAATTCTTGGCTATCTTCAACTTTGCACATTCTCTCTTCTGCATTGTCTAAGCTGCTGTCAATACTTTCTACTTCATCTCCCTTCATTCCAATTGGTCATTTTTGATGCCTTGCAGCTCTTGTTTTAGATCTTGTATGGATTTCTTTACCTCCTTGATTCCAATTTGAGTGCTCTCTTTGAAGTCATTTAGCTAAAAAGCTATAATTTCATTCGACTTTGATTGGAATTCATTCAGCTTTCTGTTTGCAGATTCCATGAATTCTTCCATTATTCATTGACTGGCTTCATCATGTTCATGTTCCATTCACATATATCCTTCTTCACGCTTTCAGACATTTCATTTTTCATATTTACCAATAACATTTTTAGAGCATTTTGAGGACTTTCCTTTAGGTTTCCCATTGACTGCTCTTTTGCCTGTTTAATTTGAGTGGGAGATGCAATTCCATGATTTGCCATTTTTCTAGAGTTTGAAAATGGGAGCAAGAATAATACCACACAAGATTACAATTCTAATATAATTACCAACCTAGTGTTCTATAGCTTCCCAGACAATAGAGGTTCACAACCTTAAATTGGTATTTTCACTCTCTCTGTTTGTTTCTCTGTCTCTGTCTCTCTGTCTCTGTCTCTCTCTGTCTCTCTCTGGCTCTCTGGCTCTCTCTCTGTCTCTGTCTCTGTCTCTGTCTCTCTCTCTCTCGCTCGCTCTCGCTCGCTCTCTCTCTTTCTCTCTCCTTTTGTGCACTTACAAACAAATCCAACACCACCACGAAACACAGGTTTTTTTAAAATTTTTTTTTGCCAGTCGTGGGCCTTGAACTCAGGGCCTGTGCACTGTCCTTGGGCTTTCTCAAGGCTAGAGCTCTACCACTTGAGCCACAGCACCATTTCTGGCTTTTTGCCAGAATGTTAGGCAAGCAGTCTACTACTAGGTTAAACTCCTGGCAACCAAACACATTTTTATGACCAATCCAATCCCTATGAGATTTGAATCACTCTGGACCTACCCTGTAATTGAACAAATACATGTGCAGTCTCAGTCAACCACAATCTACTGCAGATCCACAGACTATGAAATTGAAGAAGAAGCAAAGGACCAGAGATAGAAAGATATTATGAAAGGGGAAATAAGAAAAGAGTAATATAGGAATGTTAGAGTAATGTAGTAATGAAGGAAAGTAATACAGTGAGGATAACTGTGACCTAAAGTGAAAGAAAAGGAAAATAAATGAATAAAAATTTAAAAATTAAGCTTAAACAAAAAAAGAATAGTGAAAACAATATATAAAAATGAGAAAAAATATATAAAAGAGTTCAATGATTTAAAAAAACTCACAATGGTGAGTTCTTAAACAAGAAATACTAAGGTTAAAAACTGAAAGTTTAAAAAGCAGGGGACTGAGTCAATAAAAATGTAATTTGAAACAAGTATGTGCACAATGAAGGAAGACTTACTACTATTTGCTGTCACTATGTTTCTAGGAATAAACAAATCCACAATGAAAAAAAAAAGGAAAAAGGATAGTGAAAACATGGCAAAAAGGAAAAAGTAAAAATGAAAATTAAAAAGTAGTAAAATTTAAAAATATTTTGATTAAAAAATGATCTTCAGTTTTTTGGAGAAAATGTGTCTCCACTGAATTCAGGATCCAGTCTCTTTATGAAGATTCTTATCTCCTGTGATGATTCATTTTACACTGGTTTATTTGGTTTCTCCAATCAGTTTGCTTGAATGGGCTTAAAAAGTTCTACCTTACAGACTTGAGGTCTTTGTGACTGCTCACTCAGGTTAATTTACTGGCAGGCCGATGAGCTTTACTTTTCCTACAGAAGTTAGTTGGCTGTTTTTGGTAGCTTGAGTGTGAATGGATTTGTGATCTATGTGGAATCATCAGTGAGCTTCAGAATGCACTCTGATCCAGCCGGGAGTCAGTATTGTTTTAGCCAGATCAGTAGAGAGGCCTCTGGCTTTGTTTACTCAGAGAGGAAAGCTGCCCTGCCCAGGTTACAATGAGAACCGTGCTGCTGACACCACTTTTCAGGCTCCAGTTATCTGCTAGTCAGTCTGGCAGCATCTTTGCCAGTAGCCAAGATGGCACTGCTCTCAGTTAGTGGGGGAGTGCCTACCTTCCCAATGCTATTCTGTGAGATGTAAGAATGTTTTTAGTGAGGTACTCACACTTCTCCTTGTTTGTCTGTGTGTGTAGCTGGCAGGATGAAAATTTCTACTTGTAGTCACGCATTCTGTGCTGCAGGTAAGTGAGGTGCTGAATGCTCAGGCTCCGGTGCCTTTCTTGTGGCGCAGCTGCTCTGGGGAGCTGCAGCCACTGCTGCCTCTGCTGCTGGTGTGTGCTCCAAACGTTCTTCTTAAGCCAGCTGCCTAATTTTTCCTCTCTGTGCTAGTAAAGCTTACTTGATATCTTTCTTTGGCAATAAACTTTCTGATGCTAAAATTGGTACCTTGGCAAGAGCTCAGAAAGACACACTGAACCTCTGCTATCTTCCCAGAATCCTCTTCAGATAGGGTCTTGCGGAAATTTTGTGAAGCAAAATTGACACTCCAGGCAAAAATAATAAAAGTAGTATTGGCCACTCTCATCATGCATCTGATTTTTTGTTTGTATTTGTGATTGTTAATGTGGAATAAAATAACCTCAATTTATGTTTTGACTATACCTAATTTTTTTTCCAATTTCAAACGTCTTTGAAAATGGTAATAATGCTTTGGACCTCACTATCCTTCATTTAAAATAGATTGATAATACATATGCTAAATAGGGTGATTGTGAGCCACATACAATGAAATATAAATTAATATCTGCAAGTTTCTATGCATTATGAAAATGTTGGTTGGATATTCTAACCTAACAGTTAATACCTAAAACACATAACTAAAAGACAATATTTAGTTTAATTAACTGGATATAAGACTATACATTGTGTAAGCTATATATCTTTATAGAATTTATGCAATATTTGGCTTTAGCATATATACATTATGTCCTATAGAACAACAATTGTAATATAATTGTAAGAAGTACTATGAACAGAAAAATGGAGAATCGCACAAATGCACTACATTACAGTGTGAACATTTAAGCTATGAGCATTTTATACATTTTGGCTTCACAATAAATATGAAGCTTTAATTGTATTCATATGCTGTAGTTCACATATAGAAGATATAGAATTTATTTCAATCTACAATATAGCTAAATAAATTTTACTTAATAATTTTCAATAATTAAATTTTTTCTAGTAAGATGCTAATAAAATACATAAATACAGGCATTAAATATGCCAATTTCTTGATTGTGTAATCTCTGGTAAGTCATTGTATTTTGTCATTTTTTAGAATAAGGATGTTCTGTATGTTGTGATATGGAAAAATGTGATCAAATATTAATGCTATAGTACAACTTGTTTTGTGCTAGAGACTACATCTTTGAATGTAACTTCAAAGCCCAAACCAAGTGTTTTCTTGTTCAGATAAAACCAAATTTACAGCTTGTACAGAGGATGGCGGCGGTTCAGTTTGAATCTTTCTGAGCTCCCGCCAAGATACAAGTTCTGGCAGCATAGGGGAAAAATTCATTCCTCAAATCGATCCTAAGTAAGCTTTAGCGACACAGAGATCTCAGTCAGAGAAGAGAAAGGCAAAAAAATGACGCAAGAAGACAGCATGGAGTGGCACCAGCCGCGTAGCAGCCATGGAGATAAACTTCTCAATCAGAGCAGACAGCGCTTCTCGGCGGCGCAGACTGGCCGGCTGCAGACAGAGCCACACAGAGCCTGTGGGACCCCAGAGCCAATACCCGGCAGTGCACGGACCTCCCAGCTTCACGGAACCAGAAAATCCAGGAATTTGTGAGTACCTCCAAGGAGAAGTTTCCACTTCTGCTCGTGGAATGGCATTGGGAGGGTATCCCCTCCCCCACCAGCTGAGAGCAGCGCCATCTTGCCTGCTGGCAAAGACCCGGTCAAAGCAATTGGAACCTCAGAGATGGAGCTGGCAGTGCCATCATTCTAACGGGTAAAGGATTTCCTAGAGATACCTTAGCCAGAAATCCGGCCCAGGCGCTACTGAAGTCCATCCCCTGTGCCTGGCCACCGGCCTGATAAACAAAGCCTCCTGCGAATCTTTCAGTTTCGTTTTCCCAATCAAGCAATCAGACCCAAAAAACTGCAAAGCCAAATCACAAGAGAAAAAGACTTTCTGAAGTGTTTGGATCCCAAATTTAGTGGAGACACAAGTTTCCTATCCTGCCCCCCCCCAAAAAAAACCTGAAAGCTACCCCTTTTTTTGTTGTTGTTGTTCTTTATATTTTTTTCTTCCACCCCTTTTCATTTGCATTTTTAGGTGTTCTTATTTTTTCTTTGCCATTTTACCTACACTTTTTTAAATGTTACATTTCTTTTCTTTTTTTTAATCTCTCTTTCTTTTCCCGCATTCGTTCTGTCACTGTGGTCATTCCTAAAAACATAGTGACAGCTCTGGGTACAGTTTCAATACAAATGATATCTATATTGATAATCTCCTGGTTTTTAATCTCCTGGTTTTCAACCCTAGGATTTCTTGGGTAAGAATAATTACCAACCAAGAATACTGTATCCAGCTAAGCTCTCATTCATAAATGAGGGAACAATAAAAACATTCCATTCCAGGGAAAAGCTGCAACTTTATGTAGCAACCAAACTGACATTACAGAAAATTCTCAGGGGTGTGCTACACACAGAAAACCAAAACAAATGTAATACAGAGAAAGAAATGACACCTAAAAATCATACCATCTAAGTACCACAAGAACTGTCAAGACACAGGCCCTAATGAAAGCTTTTAAAAATGGCAGGAACTAATAAATATTTCTCAATCCTAACTCTCAATATCAATGGATTTAACTCTCCAATTAAATGGCATAGACTG
Organism: Megascapheus bottae; assembly: GCF_031878675.1. NCBI lineage: Eukaryota > Metazoa > Chordata > Mammalia > Rodentia > Geomyidae > Megascapheus > Megascapheus bottae. The sequence continues at coordinate 86,128,222 of NC_143547.1, forward strand.
TCAAATTTGATCAAAAATGAAGATTCATCATTAGCTGTCTTCAAGAGACACATCTTGCTCAAAAAAATATTTTTTGAAAGCGAGAGGTTGGAATAAACTTTATCAAGCTAACAGCCCCCATAAACATGCTGAACTTGCCATCCTCATATCAGAAAAAATAGACTTCAAACTAAAATTAGTGAAAAAAGACAAAAAAGGTTACCACATACTAATAAAGGGATCTCTCCTCCAGGAGGATGTACCCATCCTAAATATCTACACACATAATCCTGGAGCACCGAACTTCATCAGTCAAACTTTACATTCACTGAAACCATACATAGATTGAAACACAGTGATTGTGGTGACTTTAACACACCACTCTCACCTATAGACAGATCAACCAGGCAAAAAATCAAATAATGAAATATAAATGTATCCGATATATCAGATAACAAAGTGGAATACTGTAACAATATGAGATAACCAAGGGACAGCAAAAGAGATGAGAGATAACAGTATATTAAGGACAGCTATCATTCATTATATGGCTTTTGTTTCTATACCCTAGAGGTCCTTTCATTTAGCGTCATACTATATGGCCTTATGTATCAAGGTTTTGCTCTATTGCAAATCTATGCTAGGAGAGCGCAAGGTTTCTACTGATTATAACCAATGAGGGAAACCATTTAGCCTAAGTTCCTTTGAGTCTGGCTTACTTCACTTAATATGATCTTTTCTAAGTCTTTCCATTTCCTAACAAATGGGGCGATGTCGTTCTTTCTGACAGCAGCATAGAATTCCATTGTGTACAAATACCACATCTTGATCCATTCATCAACTGAGGGCTATCAAGGTTGGTTTCATATCTTTGCTATGGTAAATAGTGCTGCAATGAACATTGTTGTGCTAGTGGATTTAGTATGTCCTTGTTTCTGGATGATTGGGTAAATGCCTAGTAGTGGAATTGCTGGGCCATAGGGGAGCTCTATGTTTAGTCTTTTGAGGAACTGCCATACTGCTTTCCATAGTGGTTGAATGAGTTTGCACTCCCACCAACAGTGTAGTAGTGATCCTTCCTGGCCACATACCCTCCAGCATCTGTTGTTATTAGTTTTCTTGATCCTGGACATTCTACCTGGAGTGAGTGGAATCTTAGAGTTGTTTTGATTTGCATTTCTTTTATGACCAGAGATATTTAGCATTTCTTCATGTGTCTATAAGCCATTTTTGTTTCTTCTTCAGAGAAGACTCTCTAAGTCTTTGGCCCAACTTTTAATGGGATGATTGTTACTTTGGAGATTAGTTTTGGAGTGATTCAATTTTTTGAGCTGTTGATATATTTTAGATATGAGGCCTTTGTCCGTTATTTGGTTGGTGAAGATCTTCTCACACTCTGTAGGCTTTCTAGTTAATTTACTAGCTATGTCCTTTGCCATACAAAAGCTCTGCAGTTTAATGCAGTCCCACTTATCCAGGCTTTCTGTGATTTGTTGTGATTCTTGGACCTTATTAAGAAAGTTTTGACCTGTGCCAAGGAGGCCTAGTGTGTCTCCTATTCCTTCTTGTACAGTGTTCAGTGTGTTGGCTTTTACCTCGAGGTCTTTGATCCATTTGGAGTAAAATTTTAGTGCAGGGTGACAAAGAAAGATCGAGCTTAATTTTCTGCAGGTGCTTAACCAGTTCTGCCAACACCACTTGTTGAAGATGCTATCTTTCTTCCATTCTATTTTTTTGGCTCCCTTGTCAAAGATTAGGTGTCCATAGGTCTGTGGTTTAATATCTGGGCCCTCAGTTGTATTCCATTGATCTTCAGGCCTGTTCTTGTGCCAGTACCAAGCTGTTTTGATTATTATAGCTCTGTAACAGAGTCTAAAGTTTGGTACTGAATTTCCTCCTGTGCTGTTCTTTCTGCTAAGAAGTGTTTTTTCTATACAGGTTCTTTTATTATTTCATATGAAATTTTGGATTGCCTCTTCTATTTCTTTAAAGAATGACATTGGGATATTGATGGGTATTGCGTTGACTTTGTAGATATCCCTTGGCAAGATTGTCATTTTCACGATGTTGATTCTTCCAATCCAGGAGCATGGGAGGTTTTTCCATTTCCCCAGTTCTGCTTTAGTTTCCTTTTTCGGGGTTTTAAAGTTTTCTTCAAAAAGGTCCTTTACATTCGTAGTTAAGGTAATTCCTAGGTACTTTATTTTCTTTGAGGCTATTGCAAAAGGAGTTGCTTTCCTGATTGTTGCCTCATTCCTCTCACTGTTGGCGTAGAGCAATGCAGTTGATTTTTGAGGGTTAATTTTATACCCTGCTACCCTTCCAAAGTTTTGAATCAGCTCAAGGAGCTTAGGAGTAGAGTCTATAGGATTCTTTAAATACAGAATCATGTCATCTGCAAAGAGGGAAAGTTTTACTTCCTCTTTCCCTATTTGGATCCCCCTTATGCTTGCTTCTTGCCTTATTGCACTGGCTAGGAATTCTAATACTATGTTAAAGAGGAGTGGAGAGAGTGGGCATCCTTGTCCCATTCCTCATTTTAGAGGGAATTACATCCTACCTGCCCTGCCCACCTTTGTGCTGATTGGCTCCTGCATACTATTTTAGCCAAATGTACTTCCACAATAAAGGAGTTTCTGCCCTGACGAATCTCCCTGCCATGTCTGCCTGTCCTCCTGTGAGGGAGGGCTGGGTGAAGGCGGCCAGTTGGCCCTAACCTTTCTTGTCCTCGTCTTGTTCGGGGCGTGTTCTCTCTATCATTCCTGCCGGTCAGGGTGGGGGGATGAAGGACTAAAAACCCTGACATTCTGTTGTACAGTAATGTTGTGGCCAAAGGTGAAAAGTGCAGCATGACAACCCGAAGTCCTCAGCACCACATACATAGTAAAAGGCCAGAAGTGTTGCTGTGGCTTAAGTGGTAGGACTCTATCCTTGAGAAAACACAAGGACAGTGCTCGGGCCCTGAGTTCAAGCTCCAGGACTGGCAGAAATGATCTCCTTTTTAAGATAGGGAAAAATTTCATATTTTAAATCACGTTCATATATTAAGAATATTGATATTCTATATTTGTATTTAAATGCCACTTTCAGACAGATTTCAAAGCAAAACTGCAAATGGTTGTTTATCAATTTAACCTATCCCTATACAAGCCTCACTCTGTAAGAGAGTAGCAATTGCCTCTCTGAGACAGCCCAATGGTTCATACAATTCAGAATTCTTCTTTAGACATTAATAATTTTTTAATTGCTAAAATCTTTGCAAGGCTCAAATATTCCTAGTACCCAACTATCTGAACCTGACGTTAGTTATTTTTTAAGGATTCATGTTTCTGTTTGTGGTAATAGTTTTCTACTTTACTATGTTGTTTCTTCATTTTTATTTGAAGATCTCTGTTTCTTTAATCTCTGTCAAGTCATAAGCCAATAGCAAGCATGGGGCTGTAACAATTTGCAGAAGAAAATTAAATATTCATATTACAATGTGCAGATACAAGTTGTCTACAGACTGCTGATTGGAATATAAGTTAAGCTGTACTTTATTTTATGATTATGACAAAAGTCTTTTATTTAAACTTATAGCTATATTTAAAGAGTACTGAAAAATAAAAGACAAATAAATCTTCAACACAATCAAAATATAAAATTATGTAGAAACATTCTTCCAATCAATAAATAAGAAATAAAACAACCTAGAAAAATCTATTAAAACATACTGTAAGTAGTTTAAAAGAGGATGGAAAAATTTCTTTTAACTGCATGGCTTGAAGACTATGAGAGGGATTGGTAACTACAAAAGCACTATCCAAGTGTTTGCAGCATAAAACACAGAAGGACATACAAATTGCAGAAAGAAAGGAACACAGTTTGAACTACTAGTAGATCAATCTAATTTCAATTTTATCAAGCAGAAGAAAAAAATGATGATTTCTTTGTTATTTACATGCAATTACGATATAGTAAGCAAGCCATGGTAGCTCAACATTTTAATCCTAGGAAGAGAACTCATTTTTGTGTGTCACAGGGCTTGTACTCGGCCTGAATGCTGTCCCTGAGCTCTTCAGATCAAGACTACTACCCTACCCCTGGGCCTGGGTGTTGTTCCTGAGCTCTTCAGCTCAAGGCTACCACCTTACCCTGAGCCAAGCCCCACTTCCCATTTTCTAGAAATTAATTGGAGATAAGAGTCTCAGGTCCTTTTGTGCCCCAACTGGCTTTGAAACTTGACACTCAGATCTCAGCCTCCTGAGTAGCTAGGATTACAGGGGAGAGCCACCATGCCCATGCCGGCTGAGAACTGTTGATAGGAAGAGATTAGGATATTGAAGTTTGAGGCAGCCCTGGATGTAAGAGACTTTGAGAGTTCATTTCAACCAGTTGCTGGTCACAGAGGAAAATGTCTGCTATTCCACCAGGCAGCTTAAGTAGGAGAATCACAGCCCTTGCCAGTGTAGGCATAAAACAAAATCCAATATCAAGTACAGCCAATGCAAAATTGGACTAGAGTTGGTTCTCAAGTGCTTATCAACCACAAAAAAACATGCAGTGAGACAAATGTAGTCTTTGAAATTGTTTGGCCTTTACTATGAGGGATGAAGGAAATATTCTTTAGATTGTTTTTGACAGAGATTGAAAAGCAGACCGGAAGAAAAAAAGAAGCTCTCATACAGAAAGTAGAAACAAGAATAAAAATATTTCTCAACACATTTGGACATCCATAAAAATGAAAATGAGTATCATCAAGTCATTGCATATCTTAATTCTGGAAATACATTTTATTTTGATTGGAAAATAGAAATAAAATTTATGAGTCAATTGAACTTAATAGGAAATTATCCTGACTTAGTGCAGGGGTCCAAATGTAATCACCAGATTGCTTAGCATGCAAGGCAGATACACAAGAGGAATAAATGTCAAAGTGACACAATTTAAGAAATATAATATAGGCCAATTAAGGTATATGCTATGGAAGAAGAAAGGAAAGCAACAAATTGGCATAGTTTCATGAGATTGCAAAGCCAAGAAATTAGATACAATCACAGTGACTACAAATGAAATGAATCCCTAGGAACATCTTGATTATAACATAGGAAGACTCATTAGACACTTATGATCCACAGAAACTACAGAAGAATAAATTTATTTTAATTCGAACTAGTAAGTGTGTTGTAGTTTGTTATAACAGTAGTAAGTGAATGTACTATATACTAGGAGATAAAAGATATTCAAGTTGGTGCTTTTATATATGAACCTACTAAAACCAAGATAAATGAAACCTTTTAATATACAATTGAAGCAAGTGCATTAGAAATAATAGTAAGTATTAAAGTGCAGAAAGGGGTAATGTCATTCTTTCTGATGGTAGCATAGAATTTCATAGTGTAAATATACCATATCTTCACTACTGTGAATAATGCTGCACTGAACATCATTGTGCTGGTACCATTAGTATGCCCTTGTTTCTGGATATTAGGGTAGATGCCTAGAAGTGGGATTGTTGAATCATAGAGAAGCTGTACATTTAATCTTTTGAGGAATTGCCATACTGCTTTCCAGAAAGGTTGAACAAGTTTACATTCCGACTAACTGTGTAATAGTGATCCCTTCTGGCCACATCCCAACCAGAATCTGATGTTTTGAGATTCTTTGATAAAGGCCATTCTAACTGGAGTGAGGTGGAATCTCAAAGTTGTTTTGATTTGCATTTCTTTTATGGCCAAAGATGTCAAGCATTTTTTTCATATGTCTACTGGCCATTCTTATTTCCTCTTCAGAGAATTCTCTCAAGTCCTTAACACAAGTTTTTATGAGATTGTTGTTTCTTTGAGGGCTTTCTTTTGGGAGATTTGATTTCTTGAGCTGTAGGTATATTTTAGATATAAGACCCTTATCTGTTGTATGACAAGTGAAGATCTTTTCCCTATCTGTTGGCTTTCTACTGATCTTGCTGGCTATGTCTTTGCCATACAAATACTCTACAGTTTAACATAGTTCCATTTGTCCAAACTTCCTTTAATTTGTTGTGTTTCTGGGCCTTTATTAAGAAATTTTTTGACATGTTGGAATAAGCCCAAGTGTGTCTTCTATTTCATACTGTAAAATTTTCAGGGTACCTACTTTTACTTTTATCCCAAGGTCTTTGATCCACTTGGAATTAATTCTGGTGCAGGGAGACAGATAAGTATCTAACTTTAGTTTTCTACACATGTTTAGCCTGTTTTGCCAGCACCATTTGTTAAAGAGGCTGTCTTTCTTCTAGCTGGTATTCTTGTCTCCTTTATCAAAGATTAGGGGGTCATATGTCTGTGGGTTGTTTTCTGGGTTTTCAGTTCTATTCCATTGAGCCTCGGGCCAGTTCTTGTGCCAATACCAAGCTGTTTTTATTACTGTGGCTTTGTAGTGGAGTTTGAAATTTGGTGTTGATATTCCCCCAGTATTCTTTATGCTAAGGATTGTTTTGGATATTCGAGATTTTTTTTATTATTCTATATGAATTTTTGGATTGCTTCCTCTATTTTGTTAAAGTATGACATTGGTATATTGATGGGTATTGCATTGAATTTATAGATAGCCCTTGGCAGGATTGCCATTTTCAGGAGGCTAATTCTCCCAATCCAGGGGCATGGAAGGTTTTTCTACTTCCTTAGATCTGTTTTAATTTCCTTTTTCAAGTTTTTAAAGTTTTCATCATAGGGGTCCTTTACTTCCTTGGTTAATTTCTATGTATTTTATTTTCTTTGAGGCTATTGCAAAAGGAGTTGCTTTCCTGATTTTAGTCTCCCTCTTTTTGTTGTTGGCATACAGGAAAGCCATTGATTTTTGATGATTAATTCTTTTTTCATATATTTTATAGTAATTAATAGAAGGGTTATATTATATTCACCAGATGGAAGGTGCATTACTTCACATACATTGATACCCTTTCTCATGTCTTGGTCCCCATTTCCCTCCCCCAACCCCCACCCCTCATCTTGTTTCCCCCCTTCCCTATCCAAAAAAAATAACCAAATACATATATATATATACAATATATCAGATAACAAGTTGAATACTGTAACAAGATTAATTCTATACCCTGTTACTTTACCAAAGTTTTGTATTATTTTGAGTAGCTTGGGAGTCCATAGGGTTCTTACAGATAAAATTATGTCATCTGCAAAGAGGGACAGTTTTACTTCCTTTCCCTATTTGAAATCCCTTTATGTTTGCTTAAGCCAGACCCAAAGAAACAGGCGCCATGTTTTCCTTCATTTGTAATAATTTTAATACATTTAGGATTCTCCTAACAGAGGATCATAATAGATCAAAAGCTATGTACATATGTCTATATAGGATGAGGCTGAGTGAAATGAACTCCAGGATACAGAAACAAGAGGTTAATTTTTGTGATTCATGTTCTTAATGTACTATATGAAACTATTTCTTTTCTCTTCTTAAGGTTTATCTCATGTTGGTACAGTATCTGCTTTTGGTACCTGGTATATATGTTTATTTGAAAAATGGAAGGTAAGTGAAAAAGAGGATGAATGGGAGGGCTGGGAAGAGGGCAAGTGGGACAAAAGCATGAGAAGGGGTAACAATGTTCAAGAAATAATGTACCCCCTACCCGACGAATTAGCTGTAACTTCTCTATACATCACCCCCAACAATAAAACAGTATAGAAAGTATAAAAGATAAATGATTATTTGACTTATATTAGAATAGATAAGGAAGTTTTTATTTATTAAATCAGTTTGACTATTTTGGATAAAATACCTTATTACAAAAATAGTTTAGATTTAAAAAGTAAGTAGCAAGCTGGGCAAACTACATAAAATAAATGTGAGAGAAGTATCCAATATACTGGATATATAAATATGTTAAATCAAAAGCAGCTGTATACGCTCAGAACAATCATATGTAAAACATCATCTGACAACTAAAAAGGGAAAATAAAAGTAAAATCATAAAACCTTTCCACATAAAAATAGGTTTAAAGTAGATTATATAAGTGATTGAAATATAGGGCTTTGGAATCAGACTTTACATGCTGAATGATATACATGCTGAATGATATCATACATGCTGTATGATATAGCATAGATTGTCTAAAAGTTTTGTGCATCCTTTTGTTTTCCCTATAGGCACAGATGCAAACAAGGTTTCATGATGATGCCATGGTGAGTTAAAATTGAATATGTACACGCAAAAAGGTTATTAAATCTCACAGTAGTTGTAAACAATAAAAATCATACCTAGTAAGTATACTTATTAAATAGATGTAAGAAGTTGACAGAGGAAGTGTACACGTTGCGGGAATGGTATGAAGAGATGCATCCTCACCAACTGTTTGTATAAAGTCTAGTCTTTTTCCAAATATACTGACAATATTCTTCACTGTGAAAAATTGTGATAAGTCTCAATTCAGTCATTATACTGTTTTTGGAAATGGATGAATGAGGGATACAGAGTGTTATACTCACATAATGAGATGTTCTGTAGAAATTTAAAAAGCCAAATAATGAGTGATTGTTGTCCTTAATGTACTATGTTATCTCATCTCTTTTGCTGTCCCTTGGTTATCTCATATTGTTACAGCATTTTACCTTATTATCTGATATATTGTATATATGTGTATCTGGTTATTTGAACTAGGATAGGGAAGGAGGGGAAACAAGGTGAGGGACAAGGGTCGGGGGAGAGAAACGGAGACCGAAACATGAGAAAGGGTATCAATGTTTGTGAAGTAATGCACCTTCTATCTGGTGAACATAATGTAACCATTCTATTAATTACAATAAAATTATTTAGGGTTACTATGTGAAAACATTCACAAATATTACACACTTTATTTTCATTTAAATGAAAGGACAAATTATATATGTAACCAGTGGTTTTCAGAGCTTAAATTTAGAGGGGGTTTTGATGCAAAGAAGACAAAAACATGAGAAAGGGTATCAATGTTTGTGAAGTAATGCACCTTCTATCTGGTGAATATAATGTAACCCTACTATTAATTACAATAAAATATATGAAAAAAGAAGCAGTATGGGGGAATATTTTTCATTATTGGAATACCCACTGTCCTGTTTTTCATGGTGCATACAAAGAAATATGATGCACTGAACATATAAAATTACTATCCCACAAGAAGCTAGTTTTTATCTAAATAAATTTTTTAAATAATTAAATTGAATTAGGTTTTCTGAAAATAGAAACAGTATGGGAAATCCTCACAGGCTAACATCAAAGCAAGGTAGACTGTGATTTTACTTTATATTTTATTAGTAAAATAAAATATATATTGCTTACCTACTATGTATTATATATTAATTACTTTATATATGCCTGTATATGTAACTATACATAGCAAATCAGTGCTGAGATTCAGCATATAAAGTATATTTCAATAAATCCTTGCCTGTTTTGTAAGTGTCATGCTATAGAGCTCATGGTCTCAAGAATATGTTTCTAGGGTATTAGACAATTGGAAAGACGGGGATGCCATTAAAAATAAGCCATCTTTGTAACAGGAGGTCAAATATAAATCACAGTTTAGCTGCTTACTGGTTATATTACTCAAATGTATAGTTAGTTTCTTCATGTGTAAAATGAGAATTGTAAGAGTGTTTACCTCTGCTGTTTTTATTTCAAATAGATAATATGGAACTCCTGGCAGTGGTATGTAAACAGTAGATATAATGTTCTGGCAGGTCAAAGATTCTAGGCTAACTATTTTATAGATGGTTCAAAAAGAGATAACATTTTATAAAGACATATTATATTTAGATATACAGTATAAATTTAGTTTATCCGATCTATTGTTGGTGCATATTTTGCTGTTTCCAACTGTACCTATTACAAATAATACACTTTGGTTCACATTTCTTGTTGGAAATGAGCATGTAATACTAAAAGTTAGATTTTGGGGTCATAAATTATTTGTATTGTCACTATTCTCAGAAACTGTCAAAGGTGTAATTCAAGACTGCTTTCAAATATAACTATCTAAATTTATGTACCCATTACCTGACGAACATAACTGTAAGCCCTCAATGCATTACCCTGACAATAAAATACAATAAAAATATATTTCTGCCAGTAGCTTATGAGGTTGATTTTTTTTCATACAATTCAGTCACATTGAATACCTTTTCAGTGGGAATAAAATGGGATTCATTAGGATTAAATTTAGATTTCTCTGTCAATTATTCTTCGTGACTTTTCACATGTATTTTTGTGATTATAACATTTTCCTTTTTTAATGCCTGTTTAGTCCCTTGTTTATATTTTTATTTGGTTGACTTAATTTATATTATTGATATGTGGGAGTTCTTCATATGTTCCCTAGGTAAAATTTTGTTGATGTTTTCATTTATTTCGAGTATTCCTTTTTTATTGTCTAATAATGTTTTCTTTATGAAATTTATTTCCATAATATAATGTAATTTAATTTACCAACTTCTTATCTTATGAATATTGCCTTTTATATTTTATTTAATAATTATTTTAATATGAAATATCCTTATATTGCAATGAATTAAATTTTTAGTTTTATTTCTTTCACATTTGCAAATATTATCTTCCTGAAATGTATTTTCCTTTTTTTCTTATTGTAAGTCATTTTTGTAATATAATTTATAAACATGTTGTTAGTAATTCAAACAATGGAGCAGGTTTCTTCTGACAAAGACAACAATAAGCTAAAAACGAAATCAGCTCACAAATTTTCCGTCTTCACCTCTTGTCTGAGGATGGAACTTGGTTTACAATTAATCCAGAGCAGTAGCCCCAGAGATGATTTCAATCACCTATTGGTGATGAGGGCTTGGTGTGTGCAGTTCAATGTCAGAGTCAGTTTACCTGTCATTTCAGAGGCGTTGTTGCTTCCCTTATCCACGGCTGTCATCCTGGCACTCTGCTCACTGGTGGTAAACTCCTTTAGGGAGTAGTAGAAAATGTTGGCCAGGCTGTATTCTTGGTAATTTTGCAGCACATCTGAATTGGTAACATAATAGACGCTAATGCTCTCAGCACTTGTAATGGTAGCAAGAGAAATGATGGGGTTTTTTTTTCCATCTTGTAGGAAATAACAAACCTGAATAAATTAAAGATGATAGAGCCTTCTTCAAACTCATATCCAGAGTTTATAATTCAAGGGCAATGACTGATGCATTTCCAAAGTAGGGGGCTTTCTTCCCACATCTTTGAATGTCACCAGAAACTTGTCAGAATGAGAACTATGGAGAATGCCCCTGAGTTTTATCACCAACTCCAACAACCATGACCTCTTTTCCAACAGCCGTGGGTGTACCCACGTTTTTTTTATATATATATTTTTATTGTAATTAATAGAAGGGTTACATGACATTTGCCAGATAAATGGTGCACTAATTCCCATACATTGATACCCTTTCACATGTCTTGGTCCCCTTTTCCCTTCCCCCCTCCCCCACCCCTCATCTTGTTTTCCCCCTTTCCCTTCTGTTTTTATTTTTAAAATCAGTTTAGCAACTGATGAGAGAATAGCACCACAGAGCCCTCGGTCTGAGGACACACCAATAAACAGGTGTTTCTTTTTATCTTCAGGTGCCTTAATATCAGCTTTTTCATACAGAGCCAAAGATCATACTCCATATACGCTAGCTGGCTTCAGCTCTCTCTCTGCACCGGCATATTTTGCTGCTGCCGACATTTTCATAGATTTGGTAATTTTCTGAATGTTTTTAATCGACTTCAGTCACTTGGTTATATCTTTTTTTAATATATTTTTATTGTAATTAATAAAAGGGTTACATGATATTTGCCAGATAGAAGGTGCATTAATTCACATATACTGATACCCTTTCACATGTCTTGGTACCCATTACCCTCCCCTCCACCCCACCCCTCCCCCCGTCTTGGTTTTCACCCCTTCCCTATCCAATTTCAAATAACTAAATACAAATAAATCAATATATCAGATAACAAGGTGAGATACTGTTACAATATGAGATATCTTTTAAAGTAACCATTTTTCAAAATTGAATCCTTGCTGAAGGTCAAGCAGGCGGGCCTTCTGAAATGTATTTTCATACACAGTTTGTAAAAATTGCTTTATTACACAAGAATTTTCCTCTTAATGAAATTCAAAGAAGAAAATAACTTTTATCATAGACTTATAATCTACAGTAGTATATATAGGTTTGGTTTTATTTTTTATTTTATTTTATTTTTTGCAGATGGTGAGGCTTGAAGTCTGGGCCAGGGTGCTGTCACTGAGCAATTCCACCCAAGGCTACCACCTACACCTGCACCTGGGTGTAGTCCCAGAGCTCTTCAGCTCTTGAGCCACAGTGCCACTTCCAGTTTTCTAGAGGATAGTTGGAGATAAGAGTCTCAAGGACTTTAGTGCCCAGTGTGGCTTTGAACCGTGATCCTCAGATCTCAGCCTCCTGAGTAGCTAGAATTACAAATGTGAGCCACCACTCCTGGTTATGTGTAGGTTTTAAAATTTTTCTTTGTGAATCTAAATCAAACAAATAATAGAATTCTACCTTGAGAAACTCCTTTAGGATTTTTTCTTTCAAATATCTATGGTCACCAATCTCTGATTAATTTCATGAAGACATTCCACACTGACTTTAAGAATACTTTTATTAATTATAGAATTTTTGTGATATGCTTATTTCCTTATTGTGCATTAAAAATACTGTGTTCCTTCTTTATGAAGAGAAACCTGATATCTTAGGTTACATAGATATAATATCAATATAAAATTAGGATCAACTAATATAAAATTAGGATCAAGAAGGAAGCATAAAGGGGATCCAAGTAGGGAAAGAGGAAATAAAAGCTCCTTGAGCTGATTCAAAACTTTGGAAGAGTAGCAGGCTATAAAATCAACCTTCAAAAATCAACTGCCTTCCTTTACGCCAACAGTGAGAGGAATGAGGCAATAATCAGAAAAGAAACTCCTTTCACAATAGCCTCAAAGAAAATAAAGTACCTAGGAATTAGCTTAACTAAGAACATAAAGGACCTTTTTGACGAAAACTTTAAAACCCTAAAAAAGGAAATTAAAGTAGAACTAAGGAAATGGAAAAACCTCCCATGCTCCTGGATTGGAAGAATCAACGTTGTGAAAATGACAATCTTGCCAAGAGCTATCTACAAATTCAATGCAATACCCATCAATATCCCAATGTCATTCTTCAAAGAAATAGAAGAGGCAGGCTGGGAGTTTGGCCTAGTGGTTAAAGTGCTTGCCTAGCATGCATGAAGACCCGGGTTCGATTCCTTGGTACCACATGCATAGCAAAAAGCCGGAAGTGGTGCTGAGGCTCAAGTGGTAGAGTGCTAGCCTTGAGAAAGTCCAAGGACAGTACTCAGGCCCTGAGCCCAAGCCCAGGGCTGGCAAAAAAAAAAAAGAAATAGAAGAGGCAATCCAAAATTTCATATGGAATAATAAAAGACCCCGTATAGCAAAAACACTTCTTAGCAGAAAGAACAGCAAAGGAGGAATTTCAATTCCAAACTTTAGACTCTATTACAGAGCTATAATTATCAAAACAGCTTGGTACTGGCACAAGAACAGGCCTGAAGATCAATGGAATAGAACTGAGGACCCAGATATTAAACCACAGACCTATGGCCACCTAATCTTTGACAAGGGAGCCAAAAAAATAGAATGGAAGAAAGACAGCCTCTTCAACAAGTTGTGCTGGCAGAACTGGTTAAGCACCTGCAGAAAACTAAAGTTGGATCCTTCTTTGTCACCTTGCACTAGAATTAACTCCAAATGGATCAAAGACCTGGAGGTAAAAGCTGACACACTGAAAACTTTACAGAACGGAATATGAGATACACTAGGCCTCCTTGGCACAGGTCAAAACTTTCTTAATAAGGACCAAGAATCACAACAAATCAGAGAAAGCCTGGATAAGTGGGACTGCATTAAGCTGCAGAGTTTTGTATGGCAAAGGACATAACTAGTAAATTAATTAGGAAGCCTACAGAGTGGGAGAAGATCTTCCCCAACCAAACAACGGACAAAGGCCTCATATCTAAAATATATCAACAACTCAAAAAATTGAATCACTCCAAAACTAACCTCCAAAGTAACAACCATCCCATTAAAAAATGGGCCAAAGACTTAAAGAGAGCCTTCTCTGAAGAAGAAACAAAAATGGCCTATAGATACATGAAGAAATGCTCAACATCTCTGGTCATAAAAGAAATGCAAATCAAAACAACTCTAAGATTCCACCTCACTCCAGTTAGAATGGCCAGGATCAGGAAAACGAATAATAACAGATGCTGGATGGGATGTGGCCAGGAGGGATCACTACTACACTGTTGGTGGGAGTGCAAACTCGTCAACCACTACGGAAAGCAATGTGGCAGTGCCTCAAAAGGCTAAACATAGAACTCCCCTATGACCCAGCAATTCCACTACTTGGCATTTACCCAACCATCCAGAAACAAGGACATACTAAATCCACTAGCACAACAATGTTTATTGCAGCATTATTCACCATAGCAAAGATATGGAACCAACCTAGATGTCCCTCAGTTGATGAGTGGATCAACAAGTTGTGGTACTTGTACACAATGGAATTCTATGCTGCTGTCAGAAAGAATGACATCGCCCCATTTATTAGGAAATGGAAAGACTTAGAAAAAATCATATTAAGTGAAGTAAGCCAGACTCAAAGGAACTTAGGCTCAATGGTTTCCCTCATTCGTCATAATCAGTAGAAACCTTGGGCTCTACTAGCAGAGATCTGCAATAGAGCAAAATCTTGATACATAAGGCCATATAATGTGAAGCTAATTGAAAGGACCTCCAGGATATTGAAACAAAAGCCATATAATGAATGATTGTTGTCCTTAATGTACTATGTTGTCTCTCATCTCCTTTGCTGTCCCTTGGTTATCTCATATTGGTATAGTATCTCACTTTGTTATCTAATATATTGAATTTATTTGTATTTGGATATTTGAAATTTGATAGGGAAGGGGGGAAAACCAAGATGGGTGGGGGGTGTGTGGGGGGGAGGGAAATGGGTACCAAGACATGTGAAAGGGTATCAATGTATGTGAATTAATGCACCTTGTATCTGGCAAATATCATGTAAGCCTTTTACTAATTACAATAAAAAATGATAAAAAAAGAATACTTTTATTAATTATAGAATTTTTTGTGATATGCTTATTTCCCTATTGTGCATTAAAAATACTGTGTTCCTTGTTTATGAAGAGAAACCTGATATCTTAGGTTACATAGATATAATATCAATATAAAATTAGGATCAACTGTAGAATTTAGATTCTAAATAGCAATACCATAAAGGATAAAGCATGAATATGTAGCTACAATTTCAAAGTTTTTTATGTAATATAAAAAATAAAACATACTTGCATAATTTGACTGCTAGTCTATAATTTAGAATAAAATGGGTAATCTCAAAACTAATAACTAACATATAGATAGATATGATTACATATATGGACATATTAAGAATGTTTGTTAAGTAATACTAAAGAGAATAAAATATTGTGGAAAAACCAAAAGGAAACAGGAAGAGAAAAACAAAAATGGGAGAAGTGACAAATAATAAAAATTGGTGGACTTAAACTTATCATACAATTAGCACACTAAAGATATATGAATTAATACACTAATTAATGCAGATATATTTGGATATAAATTCTTGTAAATGTAAAAATAGCAATGAAAAAAGAAAATTAATGAAAGACAGTTCAGCATCTAAAGAGCAAACATAAATTTATTTTGTGTTAATACCTAAGTATAGCAGAACTTAAAAAAGAAACATTATTAGATGTGAACCAAATATAAAACATATGGCTGAAAAAAATGACACAAAATTGTATATAAATATCCTACATATATTTTCAGCTATATAAAAAGATTTAAAATACATAAATATGTATTTAAATGGATGATAAGGGTTAAAAACTACATCTTGGTCCAATGTGAGAAATAGGGGTCTAGCATCCAACTTCAACTTTCAAATAGCCAGTTGAATGTTTTGTTGAGGAGGCTGTTTTTCTCCCTTGTCAAATATCCAATGGCAATACTTTTGAGACCTTATTTCTTGATCTTCTATTCCATTGGTATTCATGACTTTTTTGTGATAGGTTTCTGTTTTTGTTACTGTGCCTCTGAAGTTAATTTTAAATACGGTATAGTAGGACCTACAGCACTTCTCTTTCCATTTGCCTTTAATTTGGGGGTCTTCTATGAATGAATGACTTGGAATTTTATGTTTGAATTTTCCAATTCTGTGAAGAATGATATTGGGAATTTTGAGGGTAATTGAATTGAATTTTTAGATTATTTTATTCTTGAACTCATTGCTTTAGGCCATTTCCCCGTGTTCTTGTGTTTTCTTCAATGTATCTTTTCAAGGATTTTGGCTGTTTTGTTTTTGCTTTTACTTTTTTGTTTGTTTAGTTTTTTTTAATTTCTGTTACAGATATCATCAATTCTTTGGTTAAAATTTTACTTAGGTATTCTGTTTGTGAGAGCATTATTTGTTGTTAATATATAGAAAGGCCACTAATTTCTGTACATTAATTTTTATATCCTGCCACATATTTGAAAGTTTTCATAAAATATAGGAGGATTTCATGGACTCTTTTAAAGCCAGATTGTTATGATTCAAAAATATAGATGATTTGACATTCTCCTGTATTTGAATAAATTTTCTTGGTTGTTCTTGTTTTGTTTTTCTGGATAGGAATTTCAGCATTATTTTGAACAAGAATGAGGAGTTAACATCCATTTCTTGTTCCTGAATATAGAGTAAATGATTTCATATTTTCTCTGTCTAGCCTTATGTTGGCCATAGGTTTGTCATGTATAGTCTTTTTGTAGGCATATTCCTTCAATCCCAGTTACTTCAGAACTTTTATAATAAAAGACTTTGAATTTTTGGAAGTCTTTTTCCTATATCAATTGAGATGATCATATATTTTTGTATTTTCTAGTTACTAAATTATATTTATTGATTATCTGTTTTGAACTACTTCTATATCCCTAAAAGGAAACCAATTTGATCCTGGTCTATGATATTTTCAATGTGTTTCAGATTTTGTTTGAAAGTATTTTATAAACAATCCTCGAGTCCATGTTCAGCAAAGTAATAGGTGTATAATAATCTCTCTAATATTTGGTGTTATACAGAAATCGTTTGGTATTTTTCCTTCTTCTTTTTCTTAGAAGCTTCATGATCCTGGGTATTAGTTCTCTTTTAAAAGATCTGGTAAAATTTGATAGTGAATATTCTGGTTTCTTGGCTTTTCATTGTTGAGAAATTGTTGCTTCAATCTCTCTTCTATAAAAATCAACTCCAAATTAAACAAATATATTTCCAGTAAAAATGTAAGATATTTATTAAAGTTATTATTTTTTGCCAGTCTTGGGCGTGGGCTCAGGGCCTGAGCACTGTCCTTGGACTTTCTCAAGACTAGAGCTCTTCCACTTGAGCCTCACCACCACTTCCAGCTTTTTTCTATGTATGTGGTACTGAGGAATTGAACCCGGGTATTCGTGCATGCTAGGCAAGCACTCTACCACTAGGCCAAACTCCCAGCCTAAAGTTATTTTTAAAGCTGTTTTTATTTTGTTTAAGTTGATGTACATAGGAGTTACAGACATATAAGTAAGGTATTGAGTACCTTTCTTGTCGAACATTGTTACCTTCTCCTTCATTTTTCTCCCATTCTCCCACAACCCGCCCACTCAAGTTATGAAGTTCATTTCCAACCTATGTAGTATCGCTGTTGGTTCACCCTTTGTCCTTTGTTTGTCTCATTTGGTGAAGCAAAGGGGAATAATGAAATCGTGAAACAAAAGATTTTTTTAATGATCAAAAATTCTATGGCAAAATTACAGCATTTATTTTCATCTTGAATTTTTATATATGTAATTTCTGCTTCGTAATTACTTGGAGTCATTTCACACATGTAATTTTTTTCTGATAAGGTGGTTTGAATTTAGGTTCTCATATTTGTTCAATTCTAGCACCCTGCCACCTAGATCATACATTTAGTCCTGCTTTTTTAATGAAAAAACAAGACCAATAGACTTTTCTGCCTGAGCTAGCCGTGAATTTTGATCATCCTGATCTCAGCATTCTGAGTAACATATTACCAGTCTGAGCTATCAGAGCCTAGCATAGACCAAAGATTTTAACATATTTCAAACTTCAAACTGCTATAAGAAAACACAGATAATCTATGGAATGTATCCACTGTAAATCATTTTCTGCATTGGAAATGATTGCCAAATTAAAAACAAGAATTTGGGGCTGGGAGTTTGGCCTAGTGGTAGAGTGCTTGCCTAGCTTGCATGAAGGACCGAGTTCAATTCCTTAGTACCATATACATAGAAAAAAGCTGGAAGTGGTGCTGTGGCTCAAGTGGTAGAGTTCTAGCCCTGAGAAAAGTCCAAAGACAAAGCCGCACGACTGCCAAAAAAATAAAATAAAATAAATAAAAAACAAGAATTCATATTGAAAATTTCATGTATATATATGAAAGTGGAACTAGGAAAATTGAGGGGATTGTTAGGATTGGAAGAGATGGCAAAGAACGATGAAGAAGGTGATATTGATCAAGATGTTTTGTATTCACATACTTACATATTGAATTCTAAATGCTTTCTACAACAACTTAAAGATAACCCAAGAAGAAAAAGCTACAAAAAATTGACAAGTATAATGCATCAAATCTGAAGATTTTGCACATCATAAGTACCAACTGCAAGATCGAAGAGAACACACAATTGCCACCATCTATTCAATACATAAAATATTAATATCTAGAATGTGCAGAAAGCTCATATAATTAAACAATAAAAGGAAAATAAATGATAAATAGGCATATAAAATGAACAGAAAACTCCAAAGAAAGAATTGCAAAAAGATACCTAAGGAATAGTCAATATCATTAGCCATAAAGAAAATGCAAATCACAACTACCCAAATAATGTATCTCATCACAGTAAGAATGACAATCATAAAGGAAACTGGAGGAGGTTAATCTGACTAAAGTATACCTATGCACATTTGAAGTACCATGGTGATAACTCTTCCTCCATACAATCATATACACTCAAAAGTAAATAGATGAATATTAGGTTAGTAATATAGGCTCTGACGGGGGTGGTAACAGTTTGACAAAATATATCCTGATACATCTTTTACTGGTCATTGTAAAAGAAAAATTAACAATGATTGATTGCAGAAATTGTTATGTCAGTTTTTGTATTAGTTAAAAAATTATTAGTCATCCTATGTTTTCAAAACTTGTCCCAGCATAATGTGGACTCTCTTGAGTGATTCCTATTAGGTCTCACCCATCAAATGTTCCCCTCTGAGCACCACAGGCTAGATCCAACTGTGTTGAGGGTTAGCTTCTTCTTTGACTCAGTACTACTGAACTTTGTCTCAAATTATATTGTTTAATATGGATCATCTCTGTTCTTCCAACCAAAATTCAAGATATCTCCCTAGGAATGCTAATTCAATTACAATTCTCTTCAGGTGGTGTGAATTCATTAGAGGCTGTATCAGATTTAGAAGAAGACAATATGGAACTTCACAATTAGTGGATTCCCTTGTGAGGAACTTTCATACTGCAAATTACTGAAGGAAAAGGAATGGTAGTTAATATATATCTGTGTCTAGGGGGGAACTTAAGCTTGACCAGATATTCATCATTTCAAATCCCATAGTGAGCCATTTATTGGATCATATGTTCCATCCCATTATTAGGTGGTTTTTTGGTACAATGGAATGTCAGAAAGTTCTTTGAGGTCAGAGACTATGTATTAATTTGCATTTCATGTTCAACAGATCTGAGAGCACAGGAATTACTTAATATATGTGTGTTGAAAAGTGAAAAAAAATGTTTGTGCTGTTATGATAAAGGAAGACAGAACCAGTTAATGGGTTCAGAATTCAGAGTGACTTTACTAATACATACTAGTACATAGAAATAAAGGTGAGTAATTACTTCATGGTGGATTTGACGAAGTTGTTATAGGTGGCAGTACATTATGATTGTTTCACACTCTTTTTACGTTGAAAAAATATTGGAAATAAATTCCACATACACAAGTAATTGAGGTAATCTCATCATATCATTATTTAATTATTTTCATTTCAATAATATAGGATTATTGACTATTTTGCTCATAATGTAGGATGCTTTGGTAACAAATGAGTTTGGGAAATACTGTGGTATTTTTAGAAAATCTTGTTTTTCTTCTGAAAGGAAGTATTTTGCCCTATATTGACTTATCAAAAGACGGATCTATGGAAGGAAGCCAGTAGAAAAGTTTGTTTTCTAGATATAAACTAAATGACATATTTAAATCATATATACAACTTAGATTTCTTGGCAAGTAATTCCTACTTTCAGTTTATGCATTACCTAGTTTTACTGTCACTGAAATTGCAAAGCAAATTTAATAGGAAATAAAAACAATAGGAAAAATCCTTTGTAGTAGCACATGATTCATTACACCAATCCTTTTACAGCAGAATAAACACTGTGAAGATGCAACTTTGCCTTTTTTTATTGCTTTAATCATATGGCTGAGAAGAAGCTTGTGCTTGTATGCATGCGTCAGTCTCTTGCTTTAGCATAATTTACTTTTCTAAAGACCAATATGTCTTTAAACCAGAGGGACATCCTTTTTAAAAACCAGCAAATGTGATGCCTGTCAACAAGGATAAACATGATATTAATGGGAGTGTATGTTAATACATTAAACTAGTAGGATGTTAGCAGGATATCAGTTTCATTGCCAACTGATTTTTAGAGATGATCCACATTTGAATTAGTGTTAGTGATAAATTATTTCCAAGTAGTATTAATCATGCTCACTGGGAAATTAAAATGTCATAAAATGATAAACTGTTAAAGAAGCAGTATCTTACATCTACACCTGCATATGCATCACAATAAGACTAGAATGTTTTCTCAGAAACATTTACCAGATCCTGTTTTTAACATGGTATGGACAGTTGTAGGTAATTAAAATAATACACAGTTTGGGCAATATTAATATACTTAAATATTTTAAGTAAAATTTGTATATTATGAACACTTTATGAAAAAAAGAAAATTTTCCCATTGATTTAATTGTATTGGCTTTTCCCCCATATGCTTGTAACTCGGGCTTGAACCTAAGACTTGGGGTCTAAGCACTTTTGGTCAACTTGAACCACATTTATATTTTCAACTTTTTGGTGGTTAATTGGAGATGAGAGTCTCATGAATGCTCTTGCCAGGACTGGCTTTGAACCATGATCCCCAGGAAGCTGAGTAGCTGGGATTATAGACATGTGCCACTAACACCTGGTTTGTAAGCATTCTTTTTATGCAAATATAAATTTTACACTTTTAATTACAAATTCATATCAAAATAGGGGCTAAAGTATACTCCATAATGAATTCATCTTTCTGTATTATTCCTTCAAGAGAATTGTGGATTCTAGCAAAGTTGTTAAACATAGTATAGATATATGCTTCCTTAATTAAAATATGTGCTCTTGGGAAATGAAAAGAATAAGTCAGTGGGGGAGTCTGGGAGCCAGCATCTGAATGACCCAAACCTAAGGGGGGCACCCTCCTGCTGGGAGCCTCCAGCAACACAACACCAAGGGGCCCCGCAACTGAGTCACAGAAAGACTCTCTGCCAAAGCAGCTGAAATACAGCAGGGAACTGAAGGGCAGACCAGCAGGGGCTGAGCTTGCCCTCTGAGAACCAGAAAGGTGTGGCTCCTGCCTCAGAGCACACATCCTCATCTGGGCCTCGCCCCTGGAAACAGGGTAGGCAAAATAGCCATACACCCAGCTAGCTGAGACCAAAGCTCACAAATCCATCCCATGGCCCACAGTGGGGCCACTGATTGGGCTGAGGCTGTGCAGCTCACACAGACTCTGGGAATGGGTCAACACCTGTAAAAGCTGCAAAATCTCACCTAGTCAGCGACAGAAGTAATTTGGCTGAGAACTACACATATAAACAGATTGCCAGAAACAACAGTCCCACAACCTACCGACCACAGAGTGAACTTATAACAACAGTCTTCGAAGCCTCTGAAAGCACAACAATGAATTATGACATATATAAATAATCAAAGTCCCACACAGAGCCCAAAAGGAAATAAGACTGAAGGGACAAGAGAGATGTCACCATGCCAAGAAATGACACCTGAAGAGACATGAAACATGACTCTATTCAAGGAAATGATTGTGGACATGACAAAAGAGATTAAAGCAGAATTCCAAAAACAAAGCAGGGAATTACCAAGGAGCTCCTTGAATTCAAAAGAGAAGTGGAAAAAAAGATTAATACCCTCTCAGCAGACATGATCAGCTCAGTATCCACAATTCAAGCAAAATGGATGCATTAAGCACAGATTAACTGAGATGAAGAATAGGACATCAGGAACAGACGACAAAACACAATAGCTGGAAAAGTTAATCATCAACCTGGAGAAATCAGTCAGAATTCACCAAAGAGAACTCCAGTACCTGGCAGATGCAGCTAAGAAACCTAATCTTCCTATAATAGGGATCAATGAAGGGGTGGAGTACCTTGATAAAGGAAAGCAACCCTTATTCTCAAAATCATAGCAAAGAACTTCCCCAACCTTAAAAGGACAAATACTCACATTGTTGAAAGTTTCAGAACTCCAAACAGGAATGATCCTAGAAGTAACTTGTCTACACATTATAGGGTAAACACTAGACCAGAATACCAAGGAGCTAATCTTAAATGCTGAAAAAACAAAGAAAGAGCTATACTACAATGGGGAAAAAAATGAGAATAACTGCGGACCTATCCACGCAAACTCTAAATGCAAGATAAGCTTGGGAAAACATCATTCATACACTGAAGACCAACAACTGCCAACCCAGACTGATTTATCCAGCAAAACAAGGTTTTACATTTGAGAGTGAAACAAGAATATTTCATTCCAAAGAGAAGCTATATGAATACATGCACACTAAACCAGCATTACAAAAAATATTAAATAATCAAGAACAAATTGCAGAACAGCAAGAAGCCCCATCAAGAAGGAATTACCTATGTATCACTAAACACAAAAGGGGAAAAAGAGAGAGAAAGAAACTCAGAAGTAAAATTAAATAATGACAAAGGACAATGACCACTTTTCCATAATTTCCTTAAAAGTGAATGGGCTGAACAATCCAATAAAGAGACACAGAGCAGCAGACTGGATTAAGAAACAATACCCATCCATATGTTGCCTCCAAGAGACCCACCACACTGCCAAAGACAGAAACAAACTCCTAGTGAAAGGATGGAAAACAATTTTCCACTCCAACGCACCAGGCAAAAAAAGCAGGAGTTGCAATCTTAATCTCTGAAAAGATTAAGTTCTCAGTAAAACCGGTACATAAAGATATAGATGGCCAATACATATTAGTAAACAGTACATTCCATACCCACAATATTAGTTATAAACATTTACTTGCCCTACACGGGAGCACCCAAATACGTCAAACAACCTCTCTTAGAATTACAGAACAAGATAGACCTCAATATGCCACTCTCACCAAATGACAGGTCAACTCAACAAAAGTTATGCAAAGACACCATCGACATAAATGACACCATAGCCCAGCTGGGCTTAACAGAAATACACAGAGTCTTCCATCCAATGGTGAAACTTTATACATTTTCCACAGCAGCACATGGAACACATTCCAAAATAAGCAGATACAAGAGAACTGATATAATCCAATGCAGCCTACCTGACCACAGTGGAGTCAGACTAGTTCTGAACAATGCAGTAAAAGCCAAAAAACATTCAAACACTTGGAAGCTGAACAACACATTCCTGAATAACTCCTGGGTGACAGATCAGATCAAAGAAGAAATTAAAAACTTTCTTGAATGTAATGAAAATGAAGAGACCTCACAAAGGAACTTATGGGACACAGCAAAGGCAGTTCTAAGGGGAAGATTTATCGTATTATGAGCCCATATTTAAAAGACAGAAGAAGAGCATGCAAATAAATGGAAACACCTAGAGGAACAAGAAAAAGTTAATTCTAAAACAACTAGGAGGAGAGAAAAAAACAAAATAAAATAAGAAATATCAGAGATTGAAATAAGATCCACTACACACGAAATTAATAAATCAAAAAGTTGGTTATTTGAAAGAGTCAACAAAATTGACAGACCCTTGGCAAGATTAATCAAAAAAGGAGAGGGGAGACCCAAATAAACAAGATTAGAGACCCCAAAGGAGCAATCACAGCCTATATCCAAGAAATTCAATCCATTATGAATAAGTACTACCAGAGTCTTTATTCAAAGAAATATGAATATCTAGTAGAAATGGATGACTTCTTAAATAAGTTCAGGCAACTGGCATTGAAAAATGACGAGGTAATCAAACTGAGCAAACCAATTTCATACAATGAAATTGTGGGAGCAATCAGGGAAATGCTAAAAGAGCCCAGGACCAGATGGTTTCACTGTGGAATTCTACAAGACTTTTAAAGATGAAGTAACATCTATACTCTTGAAACTCTTCCAAGAAAGAGAACGAGGAGCAATACCAAACTCATTTTATGAAGCTAATATTACGCTCATCCCCAAACCAGGGAAAGAACCAACAAAAAAAGAAAACTACAGACTTATTCCTCTAATGAACACTGATGCAAAACTCCTCAATAAAATGCTAGCCAACAGAATCCAGAAACAAGTTTAAAAATTTATACACTACGATCAAGTATGCTTCATCCCACAGATGCAAGGCTGTTTTAACATACTCAAATCAATCACTGTAATACACCACATCAATAGAGCTTAGGATAAAAATCATATGATAATTTCTCTGGACACAGAGAGGGTTTGACAAAATACAACATCCATTCATGTTGAAAGCAATAGAAAAAATAGGAATAAGAGGTACATTCCTTAAAATAATTAAAGCCATATATGACAAACCTACAGCCAGGATTATACTAAATGGTGAAAGACTGGAAACATTTACCTTAAAATCAGGAACTAGACAGGGATGCCCATGCTCTCCACTTGTCTTCAATATAGTGCTGGATAGCCAGATCAATAAGACAGGAGAAGGACATCAAAGGGATCCACATAGGAAAGAAGAAATTAAACTATCCCTATTTGCAGATGACATGATCCTCTACTTGAGTGACCCAACAAACTCCACTCCCAAACTCCTAGAATTAATAAACCACTTTAGCAAAATGGCAGGATACAAAATTAACCTGCAAAAGTCAGTAGCCTTATTGTACCCCAACAATAAACAAACAGAAGGCCAAATCAAGACAATGATCCCATTCGCAATAGCCCCCCAAATAATAAAATACTTATGAGTTAACTTATCCAAAGATGTAAAGGGATTATTTAATGAAAACTATAAAAGCCTAACAAAAGTAATTAAAGAGGACAGCAGGGAATGGAAAGACATTCCATGCTCATGGGTAGGGAGTGAAAATGGCTATACTGCCGAAATTGATATACAAATTAAATGCAATACCCATCAAAATCTGAAAGACATTATTTACTGAAATAGAAGATACAATCCAAAGGTTCATATGGAACAAGAAAAGACCTCGAATAGCCAAAACAATTCTAGGCAAAAAGAGCAATGCTGGTGGTATTACAATATCAGACTTCAAATTCTACTACAGAGCCATAATAACAAAAACTGCATGGTACTGACACAAAAACAGACCAGAAGATCAATGAAACAGTATAGAAGAGCCAGAAACAGAACCATATACCTATAGTCAACTTGTAGTTGAAAAAGGAGCCAAAGGTATACACTTGAACAAACAGTCTATTCAATTATTGGTGCTGGCAAAACTGGGCAGCCACATGCAGAAAACTCAAAGTGGGTCAAAGATCTCAATGTCAGACCGGAAACTGGGAAGCTGCAACATGATAGATTAGGAGTGACACTGGAACTCATAGGCACAGGCAAAAGATTCCTGAACAGAATCCCAGGGTTACAACACATTAGAAAGGGACTCGATAAATGGGACTATCTAAAAATAAAAAGTTTCTGCACAGATAAAAACAGCCACAAAAGTAGAGAGACAGACCACCAAATGGGAAAAGATATTTACCAATAACACATCTGACATATGCTTAATATCCAGTATCTACAGGGAACTCAAGAAACTAATCCCCCCAAACCCAACAAACCATTTACTAAATGGACAAGGAAACTAAAGAGAAACCTATTAAAAGAAGAGATTAAAATGGCAGAAAAGCATATGAGAAAATGTTCATCATCCATGGTCATAAAGGAAATGCAAATAAAAACAACCCTAAGATACCACCTTACCCCAACAAGAATGGCCAAGATTTTGAACTCAGACAAAAACAGATGCTGGTGGGGTTGTGGAGAAAAGAAACCCTACTACACTGCTGGTGGGAATGCAGACTAGTTCAGCCACTCTGGAAAGTAGTGTGGAGGTTTCTTAAAGAACTGAAAAGTGACCTTCTCTGCGATCCTGCCATACCACTTCTGAGCATCTATCCTGAACACCTTAACCCAAGGACACCTGCACACTTATGTTTATCTCCTCACTATTCACAATAGCCAGGCAATGGAAACAAGCCAGATGCCCTACTGCAGATGAATGGATACAGAAAATGTGATATATATATATATATATATATATATATACATACAATGTAATTCTACATAGCCAACTGACATGAGAAAATAATGGCATTTGCAGGGAAGTGGATGAATCTAGAGCAAATCATTTTGAATGAGACAAGTCAAGACCAAAGGAATAAAAGGTGCATGGTGTCCTTAATATGTGGCTATTGAGGACTCACTAGTTACATACCCAATGCTATGGTCATGGTATTAGAAATATAAACACAACTGCATAGACATAAATATCTATGACTCTATAGACATAATATTTTATTACATTGATTAATACATATATTTATGATATACAAACAGCCTAATTTTGATTATGTTCTCAAAATTAAGTGCCAGTGATTGTATACATAGATTCCCTTCTTGAATACTTGTTTGTTAAGCACATCTTTTGAAATATGATATAAAAATCAATGCTAATAAATTCTTTAATAAAAAATTAATTAATTAAAAGAATGATCATTTTCATCCAATAATCTGTTTCACAAAATAACGACTTTGTAACATATTTATTTCCACCTAATAACACAGAATTCATGGTGTTATGGGATCGTGTTCAGCTTCTTCTAAAAATTATAGCTAGAATATAAGTACTCCCTTAATTTAGCTTTTCTTCAGCTTTACTTAGAGAAAGCTGACATTTTAACTTTATCACATGGATAAATAGCATTATTGTGTGTTGTATCATCTAGATCAGAGAATTAATGACTATTCAGAACATTTCTTCCTGAGAAATACTTATAATACTCAACTGTTGATTCTCTAACATTTTCCTTTGGAAAACTATAGAATTTGCTAAAAGGAAATGTTTCACATTATATTTAGAAGAGACCTTTCATAAATAGTAAATGCAAAACCAAAAAAATGAAAATAATTTTATTTACCCTAAGCAATAATTATGTAAATGTCTATCCCACTGTCTTCAGGTCTTCTTTAATGTTTAGATTCTGTTCCACTTCTTATAGTCCCATACTTGGGTTTGTTTCTCAAATCTGTTTTAGGATTACATAAATAAGCTAAAATCCATTGTCTGTATTGACCCAAGACACAGAGGGCATTTCTCAGGTCTTACTATCTTATCAATATGTGATAGCCAAAATTATTGAATATTCTGGTTTCCCTTGCTTTCTGGTATTCTGTAGTATTAAGGAAGTTATATTTTAGTGGGAAAATTATTTCTGTAAAAACTGTACTTAAAGTATAATTTCTCTAGAAAGAATCTGTATTAAAATTCAACATCTTTTATTCCCTGAGTTATTGTTAGTCATTAATTCTCTGAGAATCATATTCAAGTGTCTGGGCTTCTCCTATACTTTTCCATTTCAAGAAGTGACTGTCATACTTTGAATGTTTAGCACCTCCCAAAGATCTACCATTGTCTCTTCATCATCTACCGGTATTCCTTATTCATTATATAATGTGTTACATATTTACTGAATAGAAACATTTAACATATGTAGAACATGCTACCTTTGATAGAAAATTATATATCTCAGCAAATCTGATGTCCAGTAGGCTTTTATGATCATTGAAAGTGTTAACATAAAAAATTAGAATTTCAAATTAAGCTATTCAGAAAAATACCTGTAAGAATATTCCTAAGAATATTGTATTTCATTGTAAATTATGTCAAGTTTAGTAGCAAGAACTATTTTGATAGGGAATTGCTCATTCTCAAGAATACGGCAATTTGTCTGATATAAGATACAAGACATTTGAAATTCAACAAAAAGGTGACATATCAATTTATACTATGTTGTCTCTCATCTCCTTTGCTGTCCCTTGGTTATCTCATATTGGTATAGTATCTCACTTTGTTATCTGATATATTGAATTTATTTGTATTTGGATATTTGAAATTTGATAGGGAAGGGAGGAAAACCAAGATGGGTGGGGAGTGAGGGGGGGCGGGAAATGGTATCAATGTATGTGAATTAATGCACCTTCTATCTGGCAAATATCATGTAACCCTTTTACTAATTACAATAAAAAAATTTAAAAAAAAATACGGCAGTTTGTCTGATATAAGATACAAGACATTTGAAATTCAACAAAAAGGTGACATATCAATTTATTCTTTCCAATAGTAGAGTTGAAAATACAATCTGATGCATTTGATTAAAAACTAAAACAAAAGGCATTCTAATTTATTAGAAGCCAGAGGGAGGGCTGAAACCATCCTTTTGATCATCTAAATTATGTGGATAAATATTCCCTGGCTAACAAAGACATAAGCCACTCAGCTGCTGGAATTTGGAAAGGTCTTTTAAGGGAGGATGACATGATGCTGTAGAGTTTATAGAGCAAAAGCACACTTAAAGCTAATGGTTTAAATTGCTACACAATAAAGGGTTCTAAGCAAACCTACAAATAGGAAAGAGAACAAATCAAGATTTAATAATAGAAATACTAGGAAAATACATAAAACAGTATTGATTCACACATTATTTAAAACTGTATCTGTTGACTTATGATGGATTTCAGTTGTTTCAAGACTATACTGAAATTTTTCTATAAATATATGAAAAGTATTTTATCCCCATCATGTAAAAAGTACCTTTATCATACTATTTAACTGACATCAACGTGGCTAAGACACCAAACAGTCTATTAGTATGATACCCTAACATATCTATGAATGACGATTGAAAACTGGATGCTTCTAATATCTGTTGAATGGAGAAAGTGAAAGACAGCAAAGGAGTCAGTAAGAATGAATGGAGAGGAGAGTAAAACTACTTTATCAACATCTGTGCAAATCGAGCAAAAAAGCTTGGTGAGATTGGTCTGGGAAATGGGAGAGTGATAAGGATTGTGAGGGAGACAATGATCAGAGTACATAGTGTACATGAACCTATATATCAAAATGAAGCCCCTTTATAAAACTGAATAATGCTAATGAAATTATAGATTAAAAACAAGTTTATAAGTATGGTGACATTTTCTTATATAAATTGGATTATGTAAACAATAGATAAATATTTTTGCAATTAATTATTGAGTTGTGGGTTTTCCTCATAGTATGAACACATGCTTGCAATACACGGCTCTTCGATAGCCCTGCATCCTGTTGAACACAGAGCACATCCAGGAAAACATCTACCGAGTTACATCATTCTGTATTGTTCACAATAAAATGAAGTCTAAATTCGCTACTTATGTTTCTTAGTTTAATCCTGATTTCATTCTCCAGCTGATGTATTTTAGTCAATATATGTCTTCTGATTGCTTTTACACTGGTATTCACCAGTTATTTTGCTTATGAAATTTTTGTTGATTGACATCTAAGTTGATCTACATTCTGCCTAAATAAATTCCTCATATCCATTTAAGTGTGGGTCAATCCTCACCTCTGAAGGCCTCTTCAATCATTTGTAGAAAATTATTTCTCTTCTGAATTTGTGTGATATTTATAGTTCAACCTCAAGAGCTTAGATGTCAGATACATCCTATTTAGTTTAGTAAGCTATTATTTTGAGCATTCTGGCCTTATCTTCCTAAATGACTTTAACATTCATAAGATACAAAAGTATTATGTACATTTGTGTGTGTGTATCCTATGAATATTTCCTCAAAAGAGCACTGCATAGAATTACAGAGTAGTATACTTGATATATTGAATACTTCATTGAATGGAAATTGTTATTATTCTAAAATCCAATAATGTTCAAAATAATTTTCTAATTATCATGATTACTATTGCAGACTTTAATATGTTTTCTATGACTACAAGAATATTTTTCCTCTAGGCATTGATAAACTCCTTTAATTTTGAGAATTTCCTTATCATCATATGTTCATTGTACAATACAATTTATTTTTGAATACCCTACATGTTGCTTAATTCTTTTGAAAAGGAGAGAAGTACTAAAACTTGAAGAACATATTAGTCTAAAATGTTGGTGCTATACCTCTAGAGAACATTTATAATTCATGGAAAATTAGAAATAGCTGTCTAATATTTAAATGATTTCCTGTACCTTCTATATTTAATCTCTACAGATCTAGTGAATATTTGATCAAAATAATTAAATTACTACTTTCCATGCAATATATTGCAAGTATTTCAGTATTAATACTTGAAGGCTATATTTGTAGCTCACAATCAATAGAAAATAAAATTCTATTCATGTATCTAGTAATAGCAAAAACTTTGTATTGGAGCATTAATATTTTCTTGAGAGTCTCGAGCGAAACTGTACATATTTTCAAACCAGTTTAAGGTGAAAGGATCCATATATTATAAAGTAAAATGAAATAGACATGGTTTAATGATGTTTGTTATACTTATTGGGAGTATTTTGAAGGTGACATTTTTTGAGTAGCCAATATATACAATATATTGTATTTGATGTTTTAATATTTAAAAACTAAGACTATGAAAAAGAATATATTGTCTCATTCTCACAGACCTGGATAACCCAGACTTACAGAAGATAAGTGATTCAATTGAAGATAAACTTGAAAAGGTTGAAATAAAAATAGATATATTTGCTTCTACCATATTCATAGCATTTTTAAAGACATACTTTGGCACAGAGTAAATTTTTTTCATGCTCCAAAAATGTAAACAGTTTTATTTTATTGTTGGGATAATATATAGAGGGTTACAGTTATATTCATCAGGTAGTAAGTGCATTACTTCCCATACATTAATACCCCTTCTCATGTTTTTGTCCCCATTTCCCTCATCCACTCCCTCCAAATCATCTAGTTTTCCCCCTTCCCTTTCCTATTTCATATAAAAAAATAAATGTATATACAATATACCAGGTAACAAAGTCAGATACAGTAACAATATGAGACTAACCATTGCCGGGGCTAGCCGGCAGCAAACCAGGGTTTGCAGATTGGGATTCCTGAAATATGGGGCAAGGACTAGGAAAAAATAGAAGAGAGACAAACAGATGGGGTTCAGGAGGGCTACAGCCCAAATCAGGAGCCACAGCTTAAGAAGCCTGTAGCCCAGGACCGTAGCCCAGTTTATTTCCAGTTCTGACCCTAAATACACTTCTTTAAACTAGGGAACTGCCAGGGGCTACATTTGTACAAACAGTATCAAGTCTCAAATAGGTTGAATAAGAAGCTATAAAGTCCCAAACAGGTTAAATGAGAAGCTATTGACACAGCCCAAAATCATGATAAGAGCTTACTTCCTTGTGTGCTCAATTGTGCGGGTCCAAGGTCACTGACCCCACAGTCACGGTCACTGACCCCACAGTCAGTCCCCAACAAACCATAAAGGCAAAAAAAGAGAGAAATAACATAGTGCATTAAGAACAACAATAACACAAGATAAACCTCCTTTTTTTTCATTTAGTCTCATCCTATATGACCTTATGTACCTAGTTTTTGAGCTATTGTAATCCTCTACAAGGAGACTCCTAGATGTAGCACAGAGTAAATTTACCACATACTACTACTTGAAGTCTTTGACATAAACGAAATGTTGGCATTGGTAGATTCAATGTAATTTCTGAACCATATTCAACTTGATCATATATTACCTGGCTGTTATATGCTCAGTCTGAAATATGCAGTAGTTGTTCTAAAACATAATATTTTCCTTTTTAATTGTATTTTATTGTCAATATGTAGTAGTTGTTCTAAAACATAATATTTTTTCTTTTTAAATTGAATTTTATTGTCAGGATGATGTACAGATGTATAGGGTATAGATGTATAGACTGTCAAGGTAATGTATTGTCAGGGTTATGGTTACATTTGTCACGTAGTGGGTACATTACTTCTTGAAAACAATGTGACTAGCCGAGCACCAGTGGCTCATGCCTGTAATCGTGGCTGCTCAGAAAGCTGAGATCTCAGGATCACAGTTGAAAGCCCTCCTTGGCAGGAAAGTCCTTGTTTCTGCTATCTCCAAGTAACCACCAGAAAACAGGAAGTGGTGCTGTGGCTCAAATGGTAGAGCAGTAGCCTTGAGTTGAAGAACTCGGGGAAAACATCCAGGTCCAGAGTTCAAGCCCCATGACTGACATTAAAAGAAAGAAAGAAAAGTAATGAATGTGATCTAAAACTTATTTACTACATTTTTAACAACTAAATACTGCCTATTATTTTTCAGGTAAAGTTATAATGCAATAAACATGTATCACTCATTAGTTTATTGCTGCTCTAGTTTATGCTAAAGTACCATGATGTAAAGATTTTCAAATGAATTAAGGAAGGTATTTTTTCCATTGGTTGGTACTCTCCATATATATGAACAGTATTTTCCTTCATTTCCTGTCTTTCAAAATACACAAGGCTGGGCATGCTTACTTTCACATACTAAGTGTGAAATTTTGCATAGTATATAAATATTAAAAATAAAATGAAAATCTTTACAAGAGATCCATCGATGATACTCCATCCATATTTTCTGGTCTTTAAGCTTCTTTCTCAAGTGACCATAAATCACAGCTTCAAAATTGTCTCTGAGAGTTGCACCTGAAGGACAGTAAAATTGTCAGGATTTTTACACTATCTTTCCTCATTAAATAGTTTTCCAGTGCCAGAAGAATTTAATAATTACTGCTTGTAGAGTTTTTAAAAATTGTATGATTATTTAACAAATATAAAATATATAATTGAAAATGGAAACTTTATGGCATAAAATAACATGCCAGAAATTCCTCTGTTTCTAGTAATTGGAAATTATAGGAACACAGTAACTGGGGATATAATGAGAAGAGTTATTTTTATGATTCTAACAATGCTCCAATCTTTATGAAGCATAGGTTGCAAACTATTTCAGTGATATAATTTGATTAAGTAAGCATGCAATAAAACAGTCTTCCATTTGATGGTGTTTCAGAAATCTTTCTCTTTCCTTGTTTATATATCTGAAGGAAACTAACAAATATACTTACCAGACTTAACCACATACAACATACCAAACAATAATCAAATTAATATAGCAGAGTTTTAATATTTGCTAGAATTTTCTAAGCCCATGAAACAAAAACTATTTCTCTGAAAATATTTGTCTATAGAGAATAGCAAGGAATTTAGAATTATTACTTGTGGCTACCTTTAAATATACTGTTTACTTTCTTGTTCTCTCCAAAAAAAATTCAAGAAATATGGCATTTAATTTTCTTTAGCTTCTTTGCCATCATTCTAGTGTAGGTAAATAGAAAACAATTGTATAATGTGAGTCATTTTGTGACTAATTCTGAAACACAACATCAGGAGGGTGAAAGAAAAGCATATTTTTATGTTATTCATGTTTGATGTTCCATGCAGTGCAACACATCTGATGATACACATATCTGCAGGGGTTTGGTTATTCTTCTGTATAAATTAACTTCCATTTAAATTTTATAAAAATGAGACACAAAACACGTTTTTTTCATGCTTCCAATACAATTTCACCAAGCCACTTAAGCAATATGGAATCATGTGATATTTCTAAATATTTAAATTGGAAATCTACAAAAGATAAAACTAGTAAATAGAATTATACTCTTGTAGGGGAAATTATCCAGATGGATCATTAATCCATTAGGCATCTATGAAAGGATGAAAGTGAGAGGAAACAAAGTAGAACAACCCTTCCTCATAGTATAAGAAATTAAAATGATAATAACAACTCAGGAAATATTAAAATGGTCAAAATTTCTTAAATTGATTTAAATGTCAAACATGTGTTCTGGGAAAAAAGAGGTCAATTCATGCCAATATGAATAATGGATATGGTAAGTAAATGGTGAGTTGAGGCACAATAAATCTTATCAGTGATCATTATGAAGGAAATTAATACAAAAAGTGTTTTTTGAATGTTACATGATAATGGAAAGATTATTTTCCCTTGTTTCTTCAACTCATCTACTATTTACATCATCACAACTTATTGTACAATGTAGAATATACTAATGTGCGTGAAGGACATTGACAAAACAGTCATATAGCATATAATGTAAACTCAATTATCATTATTTCACATTGCTTTTCACACTAAAATATTTAATTCATTTATTTGAGACCCTTTGGTGGATGCCTTTGAATTATAGCAATACTCAAGTCACAATCACTTCCTGTCTGCATAATGATACAAAAAAACAGAAAATAGAGAAAATTTAATGCCAGATTCACATTTAGGTAATTTTTTTCAAACCAGTCACTATCACTGATTTATTACTCCATCATTTGAAGCTGTTTAGTTAAGGATACACAATAAAATCATTCAGGTACATCACAATACCTTTTAGAAATAAATATTTAATAGAAATAGAAAAAAATGCAAAAGTATAACAAAGAAAAGATGCAAATAAAAGTTGAATGGATATATGTTGGGAAAGAGAAATATTCCACAAAATGTTGAATGTGTATTGATCAATACATATATTTAACTTTATTAAGCAAATATAAATAATAAAAATTTAACATTCCTATCTACTTTATACTCCTCTAAGAAGTAAGTGACACTGTCTAAAAAGAAATGTACTCTTTACCAAAATTATATACTGGCAACACCACTGTGAAACGCCTTTATAATAACAAGAAATAAAATTAAAAAAGAAATTAAAATTCAAAAAGATGAGTATATAAAAAGAGAATCAAGACAGAGACACTCTGCCTCTCCATCTATTGATTGCCAATATCATTGTTCATGAACTTCCCATAGAAGCAGAATCCAGCCGTGTATGACCCAAGGTACCATGCTAATGGGAATTTGATTTATCAAATACAGGATGATTGTTTAGATATTTCATGACATTAGTAAGTGCTGGTCATGGTATTTTATTAAAATAAGCAGAAATATACATATTGACCTCAAAGAGGAAGATCCCTAGTGTGAAAATAATGCAAATAGGCATTAGAGGTATTAAACCTCTCTAATTAGATTTTAACTTTACTCAATGAAAATAATTATGAGTTTTTATAATACATTAAGGAGAACAAAAATAAAAGCTTCAATACCTGCTTAAAAATAAAAGTTCAAATTAAAAATTAATTATTAAAATATGGCTAGTGTAGTTTTAAAAAATAGATATAAGTTTTTCAAAAGCATCCTGTATTAAGAAAAAGGCCATTTGGAATAGTAACTCAAGAAATTGTTTTTTTTTTAAGAATTTATTAATATTGATTTTTACATCATATTTTAAATGACAAGTTTAACAAATAAGTGTTCAAGGAGGGAATCTCTATTTACAATCACTGGGACTTAGTATTTAGAACTTAATCAAACTTAGGCTAACAGTTTGTATGTCATAGAAATATATTAATTTAAGAAATAAAACATTATGTCTATAGAGTCATAGGTTTTTATGTCTATATACTTATGTTTATATTTCCATTGCCATGTTCATAGCTTTGGGTATGCAGTTATTGAGTCCTCGCTCTTGTACTCTTTGGATTTAATAGCCACATATTAGGGATACCATGTGCCTTTTGTTCCTTAGGTCTTGTCTCACTCAACATGATTCGCTCTAGATTCATCCATTTCCTTGCAAATGCCATTATTTTATCTTGTCTGTTGCCTACGTAGAATTCCATTGTGTATATATATCACATTTTCTGTATCCATTCATCTGCAGTAGGGCATCTGGATTGTTTCCATCACCTCGCTATTGTGAATAGTGCAGAGATGAACATAGCTGAGCAGGTGTCCTTGTAATATCCTGAGTCATGATGTTCAGGATAGATGCCCAGAAGTGGTATGGCGGGATGATAGGGAAGGTCTATTTTCAGTTCTTTAAGAAAACTCCACACTGCTTTCCAGAGTGGCTGAACTAGTCTGCATTCCCACCAACAGTGTAGTAGGGTTCCTTTTTCTCCACAACCCCGCCAGCAACTGTCGTTGTCTCAGTTCAAAATCTTGGCCAATCTTGTTGGGGTAAGGTGGTATCTTAGGGTTGTTTTTATTTGCATTTCCTTTATGACCATGGATGATGAACATTTTCTCTTATGCTTTTCTGCCATTTTAATCTCTTCTTTTGATATGTTTCTCTTTAGTTCCCTTTCCCATTTAGTGAATGGTTTACTGGGTTTGTGGGGGATTAGTTTCTTGAGTTCCCTGTAGATACTGGATATTAAGCATTTGTCAAATGTATTGTTGATGAATATTTTTTCCCAGTTGGTGGTCTGTCTCTCTACTTTTGCAACTATGTTTTTATCTGTACATAAAGTTTTTATTTTTAGGTAGTCCCATTTATGGAGTCTCCCTCCAATCTGTTGTGACCCTGGGATTCTGTTCAGGAATCTGTTGCCTGTGCCTATGAGTTCCAGTGTCTCTCCTACTTTATCATGTAGCAGTTTCACGGTTTCCGGTCTGACGTTGAGGTCTTTGATCCACTTTGAGTTAATGCTTGTGCATGGCGAAAGGCTAGGGTCAATTTTTAGTTTTCTGCATGTGGCTGCCCAGTTTTGCCAGCACCACTAATTGAATAGACTGTGTTTGTTCCACTGTATATCTTTGGCTCCTTTGTCAAATACAAGTTGACTATAGGTATATGGTTCTATTTCTGGGTCTTCTGTTCCAGTGATCTTCTAGTCTGTTTTTGTGCCAATACCAAGCAGTTTTTGTTGTTATGGCTCTATAGTAGAGTTTGAAGTCTAGAATTCTAATACTACCAGCATTGCCCTTTTTTAAAAAAATATATTTTTATTGTAATTAATAGAAGGGTTACATGATATTTGCCAGATAAATGGTGCATTAATTCCCATACATTGATACCCTTTCACATGTCTTGGTCCCCATTTCCCTTCCCCCCTCCCCCACCCCTCATCTTGTTTTCCCCTGTTCCCTATCCAATTTCAGATAACCAAATACAAATATATTCGATATATCAGGTAACAAAATGAGATATTATAACAATATGAGATAACCAAGGGACAGTAGAAGTGATGAGAGATAACATAGTACCTTAAGAACAACAATAATTAATTATATGGCTTATGTTTACATCATATTTTAAATGACAAGTTTAACAAACAATTGTTCAAGGAGGGAATCTCTAATTACATTCTCTGGGACTTAGTATTTAGAACTTAATCAAAATTAGGCTAACGGTTTGTATAGAAACATATCAATTTAAGAAATAAAACATTATGTCTATACAGTCATAGGTTTTTATATCTATATAGTTATGTTTATATTTCCATTACCATGTCCATAGATTTGGGTATGCAGTTATTGAGTCCTCGCTCTTGTACACTTTGGATTTAATAACCACATATTAAGGATACCATGCGCCTTTTGTTCCTTAGTTCTTGACTTGTCTCACTCAGCATAATTCGCTCTAAATTCATCCACTTCCGTGCGAATGCCATTATTTTATCTTGTCTGTTGCCTACGTAGAATTCCATTGTGTATATATATCACATTTTCTGTATCCATTCATCTGCAGTAGGGCATCTGGATTGTTTCCATCACCTCGCTATTGTGAATAGTGCAGAGATGAACATAGCTGAGCAGGTGTCCTTGTAATATCCTGAGTCATGATGTTCAGGATAGATGCCCAGAAGTGGTATGGCGGGATGATAGGGAAGGTCTATTTTCAGTTCTTTAAGAAAACTCCACACTGCTTTCCAGAGTGGCTGAACTAGTCTGCATTCCCACCAACAGTGTAGTAGGGTTCCTTTTTCTCCACAACCCCGCCAGCAACTGTCGTTGTCTCAGTTCAAAATCTTGGCCAATCTTGTTGGGGTAAGGTGGTATCTTAGGGTTGTTTTTATTTGCATTTCCTTTATGATCATGGATGATGAACATTTTCTCTTATGCTTTTCTGCCATTTTAATCTCTTCTTCTGATAGGTCTCTCGTTAGTTCCCTTTCCCATTTAGTGAATGGTTTATTGGGTTTGTGGGGGATAAGTTTCTTGAGTTCCCTGTAGATACTGGATATTAAGCATTTGTCAGATATATTGTTGGTGAATATTTTTTCCTAGTTGGTGGTCTGTCTCTCTACTTTTGCAACTATGTTTTCATCTGTACAGAAACTTTTTATTTTTAGGTAGTCCCATTTATTGAGTCTCTCTCCAATCTGTTGTGACCCTGGGATTCTGTTCAGGAATCTGTTGCCTGTGCCTAGGAGTTCCAGTGTCTCTCCTACATAATCATGTAGCAATTTCACGGTTTCCGGTCTGACATTGAGGTCTTTGATCCACTTTGAGTTAATGCTTGTGCATGGCGAAAGGCTAGGGTCAATTTTTAGTTTTCTGCATGTGGCTGCCCAGTTTTGCCAGCACCACTAATTGAATAGACTGTGTTTGTTCCACTGTATATCTTTGGCTCCTTTGTCAAATACAAGTTGCCCATAGATATATGGTTCTATTTCTGGGTCTTCTATTCTGTTCCAGTGATCTTCTGGTCTGTTTTTGTGCCAGTACCAAGCAGTTTTTGTTACTATAGCTCTATAGTAGAGTTTGAAGTCTGGTATTGTAATAACACCAGCATTGCTCTTTTTTTTTTGCCAGTCCTGGGCTTGAGCTTAGGGCCTGAGCACTGTCCTTGGACTTTCTCAAGGCTAGAGCTCTACCACTTGAGCCTCAGCACCACTTCCGGCTTTTTTCTATGTATGTGGTACCGAGGAATCGAACCTGGGTCTTCATGCATGCTAGGCAAGCACTTCAACCACTAGGCCAAACTCCCAGCCCCAGCATTGCTCTTTTTGCCTAGAATTGTTGTGGCTATTCTAGGTCTTGTCTTGTTCCATATGAATCTTTGGATTATATCTTCAATTTTCATAAAGAATGTCTTTGGGATTTTGATGGGGATTGCATTGAATTTGTATATCAGTTTTGGCAGTATAGCCATTTTCACTATGTTGGTTCTCCCTAGCCATGAGCATGGGATGTCTTTCCATTTCCCAGTGTTCTCTTTAATTTCTTTCATTAGGCTTTTATAATTTTCATTGAATAATTCCTTTACTTCTTTGGTTAAGTATATTCCTAAGTATTTTATTCTTTTGGGGGCTATTGCGAATGGGATCATTTTCTTGATTTGGCCTTCTGTTTGTGTATTATTGGTGTACAAGAAGGCTACTGAATTCTGAAGGTTGATTTTGTATCCTGTCACTTTGCTAAAGTGGTTTATTAATTCTAGTAGTTTGGGAGTGGAGTTTGTTGGGTCACGCAAGTAGAGGATCATGTCATCTGTGAATAGGGATAGTTTAATTTCTTCTTTCCCTATGTGGATCCCTTTGATGTCCTTTTCTTGCCTTATTGCTCTGGCTAAGGTTTCCAGCACTATATTGAAGAGAAGTGGAGAGAGTGGGCATCCCTGTCTAGTTCCTGATTTTAAGGTGAATGATTCCAGTCTTTCACCATTTAGTATAATACTGTCTGTAGGTTTTTCATGTATGGCTTTCACTATTTTGAGGAATGTATCTCTTATTCCTATTTTTTCTAGTGCTTTCAACATGAATGGATGTGTATTTTGTCAAATGCCTTCTTTGCATCCAGAGAA
This sequence comes from Megascapheus bottae, assembly GCF_031878675.1. Lineage (NCBI taxonomy): Eukaryota > Metazoa > Chordata > Mammalia > Rodentia > Geomyidae > Megascapheus > Megascapheus bottae. The sequence goes on from NC_143547.1 coordinate 86,168,301, forward strand.
ATTATCATATGATTCTTATCTTTAGCTCTATTGATGTGATGTATTACATTGATTGATTTGCAAATGTTAAACCAGCCGTGCATTTGTGGGATGAAGCCCAGTTGTATGATTTTTTAAATTTGTTTCTGGATTCTGTTGGCCAATATTTTATTGAGGAGTTTTGCATCTGTGTTCATTAGAGAGATAGATCTGTAGTTTTCTTTTTTTGTTGGGTCTTTCTCTGGTTTGGGGATGAGAGTAATATTAACTTCATAAAATGAGTTTGGTATTGCTCCTTCTGTTTCTCTTTCTCGTAAGAGTTTCAAGAGTATAGATGTTATTTCATCTTTAAATGTCTTGTAGAATTCCACAGTGAAACCATCTGGACCTGGGCTTTTTTTGGTTGGCATTTCCCTGGTTGCTTCCACAATTTCGTTGTAAGAAATTGATCTGTTCAATTTGTTTACCTCATCGTTGTTCAGTGTGGGTAGCCTATATTTATTTAAGAAATCATCCATTTCTACTAGATTTTCTTGTTTCTTTGAATATAGGCCCTGGTAGTACCTATTCATTATGGACTAGATTTCTTGGGAATCAGTTGTGATTGTTCCCGTGGGGTCTCTAATCTTGTTTATTTGGGTCTCCCCTTTCCTTTTTTTGATTAATCTTGCCAAGGGTCTGTCAATTTTGTTGACTCTTTCAAAGAACCAACTTTTTGTTTTATCAATTTTTTGTATAATAGATCTTATTTCAATCTCTGAAATTTCTGATTTCATTTTTGTTATTTCTGTCCTTCTAGCTGTTTTAGAGTTAAGTTTTTCTTGCTCCTGTAGGTTTTTCAGTTTTTTTAAGGTTATTTACGTGCTCTTCTTCTGTCTTTTTAATATGCGCTCATAGTGTGATAAATTTGCCTCTTAGAACTGTCTTTGCTGTGTCCCATAAGTTTCTTTGTGATGTTTCTTGATTGTCATTACATTCAAGGAAGTTTTTAACTTCACTTCTGATCTGATCTGTTAAACAGGGTTATTCAGAAGTGTGTTGTTCAGTTTCCAAGTGATTGAATGTTTTTTGACTTTGAGTGCATTACTCAGAATTAGTCTGACTCCACTGTGGTCTGATAGGATGCATGGGATTATATCAGACTTCTTGTATCTGCTTAAGTTTTCTGCATGAACTATTATATGATCTATTTTGGAGTGTGTTCCATGTGTTGCGGAGAAAAATGTAAAAAGTTTCGCCGTTTGGTGGAAGACTCTGTGTATATCTGTTAAGCCCAGCTGGGCTATGGTGTCATTTAAGTCAATGGTGTCTTTGCTTAACTTTTGTTGAGTTGACCTGTCATTTGTTGAGAGTGGTGTATTGAGGACTCCCACAATGATTGTGTTTGAGTCTATCTTGTTCTGTAGTTCTAAAAGAGTTTGTTGGATGAATTAGGGTGCTCCCGTGTTGGGGGAGTAGATGTTTATAACTGTAATATTACGGGCATGGATTGTACCCTTTACTAATATATAATGGCCGTCTCTATCTTTGTGTACTGATTTTACTGAGAAGTTAATTTTATCAGAGATTAAGATTGCTACTCCTGCTTTTTTGCATGGTTCATTGAAGTGGAAAATTCGTTTCCATCCTTTCACTTGTAATTTGTTTCTGTCTTTGGCAGTGAGGTGGGTCTCTTGGAGGCAACATATGGATGGGTGGTGTTTCTTAATCCAGTCTGCTGCACTGTGTCTTTTGATTGGATTGTTCAGCCCGTTCACATTTAGGGAGATTATGAAGTGGTCAGTGTCCATTTTCATTATTTATTTTTACTTCTAGGTTTCTTTCCCTCTCTTTTTTCCCTTTTGTGTTTAGTGAATTATAGATGTTTGCTTCTTGATGGGGGTTCTTGATGTTCTACAATTTATTCTCGGTTAATTAGTATTCTTTGTAACGCTGGTTTAGTGTGAACGTATTCATAAAGCTTCTCTTTGGAGTGAAATATTCTTGTTTCTCCCTCAAATGTAAATGCTAGTTTTGCTGGATATATCAGTCTGGGTTGGCAGTTGTTGGTCTTCAGGATATCAATGATGTTTTTCCAAGCTTTTTTGCATTTAGGGTTTGCATGGAGATATCTGCTGTAATTCGAATGTTCTTCCCATTATAATATAGCTCCTTCTTTGTTTTTGCAGCATTTAAGATCAATTCCTTGATATTCGGGTCTAATATCTTCACTATGATATGTCTAGGTGAGTTCCTTCTAGGATCTTGCCTGCTTGGGGTCCTGAAACCTTCAATAATATGAGTATTTTCCCTTTTGAAGTTGGGGAAGTTCTCTGCTATGATTTTGGTGAATAAAGGTTGCATACCTTTGTCCTAAAATTTGGCCCCCTCCTCAATCCCTATTATACGAAGATTAGACTTCTTTGCTGCATCTGCCAGTTCCTGGTGCTCTCTCTGGTAGATTCTGACTGATTTTTCCAAGGTGGCGATTCTCTGTTCCAGCTCTTGTGTTTTGTCTTCCGTTTCTGATGTTCTATTCTCCATCTCCGTCAATCTGCTGCTTAATGCCTCCATTTTTGCTTGAAGTGTGGACACTGAGCTGATCATGTCTGTTCTGAGGGTATTAATCTTTTCTTCCATTTCTCTTTTGAATTCGAGGAGCTCTTTGGTGATTTCCTGCCTATGTTCCTGGAATTGTTTTTGGAATTCTGTTTTAATCTCTTTAGTCATGTTCACAATCATCTCCTTGAAGAGGTCATGTTTCGTGTCTCTTCAGGTGTCATTTCTTGGGATGGTGACATCTCTCTCGTCCCTTGGTTCTTGGTACCTTTTAGGCATTGCGTGGGACTTTGATTATTTATGTATGTCGTGATTCTTCTTTGAGCTCTCCTCGGCATCGAGAACTGTTGTTGTAGTTCGCTCTGTGGTGAGTAGGTAGCGGTCTTTTCTTGGATTGGGACCGGTGGTTCTGGGAATATGTGAATACCTGTGGTTCTCAGCCAAATTGATTCCTCTGCTGATTATGTCAGAGTTTGCGGTTTTTGCAGGTGTTCGGTCGATTCCCAGAGGCTGTGTGCTGCTGTAGGACTACCTCTCAGCCCAGCCAGTGCCCTCACAGTGGGCCTTGGGATGGATCTGCGAGCTTCAGTCTCAGCATGCTGGGCGGATGGTTGGTTTTCCTGTGCTGCTTCTAGGGGCGGGCCCCCGGCCAAGGATCTGGGGTTTGGGAGTTTCCAGGGGCTCTCAGCAGGACCTTCAGCTGTCTGCTCTGTTCCCAGGGGCGGGGCCCAGCTGATGATGTGGACTCCAAGGGTGGAGCCGCGCCTTTCTGATTCTCAGAGGGCAAGCTTGGCTACTGGTCGGCCCTTCAGTTCCCTGCTGCTTTGTCAGAGAGTCTGTGACTGTGAGGGACCCCCCGGTGCTGTCTTGCTCAGGATTCCCAGCTGGAGAATGCCCGGCTCAAGATTTGAGGGGGACAGATGCTGGCTCCTATTGTCCCGTACACCCCACCCACTGTTGTAAGGCAGGGATGCAGCGCTCCCCACTCTCCAGACCCAGTGGCCTGGGAGAGGAACCAGGTGGGCGGGTGGGAGCTGGGACACCTCAGCCTCCCCTGGTGGGGTGCTGGGTCTTGGCATAGCCCATCTGTCAGTCTCCAGTCAGAGGCCTGGGAGAGGGACCTGGTGGGCAGGTGGGGACTGGGACACCTCCGCCTCCCTTGGTGGGGTTCTGGGTCTTAGCGCTGCCCACCTGTCAATCTCCAGTCATTGGCCTGGGGGAGGGGGCTGTTGAGGGAAGGGACAGGATTCTAAATTCCTTGCCCCCCTGCTCCTGCTCCTCTCAGGAGGGGTGGAGGGGTCTGAGTTAAGTTCTATGGCTTGGCACCCGCTCTTTGTTTGGGGGCCCACTGCGGTACTCATGCCTCTGCGTTCGTCTGTGAGTGCTGCAGGTCTGGTTTCTGCTGCTTGCTGTTCTGGTTCTGCGTCTGGGTTCCGCTGCTTCTGCGGCTCGCTGACCCGGTTCTATGCTGGTTTCTGCAGGTCGGGGTTTCCCGGCCCGGCTCCCTCTGCCGCCCCCTCCGCCACCGCTTTTCTTGGCTCAGAGCCGGCGCGGTGGGGGAGGGGTCCTCGCGTTCCCGAATTCTTTGAGAAAGTTGGATGTGAGCTTTATCTGGATTTCTTTTCCGGTTTGGGGCCTTTTCCGTTGCTTCTTGAGTTTGTTGTTGTGGATTTCTTAAGGTAATTGATTCGTGGGACTCCCTGGTTCTCTCTTTTTGTGAGAGAGAGTTAGGCAGTGTCCCTATTGTCTCGGCGCCATCTTCCTCCCCCTCTGCTCTTTTTGCCTAGAATTGTTTTGGCTATTCTAGGTCTTGTCTTGTTCCATATGAAACTTTGGATTATATCTTCTATTTCAGTAAAGAATGTCCTTGGGATTTTGATGGGGATTGCATTGAATTTGTATATCAATTTTGGCAGTATAGCCATTTTCACTATGTTGGTTCTCCCTAGGCATGAGCATGGGATGTCTTTCCATTTTCTAGTGTTCTCTTTAATTTCTTTCGTTAGGCTTTTATAGTTTTCATTGAATAATTCCTTTACATCTTTGGTTGAATATATTCCTAAGTATTGTATTCTTTTGGGGGCTATTGCGAATGGGATCGTTTTCTTAATTTGGCCTTCTGTTTGTATATTGTTGGTGTACAAGAACGCTACTGACTTCTGAAGGTTAATTTTGTATCCTGCCACTTTGCTAAAGTAGTTTATTAATTCTGGAAGTTTGGGAGTGGAGTTTGTTGGGTCACGCAAGTAGAGGATCATGTCATCTGTGAATAGGGATAGTTTAATTTCTTCTTTCCCTATGTGGATCCCTTTGATGTCCTTTTCTTGACTTATTGCTCTGGCTAAGGGTTCCAGCACTATATTGAAGAGAAGTGGAGAGAGTGGGCATCCCTGTCTAGTTCCTGATTTTAAGGTGAATGATTCCAGTCTTTCACCATTTAGTATAATACTGTCTGTAGGTTTTTCATGTATGGCTTTCACTATTTTGAGGAATGTACCTCTTATCCCTATTTTTTCTATTGCTTTCAACATGAATGGATGTTGTATTTTGTCAAATGCCTTCTTTGCATCCAGAGAAATTATCATATGATTCTTATCCTTAGCTCTATTGATGTGATGTAATACATTAATTGATTTGTGAATGTTAAACCAGTCTTGCATCTGTGGGATGAAGCCTACGTGATCATAGTGTATAATTTTTTAAATTTGTTTCTGGATTCTGTTGGCCAATATTTTATTGAGGAGTTTTGCATCTGTGTCCATTAGAGAGATAGGTCTGTAGTTTTCTTTTTTTGTTGGGTCTTTCTCTGGTTTGGGGATGCGAGTAATATTAGCTTCATAAAATGAGTTTGGTATTGCTCCTTCTGTTTCTATTTCTTGGAAGAGTTTCAAGAGTATAGTTTTGAGGTGCTATTTTCACTGTACAGAATTTGTGAATCCTTAAATATGTCATATTTCAAGAAGTATCTTTTTGCAAGACCCTTGGGTCTTGCAAAATCAAATTTTGAATATTTATTCATTAAAATAATCAAGCATTATTTAAAGTTTCACATGACAAATAATACATTAAACTTTCCATTGTAACTTTAATACAAAATGTGTCCAGTGTAGAATCAATTTCAATGTACCTTAGAAACAGAAAACCAAAGTGTAGGAACATTATAGATGGTCAAGAGTTTGGCCTAGTGGAAGAATGCTTGCCTAGCATGCACGAAGACCCAGATGCAATTCCTCAGTAACACATATATGAAAAATCTTGAAGTGGTGCTGTGGATCAAGTGATAGAGCTCTAGCCTTGAGCATGCCCAATGACAGTGCCCAGGCCCTGTGGTAAAGCCCCAGGACTGGTAACAAAAAAAAAGGAACAGTATACTGTTCCAATGGATTCATTATAATGAAAAATTCATGAAAAAAACCAATAATATAAAAATAAGAGTTATTTCGTTTAATAGATTACAAATATTTACCAACTAAATCCAAATATACATACTACCCAGATCTTGTTTTCTAACTCTATGAAAATATTTTATTATCACCTAGGGGACATTTTATGTATTATCTAGATTACATAGCAGATCATACATAAAAAATTGAAATATAAAAAAATTGAAATATAAATTGTAAACATTATAATTTTTTATAATTATGCTAAGATGAATCCCCTAGTTAGAAATTTTATCATTCTAAGAAAGTTCACATTTATTTTTATAGTGAATAAAGCAACCTTATATGTTTGGTGAGCAGTATCTTCATGGCAGGTGGGCAGGTAACTTCAGGTACTTGTAGCCACAGGTGGTATAACTATATTACTGGGTAGTTACATTTTTAGTTTTATTTTTTTTGCCAGTCCTGGAACTTGAACTCAGGGCCTGGGTACTGTCCCTATACTTCCACTGATCAATGTTCTACCACTTGAGCCAAAGCTCCTCTTCTGGATTCTTTGGTTGTTTTCTGGAGTCTCATGGACTTTCCTGCCTAGACTAGCTTTGAACTGCCATCCTAAAATCTCAGCCCCTTGAGTAGCTGGGTTTACAGGTGTGAACCACAAGTACCCAGCATATTTTTAGTTTTGTGGGAAACATGTGTACAAAGTTGTCTACAATGGACATACCCTTATGACAAGACTGTGATTGGAAAAAAAGTTTATTTTAACTCTAACTAAGGCATATATTATACAGATGTTTTAAAACAAGAACTACTCTCATTTATCACTGCACTCACGTATAACTTAAATGCAATAACAGCACTTTTTAAGATATAAGTTGTTTAAATACTGACTTTCACTTAATAGAAAAAAAATGGCAAAAGGAAATTAATTTCCTACTCAGTAACTCATTGTGTAAGGCAGGATATAGCACTATACTCTAAAACATTTCATCCATGAAATAAATGTGTTCATACTAGATACTAACAGCTTCTGAGGTTAAAATACTTTGGAACTGTAAAGTTCTGTGCTTAACTGAGGACCACATGGATAGGTCAGTTTGCAAAATGTATGAAGTTGCAGCTTTAGGTGTAGATATTTAAAATTTCTTTAAGCTACATTTCCATGTATTTTATGCTTATACATTTTTCTGAGTAAGTATTATAATTCAACAACTATTAACCCATTCTAAAGTAAAACAAATCTATGAGTAGCGAATCTTCAATATAGGAAGTGAAGTGCACTGTAGTAGGTACTTTCAGAACAGAGGAGCCTCCCAATTTCCTTGGTAGGCAACTTGGAGACAGGAAATCTTTCCATAGGCCTTGAGAGGTAAAGGAAAGTGAGTCTCTCACAGCTGAGCCTATGTAAACTTCTCTATAGCATAAATGAACTGTACCTTGATTTACAGGTGATGAATTGGCCCTGAGTTGGGAAGTAAAGGGAAGAGAGAGTTACTTTTGAAATTGGATCTACTGTGCCTGAAAAGATGTGTCTTTGAGGAAAGAATGTGAAAATCATAGTCCATTCAGCAACTAAAACAAGCTGAAAAGTTCATAAGTGCCAAGAAATGACTGTAGCTAGTTAAGTGGCTTGAATTCAGCTTCAGAGCAAACTGGATCTAAGGATCATTCTGGGGCAGAATTTACAGTCATAGTTTGTACACTTTATGGCTGCTCCTAGTTTTGGAGGTTGCTTAAAATATACAAAACTTTATCACTATTGTTTATTTTGGATTATATATGAGAGGGGAAATAACACAGAACACAGTCAATGCCTTTATATTTTTAAATGTGGCTTAACTACATTCAGTGTGATAAGCCAGTTCTGGAATTTATCATGCACCAAAGGAACAACAAAGGAAGATGAACAGTCTTCCAGTCATGGGCACCAATGTGTCAGTTTTGTGGCTAATCAAGCTACTGAGTTTTTCTTTAGGTGCTTTGGTTGATATCTGGAGCTTTTTATTGTGCCGATTGTTTCAGGAAAGAAAGTAACCCACATTATCTTCCTTTATGGACTTGATGAAGGCCTGTCTTGGTGACAACCTTGGGAATGGTTTTGTTTTGTAATCCCCTCTGTGAGTTCTGTGAAAATCCTAGGTTTCTGGATGATCCTTTCAAATTGCTTATGGTGACTACTATTTCACTCACGCAGGCAACAGTTCTGTGTGAAAATCAAAGAGGTTGACACAGTGTAGAATTACCACCTTTGTAAGAATAGTATTGTGACACATATTTCAGGTTGTCTTTAAAATATAATTTATAAACACCTTTTTTAATCCATTTTATTTTTCTCAAGTACTTATACAGTATTTAATGTAACAGCAAAGCCAGGTATCACCACATATGGGCATAATCCAAGTGATGTGAAGCCTAGGGAAGAGCTTTGCGATAAGAGGCTGACCATTGCAAAATTGTCCTTGTTTTCAAAAAAATAAGCTGTAGCAAGTGAGAATGGGGATGTGGCTAAAGTGATAGAACACCTAAGAATTGTGAAGCTATAAGTTCAAATCCTAGTAATGTCAAAAATAATAACAGGGCCTTGAAGTCAAAATTAAATAGCTAAAATGTTGGTTTTAATATTATGTCTTATACTTTTCTTATTTATAAAATTGAGATAAAGTAAACATAAAAGATAGGAATAAAATAGTGAAAAAAACCATGATCATAATGCATATAAATTGTTAATTTCATTCTTTCTCTTTTCCAACAGAAACTGTGTGCCCTTGTTAAGTACACAAAATTTAATGGATGACTCTCAGTTCTAAGACTGCCAGTAAATTTTATTCTAAATTTGATCCCAAAGTAAGCCTGAAGCAGTTTAATAAAATGAAAATAATTTCTCTTAAAACCCAGAAATCACCATTTTTACTTTGAACTCTTAGTTCCACGTTATTATTTTAATAGGGAATATGTTACTTTATATTCTCTATCACGCAAATGCAAAAAGGATAATGGAAAAGAAAGAAAAGCAATCAGTCATTTGGTTCTCTCCTCAGTCCCTTCCCCCATAATTTAATGCTAAAAACAAAATTCTAAAATACAGTATGCATGTTTCCTTGCTTTAAATAAGAAACAAAAATAAGTCTAGAAACAGATGCTGTGATTTAATTAATTGTTTTGACATCAGATAAATAACTGATTTGCTTGAATGTAAGTTCAACTTCTTAATACAAAAACACCAACAGGCTTTCTTTTTTATAGCTGTGTTATAGACTATTGCAATGAAAGATAAATGAAGCATAAATTGCCCCAGATTCCTAGACTTTATAACCTTCATTCATTCTCAGAAAGTTACAGTTTAAATTTATTGAAACAGTATTTTTTTATCTTGTTATTACTTTTGTACAATATAGCAGTGAGTACAAATATCCATCATAAATCCTTAAACAAGGACATAAAACTTGACTTCCTTTAGATATATATGTTTCAAATCTTCATGCAATTTTACACAATTTAAGAGGTAATATTTTCCCCAAATGCTAAAGAGAAAAAATTTCTTGGATTGTACCTAAGTTTTATATGCTTTAAGTTATTTACTGTTCCTATGGCACTAAAGTTTCTTTAAAATAAAACCTTTGCGCTTGTGGAAAAATTAGTTTGCCTTGGATTTGTACCACAAATATTATTTTGAAGGCTATAAAATTCCCAACAGAATTCAGAAAAACTTTACTATGTATTGCAATTGTATGTTGCTTCACTTCTCATTTATAAGTCATTTATTTATTCATTTATTTATTTAGTGATGGGGTGATGTACACATGGGTTACATTTACATTCATCAGGCAGGTAGTAAGTACATTACTTCTTGAGTATTGTTATCACTTCCCATGTTTTTCTCCCACTTTCCCTTCCTCCACCCCCCATTCATCTTGTTTTTCCCTTTTCTTCCCTTTTTTCAAATAAATAAATAAACATATATACAATATACCAGGTACCACATTCAGATAACATTAACAATATGAGATAAACTGTAATGGGAAAAGAAGAAAAAAGAAATAATTTCACATATTACATTAGAAACAACAAAAACAAATAAACCTCTTGGTTCGCTATCCTGAAGTTCATTTTGCTTAGCCTCATCATATATGACTATATTTTCATAGCTTTTGAGCTATTATGATCTTCTGCTAGGAGAATCCTAGACATATACTAATTTTTTACAAATAATGGAAACCATGGAGCCTATATTTCTTTGGGTCTGGCTTACTTAATATTGTTTCTTCCCAAGTCTTTCCATTTCCTTACTAATGGGACGATGGCATTCTTTCTGACGGCAGCATAGAATTCCACTGTGTATAAATACTACATCTTCTTGATCCATTCATCTACTGAGGAATGTCTGGGTTGGTTCCCTGTCTTAGCTATGGTAAATAATGCTGCAATGAACATGGTTGTGCTGTTAACTTTAGTGTATCCTTGTTTGTGAACATTTGGGTAAATGCCCTGGAGATAACCTTATAGTCTTCAAGTATGAAATTAAGGGTAAAGACAATAACAGGATACTGATACAATGTAATAAAAAAGAAAAGGTTGTGATTAGAAACATCTAGATAACTGAATTTTAGGATATTATCTTTGAAAAAAGGCCATGATAATAAACTTCAAATACTTAAATTGTCTGAACAAGTTCAAGAAACAGCTCTCTGAAACTATTTTGCTTACTGACATATCTATTGCTGTAGCTTTCAATAAGCATCATCATGGCTTTCTACAATGAAACTAAATCATGCCTAGTAAATTGGGTTTGAAATATTTTAAAAGTAATATAATAATATAGCTAATTTTCATCACATAAATAAATATATTTGAATACATAATTCATATTTAGAGTCAATTTGCTTATTTGAAATCTTTCCTTTTTGTCATATACCATACATATAGCTGCACTCTGCTAACCTCCACCATCAGTACTTACAGAAAAGTTGCCATGATTTATTCAGCTCACAAAAGTACCTCTCTGTCCTATCTTTCTTCACAAAATTGTGTCTTCTTTAGCAGTATGTCAATAAAAACCAAGTACCACCTGTGCCATTACATTAGAAAGGAGAATTTAACTTAAAAACTCATTGATTTGTTCCTAGTCAATAGGGTACACGGAGCTGACACAGCAGGACATATTTTGACCCTATCCCGCCTCCAAATTACAATGCTTCCTAAAAGATAATTGTGCCATAGAGTTCAACATAAAGAGAGGGGAAATTCAGGGTGTCAGAAGTAAGGAAGAAACAAAATTCAGGAGTTCCAGAATCCAAACCTAAATCTTAGGTCAGAATCAGTAGATCCTATGGATCTGGCCACTGTCTTTAGAAAAGTTGTTTTGTCTATTGACACCAATCCTGTAACTGGAGCTAGGCTTTAGTTGGAAAAGTATCTTTTCTCTAGTAATCAGAATATTTCATTTTCTGTGCGTAAGTGAGCTCTGATGCCATGCTATCCAAGAGATAGTTGGAAATGAGTTTTTAAATTTAGGGATATAACGGGAAAATATGGATGTGAAAAGGAAAGACAATCATCAAACTCTTGGCATAGGTCTAAAAAGCAGAGCACATGAAATGTTCAGAGTTAAGTATCATTGAACTGCAGAGCTTTTGTATGGCAAAGGATATAGCTAGTAAATTAATTAGGAAGCCTACAGAGTGGGAGAAGATCTTCACCAACTATACAACAGACAAAGGCCTCATATCTAAAATATATCAACAGCTCAAAAAATTGAATCACTCCAAAACTAATCTCCAAAGTAACAACCATCCCATTAAAAGATGGGCCAAAGACTTAAAGAGAGTCTTCTCTGAAGAAGAAACAAAAATGGCCTATAGACACATGAAGAAATGCTAAATATCTCTGGTCATAAAAGAAATGCAAATCAAAACAACTCTAAGATTCCACTCACTCCAGTTAGAATGTCTAGGATCAAGAAAACTAATAACAACAGATACTGGAGGGGATGTGGCCAGGAGGGATCACTACTACACTGCTGGTGGGAGTGCAAACTCATTCAACCACTATGGAAAGCAGTATGGCAGTTCCTCAAAAGACTAAACAGAGATCCCCTATGACCCAGCAATTCCACTACTTGGCATTTACCCAATGGTGGTCCAGAAACAAGGGCATACTAAATCCACTGTCATGCACGAAGCCCTGGGTTTGATTCCTTGTTACCACATATACAGAAACAGCCGGAAATGGTGCTGTGGCTCAAGTGTGAAAGCGCTAAACTTGGATACAGAGAGGCTCCTGGATAGTGCCCAGGCCATGATTTCAAGACCCAAGATTGGGGAAAAAATATCCTAAAATCTGTATTTTGACAGAAAATACTTGGGACAGTTTTATCTCACTCATCTCACTATGCCTCCTAAGGAATTTGCACTTCCACATATGTGGTAGGAAGCCACAACATCCGTAAAGATTACTGATCCTAACAATGGTAAGAACTGTACTACTTAATTTAATGTTATTTCAATTTCGGTTCATGCTTAATTACTGAAATGGCTAACAGCTGTTTAGATATTCTGAAATAAGTAAAAATAGCTTGTAACATTTCAAAGATGTGATGAGTTTCATTTACTCTTATTTTCTGATGAAGGTCAAGTTGACTTTTTCCAAGTCAGCACAAAATAAAATATATAGATTTTAATGTGCATATGACTGATTGCTGGCACAAAACTACACACAGAAAAAAAAGCCTGTATACTGGCAGAAAAAAACCTTGCTGATAAATAGGAAATAGTTGTTGAATATTATAGGAATCTTACAGCTTTTTGGTGGTTAATTGAAGATAAGAGTCTCAACACTTTTCCTGCCAAGTATAGCATATACCCACAGTCTTTAGAACTCACTCTCCTTAATAGCTAGCATTATTGGCATTAGTCACTGCTTGTTAACATCTCTGGTCATAAATGAAATGGAAATCAAAACAACGCTAAGATTCCACCTCACTGCACCTAATCTTTTAAATATTTCAGACCATGATTACAAACTCTTAGAAATTAAAATTGTAGACTATGAATAATTTCTGCATTTAAAAGTAACCACAAGAGTGTGAAAAGTTGCAAGAAACCATGGCGAGATTTACTTTGTCACTTAATTTTTTGCAAACAAAAAAATGATTATCAATGTGGTAATTCGGGATTTCTCTGTAGGGACTGTGTTGGAAAAGCTTTGGCTGATTCTGTTACTATTCCAGAAATTCACTATATACATACTTGTGAATTTACACTGTTGATGAAACTTGGTCTAGAATGAAGAAATAGCCCACTAAAGGTTAATACATCAGTGAAGTGATTTAAAAAATACAAACCAAACAAGCCTATAAGAGTTTTTGAAAAGTGATGCACCTACTACCTGACGAATATAATTGTAACTCTTCTATACATTATCCTGACATTAAAAAAAACAATAAAATAAAATGTCTTTGCAAAAAATGTTTTTCACTTTGTTTCTCCCATTAAGCCTGAAAATATGGTTTTCTCTTCTAGAGAACCCATGCTAAATTATGGAAATAACTACATACCATCTCTGAAATTTTTATTTGGCTATTTGCTAGACCAAACATTAGTAAGTTCTTGAAGGAAAGAGCCATGCGTAGCTTATTTTTCTTCATTGATGTCACACTTAAAATAAAAAAAAAATTTACAATTGCTTATTGAAAATTGAGTAACTGAAAGGAAATATTTCTTGAGATGTTATTTGAAAGTGAATCAAAATGTACATATGCTATGACTGCATTTACATTGAGTAATAATTACTAACATTAATACTGTTTCAAAAACGTAATTACTCACTTTGTGTTCATATTTACATATAAGTTTTTTTTTATTTTGTAAATTGAAAACTGAGGTTTAAGTCAAACTATACAATATTTCAGTTCACTAGAACTATAATATAGAACAAGGAGTTGAATTTGGTCAGGAGTGATTCAAAATTCTAAGATTTTGAGATATTAGATTCTATTAACTTCTAATCGAAAAGAAAGGAAAGCATGGGGCCAGGAGTTTGCCCTAGTGGTAGAGTGCTTGCCTAGCATGCATGAAGACCCAGGTTTGTTTCCTCGTACCACATACGTAGCAAAAAGCCAGAAGTGGTGCTGTGGCTCAAGTGGTAGAGCCCTAGCCTTGAGAAAAAATCCAGGGACAGTGCTCAGGCCCTGAGCCCAAGCCCAGAGCTGGCAAAAAAAAAGGAAAGCATAAGGCTAAAAAGTAATCACATTGAGAGTCCCTTCACATAATAGTGAGGTCCTGATTTCAAACTTCAGTACCTCCAAAACTAGGGGGGAGCAGACAAAAATGGGAACACCATTAAAAACATTAAAATCATTCTATCATGCATCAAACCTAATTGTGACAGCTGAAAACCAGGAGTTTCACTAGAATTACACTCTATCAGATAATTTCTTAATTAGTGAATAAAATTAATCTACACTTGTACATTTTTAAAATTATTGTTATATTTTTTGCCATTCCTGGTCTTGAGCTCAGGGCCTGAGCTCTATCATTGGACTTCCTCAAGGCTAGAGCTCTACCACTTGAGCGCAGCACCAATTCCAGCTTTTTCTGTGTATGTGTTTCCAAGGAATTGAACCCCGGCCTTCGTGCAAGCTGGGCAAGCACTCTACCACTAGGCAAAACTCCCAGCCCTTAAATTATTTTTTATTTTCACATGTACTTTTTTTGCCAGTCCTGGGCCTTGAAATCAGGGTCTGAGAACTGTCCTTGGGCTTTCTCAAGGCTAGAGCACTACCACTTGAGTCAAAGCACCACTTCCGGGATTTTTTCTATGTATATGGTACCTAGGAATTGAACCCACGTCTTCGTGCATGCTAGGCAAACACTCCACCATTAGGTCAATCTCCCTGCCCTCCCATGTATGTTTTTAATTCAAGATTTTAGAAACTTCAAGCCAAGACTTAACAAGCATATTTTTTCTATGGGTGAAAGAAATTTAAAACACTCTATTGCTATTATAGAGGTGATGTACAGAGTGGTAACATTTACATGAGTCAGAAAATGAGTGCATTTCCTTTCATATATTTTCATCTGTTCCCTTAGTCTCTCTCAATCTCATTCTCTCCACCCACGAGTTGTCATTTTCATCAATGTCCAGTACACTCACTCTGCAGTTTTTCACCCTTTTTCTTGACTTTTGTATCTCCCCCCCCCGGAAGATATACATATAAATACACTGCATATAAGGTATAGAAGACAGAATCATCAGAAAATATTAGGTCTTTTGTTCTTATATCTTAGGAATTTGTTTCAGTATGTACATGTACATATATATGTATAATTTTACATAAATATGAAGAGGTGCTTAAGCATTGCACCTTTTTTATTCACTCCCAAGACTATCCTCTTTTGGTCTCTTTGTGTGTGGGCAGCAAGATCCTGTCTACTTTGTCATATCTTACTATGTTTTAGATCTAACACACATATCAGAGAGAACATTTTGTTTGTCTCTCTGATCTTGGCTTACGTCACTTAACATGATTTATTCTAATTCCATCCATTTTATTTTATTCTTTCTAATGGCTATGTAAAATTCCACTGTATATAGGTACCATATTTTTTTAACCAGTTGCCTACTGAGGGCCAACTAAGTTGTTTCCGTATCTTGGCTATTGTAAATAGTGTGATAATGAGCAAGTTTCTGCTGTTGTCCTTATATCCTGGCTCATGATGAGCAGGGTACATGCCCAGGAGTGGTTTGGCTAGGTGGTAGGGAAGGTGAATATTTAGTTTGTTGAGGAACCTCCAGAATGTTTTCCAGAGTAATTGTACTGGTTTACATTCCCACCAGCACTGCAATATGTTTCCTTTCCACCCACATCTCTGCAGCATTTCTTGTTCAAAATCAAAATATCAGCCAATATAACTGGGATGAGATGGAATCTAAGTTGTTTTGATTTTCATTCCCTTTGTGGCCAGGGATGATGCTCATTTCCTCATGCTTTTTTTATTGTTCTTATCTCTTCTTCTGAGAAGTCTACCTTTAGCTTCCTTACCCATTTAGGAATTAACTGATTTGTTAAGTTTGGAAGGGATAAGTTTCTTGAGCTCCCTATATATGTTAGACAGTAGGATATTGGTGTGTTGGTGGTAAAAATCTTTCCCAAATTGGTTGGTTGTCTTTCTAGTTTAATAACTGTATCTTTAGCTGTGCAGAAACTTCATTTTGATATTGTCCTATTTGTCAAATCTGTATAATATCAGTTGTGCCCCTGGAACTCTATTCAAGAAGTTCCTGCCTATACCTATAGGTTCTAATATTTTTCTTACCCTCTCTTGTGTAATTTCAGTTTTGAGTCTGATGTTGAGACATTTGTTCCACTTCACATTGAGATTACTGCAAGGAGACAAGTAGGAATCCACGATAATTTTCTGCATATGGCTTCCCAGTTTTCCCAACACCCATTGTTGAAGAGGCTATGTTTTTCCACAGTATATCTTTGGCTCCCTTGTTAAATAGATGAATAGATGATTGTCAGCATAAGGTCTTATTTCTGGGTCTGCAAGTTTGTTTCACTGATCTTCAAATACTATTTTCACCAATAGTTGTAAGATTTGCATAATTACTGAGCTCTGTTGTGTTTTTCAATAAACCTTTTTCTTCAGCTTCCCTTGGCCCCTCTAGGGTGAACAAAGCGAACTAAAAGCTCATCCTACACCTGGAATAATTCTTGAAGGTGATGCAGCTTGAATATAATACCAATGTATGGAATTAATGGAAAGCTCACAAGAGTGGAGGAACTTATGGAATATCAAGTGCATATATTTCTAGTAAATGCTGAAGCTATTCAAGGAGGTGAACATGATCAAAATGTAGTGCATGTATGAATAGAAATATCACAATTAGATTCCATTTTACAAATAATATACATTAATACAAATACTAAAGTGGAGAAGGTATAAGAAAGACTTCAACATCTACCTAGACCTGATTATCTCCAGAGTATCTTCTGTTTTTTTTCTTTCACTTCTGGATCAGCTTTATTAATAGTACAAATTAAGTGCTAAATGCCCATTCCCAAATAAATTCTCTCAACGTGCTTGCCTATTACATCATTTACCTTTTTAAGATTTTATTAACATTGATTTTTACATCATATTTCAAATGTCATGTTTAACAAACAAGTATTCAAGAAGGGAATTTCTGTCTACAATCACTGGCACTTAGGTTTTAGAAAATAATTAAAATTGAGCTGAGAGTTTGTATGTCATAGATATGCATTTATCTATGTAATAAAACATTATGTCTATAGAGCATATAGCCCATCATAAATTTTTATGTCTATGTAGTTATGTTTATATCTCCAAGACCATTTCCATAACTTTGGGTACCCAAATATTGAGTCATCATTCTTGTACCGTTTGGGTCTAATAACCACATATTAAGGATATCATGAGCCTTTTGTCCCTTTGGTCTTGACTTATAACACTCAACATGATTAACTCTAGTTTCATCCACTTCCCAGCGAATACCATTATTTTATCTTGTCTGTTGGCTATGTAGAATTCCATTTTATACATATATATATATGTTTTTATATATATGTATCACATTTTTATCCATTCATTTGCAGTAGGGCATCTGGGTTATGTCTAACACTTGGCTATTGTGAATAGTGCAGAGATGAACATGACTGTGTAGGTGTACTTATCATATCCTGGGTTATGATGTTCAGGGTAGATGCCCAGGATCATAGGGAAGGTCTATTTTCAGTTTTTTCAAAAAACCTTCGAACTTCCTTCCAGAGTAGCTGATCTAGTTTACATTCCCACCAGCAGTAGAGCAAGGTTCCTCTTTCTCCACAAGCCAACTAGCATTTGTTGTTGCCTGAGTTCAGAATATTGACCATTCTAATTGGAATAAGGTGATATCTTAGGGTTGTTTTTATTTGCATTTCCTTTATGACCATGGATGATGAGCATTTTCTCATATATTTTTCTGCCATTTTAACCCCTTCTTTTGATAAGTCTCACTTTAGTTTCATTCGCTGTTTAGTTTGATGGATTTGTTGGGTTTGGGGGGGGGGAATTAGTTTCTTGAGTTCCCTGTAGATTATGATTTGCTTTTATTGCAATTGTTTGTGTTTTGTTTTCAAGTCTCCCATTCCTCTTCTCTCTCCCACTCTCATTTTCTCCCTGCCTTTCCTTTGAGGAGCTCTGTAATTATTTATGGTGGCAAGATCCCACCAGACATATAAAGGCCTTTGATTGAAATTTAATCAGGAAAAATCCTCATGAATTTCAAATAGAGCTTTACCATATCCTTGCTACTTTGCATTCAAATTGCAATACAAAGAACATTGTATTTTAAAAGTAGAGAGTCTAAGGTGGGAACTCAGACTCTCCAATGTAGAATTTCACTGCTTTTCAAAATTTCTTCTGGTATAGAGAATATCCTCACCTGTAGAAACAAGTAAATAATTTTTTTCCGTATGCCTAGACTGTTGTTCATATTAACTTACATTTATTATATATTCTCTAATATTTTCAAGTAAAACATCAGCTATGCAAGAGGTAGAATTTGAGGGCATCTTGAGTAAAAAGTTACTAAGAGATTATGTTAACCAAGAAGTGTGGTATTGGGCATCTATAATCTTAGTTACTAAAAGGCATAAGTAGAAGAATTACAGGTCAAATTTATGCCAAGTAAAACACAACTGTATATCCAAAAATAAGTAGAGCAAAGTTTAGTTGAGGAGTCAGGTGCAAGTGGCAGAGCATCTGCTTAACAAGGACTTGAAAGTTGACATAACTTTACCTAAACAAAAGAAAACAAAACAAAAAGTATGACAAAAAAGTCCTTACTAGATTCAGGAATTATTATTTAATTGAGGTAAATTAAAAGAATAATAGTTGTCATTTCAAAATAATTTTAAGGCAATACTATTTAATTATTATCAGGCATGGAGACTGATTACATCCTGGTTTGTATCTTCCAAATTGATTTACCAAGTAATTAGGAACAACATAAAATTAATGTTTCAGTTCCAAAAGAAAGAAATATTTAAGGTCATTGAAATATTTCTTCCTTAAAATAATCTAAATTTTAGGGCTGAGAGTTTGGCCTAGTGGTAGAGTACTTGCCTAGCATGCATGAATACCCAGGTTTGATTCCTCAGTACCACATACATAGAGAAAAGCTGGAAGTGGTGCTGAGGCACAAGTGGTAGAGCTCTAGCCTTGAGAAAGTCTAAAGACAGTGCTCAGGCCCTGAGCTCAAGCCCAGGACTGGCAAAAAAGTAATAATAATCTAAATTTTAGTTGTTCAAAACAGTATCCATTTACTCTGTTCTTTTTTATGTTAAAATCAATATAAAATTTGTTTCTTCATTTGCATTAGCTTTATTTCTAATGCCTCTTGCAGTTACTGGCCAGCATATTTTAAAATACTGATGTAGGGTAGTAAAAATATTAGAAAGCATGGATGGCAGGAACTATTATAAAGAGAAAAATAGCACTTGAGTTTAACCTGAAAATATAGATAGGAAACTCGTGTGTGTGTGTGTGTGTGTGTGTGTAGGTTTTCTATTTATCAGTACACATACATAGAAAAGGCTAGAACTGGTGCTGTGGCACAAGTGGTAGAGCACTAGCCTTGAGAAAGTCCAAGGACAATGTTCAGGCCTTGAGTTCAAGAGTGGACTGGCAAAAAAAAATGCTGTTTCACATTTTTCGTATTTTAACTTGAATTGAACCTAACTAATAGTTAATAGTTGTAAAGAACATTAGTTATTGTTGATTCAAAATTTCTGTTCCAAGAATGAAAAGAAACAAAACCCCTGGTTTTTTGTGAGATCTTAGTAAAAAAAAACAGGAAATGAAAATATTTTCATTTCTTTTCTGATTTTGATATGAGTTACTTAGATACTTATTATTCTTACATTTCTTTCCATATATTACAAAAGCATAGTTGTTAGAGATATCTTAAATGTACTACTTCTCATGTGTTGATGATAAAATCTCCATGTATTTTATTAAAGCCACCCCATATCCAAAGCAGCTGAAATTGACAAGATTTCATATTGCATCTATTTCTTTTGTCTTGTACACTTTACAATAACTGATGAGTATTTGAGAAGATTATCAATTAAATTTCTCCAAAATAAATCTCCAAAGAAATAACCATCCCATTGAAAGATGGGTCAAAGCATTTAACCAATCGTCCAAAAACAAGGACATACTAAATCCACTAGCACAATGATGATCATTGCAGCACTATTTACCATAGCAAAGATATGGAACCAACCCAGATGTCCCTCAGTTGATGAATGGATCAACAAGATGTGGTATTTGTACACAATGGAATTCTATGCTGCTGTCAGAAAGAGCGACATCGCCCCATTTTTAAGTAAATGGAAAGACTTGGAAAAAAATCATATTAAGTGAAGTAAGCCAGACCCAAAGTAACATAGGCTCAATGGTTTCCCTCATATCTAATAATCAGTACACATCTAGAACTCTCCTTGCAGAGGATTACAATAAATCAAACCCTAGTTACATAATGTCCTACAGGATGAGGCCAAATTAATGTACCTCCAAGAGATGGAAACAAGAGCTTAATTACAAGTGACTGTTATTCTTTACGTATTATGTTTTCTCTCTTCTCTTGTGTTGCCCTTTGGTTAATCTCATGTTGTTACAGTATCCCACTTTGTTACCTGGTATATTATATAGATGTTTACTTGTTTATTTGAAATAGGAGGGGTAAAATGAGGGGAGATGATCGGGGGAGGGAAATGAGGATAAAGGGATATCAATGTGTGAAAAGTAATGCACTTTCTATCTGTCAAATATAACTGTTACGCCTCTATACATTGAAATCAAAAATTATAAAGAAAAACAAATAAAGGTCGGGAGTTTGGCCTAGTGGTAGCGTGCTTACCTAGCATGCACGAATACCTTGGTTTGATTCCTCAGTACCACGTGTACATAGAAAAAGCCAGAATTGGTGTTGAGTCTCAAGTGGTAGAGCTCTAGCCTTGAGAAAGTCCAAGGACAGTGCTCAAGCCCGGACCAGAGTCAGTGAAAGTCAAGAAAAAAAATATAGTTCTCTCCTTTTTATTTTCAAGTAATGCCATGAGTAACTCCAGTGATTGTTTACGCACTTTTAAAAAAAATTAGCAACTAAATGACAAGTATACTGCTTCAGTAAGTTGCCACTCTCCTAAAATCACAGGGGAGGTAATTCATAAATGTAGCCTGAATACCATGTAAGAATACAACACAATTCTGGTTATAAATGAACTTTTATTGCCTGTGTTAACTTTTTTAACTAAAGAATTTTAAAAAAATTTCAGACTAAAATTTTTATTATGCATCGTTCATAATCAAGAAATAACATTTCTAACAGTCCCAGAAAATGTGTGATTAAAGCTGTCTCTCTTTCTCTCTCTCCTTCTCTCTCTGTCTTACTTCACTCTGAGGGAATGATGACCCTGTAAATAGGTTTTAGGCTTCTAGAAGTAAAACTGTTGCCCAACCATATGTTTTACTTTCTTTCTTGTCAATAGAAATATAGTTGCTATGGTAACTGAGTTATGTAGAATGTTGCAGAACAACATTTGTTGACAGTTTCCAGTCAGATTACTGCCCAGCCAGGCTCTTAGGAGGAAAGACAGCACATATTCTATTTCAAGTGTTAAAAATGTACACTACTCTGTCTAAGTCAAGCATATTCCCTATCCAAGATATATATCCAAAATATATCTATAGCAATTTTATTTTCAGGAATGAATATAAAATGTAAATGTGATTGCCTCCTAAAGATAGCTTCTTTGCCCTAGATGCAGTCATGCAATATGATGAGAAAACCCCATTTATGACAAAGTAACTTACTTTTGAATCTTTTTTATTTTTCTCATTCAAACAATGATTTTGTGTAGAAATAGTGTTAAGAGTGATAAGGAGGACAGAAAAGGGGTCTGTTTTTCCTTATTCTACATGTTGAAAAGTGGTTACACTGTATAAGATGTTATAAATTTTAGTCAAATTTTTGATATATATATTTCATTCCCCATTAGAATTAAGCATCCTTCCCTATTAATAGTGGGAAATAGTGAAGTGTGCCAAATTTTCATTTGAGTCATATTTAACTTTGTACACAAAAAGTTTTTCCTAAAAGTAATGAATAATGTAAATGGAGAAGAGACTCTTTTAGTGTCCTTCTTGGATGTCTAGGAGAGGGGTAAGATGGCATAGAGACCACGAATAATCCTGGGAACACAGACTCTGGATACCAGACTCTTGGTGCAAATCTAACTTTATTTTAGAAAACGCGCTCGCTAAATACAGATCGAGCAGTGGCCACCACGTCAGAAAATAGGGGCCTCCCTGAATGCGACCTCCAGCCAATGGTGTCCTGAGAAACGCCCCACTCACCAGGAATATCCGGGAACTCCTGCTCCAGGCAGGAAGGGCAAGGTGCCCTCTGGCTCCTGACTGCCACTGAATGTGTACATGCTGAAGCACAGGTGGCAAGCAACAGGGGCTCCTACACCACTTATTGGGAGTCCCCACAGTTCCCACTTTTTCTTTATGGACACTCATAATGGAATGTAGCATGGGGCCCAAATGGTGCACAAAGACATTAGCTAGATGGCATCTAGGCAAGCCTTGATAAACTCAACCAACTTAGCTAAAGAAAACATGGGTCTTGCTGCTGTGGAAATGTCTTCTGGTTCCCATGCCGGGGTAGACATAGGATGAGGTAGCTTTGAGGAGTGTGTGTAGGCAGCATCTGTGGCATCCATATCCATCAGAGCAGTCATCAAGGGTGTTTTTTTCTGTATAGGTCAGTGTCCTAAGCCATACTGGTGAGGTTGCAAAGGTTGAGGCAGAACTCAGGAGAGCTGGCTGCGGCTGGCAGTGGTGTCACTGAGAGGCCATTTCATGGTAACAGGAACTTGTAGATTGCCTGCTCCTGAAACTTGAGAGTTAGCAGTTATGCAGAGAAGGGGAATCATGTGCTGTCCAAAAGGGCAGAAGGGTTTGGGACCTAACACAAACCATAGCCACGCCTTATGACCTGGTGGAAGGTGCCATCTCAGCCAGGTATGGTCCCAAGACCAGAAGGTGAGCACTGGGCCATGAGTTAGGCCTCCTTTTCTACAGCATAGGTTTCCATTTCCCTGATGTGATGTGATGTGATCTCCCCATTTTTGGTTTCATTAGCAGGTGCTTGCTTTACTCAAGAGTGTGCCTGTCTTAGGTTGTCCCCCTCTGGGGATCTTACCCGTCATTGACTACCGCTCTAGTTCTTCAGGCAATTCACCTTTAAGGTTGTCAGACCCAAATGGAGATTTTAAGTAGGGGAGACAGCCCACATCCTCAAAGGAAACCCTTCTATCCTCTGGTCTACATGTGTACATCCTGGTAAGGGCTGGGGACAAACTCATAGGGTTCCTAGTCCGCATCTGGTTATAATGGCACACTGTGGGGCACGTCAGTCACATCAAGGGTAAAAGGCCTACCTCATGGCCCAGTGCTCACTTCCTGGTTTTGGAGATCCAACCTGCCTGTCTCCTGGTTGGGAGGTTTGGTTATGGTTTGTGATGTAAAATAAGGCTACCTCGAACCCATGGATTGGCCCCGCCGCCCTCTCTGACCGCACCTACCTCCCCCTGTCCTGCCTACTTTTATGTTAATAGATTCCTGCTTCTTACTTTAGCCCCTGGTATCTTCCCATTAAATGAGTCTGCTGTGACATTCTCCCTGGTGCAGCTGTCTTCCCTCTGGAGAAGGGAGGGCTGGGTGAAGGCGGCCAGCCGGCCCTATCCTTTCTCTGTCTTGTCTTAGTCGGGGCATGTTCTCTTTGCCCTTCCTGCTGGTCAGGAGGCAAAGAGTGCTAAAAACCCCGACAGTACATGTGAGTCAAACCCTCACCCCATTGTTAACAGAGGGTCCGGCTCCTGCCAGGTGTTCAGACAAGGGGCAAGGGGGTTGGGTGAGGTAGCATGGTGTTCCAATGCTTATAAGCAGGGGAAAATCGTTTAGATTTGAAATTGAAAAGTTCAATGTAAATAAAGCATCCACGAGCTTAACGTGAGGCCTCATGCTTAGGTACCTGTATCCCACCATTTATATGTTTCTTAAGGGGGCCTATGCACAAGAGTGGTCTAGTTAAAGTCCCAGGAGTGGAATCTGGGTGAAGATCCATCTTCTGCAGCTTCTTCAAGCTGACTCAGGGGCATTGTCTCTATACTTGGCTAGGGACCCTAAAAGCTTAGCCTGTTTTACAGATTGATAGGCAAAAATCTGCTCAGTTAAGGCTTTGAGCAAAATTATGATTGTAAACTACTCTTTTTCTCTTTTTTGAAACAAACATTTAGGATAACCTCACTTCCAAATTTAGTCCAGAAACCCAGCTCTAATTTTCTTTAAAACTTTTAGGACTTAACACTTTAGTTAAACATTTCTCTTAAAACATTTTCCCCCGGTTTAATACATTTAGGGGGCAAGTTTCAGAAATACTAATCACATCACCCACTTTACCATCAGATTTCTATGTCAGTCTGTAAGGAAGAGGCAGGATGAAGCCCTGTCCTTTCTAAAAAACAGAAAGGCAAAGTTTTTGAAACTGATAAATTCACATTTAAATTTCTGATACTTATCTCCAAATTTAAACTCAAGGAACTGAATTCCACGTTTCCTGATGCTTTTTTGCTAAACAGAATACAGTGTTTATAATGTAAACAGCTCTATGCATTACAATACTAGATTTTAAATAGTTACTTTTTAAAACAATACAATGATCCCTTGAGGCATTTAACTTTGCTTGGAGTTTAGACTTAGATTTAACCAACTACCCATTTCTTGTATGTTAGTTTCAAGTATCAATTTGTATACTTGTATACAAGTATAATCTTAAACATGTTCACTCACACACATTCACACTCAAACATCTAAAAGTACACAAAATTAATATCAGCTCTACATTTTCCAAAGCTTTCAAGAGATTCAAATGGATAACAAAGATTCATGCGTGCGCGCACACACACACACACACACACACACACACACACACACACACACACACAAACCCACAAGGATCCATATTTAGGAGTGGTACCAATTTCAAAGACAAAACTGGACAAGAAAAAAATACCCAATGAAAAACACGTAACATGGATAAGACAGAGAAGCAGAGACTCTTAAGTAACCCTCAAACTTCTGATGGCATGCCTGGCCTTAAACTATCAGACTAACGGAAAGACCAGGGTGCCCAGAACTAAGGGGGCACCTTCCCAATGGAGATCTCCATTCCCTGGTAGCTGGCCGGTGGAGTCCTTTCTCAAGTGAGAGGGAAAGCAAAACAACAAGAAAATTGGGCTTGATCAGATACACTTAATACAAAAACATGAACTCAGAGGAATATTCTCACAAAACAGCTTACTTAGATTTAGACACGTCTTGCCTGTGGGATTCGAAACCACACGACCTCTCATATGTGCCCTGTTATCGACAAGAACCCTAGAAGGGGGTCAAGGCGTCCCTTGACCACCCAGGCCTTAGAAAACTTGCTGCGTTCAGCATTTCCTGTCCATTTTAGGCCCACAGTAACACTTTCACGAAAAAAATACAGACATACAGGGGGGTCAACCGAGTTCTACTTACCTCTGGAGGCCTTTGCTTTTAACCTGGGCGTCTTTTCCAAAAAGGGTTGTAATAGGAGGGGCAGTAAAAGAAGACCACTGTTTATAGAAAAAAAATCAATCCTTTATCTAAATAGCATAAATATACAAATTATTAGGAATTGATGAAAGACTTGGGAGCCCTGGTTGGGTGACCCCCATGGCAATTTACTGCGAGGAGATCATGAAGAAACCTGTATTTGAAACTTGTATTTGCCTGACCCTTTTGATAACAAAAATGGGAAATTCTGAACCTGTTCCTGTATTAATTTTAGTAGCTCCTATAGTTTTTCCTGCCAGTAGGCCACTGCTCCACCCATACAGGGTCATGCAATTTCCAAGTTAACTGTAGGGGAAATGGAAACCTTGAGATACTGTGGCCCCAAGAATTGGGGGAGCAGTTTTATGCCAATTTTCTCGTAGATAGTGACGTCATGGTAGAATGCCGCAACATCCATATTTTGTAAAATGTTTCCCCCAAGAGATTATTGGGCAGGTCCTCTAAGACCAGCAGTTGAACAGCTATTGCCAGGGCAGAGGGCATGCCCTTGAGAAGTTGCTGCTAAGCTACCTAAACCTTGGAGCCAGGCCTGCGGCAGAGTTTCTAAAAGGTGGGAACTTCCTGCTTCCTAAGGCAAGTTCTTTTAGCTCCAGTATCTATTAAGGCCTGGGAAGAGATCTGAATTCCATGAGAGGCATTGGTGCTGCCCCTGACCTCAGCTTTATCATAAAAGGTGGATTTATATCATAATATAAAAGGGACCTCCCTGAATGCGACTGCCAGCCAATAGTGTCCTGAGACACACCCACCCGCCCTCTGGCTCCAGACTCCCACTGAGTATGTACATGCTGAAACACAGGTAGCAAGCAACAGGGGATCCTACACCACTAGCTAGGAGTCCCCACAAGATTCAATCTTAGTTATCTAATAACATAAACAGTCACAACAAGAGCTTGGCAATTCAAGCTTTGAAAATATGTATGGGCACAGATATGGAAGACAGAATGTGGTAAGTGATTTGCATCCAATGTAAAAATAAAATTAGGCAAAACCGCTTCAAAGAAATAAAACTTTCAAGAGAAGAATCAGAAAGTTAAGCTTAGTTAGGAAATCTAATTATTAAGGCAGGTGATAGTGCCTCATGCTTGTAATCCTACATACTTGGGAGAAAAAGATTAGGAGGGTTGTACCTCAAGCCCAGACAAGAGGGAAACGACAATGCTCTATTGCAACAAATAGATGGATGTGATAACTTGCACCTCCCATGAAGCTATGGGAGGAAACACTACCGAGAGGATTGTAGTCAGGAGTAACATGAACATAAACAAGACACTATGTGATAAATCAGCAGAACAGAGAGTATAGCAAACTAGTAGAGTGTTGTAAGTGTGGGAACCTGATTTTACACCCTAGAATCATCAAATCAATTTGGTGGACTTCACCAAACTGCCAAAGAAAGGAACAATGATAAATGGTTAAGAACTCCACTTGTGGAGGGAGGGACTAAGAGGTCAGGAAATGTTTTTCACAATTGCCTAAGACTTATGATTTAGAGAAACTACTTTCTTCAAATATAGTAAAATGTGTTGTGTGTTGGTAAAGCTATAAAGGCAACAATGTGTTAGAGAAACACCTGGTTGGGCTGTGAGTTTGGCCTAGTCATAAGAATGCTTGCCAGGCATGGGTGAAAACTCGGGATCCATTCCTTGGTACCACATAGATAAGAAAAAAAGCCAGAAGTGGTGTTCTGGCTCAAGTGGTAGAGCACTAGCCCTGAGGAAAGCCCAAGGACGGTGCTCAGGCCCTGAGTTCAGTCACCAGGACTGGCAGAAATAAAAACAAAACATCTGGTTATTCATGACACAGGCAAATGTAGAATAGTTGACTGAGCAGACAAAGATGTCTCTGAGATATCCATCTACTTTTACACAATGTATAAACTTTATACATTTTTTCCTGTTCTATTGTGAAGGGTTGGAAGGAAGACAAAGCAATGTCTGAACCTTCACTGAAGTTCTCAAGTAATGATTTCCTTGAACTTACTTACATAGGCCTTTTAAAAGTTAACCCCCAATGTTCAGGTTTAAAGTTGATTTGTATCCTTAAGTGACATTTTTCAATTATTCATTTTCCTTTTTTTCCCACCTTTTGATCCTAGACTTCCATTTACAGCACATTTAAAGAAACCATCTTATATGAAGCTTCTGAAGTGAAAAATTCCAGGCAATCACTAACCTAATTTGTACTATTTTATCAATTAAGATCTTCTTCAATCTAAAATGCATATTATTTTATTGACCTTTCAATCGTTCTGTTTATGCTATTGCAAAATGTAAAATGCCAGTTCCACTCCATTTCAACATAGTGTTGGAATTCTTACACAGTTCAGTAAAGCAACAAAGAAACATAAAGGGGATCCAAATAGGAAGAGAAGTAGTAAAATTCTCCCTCTTTGCAGATGACTTGATCTTGAATCTGAAGAACTTCATAGACTCTTTTCCCAAGTTACTTGAACTGATTTGAAACTTCCAGAAATAGGAAGATATAAAACTAACCCACAGAGTATAAACTAGTTCAAGCACTCTGGAAAGCAGTATGGGAATTCCTCAAAAGATTAAATATATACCTCTCATATGGCCAAGCAATCCCACTCCTGATCATTTACCCAAATGTCCAGAAACAAGGATAAAATAAAGCTATGAGCACAGCCATTTTTATTGCAGCATTATTTGCCATAGCTATTATATGGAACCAATCCAGATTTCCCTTAGTAGATAAATAAATCAAGATGATATAGCATATTTGCACAAACGAATTGTATGCTGCTATCAGAAAAAAATGACATTGCCCCATTCATAAGGAAATGGAAACACTTGGAAAAAAAATCATACTAAGTGAAGTAAGCCAGACCCAAAGGAACTTAGGCCTAGGTATTCCCCTCATTTGTAATAACTAGTACATGTCTAGGATTCACCTAGCAGAGGATTACAATAGCTCAAAACCTATGTGCATATTGTCAAATAGGAGATTAAGCAAAAGAAAGTCTAGGATCTGAAAGCAAAAGGTTTATCTTTGTCATTGTTGTTCTTCATGTACTATGTGAAGTTATTTCTTTTCTCCTTGTTTTCCCCTTATGGATTATCTTATCGTGTCAGTGTATCTGACTTTGTTACCTGGTATAGTGTATATATGCTTATTTGTTTGTCAGAAATAGGGAAGGGAAGAGAAAAATCAAGAGGATTGGGAAGGGTTGGGAGAAGAGAAAATGACTAAAAAACATGAGAAGGGGTATCAATGTTCAGGAAGTATTTATCCACTCCCTGACGAATGTAATTGTAACTCCTCTATATGTTAACCCAAAAATAAAGTACAACAAAGAAAAACAAAAAATAATAAAAATAACCATAAATCATCATCCTTTCTGTATGTCAAGAATGAAAAGTTGGAGGCTGAAATCGAGAGAAACTGTGTTTGTAATAGCCTCAAAAAATCAAAACTTAGGAATTAATTTAACCAAAGAGGTGAAGGCCCTCTATAATGAAAACTTCAAAAACCTGAAAAAGAAAATCAAAACGAATTAAAGGAAGTGAAAAAACCTCCCATGCTACTTAACTGGGAGTAATAACATTGTGAAAATGGCAATACATCCAAAGGCTACCTACAAATTCAATGCAATACCCATCAATATCCCAATGACATTCTTTAATGAAATAGTAGGAGCAATTCAAAATTCATATGGAATAATAAAAGACCCTGAATAGTGAAAAATAATCTTTAGCAGGAAGAACCATGCTGGAAGAATATCAATACCAAATTTCAAACTCTATCACAAAGCTATAGTAATAAAAACATCTTGGTATTGGCTAAAGAACAGGCCTGTGGACCAATGGCAAAGAATTGAAGACCCAGAAATGAACCCAGAAGACCTATGGCCACTTAATCTTTGATAAGGGATACATAAACCAAAGATAGAAAAAACACACCTTCTTCAATAAAGGTGCTGTCAGAATTGACTATCACGTGTAGAAAATTTCCGTTGTACCCTTATATATTATTCTGCATCACAATAAACTCCAAATGAATAAAATAACTCAATGTAAAATCAGACACCCTGAAAATATTACCAGAAGTAATAGAGGAAACACTAGAGATCCTTGGCACATATCGAAACTTTCTCAGTAATGACCAAAAAACAAAAAAAAAAAAAAGAGAAAATCTGAGTAACTAATTCCAGAGCACTGAACTTCATCAAGCAAACTTCACTTTCAATAAAACCACACACAGATCCAAACACAATGATTGTTGGTGACTTTAACACAACACTCTCACCTACGGACAGATCAACTAGGCAAAAACATCAACAAAGAAACCTGAGAATTGCACACCATTCCAGTTAGAATGGCCATGATCAAGAAAAGTAATAACAGATGCAGGCAGGGATGTGGCCTGGAGGGATCACTACTACATTGTTGGTGGGAGTATAAACTCATTCAACTACTATGGAAAGCTGTATGGTGGTTCCTCAAAAGACTAAACATAGAGCTCCCCTATGACCCAGCAATACCACTATTTGGCAGTTACCCAATCTTCCAGGAACAAGGACATACTAAACCCACTAGCACAATGATGTTCATTGCAGCATTATTTATCATAGCAAAGATATGGAACCAACCCCTCAGTTGATGAGTAAATCAACAAGATGTGGTATTTATACACAATGGAATTCTATGCTGCTGTCAGAAAGAGTGACATCACCCCATTTGTAAGGAAATGGGAAGACATAGAAGAAATCATATTCAGTTGAAGTAAGCCAGACTCAAAGAATATATGCTCAATTGTTTCCCTCATTTGTCATAATCAGTAGAAACCTTGGGCTCTCCTAGCAAAGATTTACAATAGAGCAAAATCTACATACATAAGGCCATATAGGATGACGCTAAATGAAAGGACCTCCAGGATTTAGAAACAAAAGCCCTATAATTAGTGATTATTTTTCCCTTAATGTACTATGTTATCTCTCATCTCTTTTGCTGTCCCTTCGTTACCTCATATTGTTACAGTATTTCACCTTGTTATCTGACATATTGTATATATGTTTATTTGGTTATTTGAAATAGGATAGGGAAGGGAGAAAACAAGATGAGGGATGGAGATGGGGGGAGGGAAATGGTGATCAAGACATGAGAAAGGGTATCAATATTTGTGAAGTAACACACCTTCTCTCTGCTGAATATAATGTAACCCTTCTATTAACTATAATAAAAAATATGGAAAAAGAAATCTCAGAATTGAAGAATTGTGTAGACCAACTAGAAGAATTGTATAGACACCTGCAGATTATTCCATCCAGCAACATCACAATATACAGCACATGGAACATCACAATCAGTAGCACATGGAACATTTTCTAAAACAGACCAAATTTTAGGGCATAAAACAAACCTGTGCAGTTATAGAAACACTGAAATTATTCCTTGCATTATGTCAGACCAGAAGGGCATCAAATTGGAACTGAACACCAATCTCCACCAATGAAAACCCTTTAACTCATGGAGAACAAACAGCATATTGTTGAATCTACAGTGGGTCATCGAGGAGATCAAAACAGAAATTCAACAGTTTATGGAAGGTAAAAAGAAGGAGCACAGAAAATACCAGTTCCTTTGGGAC
This sequence comes from Megascapheus bottae, assembly GCF_031878675.1. Lineage (NCBI taxonomy): Eukaryota > Metazoa > Chordata > Mammalia > Rodentia > Geomyidae > Megascapheus > Megascapheus bottae. The sequence continues at coordinate 86,199,547 of NC_143547.1, forward strand.
ACAGCAAAGGCAGTACTCAGAGGAAAATGTAGAGCTCTAAGTACCTACCTTAACAAATTGGAAAAATCACAAATCAACAGTTTAATGGTGCACCTTAAACTCTTGAAAAAAGAGCAATAAATCAACTCCAATCCCAGTAGAAGGAAGCAAATTATTAAAATCAAAGCAGAATTAAATAAATTAGAGTCCAAAAAGACTAGAATTTTTAAAAAAGGAGTTGGTTCTTTGGAAAAATTAACAAAATTGACAGACCCTTACAAAACCATCTCATAAAAAGAAGACAGCCCACCCAAATAAACAAAATCACAGATGAAAGTGGAAATATTATGACAAAAATTACCAAGATCCAGAGCATCATAAGGGAATAATTTTCAAACCTTTATCCCAACAAAATTGAGAATCTAGAAGAGATAGATGAATTTCTAGCCAATATGAACATACCCACACTGAACCAAGAAGACCTAATCCAACTAAACAGACATATTTCAAGTTCTGAAATTGAAATGGAAATAAGAGACCTCCATCCAAGAAAACCAAGGGACAGATGAATTCACACGTGAATTCTGTAAGGCCTTCAAAGCAAAACTCACACCAATACTCCTCAAGGTCTTCAACCAAATTGAAAACGAAGGCTCTTTCCCAAACGCATTCTATGAAGCCACTATAACCCTCCTCCCAAAACCAGACAGAGACTCATCAAAGAAAGAGAAATATAGACCCATTTCTTTGATGAATATTGATGCGAAATTTCTCAACAAAATACTGGCCAAACGTCTTCAGCACCTCATAAAAATTATACACTGTGATCAAACAGGATTCATCACAGGGAGGCAAAGCTAATTCAATATACACAAATCAATTAATATAATTCTCACATCAACAGGAACAAGGACAAGAATCACATGATTGTCTCAATAGATGCGGAAAAGGCATTTGAGAAGATCCAACACCCCTTTATGCTAAAAGCTCTGGGGAAACTAGGAATCCATGTAACATTCCTCAGTATAATAAAGGCTGTGTATGACAAACCCACAGCTAGCATTATACTTAATGGAAAAAAAATCTAAAGCCATTTCCTCTAAAATCAGGAATGAAACAAGGATGCCCACTCTCTCCACTCCTCTTTAACATAGTATTAGAATTCCTAGCCAGAGCAATAAGGCAAGAAGCAAGCATAAAGGGGATCCAAATAGGAAAAGAGGAAGTGAAACTTTCCCTCTTTGCAGATGATATGATTCTGTATTTAAAGAATCCTGTAGACTCCACATCCAAGTTGCTTAAGCTGATTCAAAACTTTGGCAAGGTAGCAGGGTATAAAATTAACCCTCAAAAATTAACTGCCTTCCTACATACCAACAATGAGAGGATTGAGGCTGCAATCAGGAAAGCAACTCCTTTTGCAATAGCTTCAAAGAAAATAAAGTACTTATGAATTAACTTAACTAAGAATGTAAAGGACCTTTATGATGAAAACTTTGAAATCTTGAAATAGGAAATTAAAGCAGGACTGAGGAAATGGAAAAATTTCCTGTGCCCCCGGATTGGAAAAATTAACATCATGAAAATGGCAATTTTGCCAAGGTCTATCTACAAACTGAATGCAATATACATCAATATCCCAATATCATTCTTTCAGGAAATAGAAGAAAGGAAATGGAAAGACTTGGAAAAAATCATATTAGGTGAAGTAAGCCAGACTCAAGGAACAAAGGCTCAATGGTTTCCCTCATTTGTCAATTAGTATAAACTTTGGACTCTCCTAGCAGAGGTTTTCAATGGAGAAAAACCTAGATACCTAAGGCTATATAGGATGAGGCTAATGAAAGGACCTCCAGGATATGGAAGCAAGAGCCATGTAATGTGTGATTGTTGTTTTGAATGTACTGTTATTTCTCATCTCTTTTGTTGTCCCTTGGTTATCTCATATTGTTACAATATCTTACCTTGTTATCTGGTATATTGTATATACATTTATTTGTTTATTTGAAATAGGATAGGGAAGGGGAGAGAACAAGATGAGGGAAGGGGTGGGGAATGGAATTAGGAACAAAACATGAGAAGGGGTATCAATATATGTGAAGTAATGCACCTTCTACCTGGTTAATATAATGGTAACCCTTCTATTAATTACAATAAAAAAGAACATTAAAAATAAAAAAAGAAAGGCTGAGTAAACAGAACTGCATTAAACAGCAGAGCTTCTATATGGAAAAGGTCATAGTTAACAAGATAAAACAAATCCCAGAGATTGTGGCCATTATTCCTTTTAGCCTTCTACAATTAACCAACTTGTCTGGGCATTTACCTTTATATGAGTGGAAATCACAAAACTTCTCAACATGGAAAGTTGATTGTTTTCATATTTTCCATCCCTATAACTGATTGGGTACATAATGTCTGAACTTACAAATTTTAAGTTAAGGATATTTAGGTATTATGCTTCTTTTTCTTTTATTCTTTTTTTGGGGGGTGTACTGGACCTGGGTCTTAAAGTAAAGACCTAGCCTCTGTCCTTAAACTTCTTTTTGCTCAAAGGTAGTACTCTGCCCCTTGAGCCAAAGCATCACTTCTGACTTTCTCTGAGTAGTTTATTGGAGATAAGATCCACACAGACTTTATTGCCTCTGCTGGCTTTGAACTGTGATACTCAGATTCCAGTCTCCTAAGCCAAAAACACCTGGTTCCTTAATTGTATCTTGCTAAAATTCTTATACATTTGATGTGTGCATTGATTATAAATGTGCTAAGTATACTTTTAGGTTAAGTTTATTTAATCTCTGCTACAAATGATCCAGTGATCTATGTGTATATACACAGAGAGAGACATAGTGATAGATAGATAGATAGATAGATAGATAGATAGATAGATAGATAGATAGATAGATAGATAGATACATAGATACATAGATACATAGATACATAGATACATAGATACATAGATAGATAGTAGACAATTCTATTGGAAGAGAAGGAAGAAAGAAAATTTTCAATGATAGGAAAATATTGTTACTCGATTTTATTACAGATTCTGTCGCTGCCTGCGGCAACGACACATCACTTCGGAGTAGTACTGGGAATGATCACAGACTCAAATCGCTGCAAGCAGAGGTCATTTATTTCTCTCTCCTTACTCCTCTGCCTCTCTCCTGTATCCTCTCTCTTCTCCGTCTTTTCTCCCTCTTCGTCTTCTTCTCCTTCTTCGTCTTCTTCTCTGTCCTCTCTCTCCCCTCCCCGCAAACCCCAAACTATTTATATCCTTAAGCAGCCAATCACAGTAAAGGTCATCTGCAAAGCAGCAAACAAACCTGGAAGAAATCTAGCAATCCACTCTTCACAAGCACGGAAAAAACAAATCAACGAATGCAAAGAAACTTCCTGGTCATTAGCGAGCTGCCAGGTGTCAACTTATAATCTTGCTTCCTCAGGAGGCTGAAAACAATGGTCTCCAACATCTCCCCCTTTTTTATTTTAGAAAAGAAAAGGAAAGAAAGAAAGACCTAGGATATGTGGGGCTACCATCATATCAGATCGACTGTGCCTGTCTTGGGTGTCTCCAAGCTCGTTAGTCTTCTTACCCATCATGGGATCACCAAGTACTCTTTACTTGGCTCCTGTCTTAGGTTGATAGGCTAACAGCTGGGACTTACCTGTCTCTGACTACCAGCTGTCCATTTAAGCAAGCCAGACCTGAGGGAAGGCACCTGTTTCCATGGCAGCAAACATCTATCGTGTCAGCATTTGCTGTCGACATTGACTTTGCATTATTTTACACAAACAGTATAGACATATTACAATTATAACACATAAAAACAAACCCAAGCCAATCAATCCTACCCACTTTTTACCAAATCCCAAAACAGTCTCAAATAAACATGACCAATCACCCAAGGCTGGAATATCAACATGTGTCCAATTATTTGTGTATGTAGAGAGGCTGTCAAGTTATCAACTTGAGCATTCTATGCCATGTCCAATTTCAAACTCTGGAACAGGCAGCTACACAAGAGGTGCTCATCACCTGCTCCAGAATATTCAATTGTTCTTGCAATAAATCAACTCATTGATTAAGCATAATTCCAGTCCTCAGTTGGATTTTGATAAAAGATGACTGAGCCACAAAATTAGCTCATGAAGATCCTTGACATCCAGTTCAGGAGGGTGGCCAAGGTTGTTCAGGTTCCCAGCGGCGTGGTATTCATTCCAGGAACTGTACTCGTGCTAAGTAGAAGAGCCCTGCTTCTGAGGAGCCTCCACTGTCTGACGTATCAGTCTCTCCGCACCCAAATGGGACTGTCAGTATCCTGTGGAAAAACACAAACACTTCCTCACCCCCACATGAGAGTAGGGTCTGGTCCTTTCTAGTTTCCTGAAAAACTATACTAAAGGTTTATGACTTCTAGAAGGATTAAAATGTCTATCTCCTTCAGCATCAAGAGTTAAAAAATTTAAAGTAAAAAGAGCTATAGCAAGTCTATCCTTGGGAGTCTTCCATGCTCTGGTAGCTGCAGTAGCAATCTGCGCATATGTTCCTGGTTCATACTGAAGCTGGGCCTGTAAGGCAGCATACTGACCCTCACCTGTAAGCATCTCAATATTTCTTTGTGGGAAACCTGCTGCAGCATTTCTACGTGCCGTTTCTAAAGATAACTCCTGCCAGCCAGTCTTCCAAATCAAATACTGTCCTTCACTCAGCACTGCCTTACATAATTTTTTCCAATCATCGGGAACCAAATTTAAATTTACCAATGAGTCTAACATACTAACAGTGACAGGCGCCTGGGGTCCATAAGTCATAACGGATTCCTTTAGCTGCTTAACGGTTTTAAAGTCTATTGGTTGGTGAAATCTTGCCTGATTTTGATCCTCAAACACTGGAAAACCCCACTCGTCCCTCATTTCTAGCGCTTCCACTCTTTTAGCTAACTTGCTGACAGATCGGAGGAGGCCGGCTGTTGGCCCCTCCCACTGAGGCACAGACTGCTGAACTATGGGCGGTGGCCCCCCCGTCGTGCAATTCCTCCCCCAAGCACAGGCTTTCTAAATCACTACCACTTAATTCTTCCTTGTCCTGTTTACTAGATTCTCTCTCATCTATCACTCCAAGCGTCTCTGCGCTTCTTTCCACCTGTTGTTTAACTCTTTGTTTGGACGAAAGCAAGCACTCCCGGATAAGTTGCCACATAGGAAATGTTCCTTGTGGGATGTCTCCCTGTCTTAGGCTTTTTCTAAATCTAATTTATGTAAATCCCACTGTGTTACATTAAGAAGTCCTTCATTCAAAACCCAGGGACTTACTTTCGCTATCGTATCCACATAAGCCTTAACCGTGGATTCCTTTACAACAGTACCGTTAACTTTAAGTAAATCTTCTATGACTTTAACCATCTGGTCCTTGGAGACTTCTGAACCCATTATTCACATTTAACAACTGCACAAACCTTTCCTTTGACTAGAACGTCCGGTTTTTGGAATCTCCTGAACCCACTATTCCCGGTTCTTTACCGAACCCCTTTTTCCCGGTTCTTTATCAAACCCCTTATTCCCGGTTCTTTACCGAACCCGTTATTCCCGGTTGTTTACCGAACCCCTTATTCCCGGTTCTTTACTGAACCCCTTATTGCTTCGCCCTTTCCGCTCTCGCCAAAGACTTCCGTGAAGTTCCTCAGTTTCCCCACCGTGCTGAAGTGTGCTTCCGAGGTGGACTGGGAATGACTGTTGCCTCGCCCCCCCCCCCCCCCGCGAGGTTCCTCAGTACTTACCCACCTTGCTGAAAAAACGATCCCCGTACAGGCCGCCATTTGTTGCTGCCCGCGGCAACGACTCCTCACTTCAGAGTAGTACTGGAAATGATCACAAACTCAAATTGCTGCAAGCAGAGGTCGTTTATTTTTTTTATATTTTTTATTGTATTTAATAAAAGGGTTACATGATATTTGACAGATAGAAGGTGCATTAATTCACATACATTGATACCCTTCCACATGGCTTGGTCCCCATTACCCTCCCCCCACCCCCCTCTTGGTTTTCTGTTGGGGCCTAGCCTCCATCCCTGAAGCCTGATTCTGGCTCAGCTGCAATTAAAGGGCTTTGACCAGGCATTCAGTCTTTTGCATACCTCTCTTAAGGCATCTCTGTGTACGTGACTCGATTGAACCCCCCGCAGTTTCGCGGGTCTCGCAGCAGCTCAAGTCTCGAGCAGCAGCTCAAGTCTCGCGCGCTTTCCCGCACCTGTCCTGCCCAGTACCTGAAAGCCCCACCCAGACCCTTAGTGGTAGCACAGAGGCCCTCTTCCTATTGGCTAGCTTCCCAGTGCCCACCTTCTCCTACCCTAACAGTATATAACTAATTGTCTGACGCAATAAAGAGAGGAGAGCATCAGAGAGAACGAGAGATCAGCAGAGATCAGCAGAGAGATCTGATGTGCTTTCATGGTTAACACTGCTTCTGACTCAGCGTGGTTTTTTCTTCCCCGGTGATTGGGGGAGGGCTGGGTCTTCGACACTTATGATTTCGCTCGGCTCCCGGGGGGACTACAGGCTGGCTTTGTGTGTCCCTCCCCGTTCCCGTGTTGCTGCCCCGGAGAGGAGCAACAGTTTTCCTCCCTTTCCTGTCCAATTTCTAATAACCAAATACAAATGTATCCAATATATCAGATAACAAAGTGAGATATTGTGACAATATGAGATAACAAAGGAACAGCAAAAGAGATGAGAGATAACATAGCACTTAAGGACAGCAATCATTTGTTGTATGGCTTTTGTTTCAATATCCTAAAGGTCCATTCAATTAGCTTCATGCTATATGTCCTTATGTATCAAGTTTTTGCTCTATTGCAAATCTTTGCTATTAGAGCCCAAGGTTTCTACTGGTTATGATGAATGAGGGAAACCATTGAGCCTAAGTTCCTTTGAGTCTGGCTTACTTCGCTTAATATGATTTTTTCTAAGTCTTTCCATTTCCTAACAAATGAGGCGATGTCGTTTTTTCTGACAGAAGCATAGAATTCAATTGTGTACAAATACCACATCTTGTGGATCCATTCATCAACTGAGGGACATCTATGTTGGTTCAATATCTTAATCACAACAAATCAGAGAAAGGCTGGATAAGTGGGACTGCATTAAAGTGCAGCGCTTTTGTATGGCAAAGGACATAGCTAGTAAATTAGTTAGGAAGCCTACAGAGTGGGAGAAGATCTTCACCAACCACACAATGGACAAAGGCCTCATATCTAAAATATATCAACAGCTCAAAAAATTAAATCACTCCAAAACTAATCTCCAAAGTAACAACCATCCCATTAAAAAATGGGCCAAAGACTTAAAGAGAGTCTTCTCTGAAGAAGAAAGAAAAATGGCCTATAGACACATGAAGAAATGCTCAACATCTCTGGTCACAAAAAAGAAATGCAAATCAAAACAACTCTAAGATTCCACCTCACTCCAGTTCGGATGGCCAGGATCAGGAAAACTAATAACAACAGATGCTGGAGGGGATGTGGCCAGGAGGGATCCCTACTGACTACACTGTTGGTGGGAGTGCAAACTCGTTCAATCACTATGGAAAGCAGTATGGCAGTTCCTCAAAAGGCTAAACATAGAGCTTCCTATGACCAAGCAATTCCACTACTTGGTATTTACCCAACCATCCAGAAACTAGAGCATACTGAATCCCCTAGCATATCAATGTTCATTGAAGCAGAAGTCGTTTATTTCTCTCTCCTTTCTCCTCTGCCTCTCTCCTGTCTTCTCTCTCTTCTCTGTCTTTTCTCCCTCTTCGTCTTCTTCTCTTTCTTTGTCTTCTTCTCTGTCCTCTCTCTCCCTTCCCCGCAAACCCCACACTATTTATATCCTTTAGCAGCCAATCACAGTAAAGGTCATCTGCAAAGCAGCAAACAAACCTGAAAGAAATCTAGCAATCCACTCTTCACAAGCACTGAAAAAACAAATCAACGAATGCAAAGAAACTTCCTGGTCAACAAGTACTGACTCATTAGCGAGATGCCAGGTGTCAACTTATAATCTTGCTTCCTCAGGAGGCTGAAAACAATGGTCTCCAACAGATTGTATGTTTCTAAATTAAGAATACCAATTTTTTGAACTGAATGAAATATTTCTTGCAAGTATTAAAACACCAAACTCATCACATTTAGTGTTCCAACTTTCCTATGCTAATACAGAGGACTCAACCATCAGGCTGAGTAATCAGCATGGGAATCCCTGTCACACCAGGACATTTCTGGATTTCACAAGCAAATATTTTGTAGAAATGCAGATGGGACTGCATTATTTCTCCGATGGGCCCATCCAGTTATTTGCATGTTTCCTTGAATATCTTTGTATATCAATTGTAATTGTCTTCTCCATACTAGCAAATAAGCCATTCGAACCAACTAACTTCACAAGTTTGAAGGTTTCAACATCTGTTGAATACCACGTATTTCAAATATTGTCTTTAAAATTGCTTAGGATCTTGTTACCATTGTAAATGGATATAGTATGACAGCTTTTTGTTTACTAGTTTTTCTTACTATATTGCCAACCCCATGTAGTGGATTATTTGGGCACATCTGGCATTTGAGTTTCTATTGACATAATTGTAAACATACCATGTGGTGAACTCTCAGTGTCAATATTGGCCTCCTGGGAGAACTTTTGCAAATATCTCTCTATTCTTCCCATGAGCATTTATCACTCAGTTATCTAAAGTCACTAGCTTCCTTTACAGAAATCTAGAATAAAGCCTAGGGAAAAAAATGCCTTTCAGAAATGTCTCAGCAGGTCTGTTCTTTATGTTTTTTCATATATTTTTATTGTAATTAATAGAAGGGTTACATTTTCACTAGATAGAAGGTGCATTACTTAACAAACATTGATACCCTTTCTCATGTTTGGTCCCCATTTCCCTCAACCCATCCCCAACCCTCATCTTGTTATCCCCCCTTCTCTATCCTATTTCAAGTAGACAAATAAACATATATACAATAAATCAGATAACAAGGTAAAATACTGTAACAATATGAGATAACCAAGGGACAGGAAAAGAGATGAGACATAACATAGTACATTAAGGACAATAATCACTCATGCCTTATGTTTGATGAATTTTCAAACATTTTTGAGGTCAATATATGATGGTTTCACTAATAGTAATATTAGTCTTTAAGAAAACAGGTCTGGGAGCATGGCCTATTGGTAGAGTGCTTGCCTAGCATGTACAAAGACCTGGGTTCGATTCCTTGGTACCACATACACAGCAAAAAACTGGATTGGTACTGTGGCTTAAGTAGTAGAACCTTGAGAAAGCCCAAGGACAGTGCCCAGGCCCTGAGTTCAAGCACCAGGACTATAAATAAAAAAATAAATAAATAAATAAATAAATGAGAGAAACAGAGAACAGCATTATTTACTGGCATTTATTTTGGAATATTTGGAATTTATGAAGTTCCCTATGCATACTATACAATTATTTCCTTACAGCCAGAGAAAATTTCACTGTCAGGTGATTCACCAATTCATGGATATGTCATAATGCTTTAAGTAAAGAGACACTGAATTCAGTAACTGAGAATGTGATGAATTGTATCAACACTTGTTAGTTCTCTCAATTTTGCATTAAGGCATTTAGAAATGTTAAGGAAGACAGCACAGTAAAATGACAAATAACTATTTTACCATGGTGTTGAGTGATTTGAGTAATATTATAAGTCGATATTACTTGTTCATATGTTGCAAATGGCATCTGCATTTCATGTTTGTAATAATAATGTGCCAGATATTCCCCTAGTGATCTTATTAGCTCTCTGCTATGTCTAAATAATAATACACCTAGGGGTTTAAGGTAGTAAATATGCTCTTGTTTTTGAAATCTGATAGTACTGAAAAATAGTTTTTCTTGAAGATATCGCAGTCTACAAGTTCTAACTAAAAGTTCAGGATAAATATTTAACTCTTTAAGATCAGAATAAACCATAAACTGTAACATTTGGAGTTGAGGCTAATACAGGAGTATTTAGAACTAAGATTATTAGTAGAGTAGAGCTTTTCCAAACAAGAATTTATTTTTAATATTTAATGTTTATAGAAATAGTAAGGCCTCAGGTGTATATATTTGAGGGGCTATATATAATAAATACAAGTTAATTTTTTTGAGAAACGTATAATTTAGTTTCCTAAGTCTAAGAATTTTAAGCCTTACTATATATATTTTTGGTTATAATATATCATAATTATATAATGACATTTGGTATTATATTTTCAGTAACTGATATGGATGGAAACAAGAGGCTTTTTTATGGTTGCTTTGCTTCTGTTTTAACTTTTTCTTGGTTAATGTATTTTTTGCACTTATTTATTCTCTTTCTTTTTTTTTCTCCTCTGGTTTATTCCCCATGGTTGCTGTTTCTGTTTTTGTTACCCTTTGTCTTGTATATAAGTTTATCTGCCTTGTAGAAGGGAAGGGGAATCACAGAAACCTTGGGACAAAGCGTGAAACAATTAAACAGTGATACTCACTAGACACTACCTTGGAAATGAGCTTCAGAATTTAGGTGGATGTGTGTGGAAGAGAGGGAAAGAGCAAGGAAACGAGGGAGAGGTAACAGTGCTCAAAAAGAAATGTATTTATTATCTTACTTATGTAACTGTAACCCCTCTGTACATTACCTTTAAAATAATAAATACATATATGTAAAAATAAGACAAAATAAAAAGTAAGATAGAAAATTGAGCAACCAAAAATATAGACAGAATTAATTGCACAAACAACTAAGGAAGAGGCCTACTAATTACCATAGATTGCACATTTAAGGCTAAACAGAACAGAAGAAAAGAAGACAACCTTAACATAACAAAAAGTATGTTCTCCAATTTATTTTGGAGGACCTTGAGTCTCTCAATGTCTGGTAGAGTCCTTAGTAGAGTCTATGCTTTTGTCGGGTTGTGATTAACTATCCTTGTAGCCAAGTTGTGGAAGGCATGAGGTGAGGGGTGTCAGACAGGGGAGTTCCTTATTTCTCAGGTAGGTAGTGTAGGTTGGGATCCACTCTACTTATGTAATCTGCTTATGTGCAGAGATTTGGGGCCGTTGTTAGATTCAGAAACTTCTTGAAATGGGGGTGTGATTGTTACCTATATTCTCCAACTAAGGCCTGTCTGAACCTTACATATAACTCAGTGAGCAGATGAGTTTACTCTCTAATCAGTTTGAATGGCCATAATAAAGTTCTGCCTTATAAACTTGATGTCTTTACAGGATTCCTCACTATGTAGATTAGGGAGAATTGGGAGAGGGTGGCTTTGTATGCTAAAACAGGAAATAGATGGCTATTGTCTGCCCTGTAAAATCTCTGCAGAGCAGTTCCGGTGAAGGTGAGACTGCAGTGTATCTGGAATCAGTAGCTTTCGCTCCTATTTGAGAGCCAGCTCCTGAGATCCTTTTCTTAGCCGAGCCTGAAATTGCCCTCAACTTTGACGACCTGTCCAGTTTTGTTCTTGTTCTTTTTTTCTTTCTGTTTTTCAAGTGAGATTTTAAAGACTTTAGGTTTTAATTCCAAGGTGTTGGCTGTCTGCAAACCAGATGGAATTTGGTTGGAATGCTTAGCTCCTCCTAGCTCATAGCTGGAGCCCAGAGTTCCTAATTCCTGGGCAGGCTTCTTGTTAGCTGTTAGGGAAAAGTGATATAAGGGAGATCAGATTCCTTTGTCCTTTACATAAATTGCACTGCTTCACTGATCTTTCTGGGCAGGTGTTCAGGCAGGCTATTTGACACTTTTGAAAATGGCATTCTCAAGTAAGCCATAGACGTTCCAGATGCTTTTTTGGGGGAGAGGGGATGTCTTTTGCTGGTACTAACCCTTTCTGTTGATGTTTTGGACCATCTGAAATGTGATGAGTTGATTCTGCAATCCAGTGGGGCTGGCTGTGTTGTGGGCCCACGTTCGTGATATTTAAATTTGCTCTGTACCCTCCGTGTACCTTTACACAGAAAGCCCACACAGAGTTCAGTGGTCACTGCTGCTACTGCTGCTGTCGATGTTGCTACAGGGAACTTTCCTCTGTCTTATTGTACAAGAAATTTATAATTTTCTTCTTTGGCTTATATGTCTATATAATTATAGCTTACTTGGTGCGACTCTCTAGATGTAAAAAGCCTGATGGGACTCTAAAACTCTGCTTCATTGAAAAGAGGTTGGGTGGTTCCCTGTTCTATTCCTGCTATCCTCTTCAAACTGCTCCAAATTGAATAGAATTTTGTCAAAAAGGTGATAAGAATATTCCCAAACAGAAAACCAGTAAATCTAAGATTGTCAGAAGAGAATGGTATTTCTCAATTTTAATATCAATGGAAATATATACACATATACATAATACCTAAATAATCCCAAAGTGACACATTTATGTCAATGAATAATTCTCAAAGTGTGGTTAGGATGTACTTTCCATCAATTCACTCAGTATTTTAAATGGTTTCCAAATTGGGTTTGGGTGTGTGTATTATAATGATCTGAAAGCAGAAAACAATTCAAGCAGTTCACATGCCTTAATCTGAGATTAACTCAGTACATTAAAAGATAGCAATTATTTATATTTGAAGATGTACATCAGATATATTATCTGCTAGTTATAATTTGAAGCTGTTTCAAACTGCATTTGGCACTAATTTGAAAACTGATAAATTGCCAGGGCCTACCGGCAGCTAATTGGGGTTCCTGAAATAGGGGGCAGGGACTGGAAAAAATGGAAGAGAGACAAACATATCAGGTCCGGGAGGTCTGCAGCCCAGGTAAAAACTGCAGCCCCGTTTATTCTCAACTCCAGGCTTATATCCCTTCTTGAAACCAGGGAACTTCCAGGTGTTACATTCATATGGTAAATCTCAGGTCATTTAAACAGAATAAGGCCAGAAAACAATAAGACAATAAAGCAATTGTCTGATGCAAATCAAGGGACAGTTTGATTCCACTCTGGCTCCCAACAAATATCTGAGCAAAATGACTTACCAGATAGTGAAGTTGATTAAGGATAACTTCTCTCTTTTTTGTTTTGTTTTGTTTGTTTTTGTTGATCATGGGGCTTGAACTCTGGGCCTGGGCACACTCCCTGAGCTCTTCAGCTCAAGGCTATTGCCCTACCCCCGGGGAAGAGGCATTGGCCCTGAGCTCATCAGCTCAAGGATACTGCCCTACCCCTTGAGCCAAGCATCACTTCCGGTTTTCTAGTGGTTAATTGAAGATTAAAGTCTCTTGGTCTTTAGTGACAGGGCTGGCTTTGAACCACGATCCTCAGACCTCAGCCTCCTATGTAGCTAGGATTACAGTTGTGAGCCACAGCACCCAGCTATTAAGGATAACTTCTTATTTTTGCTGGTAGATTCAAAGAAATAATGAGGAAAGAAGATTTCTGAATGAAGATTTCAGAAATAGCCCAAATACAGATGCCAAGTATCTAACATAAATAAATTAAAGGACTTATTTATATTAACTGTTTCAGAAATGTCAGTCCATCATGGTGGGGATTATACAGAGAAGAAAAATTACATATCTCAGTGGACAGGAAGCAGATCAAAGGAAATACAGTAAAAGATGTAGCCCCAAAAGACTATTCCCAGTTCCCCAGTCTAGCCCCCACCTACCCATGTTCCCACACATTCTCAAATTTGCACTGTCAGCCAGAAAGCAATTGTTCAAAACTTGCGATTATGGGGAATATTTCATATATACACCCTAAGAAGAGACCAGGTTTATACCATGTATAACAACTTACTGTGAACTAAACCAGTTTTCTTTCCAAGGATATCATTTTAAGTGAATTCATTACTGGTTTCTAGAATGTACCCCTTTCTTTGAAAACTTTCTTGATTTTTGTACCTTCAAATAATTTTACAAGAGAGTTACAATTTAACATATCTTTCATGTATAAAGTGTATCTTGATCAGGTTCATTCCTCCCATCTCCCTTCCCCTTTCAACTTACACTTCACCCACTAGTCTCATTTGCCACTTCTCTTTTCACAAAACTATATTTATTGTGAATGCTTTCATCCACCATTCCCTTTTCTCTTTCCCCAATCATCCCTTAACACTCCTTCCATGCAAAATATCTTTCAGTTTCCTGATACACACTTTGTTAATTTGCCTGTTGATTGTTCAAAAGGTTTACTTCAGAGTTTCACTCCTAAGTATACCGTAATTCAGTCATATTGAATATATGCATACACCCAGGTGTACAAATTTATATAGCGATTTGTAGTATGGTTCTTCAACATGCATATTTGAGAAAATAAATGACTTTATATGTCTGGGCCTCACAGTCTTTATGCATTATAATTATTTTCCACCTCAATCCCTTTCTCTGCAAATGCCATAATTTTATTCTTCCTAGCCTAAATAAAATTCCATTGCATACGCATACATCACACGCATATTTTTGCCCTTTTTCCATTCATTTATCCATTGTAGGCATTTAGTTTTTCTCCATAACTAGACTATTGTAAATGCTGAAAATGGGTGTGCAGGTGCTTTAAATATATTTTGTCTTATACTTTTTCAGAGACATTCCAAAGAGTGGTATCACTGTCATTGAATCATGGAATGCTTCAATGTTTAGTTTTATAGGAAACTCTATACAGATTTCTGTAGTGGTTACAATGAGTACACTTCCACTAACTGTATTAGGGTCCCTTCTTTACATTCTCACCATCAATTGTTCATATTATTAAGGATGGCTATTCTCCAAGGAAGGAGATATAACTTCAACAATTGTGTTTTGATTTTCATTTTGTATATGGCCAGGCATGCCAAGCAACTCTTTATCTGTATATTGGTCATTTTTATTTCTTCACCTGAGTAAGTACCCATTTAGCCCTTTGCTCATTCCTTAATTGACATATTGATTCTTTGGAGGTTGAGCTTTTTTGTAAACTCATCATAAACACTAGAGAGAAAGCTCAGTGCATGAAACATTATGGGACAGAGTAACTATATCTACATCACAGCATTCATTTCAGAAACTCAAAACTATATACTAAAATATATTTTAGATCTGTACCACACATTTATATAAAGTTCATTTACTTTTATATGGCATAGAAAGTCTGATTTGTCAGTATTTGGAATAAGATTTAATGTCTTTTGGGAATTTTTTGCTTTAAAAATAATCTCTTTGATAATTCTACTTGCACATTTTTCAACTGTAAATAAGAACAAATTTCTTATTGATCTAAGATGTTGACAGGCGAATCCATGTTTCAACATTAAAATGGATCAGGGTAATATTATTTAGTATAAAAAGTAAAAATTGATAAATTACTGTCGGGGAAAAACTGTAAAATACAATTTATTGTGATTTCTCTGGCTTTCACTGGTTTTGTAAAAGACAAAAGACATTTAATTCCACTTGCAATCTCTCAGACCTATAATTAAGTAATTTTGTCAATACAATATCTCAGTTACTCTCATTTTTTCATGAATGTGTAATGTATATCTTCTAGTTATAGAGTACCTTATGTATTTAACAAATAAAAATTGCCTGGCATCTGGAAATTCATTGGAGAGACTGTAAGATACAAGATTCAAAGAAATATATAGAATTTATCTACACTTATCATTTTGTTAATTCCAAATTTATTCTTTACATATTGAGTATGTTTAATGGATATTTACATGAAAAATAATTTTTAAAATTCCTAATATAGATGTTAAGTTTCTAGTATTAAGAAAAAACATCACTCTTACAAAATTCCACATTTAGTTTACACAAAAATTTTTGAATTTTATATTATTTTATACTGTCTTTAATTTGAGAATTTTACTTTCCTAAAAAAATGGACTGAGGGAGGCCAGGAGTTTTGCCTAGTCATAGAGTGCTTGCCTAGCATGCACGAAGACATTCCTCGCTACCAATTCCTTGATACCAGATACGTAGAAAAAAGCTGGAAGTGGTGCTGTTGCTCAAGTGGTAGAGCTCAAGCCTTGAGAAAAACCCAAAGACAATGCTCAGGCCCTGAGCCCAAGCCCAGGACCAGCAAAAACAAATAAAAGGACTGAGGTCATAGGTTATTTCCATGTGAAATTAGTCAGTTATATATATGCAATATATTAATAAAAATGACATAATTAAAATATTCATGATAAATTAAATTTTCACATGTCCTAATATTTGGTAATGAATTCTACCATGTGTGTCTGCTCTTTGAAATGTACTTTGAGATTGTTTGATAGACTAGAGGTTTTGTTGACAGAGATGTATCGTTGTGTCTGAATACTTTTATTACAGTGATCTGGGACATTAGTGATATATCACTAACTTTGCCTTCTCTGACAATAAAATGGGGGTCAGGCTTTTGCAGTGTCTAATTTTCAGACTGTTGTTGAAATTTAATGCAATGTATATGTATATGGTATTGAAGATACTGAAACTGCTCAAAAAATTGTAAGTGCTAGAATAATAACAAAGGAAACATTTTTATCTGCTTATTTTATTATTTGATACAACATGTAAAAGAAATTTCTGCTAAATAAAGAAAAGGATCCTGGATGATAAGATGTGAACACATAGTGCCTCAAAAACCTTTCATCAGAGCTGACTCATTAGAAGATCAGATAAGAAAAGCCTGTTCCTAACCTGTGACATGCAAAGAAATACTTCATTCACATATTGAAAATCTAGCTTTAAAGAACAGAATGTAAAGAAATGTTCAAAGACAAAAGCAAAATCTGTACTACTTATAATAAGCCTATCTGCCAAAAAGAGGAACAAAAGTTAATGTTTCTTGTTATTCATGTTAATTTGCAGAGTGATTTTATCCAATATTCTTTATTTTCAGAAATCATTCAAAATATCACATAGCATACATACTTATCATTTTATTGATTTTAATTTTCCTGAGAAAATCTGTCACACAAGAGTAGCATTACTTTCTCTTTAAAGAGGATTGAACTAAATTACAAAGTTATTAAGAAAAGTTTCTAAAATGATAAGATTTGTGGACAACAACTCTTCACCCAATAAAATGAATCTTAGCTAAAATATTAATGTTCAGATCACTGAATATTATTGAAATATAAAAACATAATAAAGAGAGTCTAGTATTCCTTGGATATAGTAATATTCAATTTTTCTTGAGTGTTGATAATTGTTGTAACTTAGAACTTAGTGTAACAAAAATCTGCTTTACATACAACTTGTTACCTAACACCAAAATGAGAAAGAGTATGGAAATTATACCCAAGGATCAAAGTATACAATTTAGAATAATACAGTAATGTGCATTCATGGAATATCTGTTGCATGAAAATCCTATCATGAGTAGTTTTTTGAAAGGGAATGACAAAAAAAGAGAAATAAATGTTGAATTTATATATTTTTCCAAAGCAGAAAATGGGGTTTATAAATGCAGAAAACAAACTTTTATGTGGTGTATTTGTTTATAAAATTTGAATTATGCATACTAGAGAAGACAGTCTTTACATTGATGAAGGATTCTTAGAGAAGATATGCTTTCATATAATTATTGATATGTTAAGAACTCATATCATGCTTATAAAAGTGATGATCTATAACAAAATAAGGATTTATAATGCTGATATTTATAATGCTGATATAATTTTCTCATATGAAAAAATTTCCTTCACTATGTTTTTTTGCAAAAGAAGTCCTCCAGAATTTCACTTTACAAGATTTTTACAACTCAAATATCACCGAAAAGTATTTGTAAAACTTTGCTAAAATAATATATTCCATTGTTCCTTCTTATTTCACTGATTTAGGAAAAATTATATTTCTATTAAAGGATCACTATGCTTCCTTAAGCTTTGATTTTCAGTGATCTTATAGGAGAAAATTGATTTTTTACTTGAGAATTGATTTTGTGTACTTAAAATAGAGAAAGCACTTTAGGGCAGGCATACACTTTGTATTTGTTATGAGTGTCTTTGTGCATCACACACAGTGGTAGAATCATTGAAGTTCCTTTGCAAATTTTCTGAATTGAATAGAATGTGAATGAATGTATAACAACCATGTTAAAATTGTTAGAATTGTATTTTGAGTTTATCTTGGTTCAGTGGAACATCTGGTGTTTATTTTCAGGTTGACTTATTTGTAATGTATGTCATCCTTTTTGTTGTGAGACTTAAGATCTCTTCACACAAGTCACTGACTTTTAACTGCAAAAATGATTTTTTTCATGTAGTTTAAACCATTTTATAAACACCAGTAATCATATTAACTACTGGCAGAAAGTACTAAAAACAGTATAAGCCAAATATTAATATGCAGTATGATTCTATAAATGAGTGTTAGAGTCCTAATGTCCTATTAATGTCACTATGGAAGTAAGGACATTAAGGCTTAGTAATGTTTCGAGGAATGATGGAGCAGTTACCTAGAATGCATGATGCCCTGTGTTCAAATGTTATCAATCTGTAATAATGGTACTTTGTAAATAACTGGGCTAAACCATGATGTGGGGTCAGGATGAAAATACAATCACTTTTTTTTGCCTAGAAGGTAGGTTTCTAACTACTATATTTTACTTGTCTTAATTAGGATTGAATGATATTCTAATAATATGATGCAAAATTTGTAGAAATGTCAAACACTAAAGAGAATGAGGAGGTCTGGAACAACAGACAAATATTAAGCCTGTTTTTTTTTAAACTAATCATTTATGTATATGACAAACTTAAATTGTCCAAATGATCATTCGACATTTCCTACTGGCATTCCTTATAGAAGTAACTACTTAAACCAATTTTAATGTAGATGTGAAAATTGGTTATGCTTTATTTTGCTTGTTTTGTCTTTCTACTATTTTGCTAAACATGTAAGAATTAATGGTAGTAATAAATAACTCAGTACTTTCTACGTATTTTAACATCTATACCACTTCTCATTCCATTTTTATCCCTACTTGGTATATTATTCCTCAATAAAATTACATGCCTATCAATGCCAAAAAAAAAGTCCCTTTACTAAAATCCCTCTTTAAAATGTAATCATTACTGTCCTATGAAGTTATCAATTTACCTATTCTTTCAGACTTTTAAATATTTTTCTGAAAGTTAATTCTATTTTTTAATCATATTATCTTAGAAATAACCACAAGATTTCACCTCCTTGTACATGTTTTTGTGTATATCTTGTGAATTTCACTAGTATCTTATATAATAGCACATAGTAAAATATTTTCAATAAATATTATTTCATTCTACTACAAAATTGTGTGGAGAGGAATTATCTTAACTTTCAGAGAAATATCTCATATCCTGAAACCATTAAAGTAGCAACAGTTGCTGAATTTAATACTGATAAAAACCTTAGTGTAAATTACTATTTTATAATTGATGTTTACAAACTAAATATTCAAACTAAATGTTAATAATAGTAATATTGTTAACACTATCATATTCCAGAAAGTATCATTATTATTGGTTAAATGGTATTTATACATAAAAATTACAATGAATTTATTTGAATAGAATTAAAACCACTCCAAACCAGAAATTAAAACTGAACAACTACCTTTATACTAATTATATTAGTCTTAAGGAAAAAAATGTCACAACAAGATGTAAAATTGTCCATGCAATATTTGGTAAAAATAAACAGCTTCACAGAAAAGAAAATCATTTCACTGACTTGTGTCATCAACACTTTTTCAGATACTACCATGTTTTCCATTATTTATTCATTATAGACATATGCTGCACTTGAAATAAATGAAATTATCTTAAGCTGCTATTCATCTAAATACATGATGAAGATGTTTACTTTCTAACTACTATCCATTATTCAGGAGGAAACAATTAACAAGTCTTAATGTTTCCAATGAGATAATAAACAAAAATACAATTTGTCCAGATCCTAAGATTCTACAGAAGCATGAATACCAAACAAAAATACAATTTCTCCAGATCTTAAGATTCTACAGAAGCATGAATACTTAACAAAAATTTTAGTGGCCAGCCTTCTTTTAAAATTTGCCTCAGACCTATGCTTTTCTGTCCTAAGTTATGATGTTTTGGTCACTAAAATCTTCTCAGGCCTCAAGTATATTCTAATTTCAATTTTTTTATAATTTCAGTTTTAAATATAAAATGTACATTCTTGTTCCTATTCAAATGCTTCTGAATAATTGAAGTATTTTATTTTATTTGTTTTAAGATTGTGGCTATTTAATGTAAAAAATCTTTACTGATAGCTCATGTTATTTATTTTGTGTAACCAACATTATGCTAATATATGACATTATATGGCACATACATAAAGTTATCAGTAGTGCTTAGTTGCTTGTTGAAGTACAAACTCGGTGCCTTTTGTAAATTGCATATTTATTTAATGTAATCTTATATATTAATAATGAAATTTTTATTTTTATGTGCATTTTATGTGTTAAAATGTATGATAGTTTTCTTCTTAAATATTCCAAGGTAGCTGTATCTTCTATGGCAAGACTAGCATTTGAACTCAGAGTATTGAATTTGGTAGGCAGGTTTATACCATTTGAATACAACCTCATCTCTTCTTGCTTCAGTTATTTTTCAGATAAAGTCTGATTTTTCTTGCTCTGGCTGTCCTAGAATGTAATCTTGTATTTCAAGCCTCCCGCTTAGATAAAAATGTGAAACTGATCCTGACTGTAGCTGTAACTTTAAGGCTGCACTTGGTAGAAAGAACAGGATTTCTATATTTTAAATCCTATGATAAGTCTTCCAGAAGACCTCTGAAAAGTAATGATACTTTCCATCACAGAAGATTCTATAATTTCCCTCATTTATATTGCAGGTATATTTATCTTTCCTTGGTGTTAAAATGCTACTTGTCAAGAATTGTAATGTAAAAATTTCCCCATTTACTTAACTGCACAACTATTAATAAGAGTCTATATATGAAATGCACAGTCATCTAGGGAAATAAGTAACAACTAGAAACAAATCCAAGGATCTTTAGGACTTCTCTCTACAGACTGCAAATTTTGGTGACATTACACATATTTTCAAATAAAAGTTTTTTTTTTTCCAGTCCTGGGCTTGAGTTCAGGGCCTGAGCACTCCCCTTGGACTTTGTCAAGGCTAGAGCTTTACCACTTGAGCCTCAGCACCAGTTTCAGCTTTCTATATGTAGGTGGTACCAAGGAATCTAACAGGGGCCTTTGTGCATGCTAGGCAAGTACTCTACAACTAGACCAAACTTCTGGCCCCTCAAATAACAAGTTCTAATGAAGAATACAAAATGTTGAGACAAACTTTAACCAAGTTAATGCAATAATTTCACCACAGATATTCATGTTAATGAATATACTTATTAATCAGAATGTGAATATTTAGGAAAAAACTTTAAATACAAATATGATTTGTAAACAATGTAAAAGCTAACTACAATTTACCTGTATACTTTACATGAATACTTTCATGGCAATTTTATGAATGAAAAAAATCCTACAAAAAAGCTTATATCATCAATATCAGAATATATTTTAGGAATTATCATTATAATTTATCAGTGAGATGAAAGCCTATAGCAATGTGTTTGTGAAAGTCCCTAAATGAAATTAGGCCAGCAGGATCATGGTTCAATAAAGAATAATACCCCCAAATATCCATATTACTAAGTATATACCACCATATACATTGCCCTTCCAATCAAGTTTTCAGGACCTCTCAGGTATAAAGACAGTCAAGAATTTTTCATATATTTTCATATATTTTTCATTTTTTCATATATTTTTATTATAATTATTAGAAGGGTTACAATATATTTGCCAGATAGAAGGTGCATTAATTCACATACATTGATACCCTTTCACATGTCTTGGTCCCCATTTCCCTACCCCCCACCCCCACCCCTCAACTTGTTTTCCCCCCTTCCCTATCCAATTTCAAATAACCAAATACAAATATATTCGATATATCAGATAACAAAGTGAGATACTGTAACAATATGCGATAACCAAGGGACAGCAAAAGAGATGAGACATAACATAGTACATTAAGGAGAACAATCATTCATTATATGGCTTTTGGTTCCTTATCCTGGAGGTCCTTACATTTACTGTCATACTATTTGGCCTTATGTATCATGGTTTTGCTCTATTGCAAATCTCCGTTAGGAGAGCCCAAGGTTTCTACTGATTATGACAAATGAGGGAAACCATTGAGCTTATGTTCCTTTAAGTCTGGCTTACTTCACTTAATATGATTTTTTCTAAGTCTTTCCATTTCCTAACAAATGGGGCGATGTCGTTCTTTCTGACAGCAGCATAGAATTCCATTGTGTACAAATACCACATCTTGTTGATCCACTCATCAACTGAGGGACATCTAGGTTGGTTCCATATCTTTGCTATGGTAAATAGTGCTAATATTAACTTTTTTTTGATATTGAAGAATTAAGAGACTTTTTATTAAATGCACAGAGTATTCCTTGTTTTACAAGACAAAAACTAGACAAATGTTTAAGGTTCAGTAACTGGTATGTTGTAAGCTGAAACCATGAAAACCTTCCCTGTGGACACAATCTGCATCAGATTCAAAGTCTGCATATTTATACAATGCTCACTGCAGAGTAACATTTATCTCGGCTCAGTACATATTTCAGAGTTTCAAAACAAGGGCAATTATTCTCTACTAACTCCCTAGCTTGTGAAAAACACGGTAAGACTAAGGGCTCCACATTTAGTTAATAAGATATTTTTCTAGGTTACTGCAACAGGGCTAAAGTTTCAGATTTTAATAAGAGTAATTCTGATTTACCAGTAAACCTTACAATAGTGGGTAATGTGTATTTGCTTTCTGATTTTTAAGTTTTTAAAACTTCAGCAATGAAATTCTGAAAGCCTCTATGCCTTACCACTCATTAAAATAAACATGATTCGTTTATAACAACTCACTGAAATTCAATTAATTTACCAGATTTATATACCTATTTCCTGCCATCGAGGGTTCAGTCTTAATTCTGAGTATATATCAAAAACAGCAGTTTAAAATTTAAGATTAATGCCAAATGCTATTGAACAATTTTAAAAACTATTCTACTGCTAAACTACTCTAAACAGCTGGTTTCTTTATCACAATTATCTGGGGAGCACTCTAACAACATAAGGACTTCACATCAGAACTAATGGACAAAACTTTGAGCAAGACTTCTATATTTCAAGTTTCCAACTGAAGCTAACATTAGTGTAGGAAGAAGCCCAGACCTTGGCAACTAGAACATTAACTTTTAACTATAAAGTAAAAAACTTAAATATCAAGAAAGAAAATAATCACCTTCAAATTATTGCAAATCAGAATGGCACCAGACTTCTCAACTTTAGAACTGAAGGTGCAAGACAGAAAGAGGGCTTTAATGCTGATGAATAGATAATGTGTAGCATATACCCTACATTTAGTATGATATCACTTCTAATTAAGAGTAGAATAAAAGCTGATGCCTATAATCCTAGCTACTCAGCAGGCTGAGATCTGAGGATCAAAGTTCAAAGCCAACCCAGGCACAAAAGGACCTGAGATTATGATGTCCAATTAACCTCTAGAAAAAGGGAAGTGGGATTTGTCTCAAGGGTAGGGCAGTAGCTTTGATCTGAAGAGCTCAGGGACAGTACCCAGGCTGAGTTCAAGCCCCCCAAATAAAAAAAAGTAGAATAAAATCACTTTTGAATGTGAAAAGAATTTAAAGTTCCTGGTGTGGTGGCTCATACCTGCAATCCTAGCTACTCAGGAGGCTGAGGTCTGAGAATCATGGTTCAAAGCTAGCCCAGGCAGAAAAACCTGTGAGACTCTCATCTCCAATTCACCACTAGAAAACCAGAAGTGGTGCTCTGGTTCAAGGGGTTGAGTGTTGTCCTTGAGTTGAAGAGTTCAGGGACTGAATCCAGGCAGAATTCAAGCCCCATGACCAACAACAACAAAAAGAAGAAGTAACTTCTCACTTGCCTTTTCCAGGGAGAATTTGGTAAACACCCTTTAAGAAAATGAATATATAAACAAAATGTTAGAATTCTGGGAAAGATATCGCAAAGCTACATTGAAGTTAATTTCCAGATAAGAAGAGGGACTACATTAATGCAATATTTTAATCTATATGGTTAAGAGAAGAGTAATAACAGGGAAATCTTACATGTCAGGGTTTTTAGTCTTTGGTCCCTCCCGACCTGCAGGAGGGATAGGGAGAACATGCCCCAATCAGGAGGAGCTGAGAAAGGAGAGGGTCAACTGACCGCCTGCACCCAGCCCTCCCTCCCCGGAGGACAATCAGATGCATCAGGGAGACCCTTCAAGGCAGGAATTCGTTTATTGAGGAAGTCCATTCAGCTAATATAGGATGCCAGAGCCTATCAGCACAAAGGTGGGCAGGGCAGGGTAGGTACTCTCATTAAGGAAGTAGGATGCCTGTGCTGTCTGAGAGGGCAGAAGCCTTCGATACCAGAGGTGGCCTTACTTTCACAAACCACAGGCACGCCTTCCAACCAGTCGGCAGGCACCATCTCAGCCAGGTGCAGTCCCAAGACCAGGGGATGAGCACTGGGCCACGAGTTAGGCCTCCTTCTACAGCACAGGTTTCCATTTCCCTGATGTGACGTACCCCACATTACAGATTAGAAAAAATAAAGAAAAAGATAAAATCAGATTCATTTTTGCTAATTTGGAATTTTATCATGAGATTTATATTGATTTAAAAATGTGTAGCTGGAAGTGGCACTGTGGCTCAAGTGGTAGAATAATAGCCTTGAGATGAAGACCTCAGGGACAGCACCCAGGTCCTGAGTTCAAGCCCCATGACCTACCACCCCCCCCAAAACAAAGAATGTATAGTTATGAGCAACTGATATATTCAATGATAACCAAAGCAGTAAAAGAAAAATAAGCAATTTAATTCTGTCCAAAGAATGTAGCTAGTGAATTTCCTTCACAAAAACTAGTAGAAACATAACAGGAGACAGAAATACAATAATGTGGATAAGATCAGGCTAAACACTCAACATTAATAGCAAGAAGTCAATAAATAATATAAGAATAAAAATATATTAACAGCATAAGCATTCTAGGTTTGTAGAATAATATCTAAGATTTGAAAACCTATTTCCAGAGAACTGGCTTGATGAAAAACAATGCACATGATAGTAAATTCCTTTTGTATTGTGATCACATAGAGCCGTTGAATTTTGAACTATATGCACATTATTTTGTTTAAAATAAAATCAAATTGAATTTAAAGCAAAAGTGGACATTGTATTTTTCAGGTTATTGTATTCATTAAATTTATAAGTTATAATATTAAATTCCTTTTCTCTTTCCTGTCACTACATGACTTTTTAAATCCTTATTTGAATTTAAGTAGTAGACATTTCATTAACAAAATAAATTTACTATGTCCCTGAGGCAAGACTTTTTAAAAACAAAATATAGTAGATTATCCAATTTACTAATAAAAAATTAAATTTAGAATACTGTAATCAATGAAAAACATAGCTCAGATTCACTATGCTATTGTCATTCTCAGAAGAAGAAATGCCAATGTCCAATAGACATATAGGGGATGTTCAACATCTCTGTCCATAAAAGAAATGCAAATCAAAACAAAATTGAGATTCTACCTCACTCCAGTTAGAATAGCTATATTCAAAATAACTGACAATAACAAATGCTGGGGTGGATGTGGTCAAAAATGAATGCTACTACATATTGGTGAGACTATAAATTTGTTCAACTATTTTGGAAAGCAGTATGGAAACTCCTCAAAAGTGTAAACATAGAGCTTCCCAATAACTCAGCGATTGCACTCCTGAGCATTCAATAGAACACAAACAATACTCTTCATCCTCTACCAAAGCTACAACACAACCATGTTCATTGCACCATTGTTCAATATTTCATGTTGATCAGAAAAATAACATTTATACTCCTATATTATTAAAGGAAAATGCTACAGAAAAGTAAAACAACTTAAATTCTTTCAGTTATTTGTGTGTGTGTGTGTGTGTGTGTGTGTGTGTGCTCATGTGAGAGCCAGATTCCCAGGAACATGTGTTCTAGTTGGGGAGGTTATTTTATTTTATAAATTAATATACTGTGGATCAGATGTGCTTCAACGGTACAAAAACAATGAGCAATTTGTCATGCATCTAGTCAGACCAAGAAAGCATACAGCATTGACTGAAGCAGCATGTTTACTTAATAGGATGAAGATTTCATTCAACATGTTTTGTTTCCTAGTCTAAGTCTTAAAGGGGAATGGAAAGGTTTTGTTAAGTACTAATAATAAAACAGAACTTCATTTTGTTGATTCTATGTTTCTTTACAGAACAGTGAATAATTTAAATAAAAATTACAAACTGTGAATTTTCTCTAGGCAATATGTATATACATTTGTCCAGAAGAAAATTTTTTTAAATTGTCAACAAGGCCCTTTTCAGGGAGAGTTTATAAGAATATAAAATTAATATTAAAGAAGGATTTATGTCTATCTTCATTTAAGGAAACTACAAAAATGCTGGATCATTTTTCCAGGCACCCTGCTTCTTGTGTATACACAAACAGCTATATGTGTCAATGGAGGGAAGACCATAAAATCAAGTGTTATCTCATCATTTTCTTTTTGTATTTCTTGATACATGATACAGATGATTTCTTCTTTAATTAAATAAGAAAACTGAAAACATTTAAATACTTTTTTTACCATGGTTTGTTTTTAGAGATGAGGCTAATAATTTTGTGTACGTATGTGTGTAGGTTGTGGGGCTTGAACTCAGGGTCTAGCCAATGTACCAGAACTTGCTCAGGACTAGTGTTCTACCACTTGAGCCCCAATATAACATCTGGTTTTTGAGTGGTTAAATGGAGATAAGAGTCTCATGAAGACATTACTGTCCAGCTGGCTTCAAGTCATGATCCTCAGATTTCAACCTCCTCAGCAGCAGGTATGAGCCACCGGCACCGAACTGAAAATTTTAAATGCTAGCTATCATTTTCTTTTAGGTAGTAATTTCATACTAAGAAGATTAATTTTGCACATCACATAATACGATAATTTATTGGAAATTCACAGAAAAGTAAATGATAAACATCACAACAATTTCTTTTCCTCTAGTCTTTAAGGTGAAATTAATAATGCACTTGTACATTGTTTTGTAAAAAACAGACAACCAAGCAAGAAATAATATTGCCTATGGGAAAATGTTTGACTTCTTTCTTTGTTCGAATGAATGACAATGATTATATGGAAAATATAAAATTTTGTTCTGCACATAGCCGTGTGATGTCATGCCTGATTAATGTTGATATTGCAATAAAATTAATTCCTAACACATCAAATAATATACTTTTGGGGACAGAAAACCACAGAACAAAAAGGGTTGTAACAAGCTAAGCGTGTTATCTAGCAACATTGTATGGTATCAGATTAAACTAATATTGGCTAGGAAAAAAGATATATTAGGATCTCAAGAACTTCACACTAATCTGAATTTAGGAACTTTGAATGTTTACTCTCCTATAAAGAAGTTGAACTTCTAGATACATGATTCTTTGGCTACAATATTAAGAAATACTGATGTAATTAAGAGCATATTAAAAGTTGGATAATATGTCACATTTGCTTGGAAATAATTTAAATCCCACGTATGACACTGTCAGATATGTGGCCTAGGAAAAAATTCTGTTGCTTGCATGTTTGTTTTTTGAGGTGGGGCATTTCTGTTTTCTAAGTTACTCTTCAACTCCTCGTCTCACATGGTACTCTTCCCTCTCTTCTCAAATAATTGAGACTGAAGCTATGTATTTATTATGCTTCACTTAAATTTATTCTGAGTTACACAAAGATATTTATACTCTTTTAGTGTGAGGAAATATGGTTTGAAAGTCTCCCGCAAGATGCATTGTACTCATAATCTGCTTCATTGAATGGCAACTTCTGTTTACAACTACTTAAAGTAATGAAAATATTTTAAAATTAGGACGGTTTAAGCTTAACTGCAATTAATATGTTGATAGTTTTTAGGTAATTAGCGCTATATGAGCTTATGAAGTTTAGACTTCAGAATGGCACTGTTGACTTTGTAAGAGGAGAAAAAACTGAGTAAATGCATTTGCTTTGTCTTGATGTGTTATAACGTGCCTAATTTTCTCACCAGAAAATTAGGTTTTCACCAGATACAGCAAGTAAACTTTTTCATATGTGTGAAAAGCACATTTATTTTCCTTTAATATGATACTTCTTTTTCATGTAACAGATAAAAAACATAGTAATTTATACAAAGTATATATTTTAAACATGCAGTGTACAACTTCACTGAGAAATAGCATTAAGAAATAAAAGAAATTTCTTCACCAACTGGTTCTCATGAAGCAGGAGTTATCTCATGTTGTTACTGTATCAGAATGTAGTGCCTGATATATTGTATATATGTTTATTTGTTTGATTGAAAAAGGGAAGAAGGTAAGGGGAAAATGAGATGAGTTGGAGAGAGTGACAGAGGGAAAGTGGTAGGGAAATATGGAAAGGGGTAACAATGTTCAAGTAGTAACGTACCCACTACCTGATGAATGCAACTGTAAGCCCTCTGTACATCACCCCTAAAATAAAAAAAACTTTCTGTGCAATATTCTTAAAACAATTATATGTATAACTATGGTATATATAATGCTACCATAGAATTCAGTGCTCAAATAATATTTTATGTTTTTTTTCAGTGTGCATTACAGCAATGAGCTATGCATCCAATTTCATGTAAAACCAGATTTTTACCAAATGATTGATCTGAGTTTCAAGTCACAATTTTCTTCATATACATAATGAAAGGACTAGAATCTATATGTTAGAATTTTTATTCTGGTTAAGTTGCATTACATGAGTAAGCTTCCTAGCACAGTGTGTACTCATAATAACCACACAAAAACAAGTCTTAGAGAAAATAATTCCATGCTTTTAAAATATACCAGTAGAAAAATAATAATTGATGATCATAAGGTAGGGGTTATGTATCAATTATATGTATGATGAACAGTTTATTTAAAGGTAAAAGATTGCTGAATATTTAAATTAATTAAATAGGAAGAGAATAATTTTAACTTAGAGTATATAAAAATGTTCTAGCAGAAGGTACATAATTTATAATTACAAATGACAAAATACCATCATATTTGTGCCATATAAAATATTAAATTTATTATTTTAATTAACTAAATTTAATTAACTAAGCAATAATAAAGTTTAGATGACAGTATTGAGACATATATTTGATTTGCAAGAGTAAGAAATAGAAAAAGTACATTAAAAGTTTACACTTGCCCATAGACATTATTTTTTAATGCATTAGAAGCTCTGATAAAAATCAACCTTCAAGGTAAAATGAAAGTGAAAGCATTTTTATCACATTTCAATCTTATCTAGGAAGGTCATCATTTTTTTCCTAACAAATTTAACTAACAACTGAAAAGAGAACGTATTCTTCACTTTTATACTTCAATATATGCAGTGATTGCAATTAATTTATTTCACCTATTTTTGTACTCCAACCAAAGTCTCTCCCATGGGGCTTATATCCAAGAAGTCATTTGGAAAAAAAAAGTGTTTTGTAAAAGCTTTCAACATGAAGGAAAAACTTTATTAATAATATCTAAGTTTTCATTCCCTTTAGGAAGAATATTAGCAATTCTGTCTATTGAATAAGCATGCATGTAGATACTTACCTTAAAATCGCATTTTTGATCAGGTAAAAATCAGAGAGATGTTAAGAATGAATTGTACACAATAAGAAAAGAAACTGAAAGTGGGTGATTACAGTATGCTACATTGTATGATTTAATTATTAAAAACAAAATAAGATAATTAAATTATCACCTGACAAAAAAGAATAAATAAAACTGTTGCTTTTGATAGCAAAGCCAAAGAGGGCATAATGGTAAAGTAGACATTATGAACATGTCATAATAAATTTGACAAATCAAGTAGCATAATTCACCAAGTTAGCACATCTGTAAAGCATCAATGAGCTCTCTAGATAGATAGAATAAGTACTACCAGGGCCTATATTCAAAGAAACAAGAAAATCTGGTAGAAATGGATGATTTTTTAAATAAATATAGGCTACCCATATTGAACAATGAAGAGGTAAACAAATTGAACAAACCAATCTCTTACAATGAAATTGTGGAAGCAATCAGGGAAATGCTAAGCAAAAAGAGCCCAGGTCCAGATGGTTTCACTGCGGAATTCTACAAGATGTTTAAAGATGAAGTAACAACTATACTCTTGAAACTCTTCCGAGAAATAGAAGCCAAAGGAGCAATATCAAACTCATTTTATGAAGCTATTATTACACTCATCCCCAATCCAGGGCAAGACCCAAAAAAAACAGAAAACTACAGACGTATCTCTCTAAAAAACACAGACGTAAAACTCCTCAATAAAATATTATCCAACAGAATCCAGAAACAAATTAAAAAAAGATACACTATGATCAAGTAGGCTTCATTCCACAGATGCAAGGCTGGTTTAACATTCATAAATCAATGTAATACATTGATATGATAAGAATCATATGATAATTTCTCTGGATGTGGAGAAGGCATTTGACAAAATACAACATCCATTCATGTTGAAAGCACTAGGAAAAATAGGAATAAGAGGTACATTCCTTAAAATACGTCTGTGGGTTAATACCTGGGTCCTCAGTTCTATTCCATTGGCCTTCAGACCTATTTTTGTGCCTGTGCCAAGCTGTTTTGGTCACTATAGCTCTGTAATGGAGCCTAAAGTTTGGTATTGAAATTCCTCCCGCACTGTTCTTTCTGCTAAGAATTGTTTTTGCTGTACTGGGTCTTTTATTATTCCATATAAAATTTTTGATTGCCTCTTCTATTTCTTTAAAGAATGACAATGGGATATTAATGGGTATTGCATTGAGTTTGTGGATAGACCTTGGCACGACTGCCATTTTCACAATGTTGTTTCTTCCAATCCAGGAGCATGGGAGGTTTTTCCATTTCCTCAGTTCTGCTTTAATTTCCTTTTTTAGGGTTTTAAAGTTTTCATCAAAAATGTCCTTTACATTCTTAGTTAAGTTAATTCCTAGGTACTTTATTTTTTTGAAGCTATTGCAAAAGAAGTTGTTTTCCTGATTTTTGCCTCGTTCCTGTCATTGTTGGTGTATTGGAAGGCGGTTGATTTTTGAGGGTTAATTTCATACCCTGCCACCTTGCCAAAGTTTTGAGTCAGCTCAAGCAGCTTGGAGTGGAGTCTATAGGGTTCTGTAAATACAGAATCATGTCATCTGCAAAGAGGGAAAGTTTCACTTCCTCTTTTCCTATTTGGATCCCTTTTATGCTTGCTTCTTGCTTTACTGCTCTGTCTAGGAATTCTAATATTATGTTAAAGATAAGTGGAGCTACTGGGCACCCTTGTCTCATTCCTAATTTTAGTGGAAATGACTTTAGGTCTTTGCCATTAAGTATAATGATAGCTGTGGGTTTGTCATACACAGCCTTTATTATACTGAGGAATGTTCCATGGATTGCTAGTTTCTCCAGAGCTTTTAGCATAAAGGGGTATTGAATCTTGTCAAATGCCTTTTCTGCATCTTTACTGCTGTTGATGTGCTGAATTATATTAATTGATTTGCATATGGTGAACCACCTTTGCATCCTTGTGATGAATCATGTTTTATCATAATGTATAATTTGTTGATGTGTTGCTGAAGACGTTTGGCCAGTATTTTGTTGAAAAGTTTCACATCAATATTCATCAACTAAATGGGTCTATAGTTCTCTTTCTTTGATGAATCTCTATCTAGTTTTGGGATGAGGGTTTATTGGCTTCGTAGAATGAGTTGGGAAAGAGCCTTTATTTTCAATTTGGTTGAAGACCTTAAGGACTATTGTTGTGAGTTGTGCTTTCAAGGCCTTATAGAATTCAGCTGTGAATCCATCTGGCCCTGGGCTTTTCTTGGATAGAAGGACTCTAATTGTGAGTTCTATTTCATTGCTTGAAATAGGACTTTTTAGTTGGATTAGGTCTTTCTGGTTCAGTGTGGGTATGTTAACATTGGCTATAAATTCATCCATTTCTTCTAGATTCTCAAATTTGTTGGCATCAAGGTTGAAAAGTATTCCCAGTTGATGCTCTGGATCTTGGTAATTTCTGTCATGGTATTACAATTTTCATCTGTGATTTTGTTTATTTGGGTGTACTCCCTTCCTGTTTTGGTAAGATTTGCTAAGAGTCTGTCAATTTTCTTAATTTTTTTCAAAGAACCAACTCCTTGTTTTGTTGATTCTTTCTATAGTTTTTTCTGGACTCCAATTCATATAGTTCTTCTTTGATTTTAATAATTTGGTTCCTTCTGCTGAGTTTAGGGTTGGTTTCTTGCTCTTTTCCAAGAGCTTAAGGTGGGACATTAAATTGTTGGTTTGCAATTTTTCCAGTTTGTTAATGTAAGCACTCAGACATATAATTTTTCCTGGCAGTATTGCCTTTGCTGTGTCTCAAAGGAGCTGGTATTTTGTGTGCTCCTTTTTCTTAAATTTCATGAAATGTTGAATTTCTCTCTTGATCTCCTCAATGACCCATTGGTAATTCAACAATGTGTTGTTCAATTTCCATGAGTTACAGGGTTTTCTTTGGTGGAGACTGATGTTCAGTTCCAGTTTGATGCCCTTGTGGTCTAAGAGAGTGCAGGGAATAATTTCAGTGTTTCTGAATCTGCACAGGTTTGTTTTATGGCCTAAAATGTGGTCTATTTTGGAAAATGTTCCATGTGCTGCTTAAAAAAGTGTATATTTTGATGTTGTTGGGTGAATAATCTGTAGATGTTTCTTAGATCTAGTTGGTCTAAATAGTTCTTCAATTCTGAGGTTTCTCTGTTGAGTTTTTGCCTGGTTGATATGTCCACAGGTGAGAGTGGTTTGTTAAATTCACCAACTATCACTGTGTTTTGATCTATGTGTAGTTTTTGTGAAAGTAAAAGTTTGCTTGATGAAGTTCGGTGCTCCAGGATTAGGTGTGTAGATATTTAGGATTGTTACGTCCTCTTGGAGAAGAGATCCCTTAATTAGTATGTAATAACCTTCTTTGTCTTTTCTCACTAATTTCAAGTCTATTTTATCTAATATGAGGATGGCACCTCCAGCCTGTTTTGGGGGGCCGTTAGCTTGATAAACTTTATTCCAACTTGTCACTTTCAAAAAATGTTTGTTTTTTGAGCAAGATTTGTCTCTTATAGACAGCAGAATGATGGATCTTGCTTTTTCATCCAACTAGACAGTCTGTGCCATTTAATTGGAGAGTTAGGATTGAAAAATATTTACTAGTTCCTTCCATTTTTAAAAGCTTTTATTACAGCCTGTGGCTTGACAGTTCTTTCGGTACTTAGCTGTTATGATTTTTAGGTGCCAATTCTTTTTCTGTACCACGTTTGTATTGGTTTTCAATGTGTAGATCATCTTTAAGAATTTTCTGTAATGTTGCTTTTATTGCTGCATAAAGATGCAACTTTTCCTTGGAATAGAAGATTTTATTGTTCCCTCAGTTTTGAATGAGAGATTAGCTGGGTACAGTATTCTCGGTTGGTAGTTATTTGATTTAAGGGCATGACATATATCCTTCCAATCTCTTCTTGCTTGCACGATCTCCTCTGAGAAATCTATGGTTATTCTGATTGGTTTTCCTTTGTAGGTGATTGTTCTCTTCACCCTGGCTGCTTTTAGGATCTTTTCGTTAGTCTGTATTGATCCTGTATGGATTATAATGTGGCAGTGGGATGTCCTTTTCTGCTCAGGTCTGTTTGGGGTTCTAAAAGCTTGTTGTATCTGAATGGGTCTGCCCTTCTGGATATTTGGGAAGTTCTCTGAGATGAGTCCCTTAAGTATGTTTCCAGTACCATTGACCACCTTCTCCAGGCCCTCCTCAATAACAATTTGCCTTCAATTAGGCTTCCTCATTGTATCTTGGACCTCCTGAAGGAGTCTCTCATATTTCCTAGATTTGGTTTGACTCATTTTCTGTTCTTTCTCTATAACTACTAGGTTATCTTCAACCCCAGAGATTCTTTCTTCTGTATTGTCTAACGTGCTATCAATACTTCCTAATTTCTACTTCATCTCCCTTCTTTTCAATTGCTCATTTTTGATGCCTTGCATCTCTTGTTTTAGATTGTGTATGGACTTCTTTAACTCCTTGATTTCCATTTGACTGGTTAGTTCAGCAGCTTTACTCTCATTGGACATTTGTTGGAGTTCAGTCTGTAATACAAGACATTTTGTTGGAAGTGAATTTTACAACTTACAAGTAGGACATGAGGGTAAAGAAAGTGTGGAAGAACAAGGATGAGGTAACAACGTTTGTAAAATGTTTTGAAGAAAAATGGCATTAATGTATGAAATGAAGAAGAAATATTAGCCAATAAACGGTGATATTTTGATGAGGATGAAACCTATTTATACGGGCCTGGAGTTTGGCCCAGTGGTAGAGTGCTTGCCTAGCATGCTCGTAGACTTGGAATCCATTCCTTGGTACCACATAAATAGAAAAAAGCTGGAAGTGTTTCTGAGGCTCAAGTGGTAGAGCTCCACCCTTGAGAAAGTCCAAGGACAGTGTACAGGCCTTGATCTCAAGCCTAGTACTGGCAAAAACAAAGCCCTATTGATACTCTAGAAAATTTATTCATCTGGATAAAAATGCTAAAACAATTTACTTGGATTTACCTTAGTCTAAATATATGTTGTTTTTTTTAATATCCTTTATTTTTCTGCATGGTACTGAAGATCTAAACCAGTAATGGGAGGCAAAAAATAAAATTATTGGAATTTGAAAGAGTATTACAATTCTATATATGAATAAGTCAAAATAATTATGGTTAAATAACAGAACTAGGTAAATGGTTCAACAAGGCGGATAATTATAAAATCCACAAATGAAAATATGACCTCCAATTTTTATTTTCACATATGAATACTACAAAGAAAAGTAAGCAAATGAAAAACTTCATCATAACACCAAAATATAAATTAGAAAATTTAGAAAAAAATTACACAATTTAATCAAAGAAAATGATTTTTTCAGTTAATAGTACTCTCATACATTAAATTACACTTTATTAAATCTATATGTTGAAAATATACTACCCAATACATCTATGTTTACAGATAGATTTTTTTTTCCAGTCCTGGGCTTAAGCTCAGGGCCTGAGCACTGTCCTTGGATTTTTCTCAAGGCTAGAGCTCTACCACTTGAGCCTCAGCACCACTTCCGGCTTTTTCTAAGTATGTGGTACCAAGGAATCGAACCTGGGTCTTTGTGCATGCTAGGCAAGCACTCTACCACTAGGCTAAACTCCGGGCCTACAGATAGATGTTTTAAAGAGTAACTCAGTACCAAATAGGGTTATAATATAGGGCCCTAACCCAATTGAATGAATTTCTTTATAAGAACAGATCTTTATCCTAAATGCACACAGAAGAGAATTTTTAGAGCATGGTGTGAGAAGGGAGCCACCTCCAAGCAAAGAAGAAAGACTTCACTAGAAATTATTTGTAATATAATTCTGATAGAGGAATTCTTCAGAAGTATAAGAAAGTAAATTGGGCATTGACACCATTGTTTGTAGTGTAATTCAGTATACTGGTAAGATAATATAGATGAGTTATGCAATATTTATAAACCTTAAGACTGAAAATAAGATATTTTTACAAAATTATCTACAGATTTATCCCTTCCTTCAATTTCCACAAATGATTGTTGATTCCCTGTTATATACTAAGCATAAATTTAAACATACAGGGTATATCAGAGAAAAACAAATTCAATATTGTGATTATGATTACATGGTGCTTCCTAATGAGTAAACAATTCTTTAGAATAAAAAATTTTGATTATCAATTTCATATCTAATGATGTTATTTTTTCTCAGTAAAGCTTAACAAGTTGATTCTAAAATATGCATTCAAATGAAAATATATAGACAGGTAAAATGTATGAAGAAAAATATACAAGTAAGGATTGTTCTAGTAAAGTTTTTAAATATCATTAAATGTGAATTAATTCAATGGGAATGTGATGTAAAAGTATAAGTTTAAATTGAAAATGTATTATCTTTTTAAGACAATAGGTTGATTGTTCAAAAATTGAAATGGTATTGGTTCTCTAATTAATACCTTGGATTCTATGAATTGATTCTGTATTTAAAACCTTCAGTTTACTAATAAAAATGAATAAGTAAAAGGCAAAACTACAGGCACACATCAGAAATATTACAGATGAAGTTGCAGGCTAGGGTAGTCAACCAAATACTGCAATGAAGTAAATTATGCGAAACTTTTAGTAGCCCAGAACAAATTGCAAAAGCACGAAATTAAATACAAAAGCCGCTATATCAGAAACTCTGTATGTACATTAATTTTTTTTGCTGATCACAGATGTCTCATGCTTATAATCCTAGTTACTTAGGAGGCTGAGATCTGAGGATAGCAATTTGAATCCATCCTGTGCATGAAATTCTTTGAAATCCTTAGTTCCAGTAAACCACTAAGAAGCCAAAAATGGAATTGTAGCTCAAGTGTTACTGTGCTAGCCTTAAGCACCATAGCTCAGTGACAGTATCCAGACCCTATGTTCAAGCCCCAGTACTAGAACACAGGCACACACGTATGCATGTGTGTGCACGTGCGTGGGTGCACACACACTCTCACTAAATGTTATAAGAATAAATCAATTAAATGCTTTTTTTTCACATGAGCACCTGAACTTTCCGAGAATCACAACTATTGTAATGATTTTGCTAATGGATGACATGTTGCTGGTTTCTTAAGGTTGAATTAACTGAGGCATAATTTCTTAAAGTAAGTCACTGAACCAAATTGCTGCATTAACTGGTCCTTTTTTATGAAATATAGTGTGTGATGCTGTTTGTAGCATTCAAATGTAAAATAGTAAAACATTTTTCCAAATAGGCATCAAAATCTGCTGTTGTTTATAAACAAAGATTACACAATATTCTAAAACCTATTTTAAAATTTTCTATAGTGTACATAGTACAACTGTCAGGGTATATTTCATATCAAGAAATTCTGAAACACCTATATGAGATAGCTAAGGAACAGCAAAAGAGATGATAGATAACATTGTGCATTAAGGACAACAATCATTCATTATATGGCTTTTGTTTCTATATCCTGGAGGTCCTTTCATTTAGCCTCATACTGTATGGACTTATGTATCTAGGTTTTGTTCTATTGTAAACCTCTGCTAGGGGAGCCCAAGGTTTCTACTGATATGAGGAAAACCATTGAGCCTATATTCCTTTGAGTATGACTTACTTTACTTAATAGGATTTTTTCTAAGTCTTTCCATTTCTTTACAAATGGGACAATGCAATGTCATTCTTTCTGACAGCACCATTTGGTTACTGGAAATCAGATAGGGAAGGGGGGAAAACAAGATGAGGGGAGGGGGTGGGGAGAGGGAAATGGGGACCAAGGCATGAGAAAGGGTACCAATGTATGTGAAGTAATGCACCTTCTATCTGGTGAATATAATGTAACCTTCTATTAATTACAATAAAAATATATGAAAAAAGAAATAAAATTCTTAGTTCATGTATAAGAAGCAAATCTTCATTTATTTAAAGTCTCTAATGAGAGTTCAGTAATACAGTCATGATCTTTCCTTCATCTTAATTATACTTGCTAGTTTACATGTAGTTTTATTTCCTCCAAAGAAGGGTTGAACCCTTCAAAGGTATCTATAAGATTTGAAATCTTATACCAAACTCTAATTATTGACTTCATGATTGAATTAAAACATTCTTAACATTTAAATATTATATCTTTTCCAGAAATTTTTAGTTTATTTACCAAGTTTTATAAGGACTACAGCAGCATGAAAGGAATTTCTTAAATAATAATTGTAGGGCACAATGACTTCGCGATCCATGGGCCAATAAATGGTAGTTTTGTGATAAATGTTTGCAAACATCATCATTCTGATGGTATAATTCTATTAGAATTTGAGTGCATTGTTAATGAAACCTAGTGTTTTAAGAGGACTCTTCTGAGAAGTAGGTTTCAATACTAAGCTTAAAACGTTCATAAATATTGTTGTAAATAAATGTATGGCAATCTATATTTTGTTCTTTCATTCTAATAGCATATATTATATGGTTAATAGAATCTTAAATCATATTCATAGATTTAATATAATTCTTAAGGACTTAAGGGTTTTAACATGGTAAATGAATGTTGGCTCCAAGTAAATTCCCGTGCTGAATTAGTTACTAATATGTCAACCTTACCTTTAAAGCTTTGAATCAAACATTGATTTCTCCTATCTAGTTATGTAACACATAGACAGCTTCCTCTTCCAATGGAAAACCAGTTTATCCATGCTAAAATTATTTTATCTAGTATTTTTGAGTTTCATCAATTATCTTCATTACATCTCTGGATATCTGGCAGCTTCTACATCAGCACTTACTCCTTCACCTTATTTGTTCTTATGATGATTCTTTCTCTACAAAGAACCAAGCTCTGTTAGTTCATATTTTTATTTTGTACCTTGCTCATTGTTTTTAGTTTTAATTCAAATTGAAGACAGTTTATGGACCTGTTTTGGATAAAGTTTTCATTTAATGTAATGTTTTCTCTACTAAGATCTTTTATACAGGGCACTAAAATTTTCTTTATATCAGCTGGAAGGCAGCTTTGCTTTTATATCATTCATATGTTCCATAGAGTAGCACTATGGATTTCCATTAAGAATTCCTTTGTATATATAATATAAATTATCAAGTTTAGAAGAGGCCTTTTTTCAGTTTTAGTATATACTCTCTGCTAAGCTTGATTATTCCTTGCTTTTTACTTAAAGTGAGATATATGCTACTTTCCTTTAATTTCAAAACTTAAGAGACCATTGCAGTTCATTAATTAATCTAATTTCAATATTACTATGTTTCAGAGAATAGGACATTCTAACTAGAGGAACTGGGGTAGAAGAATAGCCTGTCATTCAAGCACTCAGGACAAATTTAACGGTTATTAATTCAGCTGTCCATCTTATATGAAGTGTCCATACACCCTCAAATTCAATAGCATCAAAGATCAACAATTAAGTATTATTAAAAACAATGAACTAATGATAATCTGTAAAAATACACTATTATCCAAAAAAATTGCACCTATAATCTTAGCTACTCAGGAGGTTCAGATATGAAGATTGCAGTTCAAAGCCAATCAGGCAGGAAAAACCATGAGACTCTGATCTCTAATATCTAATGATCCACCATAAAACAGGAGTAGAGCTGTGTCTCAAAGTGGTAAAGGACTAGTCTTGAACACAAATCTCAGGGACATTGCCCAGTCCCTGAGTTCAACCATCACAACTGGAAAAAAAAAAAGATGACAGAAGATGAACTAATGACAAGTTTTTAGAAAAAAGGCCTCAATGCATTTATTAAATTTATTTTTAGAAACCCAAAACTTCCAAAACTAATGAAAGTGAATTAAAATAGAGTATATTATAATGTTTTATAATTTTAAAATCTATTAGAAGCGCTTAGGTCAATATAACATCAGGGACTAAGAGAAATAAAATGTAGAAGATACAAATTTGTAATTTAAACATAAATATTAACTATTTACCATATTAAACTTAAAAATTAGGACCAATAGGATGTACAGAAACACAAGAAACCAGTTTAGGGAAGATATTGGGCAAACAATAAGCAAGTTTCTACAAGTGGATTATTGAATCTTAAACCTCTGAAAGAGGGGGACAAACAAAAAAATCTTTCTGAAACATAGACCAAAACAGAAAATATCTTATTAGGGTGAAGCTGCAGTCACAGTGACAGGAGGGAAAACCTACATTCTTTGCATTTTTTCTAGTTCTTTCCCATCTCTTCTTTTATTGTTTCCTCTTGAAATGACCCACCTACCCAGTACAGCAGTGTAACAGTTCAATTATGCATTGAACTGGAAATCTTGCGTTAGATGAAATATAATTCAAGACTAGGGCTACGTCAGTTGGCTCTGTGGAAAATGCTATATCATTCATTGTTTGAAAGTAGGTCAACACAAAATCAAGAACAGGTGACAGCAGGTATACATGAGAAGAAACCAGAGAAGAAGAGATGATCTCCATGGTAGATCAATGACTCATATCACCAAAGCACTGAACTTCTAAGCTGCATGCAAACAAGGAAAAGAAAGGACTGCTAAAATTTCTCACAGTACATTCTATGATCAGGATGCCAGTCCACAGTAACTCAATATGCGCTAGTGGCCATCACTAGAAGTATTATAATCTACCTCAGCCCAGGGTTCCCAAATCACTGAACTAGTTGTTCTAAGGGGACTTAAGTAGTGGTCATGAACCACATCCATGCCTTAGAGAAATAGTAGCCAATTGAGACAATGTCTCACATGCTGCAAGTCTGGAAAAAAATGATAAGAATGGTTACTCTTGCCATAAAACTAAATAATTTATGACTGTGTACTTTACTTTATCATGGGGTATAACCCAAAGACAGTACAATCTGCCTAATGTGAGCAAAAAAGAAAAAAAAAAGATGGGCCTTTTTTTTTCTTTTTCTTAATTCACATTGCTTTCACTGGTATCAAACTCAACAGTCTATTTACTCACCATAGTAGTTTCATTGTGTCTACTCCTTTCTAACTCCAGATACCACTTTTCGTCAATACCTACATTGAACATAGTAAATGCCTGTACTCATGAGATCCCATTCTCCAATTCACCATGTTCCTACTATATATCTCTTCATCATCCTTTCTACTCATGATGTTTAATTTTAACTGCTACAGAAAAATCATGTTTCAAGTACATAGAATATGACTGGATGTGTAGATAAAATCCTCTGAATGAGAAAATATTATATGTAAATATTTCATTAGGTTTGGAATTAGAGATGTGATTACAGCTGAGATATACATCCACACTACTACAACAATACAATATATTATACAAGCTAACATCTATTCCTGTAAAAGTAAAAAATACAATAGTAAGAATTCAAGCAACTGAAAGCCACAAAGGGCTTCAAATAAGTTAAACCCAACAGAAATAAAAGAAAGGAGGGAAAATGCAATACTTGGAAAACAATAATAATTTAAAAAGACAATAACAACATTGGTGTCAAAGGATCATTGACAAAAATGTTTACTGAAATGATGAGATACCTCTACAAGCAGGTAGACAATAAAAGAGAACATAAGCAACAAAACTGAGTAAAACAAAGGGAACACAGATAGAAACTAACTGAATTCCAAGAAAACAGATGTATAGAGTGAAATGAAATTAAACAGAATAGAGTTAGATTAAAGAAATCAAAGATGACACAGATAAATTAAGTAGGAAATCAATGCAAAACATAAAAAAGTATCTCAGTGAGTTTGGAGTTGTGGATTACTTGGTAAAGCTTTATCCAAAGAAAGAAAGCTTCAGGTACTGACTCCTGGTTCTGTACCTAAAATGATTTTTTAAAAAAGAAGGGCCTTTTGTGTGTGTGTGTGTGTGTGTGTGTGTGTGTGTGTGTGTGTGTGTGTGCAACTCCTGGAGCTTGAACTCGGGGACTAAGCACTGTCCTTGAGCACTTTTGCTCAATGCTATTGCTCTACGACTTGAGCTGCAGCATCATTTCCAGCTTTTTCTGTGCATGTCCAAGGAATTGAAATTCGGGTTTTGTGCATGCTACACATGCACTCTACCACTAGGCTACACTCTCAGTTCCAAGAAGGCTCTCATTAAAAACAAAATTTCTGAAAAACAACCTGAAACGAGAGATGAAAAATAAAATGAAAGATCATGTGCTCTTGTACAGAATATGTAAAGAAGAATTTCTGTATTTGAAAACAGAATAGATATAATATGAAGGGGGAAATGAAGAAAAAAAGAAAAAGAAATGTGATAACTTTTCAAGAACTTCACAATTTATTAATAGGACCAGTTTACACCTTCTAATCACTGAGGAAGCAGACAGGATGAAATTATAAGACATGGATTTATGGCAATAGCTCAAACGTATATGGCCATATAGTATGAGGCTAAGTGAAATGGCCTCCAGAATATAGAGAAAAGAGATTTATCTTTGTGGTTGTTGTTTTTAATATACTATGTAAAGTTATTTCTTTTCTCTTTATTTTCCTCTTACGGTTTATTCCCTGATGTTACTGTAGATACAGTAGCTGGTATATTGAAAATGTTTATTTGTTTATTTGAAATAGGTAAGGGAAGGGGAAAAACTAGATGATTGTGAGGGAGTAGAAAGAGGGAAAGTGGGAGAAATGCACAGGAAAGAGGATCAATGATCAAGAAGCAATGCACCCAATACCTGATGAATGTAACTATAACCTTCTAATATATCACCCAAAAATAAAAAAGAAGAAATTGTAAGACACAGATTCTACAGCAAATAAAACTTGTCAAAACTTGCAAAAGAAAAGCCCATACAGGTATCTTAAAAATCCAGTTAGACTACCCAACATATTAGAGCATAAAGAAAGTTCTAAATAAGATACTGAATTTAAAGCAAACAGAACAAGAAAGCATAGCATGGGGGAACTTGAGAGGAACACATGAGAATTGCCACCAATCGAACTTTAAACAGAGGCTCACTCTAATACAAAAAATATCACACCTTGGATAGTAAGAACAGGAATCAGGAAAGATCTCTGCTGCGCAGCTGCTGCTGTGGCCGTGCAAGCAGCTTGTGGAAGGGGAGAGCGACACAACTGAAGCACCATAACAAGGATAAAACCATGCCACTTCCAGACACAGAGACCCCTAACTAGGGATACACAAGCCAGCACAACACTGCCCTAGAATCTGTGAGTACCCTGTCAGGGACCCCTCCCTTGAGGGATCAGCTCCCTCTGGTAACCCAAAATGCCCTTCCTGAATCCCCCACTTGAGAGGGAGGAAGCATATCTGAAGAGAGCAAAGAATCAAACTCTTTTGCTATACCTTCATCTGCTACTCAGAAAAAAGTTTTGGGACACAATCCCACACTTGTGCCTGCAAATTACAACTCACCATCTCCCCAAAACTCCCTAGTGTGGAGAACATTGTCCTTTGGAGGGCATGCAGCTAGGGAAACACCTGTGGATAAAAAAAGAGTACCCTCAGGCAAACAGGAAATATGGCTGAAAATCATTTCAACCCCCTAAACCCAGTATCTCTGATGGGCATAGCTGCATATAGGTCCAGTAGCAGCTAATGTCTAATTACAACTCTGGACTGAGTATATTTCACTAAAGTGATCCTTACTCAGGCTATTCCCATAGAAACTGCAGTACAAAACGTGATCTCTGACACACTGAGAAGAGAACCTTTTTCCTCTTTCTCTCTGCTTTTAGAGAATGTGAATCTCCACGTTAAATAGTCTAGGTCTACAGATATGATGTTGGGAGATACATATTTACACAATTTATAATCTGTTGTTTTTAATATATACACATAAAATATCGATTTCTTTATATCATCTTTCAAAAATAAAGATGTAATTAGACAGGAGAGAGCAATTACCTTAGGCTTTTTAGAAAAGGCAACATTCATGCTTCAGGGAGCATGACCCAATTTCTCTTTACTTCAGTCCTTCTTCACTGTAGAATGCAAGGGATTTGATCCTTTTCTTTTCCTTTATTATTTTTTCTTCTCCTTCTTCTCTGTTATATCCTCCATCACACTCATTACCTGCTCTCTCCTCCTGTTCTCCTCTAACTCACCCATAAATTTGTAACCTCTCTCATATATATCCCTGAAAACTACTCCTCCCATCCTAAACTTACCTCATAACCTCAGTACTTTAGTCTGCACAACTGAACTCTAATCTCCGCTCAAGGATCCCTACAAAATAAGTAAATCTCAACAAAGGGACTAAACACCAGCTAGCTACACAATTAAGTAAACAAGGAACAGCCAATTTAGAAGATCACAGATTCCCAAAAGATAAAAACAAAAGGGCTTTCAAATAGGCAGAGCAAATCCAAGGAAATATATGATCATAAGAAATAACCAGAAAATAAAGTAGATAAAAATGGATCTAGAAGACATTTCTCAAGGTGCACTAAAAGAATTACTGAGAAATTTATTTAATGAAAAGTTTGAAAACAAATACCTTTTATGAGTGTGATGGGACTAGCCAAAGAGTAATTAAAGAATTCATAGGGAACACAAACAAGAAGCTAGAGTCTAAGAGCATAGTAGTTCAAAGAAAATGCAGTCACCCAGATACAAGAGATTGAAGAAAACACAAATCAATGATGTAAAGAGGACTTTAGAAATCCTAAAAATAAGGTTTCAGAAAAAGGTAGAATCCCTCTGAAACCATCAAGCAAAAAATTTAGAAATCACGTAGCCCAATACATGGAATGAAAGACACAGTTTCAGAGTTGGAAGAGAGCAAATCAAATTGAATGAAAGGAGATTATTATGTAGAACAAATCTAAGAAACAAGCCTCTAGAAACTATGACTCATTTAGAAGGCTGAATTTGAACCTGATAGGTATCCAGGAAGTGGTTGAGGAAACAGGCAAGGGGAAAGAAAACATACTTCACAGAATCCTATAGAAGACTTCCCAAATATCCAAAAAAGAAAAGGCTTATTTATATACAAGAAATATTTAGGACACCCAACAGGCTAAATCAGA
This sequence comes from Megascapheus bottae, assembly GCF_031878675.1. Taxonomy (NCBI): domain Eukaryota; kingdom Metazoa; phylum Chordata; class Mammalia; order Rodentia; family Geomyidae; genus Megascapheus; species Megascapheus bottae. Next base: position 86,244,199 of record NC_143547.1, read on the forward strand.
ACAGATCATCCTATACCACATTATATTCCACACAGGAAAAAAAGGAGATTAAGGAAAGGATCTTAAAAGCTGACAGAGAGAAAAGATTGACAGCTTATAAAGGGAAACCAGTCTGAATAACTATATGCATGTCAGCTGAGACAATGAAAGCAAGAGGAACACAATGTATTACAAATTCTAAAATCAAACTATATGCATATTTATGTGTATGTGTGTGTGTTTATTTGAAATAGGGAATGGAAGGGGGTAAACAAGATTATTGAGAGGGAAAGAGGGACAAAAACATGAGAAGGGGTATCAATGTGCGAGAAGTAACGCACCCACTACATGATGAATGTAACTGTAACCCCTCTGCACATTAAAACAACAATGAAATAAAATGAAATAAAACCATTACTAACCCAGAATACTGTACCCAGCAAAGCTTTCCTTCATAACCAAAGGACAAATTAAAACATTCCAAAACAAAGGAAAATTGAAGCAATTTATATCCACGAATCAAGCACTCCTGAAAATATCTGAACATGTCCTTCATGCAGAAAATCAACAAGAATATGATTTTGACAGAAAAAATGCTCCTTACCATAGAATCAAATCTATAGTTAGAACAGAGGAGGCACAGTCCATCAGAAGGGAGAGAGCATGGTAGGCATTACCAGAAATCTCTCATTCTTAACCCTCAATATTAACTCTCCAATTACAAGAGATTGACTACTTGGGCTAAAAAGCAGGTCCAATCCATCTGTTATTTACAAGAGACTTATCTCTCTGACAAAAGCAGACACATTTCAAATGAAAAATTGGAATCAAATCTTTCAAGTAAATGGCCCCAATAAACAGGCAGAGTAGCAATCTTAATATAAGATAAAAGAAAGTACAAATCAAAATTAGTAGAGAGGCAAAAAGGTCATTTCATGCTAATAAAGGGAACTCTAATGTAGGAGGATATGACAATTCTAAATATATACACATTAAACATTGCAGCATCTAACTTCACATATTACTTGACTTCAAATTACCCATAAATCAAACACACTGATTGTGATTTCAACAAATCATTGTCACCTCTGAATAGATCATCTAAGCATAAACCCAGCAAAGAAATCTCAGACCTAAATAACTACATCAACCAACTACATGTAAATGCTATCTACAGACAATTTCACTCAACAGCATCAAAAAATACATTCTTCTCAGAAACCGATGAGACACATTCTCCCAAATAGATGTTAGATCACAAAGCAAATCTTTGCAAAATTTAAAAAAAAACCTGGAATTAACTCTGTGTCCTATCAATCTACAATGGAATAAAATTAGAGCTCAGGAGCAAAAGCCAACAGAGAAAAATAAGTAATGGATAATGAGCAACACATTGCTGAATGATCCATTGCTCATTTAGGAGTTTAGAAGGTAAAAGTCAAATTGTCTATGAACACACAAAATACCAACTCCTCTGCAAAGACAGTACTCAGGGGAAAATTTATAGCTCTGGGTGCTTACATCACGATTGAAAAAAACAGAAAATTAACCCCCCAAAATAAGCCCTAAAAAACTCAACAACATAATCAATAAATGGGCTAATGACTTAAAGAGAGACTTCTAAGGGGAAGAAGTAAAGTCAATAGACACACGAAGAGATGTTCAACATATCTGATCATAAAAGAAATGCAAATCTAAACAACATTAAGATTCCACATCACTTTTGTTAGAATTGCCTTTATCAGGAAAACTAACAAAAATACTGGTGGGTATATACTGAAAGGTATCCCTATTACACACTGTTGGTGGAAATGCAAACCTGTTCAACTACTCTGGAAATCAATATGAAAATTCCTTAAAAGACTAAATATATAGCTTCCCTATGACCCAGGAATTCCAGGAATTCCAGTCCTGGACATTTATCCAGTGGACCACAAGCCAAGTCACACCTACTACATCTAGTAGCACAGCTGTGCTCATTATAGCATTGCACACCATACTGAAGATACGTAATCAACCTAGATGCCACTCAGTGGGTGAAATGATAAAGAAAACATGATATATAGATATAGACATAGATAGATAGATAGATAGATAGATAGATAGATAGATAGATAGATAGATAGATAGATACACACACAATGAAATTCTACCCATCCATCAGAAAGAATGATATTGTGCTATTTGTAAAGAAATGGAAACAGCTGGAAAAATTTTATTAGGTGAAATAAGCCAGACTCAAACATACAAAAATACCATGGTTTTCCTCATTTATAGCAAATAAAATGTGCCTATGAAACTGTAAGTACACATACTGAATGATTAAAAATAAATGCAGTGTGTGTGTGTATGCACACTAGGTCATGATAAATTATCTAGAGCTCCACAAATTCACACACTGAGATCAAAGGGAGATACGCATAGGAGTGTCTGACAAAGGCTCAATAGCTATGTGCACATGATCAAATAAAATAATGTTCTATGAAATGAGCTACAATAAAAGGATACAAGAGATATTTGTAGTTAACTATTTTTTCTGGTTTTGTTTTCTTTTTTTCCTGTTTGTATTTGAGAGGGTAATGGTGGGTACAGAAAAGATGGAACAAGATTAAACAAGTACAGCAGGGATACTCACCAAACACTGGAGAATGAACTAAGTATCTTGTCAGTGGGAATGTTAGAGAAAAACAGGGAGAGAATGATGGAAGATGAGACATGATTCAAAAAGAAATGAACTCATTACTCATTATCTGATTCATGTATCTGTCACCCCTCTGTATATTAACTCTACAGCAACAATTTAAAAAGACAGAGAGGGCTAGAAATTTGTGCTAGAGGTAGAGTGCTTGCCTAGCATGCATGATGACCCAGTTTCGAGTCCTCGGTACCACATACATAGAAAAAGCCAGAAATGGTGCTGTGGACCAAGTGGTGTCCTTGAGAACAGTGCTCTCTACAACCTTAGCCATCTTGGCTACTAATGAAGCTGAGATATTAGGAACATGGTTCAAGGCCATCCTCAGAAGGAAATTTCATGAGACTCTATCTTCAATTAACCACTACCATAAATAAAAACCAGAGGAGAGCCGTGGCTTAATTGGGAGAACACCATTTTTTTTTTTTTGCATTTCAACAATTTTATTGAAAGGTACCAACATGAGTTGGTCAGGTGACATCTGCCAACTCAGTTAACACTGATGTTTTCAAAATGTTGAAATGAAGCAGCCCTTTGGGGAAACCGAAAGGTTATCCATAAAGCATGTTGTACAAAAGTTAAGGATAACATACACTGGGTCTTTGGTTTGTTTCTTCAGTGCTCATTTATCCTTAATAGGCCAGAATGGCTAACCGCCATTCTAGGAGCCTCTGCCCTTACTTGTACTATCCTGTCCCTAACACCTCCGACACCTCCTTTCACCCAGAGGCTGACGGGAACAACCCTCACTGGGGAGAACACCATTCTTGAGGAAAATATCTGAGAGCCATAACACTGTCCCAGAGTTCAAGTCCCAGTACTAGCATAAATAATATTTTATATAGAACACAGAAAACAAATTTAGATTTCATATTTAGAAGGAAAGAAGACTTCTGATGATTATGGTTGAAATATAAAAATCTTTCCAAATAGGTATATCCACTGCTATCTTAAAGCAGTTGTACAAAGGCATTTCAGTTCAACATGTGAGTTTATGAGCACAGTGCATCTTGATCAATGTCACCCCTTTCATCATTCTGTCTTCCAAGCCCACTCCTCAACTCAATTTATCTAGTTCTTTATACATTACTCTAATTTCTATTCCATAACATTATTTGATTAAGTTATATGGTATTAAAATATGGTCTAGTCTAAATAAATGAACAAAAATATGTTACTATGAAGAAACAAAGAGTCAAATAAAAAACTTTTATCTGAGGAGCAAAGGGCCTGTGCACATTATAAAACCTGGATGCTTCTCTTCATTGAACTGCAAAATACTCCAGAGTATACAGTGGATCATTGTAGCTCTTTGATACTCTTAGTGTTGTAGAAAGATATTGCTAGACATTGAAATAAATCCTGGTCTTTTATTTAAAACATGGTTGAAAATCACAAGGGATAAGAATACCAGGGACAAACAATCTCAATAGCAGCTTGGCTGAGCCTGGACCTATTCAACAAGTCATTAGCTAGCATACAAAATTATCATCAGTATGGAAAGCTAATGACTCATCTAGATGCCATTTTCTATGAAAGGTTACTCAAGGTTTGTGTGTTGTGGCACACAGCTGTCAAATCCCAGCCAATATGTGTCCAGTGAATAGCACTTTTGTAGGATTGAAAGCAAGGTATGGTATAAACTCACCTTGTCAGACAGATAGAAATATGCCAAACAGTGAGAAAAATATTTCAGCATGTACTATTTCCTGGATCCCTTGAAAGGTCAAAGGCTAATCAAAACCTTGGCTACAAGACATTCATATTTAAGTGACTGAAGTAAAACCATAAAAAATTTAAAAAAGATATGAAGCATTTCTTGAGTGGTGTTAGGATAAGATTAAACCATTTGATAATTTTGTTCCACAAGCCTCTTTGATAAGAGTTGGTAAACATTAAACACTCAGGTAATTTATAAGGAGATGTCAGTTTTTTTTAAATAATGTTATTATAAAGATGATGTACAGGGCCAGGAGTTTGGCCTAGTGATAGAGTGCTTGACTAGCATGCATGAAGACCCAGGTTTGATTCCTCGGTACCACACACATAGAAAAAAGGGCCAGAAGTGTTTCTATGGCTCAAATAGTAGAGAGCTGGTCAAGGACAGTTCTCAGGCCCTGAGTTCAAGCCCCAGGAATGGCAAAAAAGGAAAGAAAAAGATGATGTACAGAGTGGTTGCATTTACATAAGTCATGTAATAAGCATATTTGAACAGCATCACCTTTTCATTAACTGTCTCTCAATTTATCCCTTCAAACTTCATCCTCTAGTTATATAGTTCATTTTCAACATCCAGTCTAGTGAGTACTATTGCTTCAGTTCTTCACTCTATATCCTTTCAGATGTCAGAATTTTTAAAACTAACAACAAATTATACATATATCACACATTGTTTATCAATCCTTCCAGTATACTTCAGATTGAGTCCAAACCTCTGCTACTTTGAATATGCTGTGATAAACATAGCAGGCACACAGAATGATTTACTTCTTTTACATATATACCAACTAGTGGGATTCTGGATCATATGAAAGTACTACACTTAATTTCTACAGAAACCTCCAAATAATTTTTAGCAAGCCCCTTAGCTGGTCATGCTTCTTTACCTGGTACAATGGTCAATCATTTTTAAAAGAATCCCCCTGTTATGAGTAAGTGCAAGTTTCCATAAAACGTATGCTGAGGGCATGGTAATACGAAACACATCCTAAGATATTTCCATGATAGCATATGTACCCTTTCATATTCTGACATTTAAGTAGTAGTGAGAGAGGTTGATGAGTAAGGCCTTCTCAGTATTTTTAGAATCATCCTTTTGAATATGAATGTTGATAATCTCAACTTTCTTTTTTTACATATTTTTATTGGATTTAATAGAAGGGTTAAATGATATTTGCCAGATAGGAGGTGCATTAATTCACATACATCGATACCCTTTCACATGTATTGAACCACATTTCCCTCCCCCCCAACCCCACCTCTCATCTTGTTTTCCCCCCTTCCCTATCCAATTTCAAATAACCAAATAAAATATATCAGGTAACAAAGTGGGATACTGTAACAATATGAGATAACGAAGGGACAGCAAAAGAGATGAGAGATAACAGTACATTAAGGACAACAATCATTCATTATATGGCTTTTGTTTCTATACCCTAGAGGTCCTTTCATTTAGCGTCATACTACATGGCCTTATGTATCAAGGTTTTGCTCTATTGCAAATCTCTGCTAGGAGAGCCCAAGGTTTCTACTGATTATGACAAATGAGGGAAACCATTGAGCCTATGTTCCTTTGAGTCTGGCTTACTTCACTTAATATGATTTTTTTCTAAGTCTTTCCATTTCCTAACAAATGGGGCAGTGTCATTCATTCTGACAGCAGCATAGAATTCCATTGTGTACAAAACCCACATCTTGTTGATCCATTCATCAACTGAGGGACATCTAGGTTGGTTCCATATCTTTCCTATGGTAAATAGTGCTGCAGTGAACATTGTTGTGCTAGTGGATTTGGTATGTACTTGTTTCTGGATGATTGGGTAAATGCCTAGTAGTGGAATTGCTGGGTCATAGGGGAACTATGTGTTTAGTCTTTTGAGGAATTGCCATACTGCTTTCCATAGTGGTTGAACGAGTTTGAACTCCCACCAACAGTGTAGTAGTGATCCCTCCTGGCCACATCCCCTCCAGCATCTGTTGTTATTAGATTTCTTTATCCTGGCCATTCTAACTGGAGTCAGGTGGAATCTTAGAGTTGTTTTGATTTGCATTTCTTTTATGACCAGAGATATTTAGCATTTCCTCATGTGTCTATATTCCATTTTTGTTTCTTCTTCAGAGAGGACTCTCTTTAAGTCTTTGGCCCATCTTTTAATGGGATGGTTGTTACTTTGGAGAGTAGTTTTGGATTGATTCAATTTTTTGAGCTGTTGATATATTTTTGATATGAGGCCTTTTTCCATTGTTTGGTTGGTGAAGATCTTCTCCCACTCTGTAGGCTTCCTGATTAGTTTACTAGCTATGTCCTTTGCCATAAAAAAGCTCTGCAGTTTAATGCAGTCCCACTTATCCAGCCTTTCCCTGATTTGTTTTGATTCTTGGTCCTTATTAAGAAAGGTTTCACTAATGTCAAGGAGGCCTAGTGTATCTCCTATTCCTTCTTGTAAAGTGCTCAGTGTGTCGGCTTTTACCTTGAGGTCTTTGATCCATTTGGAGTTAATTTATTCCAGGGTGAAAAAGAAGGATCGAACTTTAGTTTTCTGCAGGTGATTAACCAGTTCTGCCAACACCACTTGTTGAAGAGGCTGTCTTTCTTCCATTCTATTTTTTTGGATTCCTTGTCAAAGATTATGTGGCCATAGGTATGTGGTTTCATATCTGGGTCTTCAGTTCTATTCAATTGATCTTCAGACCTGTTCTTGTGCCAGTACCAAGCTGTTTTGATGATTATAACTCTGTAATAGAGTCTAAAGTTTGGAATTGAAATTCCTCCAGCGCTGTCCTTTCTGCTAAGAAGTGTTTTTGCTCTACGGGGTCTTTTATTATTCCATATGAAATTTTGGATTGCCTCTTCTATTTCTTTAAAGAATGACATTGGGATGTTGATGGGTATTGCATTGAATTTGTAGATAGCCCTTGGCAAGATTGTCATTTTCACGATGTTGATTCTTCCAATCCAGGAGCAAGGGAGGTTTTTCCATTTCCTCAGTTCTGCTTTAATTTCCTTTTTCAGGGTTTTAAAGTTTTCATCAAAATTGTCCTTTACATTCTTAGTTAAGGTAATTCCTAGGTACTTTATTTTCTTTGAGGCTATTGCAAAAGGAGTTGCTTTCCTGATTGTTGCTTCATTCCTGTCACTGTTGGCGTAGAGGAAGGCAGTTGATTTTTGAGGGTTAATTTTATACCTTGCAACCCTTCCAAAGTTTTGAATCAGCTCAAGGAGCTTGGGAGTAGAGTCTATAAGGTTCTTTAAAAACAGGATCATGTCATCTGCAAAGAGGGATAGTTTTATTTCCTCTTTCCCTATTTGGATCCCATTTATGCTTCCTTCTTGCCTTATTGCACTGGCTAGGAATTCTAATACTATGTTAAAGAGGAGTGGAGAGAGTGGGCACCCTTGTCTCATTCCTGACTTTAGAGGGAATGGCTCCTTTTCGCCATTAAGTATGATACTAGGTGTGTGTTTGTCATAGATTGCCTTTATTATCCTCGGGAATGTTCCATTGATTCTTAGTTTCTCCAGAGCTTTTAGCATAAAGGTGTGTTTGATCTTGTCAAATGCCTTTTCTGCATCTATTGAGACAATCATGTGATTTTTGTCCTTGCTCCTGTTGATGTGTTGAATTATAGTAATTGATTTGTGTATGTTGAACCATCTTTGCCTCCCTGTGATGAATCCTGTTTGATCATAGTGTATAATGCTTTTTTTTTTACCAGTCCTGGGCTTGAGGTCAGGGCCTGAGCACTGTCCTTGGACTTTCTCAAGGCTAGAGCTCTACCACTTGAGCCTTAGCACCACTTCTGGCTTTTTTTCTATGTATGTGGTACCGAGGAATCGAACCCGGGTCTTCATGCATGCTAGGCAAGCACTTTAACCACTAGGCCAAACTCCCGGCCCCATAGTGTATAATTCTTTGATGAGTTGTTGTAAATGGATGGCCAGTATTTTTTTGAGAAGTTTTTCATCTGTGTTCATCAATGAAATAGGTCTATAGTTCTCTTTCTTTGATGAATCTCTATGTGGTTTGGGGATGTGGATTTTACTGGCTTCATAGAATGAGTTTGGTAAAGAACCTTCATTTTCAATTTCGTTAAAGAGCTTGAGGAGTATTGTTGTTAGCTCTGGTTTGAAGACCTTCTAGAATTCAGCTGTGAATCCATCTGGTCCTGGGCTTGTCTTAGGTGGAAGGACTTTTATTTCCATTTCTATTTCAGTGATTGAAATAGACCTGCTTAGTTGGGTTAGTTCTTTTTGGTTAAGTTTGGGTACAATTATATTTGCTAGGAATTCATCCATTTCTTCTTGATTCTCAAATTTGGTGGCATAAAGGTTTGAGAAATATTCCCTCAAGATACTCTGGGTAATTTCTGTAGTGATATTACCATTTTCGTCTGTGATTTTGTTTATTTTGGTACGCTCCCTTACGTTCTTGGTAGGATTTGATGAGAGTCTGTCAATTTTGTTAATTCTTTCAAAGAACCAACTCCTTGTTTTGTTTATTTCTATAGTTTTTTGGATTCCAATTCATTTAATTCTGCTTTGATTTTAATAATTTGCTACCTTCTACTGGGATTAGGGTTGGTTTGTTGCTCTTGTTCCAGGAGCTTAAGGTGACTCATTAAATTGTTGGTTCGCGATTTTTCCAATTTGTTTTTGTAGGTACTCAGAGCTATAAATTTTCCTCTGAGTACTGCCTTTGCTGTGTCCCAAAGGAGCTGGTATTTTGTGTGCTCCTTTTGTTAAATTTCATAAACGGTTGGATTTCTGTTCTGATCTCTTCGATGACCCATTGGTGATTCAACAATGTGTTGTTCAATCTCCATGAGTTACAGGGTTTTCTTTGGTGGAGTTATGTGCTCAGTTCCAATTTGATGCCCTTGTGGTCTGAGAGAGTGCAGGGAATAATTGCAGGGTTTCTGAATCTGTCTAGGTTTTTTTATGGCCTAAAATGTGGTCTATTTTGGAAAATGTTCCATGTGCTGCTGAGAAAAATGTATATTGTGTTTTTGCTGGGTGGAATACTCTGCAGATGTCTGTTAGATCTAGTTTGTCTATATAGTTGTTCAGTTCTAAGTTTTCTCTGTTGAGTTTTTGCCTTGTTGATCTGTCCTTTGGTGAGAGTGGCGTGTTAAAGTCACCAACAATCACTGTGTTTCGATCTATGTATGGTGTTATTGATAGTAAAGTTTGCTTGATGAAGTTCGGGCTCCGGGATTTGGTGTGTAGATATTTAGGATGGTTATGTCCTCCTGGAGGAAAGATCCCTTTAGCAGTATGTAGTAACCTTCTTTGTCTTTTCTCACTAATTTTAGTTTGAAGTCTACTTTATCTGATATGAGGGTGGCAACTCGAGCCTATATATGGGGGCCGTTAGCTTGATTGAGTTTATTCCAACCTCTCATTTTCAAAAGGTGTTTGTTTTTTGGGGTAAGATGTGTCTCTTGAAGACAGCAGAACGATGGATCTTGCTTTTTGATCCAACTACATAATCTATGTCATTTAATTGGAGAGTTAAGTCCATTGATATTGAGCGTCAGGATTTAGAAATATTTATTAGTTCCTGCCATTTTTACAAGCTTTCATTAGGGCCTATCTCTTGATAGTTTTTGTGGTGCATAGATGTTATGAGTTTTAGGTGCCATGTCTTTCTCTGTATTACAATTGTGTTGGTTTTCTATGTGTAGAACATCTTTGAGAATTTTCTGTAATGTTGGTTTTGTTGCTACATAATGTTGAAGCTTTTGCTAGAATGGAATGTTTTTATTGTTCCCTCAGTTGTGAATGAGAGCTTAGCTGGGTACAGTGTTCTTGGTTGGTAGTTACTTGACTTCAGGGCATGACATATATCCTTCCACTCTCTTCTTGCTTGCATGGTCTCTGATGAAAAATCTGGGGTTATTCTGATTGGTTTGCCTTTATAAGTGTTTCTTCTCCCTGGCTGCTTTTAGTATCCTATCTTTGGTCTCTATTGATCCAGTTCAGATTATAATGTGGTGGTGGGATGTCCTTTCTGGTCAGCTCTGTTTAGGGTTCTAAAAGCTTCTTCTATCTGGATGGGCCTGCCTGTCTGGATATTTGGGAAGTTCTCTGAGATGATTCCCTGAAGTATATTTCCAATACCATTGACCTCTTTATCCAGACCCTCCACAATACCAATTAGCCTTAAATTAGGCTTCCTAATTGTATCTTGGACCTTCTATAGCGTTTTCTCATATTTCCTAGATTTGAATTGACTCATTTTCTGTTCTTTCTCTATAAAAACTAAATTATCTTCAACTCCGGATATTCTCTCTTCTGCATTGTCTAACCTGCGATCAAAGCTATCTACTTTATTCTTCACCGGCCTTCTTTTCAATTGCTCATTTTTGATACCTTGCATCTCTTGTTTTAGATCATGTATGGATTTCTTTAGCTCCTTGATTTCCATTTGAGTGTTTGGCTCAGCAGCTTTATTCTCTTTGGATATTTGTTGGAGTTCGGTCACCTTTTTGTTTGTAGATTCTATGAATTCATCCATTTTTCTTTGAAAAACCTTTCTTATGGCCTCCTTTATGGCCTCCTCTTTTTCACTTATTACCTTGTTTATGGTTTTCTCTTGTTTAGCTATGGCTTCCTCCCTTATCTCTTTGTTTATGTTGTCACATTTCTCACTAATGATGTTTATCAGTTGCATTTGTATAGCACTTGGAAGGCTCTCCTCTAGATTTGCCACTGACTGCTCCATTGCCTGTTTATGTTGGGTAGGAGATGCTATTCCTTGATTTGACATTTTTCTTGAGTTTCTTGTTCTGCCCATTTGAAAATGGGAGCAAGATTAATACTAAACCAGATTATAATTTTTCAGATATAACCAAACTAGACGTTTTTAGTTGGCTGACAATAGATGTTCGCTCTTTTAGATTGGTAATATCACTCTCTCTTTGTTTTTGTGCACTTACATACAAATCTAATATAATCACCAATGACCAATTTATGACCAAAACAATAAGCCTCTCAATCCAATCTCTATTGTAGTTAAGTCCCTCTGAACATAGAGTATAATTGAACACCTAGATTCACAGCATTGCTCAACAACCATCAAATGTAAATCCATACATCATCAGAGTTGAAGGATGAACAGAGGACCAGAAATAGAAAAATAATATGAAAGATGACAAAGGAGGTAGGAAAAGAATAATGCAGGAATGTAAGATTATTATAGTAATGAAGAAAAGGTATCGTGTAAGGATAACTGACCTAAGGTGATAGACAGGTAGAGTATTTGAGTAGAAAGTTTAGATGTACTTAGATAAAACTTATGAAAATAAAAGAGTAATAAGAGGAATATGTAGAGAAAAGAGGGAGGTAGATATAGATTTCAATGATACAAATTTTAAAAAAGAATAAAAGAAACAAAACAAGAACAAGAAAACAGAACACATACACACAGAAAAAAAACCAAAACCAAAAACAGAAACAAAAAAAAAGAAAGAAAAACAAACAAACAAAAAAAGAACAGGTGGGGGGGTATTCCTCCCTGTTCTGAGTTCTTACCCAAGAGATACTAGAGTTGAGAACCAGGAGTTTAAAACGCAGGTGACTGTATCAATATGGATATCATTTTTATTCAGACTGTAACCAGAGCTGTCACTGTGTTTCTAGTAACGACCACAGTGGCAGCAGGATTGCGGGAAAAGAGAGGAAAAAAAAGGAATGAATCATAACATTAGAAAAAAAGGTGTAGGTTAAGTGGCAAAGAAAAGAATAAGAACATCTAAAAATCCAAATGAAATGTGGTAGAAGGAAAAAAAATGCTATTCTTCAGTTTTTTTGTGGGGGGGAGGATAGGAAACTTGTGTCTACACTAAATTCGGGATATAAACACTTCACAAACTCTTTTCTCTTGTGATATGGCTTTGTGGTTTTTCGGATCAGATTGCTTGTTTGGTAAAACAAAGCTGAAAGATTTACGGGTGGCTTTGTTTACCAGGTCTGCGGCTGGCACAGGGGATGGACTTCAGCAGCGCTGGGGCCAGATCTCTGGGAAATCCTTTGCCAGTTAGAAAGATGGCGCCGTCTCCAACACCTCTCAGGCTCCAATTGCTTTGGCCCGGTCTTTGCCAGCAGTCAAGATGGCACTGCTCTCAGCTGGAGGGGGACGGGCTCCCTCCCAATGCTGTTCTGCCAGCAGAAGTGGAAAGTTCTCCTCAGAGGTACTCACAAATTGCTGGATTGTCCGTGAAGCTGGCAGGTCCGTGCATGGCCGGGTGTGGGCTCTGGGCTCCACAGGCTATGTATGGCTCTATCTGCAGCTGGAGTTTCTGGGCTGCCGAGAGGCAATCTCTGGGCTATGATTCAGAAGAGCCTTTGTCTCCCTGGCTGCTCCGCGGCTTGCAGGGCTCCATGCTCTCTTCTCCTGAGGGTATTATGCCTTTTTTTTTCTCTCTGCCTGAAATCTCTGTAGTGCTAAAGCTTACTTAGGATCAATTTCTGGCAAAAAAAAAAAAAAACAAAAAACAAAAAAAAATACCTGTCTCCTGCACTGCCAGAACATGAATCTTGGCAGGAGCTCAGTACGTCTCACACTGAACCGCCGCCATCTTCCCCCGATCTCTAATCTCAACTTTCTTATGAGCAAAAGAAATCTACTCCACATTTCCTAGGTGACTACATTTGTATAATAAGAATAGATATAATACATTTTGACTTAGCTATGGATCAATTATGAACCCCATTCATTACTGATTGTAGCAGAATATGCCAAATCACTGTGTACAGTAGGCAGTCCTACCAAATTTAACAAAGTTTTACAAACTACAACAAAATTGGTGGAGTTCGCTGATCATTAATGTCATGTAGACTGTCAAAACATAATTTCCTGGAGAAGTCAAGTGCTTTGATTGATGAGTTGTACTCACAAACTGATATGTGAATTGGAATTTTTTGTATTACTATTTAAAGAGAACGAACTTTTTTTGGGTGAGAGGTCTTAATAAATTATGCTGCTCTCTAGACATTCACACAATGAGATCAAGTGAAGATATTCATAGGAGCAGATCACAAAGGCTCAATAGCTTTGTGCATATGAACATATAAAATAATATTTCTCAAAATGAGCTCAAAGAAATGGAAAAAAGAGATTTTTTGTTGTTATTGCTATTTCTGTGTTTTTTTCTTTTGTCTTGCTTGTTACTTTATTTGTCTTAGGGGGGGTAAGTGAGACAGAAAGTTTGGAGAAAGGGTGGATAAATGTAGCAGAGGTACTCACTAGACACTGTAGAAAATGAACTGTACAACTTGTATGTGGGGGCCAGAGGGAAAAACAGGGAGAGAGGGGGGGGGGGGAGACATAGAGACAGAGAGAGAAAGAGGCAGAGACAGAGAGAGGGAGAGAGAGAGAGACAGAGAGACAAACAGACAGAGACAGACAGACAGACAGAGGGACAGACAGATAGACAGAGAGATAGAGAGAGACAGAGAGAGACAGAGATAAAGAGAGAGACAGAGAGACAGAGACAGAGAGACAGAGAGACATGGTTCAAAAAGAGAAATGTATTCATTACCTGATTATGTAACTGTAATCCCTCTGTACATCACCTCTACAAGAAAAATAATATATTTATGAAAAAAGGGAAAATACAGAATGAATACATCTGGAGTTGCCATATAATCAACATACTGGAATTGTAAATTAAGATACTAATATGTAGAATATAGATATGCATTCTCAAAGGAAGTGAAAGATTTTGGTCCAAAGTAAAGAAATTCTAAAATATGAATTATAGAATATAGGAAACCCAGTGTATCACTTCTCAGTCTTGGCACTACTGCCAATTTAATGGAGACATTGTTTACTTTTGGGGACTACTTACTCATTGTGGAATATTTTGATGTACCTATGATTCTGTTCACCAGGAATCAGTCAACAGCTGTCAAAATAAAAATGTCTCTGGATATTAAAAGTAGAATGAGAATAAAGACTTTAAACCTAGGAGATATTACTTATCTGTCCTTCTAGTCTGATAGTTTCAGACAATCGTTATTTCTTCTCCTAGTCTGAAAGTGACTTGTTTATGCTTCATATTTAGGTAACAAATTGGATAATTGTGTGTGTGCATGTGTGTGGGTATGTGTGTATCTATGTGTGTGTTTGAAGTGGTACTGATGTCTGTAGTTACCTGGTAGAATTAAGTCCACTAATATGTCCAACAGTTGATTTCATATTAGCAGCGATGGTGGGGGAAACTATATCTTGTGTTAATCATCTTCAGCAGGCTAGCTAAATCTCTTCCAAATGGCAGTAGTTGTTCTATGCTCAGAAACAGCAACAAAGAAGAATCTGTATATTTTTATTGTAATTAAAAGAAGGGTTACTTTATATTCGCCAGATAGAAGGTTCATTACTTAATAATCGTATTTCATGATCTGTTTACAAACCATACCTTAACCATGTTGGCAAAAGCTCCTTAGATCACAGTAAAAATATTCAGATTCAAAACACAAATTGCATCATAGATCTTTCTTCCTTAATGGATTAGAATATCCACAAAAATAATATCAGTGCTTCAATGTCTTTTGTATAGTAATTTTGCTTTTTTTTTGTGCTCGTCCTGGAAACAGTCCTGAGCATTTTGTGTTCAAGGCTAGTGTTCTAGTACTTGAGGCACATTTCCACTTCTGGCTTTTTGGTGGTTAATGGGAATCAAGTCTCATGGAATTTCCAGCCTGTGCTTCATTTAAATCACAATCCTTAGAACTTACCTTCCTAGGAAGTACCTAGGATTATAGGTGTGAGCTATGGGCAGCTATCTCCAATTAGATTTTTCATGACAGAGTACAGAAACACCTATATGGCAATAGTATATATCAAAAATAGTTCTGGATAGGGGTGGATATCAGAGGTTAATTATTTGCCACACATACATAAAGCTGTGAGTTTCATCCCAGAACCATATAAATGAGTTTTACAATTATGAAGAATAACTATTGTATTTTATAAAAATTATTATTTTAAGCAAGTCTACCAATATTCTTCAGGGTTTTTTTTTGCCAGTCCTAGGCTTGAGCTCAGGGCCTGAGCACTCTCCTTGGACTTTCTCAGGGTTAGAGCTCTACCACTTGAGCCTCAGCACCACTTCCAGCTTTTTTTTTCTATGTATGTGGTACCGAGGAATTGAACCCGGGTCTTCGTGCATGCTAGGCAAGCACTCTACCACTAGGCAAAACTCCGGGCCCCTATTCTTCAGATTTTTATTAATATAGTACATAGTGATTTTTGTTTTGATATTGAAAGTATGTATCTATTAGGAGTCATATTCCAAAAATATTGAGAAGTAAAAGATAATAATTAAATTTTAGTGCATAATTCTATTTTATCTCACTGAATTGTTACCATAACTTCCTTACATACATTAACAATAGCTATATAAATATTTACATATATTCACTAATTTTAATTCTAAAATTTTTGAAGAGGCCTAGAAGTTGATTCATTCAAATAACACAGTTAGTAGTTAGTTAACTCTGACAGGTATACCTTCTCTCTAGTTCAAGAAAAATTTGTTCTCATGAAGAAAAACTAGAAAAGTAAGTAATTATAGAGATCTTGTAATGCCAATATTTTTTTGCATGCATCACTTATTCCATGTGAGAATCATAGAGCCTCAGAGAAATTATGTCTGGTTGCAGAAAGGATGACTGGATGGTTGATGTGTAGAAAGACTAATGCCAGTTAAAAGCTTCTGATGTATGTGATTGTTCTTCCTTGCCACTGTGTAAAGTCATGGGACTAGTAGTGTTTATGTTGCATGGTGGTCCTGTCAAAAGACAAGGATGAGTGCCTCTGTGAACTTTTCTTACTGTTCCCCAATATTGTTATCTTCCCCTTGGAATATGTTCTTTGATTTGTAACTGAAACCACCTCTAAGCAGATATGTACTACAGCTGAGAGTGGAGGATTGAGAAGACTTTTTGTTTTGCTTAAACTCATTTTTCACCTCATTAAATATACATAACTATATAAATAAATATCATACCATGGGTTATCTTTCATCTGCTGTCACAGAGTCCACTGGGCAGGGCCAGCAATTCCACAAACTTAAGTCCTCTTCAATTTTTCTATGGATTGCTGAAAATCCATTTAACTATTCTTGTATTTTCTTTTACCAGTTCTGGAGCTTGAACTCAGGGCCTGAGCATTCTCCTTGGGGTTTCTCAAGGCTAGAGCTCTACCACTTGAGCCACAGCACCACTGTGGACTTTTTTCTGTGTATGTGGTAGCCAGGACTCAAACCCCGGTCTTCATGCACGCTAGGCAAGCACTCCAACCACAAGACCAAACTCCCAGCCATGTACATCAAATTTTTAATCTGTATTCTGTTCTCCATCCTGTAGAATATCACTACTCTCTTTAGAAAACTTACCTTTAATCCACTTTATGTAAATTAGAGTATTTTAATGTAATTAATGAAAATTTTATGATCTGTTATTGTCTTTGTCAACTTTCTTGTTTTTTTTCCAATAACGTATCATGTTATCTTTAAATTTAGTACTTTAAATTGGTTATTTTTAAGTCCCATTAATCCATGGAGAGGGAAAAAACTACTGTGTGTAATCCTCAATTCACATTTTTCTTAGAATGCTTTCATTAACTTGAAACCTCCTTATGGAGTGTATTTGTGTCCATTTCACAGAAAGCATCCTACACACAGAGTTACAGAAATTTTGTGCTATTTTGATACATAATATCTGTATTTTAATTATCATGAAAAGCAGAAGTGGAGATAAAAAATATTAATCTCTATACATTCAAGTAGTTTCAGTAGTCATAGCATATAAATTCTGAGAAAGTATTAAAATAATTGATTGAAGAAAAAATAAATGTTAAATTGAATGAGCACTTTTAAATATTAGTATGTTAAAGTAAAACTTTTTCATAATCTAAAATGTTATATAAATTGTTATACATTTTAATTAGTTCAATAGAAAGATAATTGGATTTTGAGTTTTCTTTACCATAGATCACTATGAAATATACCTAGCAATTGTTATAAATATTTAATATTTGTAAGGAAAATGACATTTAATAGGTATGAATTTGAGATTCCATATGTTTTATCAGTTCTTCAATTAGTTTGATGTTTAACATGCCTAAAGTCTGCATTTCAAAAATGTAGAATTGTATTTATTTTGCTGAAATTCTTACTATTATATGAGAAAGAGTAAGTATAAATTATGGCATAAATTCTGAGTTTTTGGCATTTGGCCTTCATTTCCTCTTTCAGTACATTAGGTGCACATGACAATATTAATGTTTTCAAATAATTACACATGTTTTTTCTTCATGAGAAATTAATTGATGTGTTCATATATTTTTTTGCCGAATGTGTAGCTTGAAATCTGGGCCTACGTACTGTGCCTGACTTCTTCCATTCAAGGCTAGGATCCATTGCAGCTAGGAATTCAGGCATGAGCAACTGCGCCCAGAAGCTATATGTATTTTTAAATAAAATTAATAGTAAAAAATTTAAAATATTATCTTTGATTATGATCTGAGACCAGCTACAACCAACCTGTTCAACATTGGTAATGAAATTAATACAAAAGTAATTTCCTAGTACAGTTTTAATTATTTTTCCTTCCATTGTTGTTCACTTTCTTTGAGAATTCAAAACTATAATATATTTTCCTGGTGAATTAATTTTAAAATGCTAGAATTTTCATTAGCTTTACTTTTAGCATTTTCCTTTCAAAGAGAAACATCAAGACAGTAACCATTAAATGAAATTAACATTTATATATAATTACAGGCAAAATTATTAATATAGCTATGTGGATAGTAATACCATCCAATAGTTTATTTAAAAGTAGAAACCCATAATTAAGTACTTAGATCAAACTTGGCTTACCTTTACTGACAATGACTCACACAAACTTTAAAGACAGAATATTTATGATTATGTTTAATACATTAAAAACTGTTAATAATTATACTTTGGAATTAATTTACAAGTAATTGAATAACCAAGAGAAAAGTTGGAAAACTAAATATAGGTAAAATCTAATATGCTTGCACTTTTTATTATAATGTGTAGAGGAATTATAGTTATAATTTGCCAGATAGGTGTCTGTAGGTGCATTACTTCTCACACATTGATACCCCTTCTCGTACTTTTGTCCTCATTTCCCTTCACCCACCCAATCCCAATCATTTGTTTCACCTCCTTCCCTTACCTATTTCAAATACACAAATAAATTTATATACAATATTCCAGGTAAACAAAGTCAGATACTGTAACAATATGAGATAACCAAAGGGCAACAAAAAAATAAGACAAATAACATAGTACATTAACAAACAATAATCACACAATATAAAACTCTTGTTTCGATATCCTGGAGACCCTTTCATTTTAGGCTCATACTATATGGCCTTATATGTCTAGAATCTGTGCTATTGTAATCCTCTGCTACAAGAATCCTAGGTGTGTACAAATTATTACAAATGAGGGAAACCCTATGTTCCTTTGGACCACTTAATAAGATTTTTTCCAACTCTTGCCACTTCCTTACAAATGGGATGATGTCATTACTTCTGATGGCAGCATAGAATTCCATTGTGTATAAATATCACATCTTCTTGATCCAATCTTCTACTGAAGGGTGTTTGGAGTGGTTCCATATCTTAGCTATGGTAAGTAGAGCTGCAATGAACATCATTGTGCAAGTGGATATCTACAAATGGAATGCATTACCCATCAATATCCCAAAGTCATTCTTTAAGGAAATAGAAGAAGCAATCCAAAATTTTATATGAAATAATAAAAGACCCTGTATAGCAAAAACAATTCTTAGCAGAAAGAACAACACAGGACGATTTTCAATACCAAATTTTAGATTCTATTAAAGAGCTATAGTAACCAAAACAGCATGGTACTGCCACAAGAACAAGCCTGAGGACCAATGGAACCGAACTGAAGACCCAGAAATCAACCCACAGACCTATGGCCATCTAATCTTCGCTAAGGCAGCAAAAAAAATGGAATGGAAGAAAGACAGCCTCTTCAACCAGTGATGCTGGTAGAATTAGTTAAGCACCTACATAAAACTAAAGTTGGATCCTTCTATGTCAGTCTTCACCAGGATTAATTCCAAATGGATCAAAGAACTCGACGTAAAAGCTGATACGCTGAAATCTTTGCAAGAAGGAATAGGAGATACAGTAGGTCTCCTTGTCATATTTCAAAACTTTATTAATAAGGACCCAGAAACACAACAACTCAGAGAAAGTCTGAGACTGCATTAAACTGCAGAGCTGTATGTCAAAAGACATAGCTAGCAAACTAGAAAGCCTACAGATTGGGAGAAGATCTTCACTAAACATACAACAAAGGCCTCATATCTAAATATATATAAACAACTCAAGAAATTGAATCACTCCAAAACTAATCTCCAAAGAAACATCCATCCCATTAAAAGATGGGCCAAAGACTTAAGGAGAGTCTTCTCTGAAGAGGAAATAAGAATGGCCTATAGACACATGAAGAAATGCTCGACATCTCTGGCCATAAAAGAAATGCAAATCAAAACAACTCTAAGATTCCACCTCACTCCAGGTAGAATGGCCAGGATCAAGAAATCTAACAACAACAGATGCTGGTGGGGATGTGGCCAGGGGGAATCACTGCTACACTTTTGGTGGGAGTGAAAACTTGTTCAACCAATATACAAAGAAGTATATGGCAGTTCCTCAAAAGACTAAACATAGAACTCCCCTATGACCCAGCCATTTCATTACTGGGCATTTACCCATTGGTCCAGAAACAAGGACACACTAAATCCACTAGCACAACAATGTTCATTGCAGCACTATGTTCCTTAGCAAAGATATGGAACCAACCCAGATGTCCACCGGTTGATGATTGGATCACTAAGATGTGATATTTATACACAATGGAATTCTATGCTGCCATCAGAATGAACAGCATCGCAGTATTTGTGAGTTAATGGAAAGACTTGGAAAAAGTCATATTAAGTGAAGTAAGCCAGGCCCAAAGGAAAATAGGCTCAATGGTTTCCCATATCTGTAATAATTAGTACATATCTAAAACTCTCCTAGCAGAGTAGTATAATAGCTCAAATCCTAGATACATAAGGTCTTACAGGATGAGGCCAAATTAATGGACCTCCAGGACATGGAAACAAGGGATTAATTAAAGTGACTGTTACTCTTTATGTATTATGCTTTTCTCTCTTCTTCTGTGCTGCCCTTTGGTTAATCTCATATTGTTACTGTAAACCACTTTGTTACCTGGTAAATTATATAGATGTTTACCTGTTCATTTGAAATATGAGGGGAAAAATGAGGGAAGGGGAGGGAAATGGGGACTAAAACATAAGAAGGGATATCAATATGAGAGAAGTAATGCACCCTCTATCTGGCGAATATAAATGTTATCCCTCTGTATATTGAGATAATAATTAAATATAAGAAATAAATAAATATAAGAAAAGGAGAAAAAAAGAAATGTCCAAAGGAATCTAGTAATGAAGCTATGATATACAGTTCATATTACTATGGAAACTGAGGATGAGTTAAGTCAAATAGTGCAAGGCAAATGTGTACAAAAGACTAAGGTCCTTTCTCAAAAACAAGAAACAAAACAAAAGAGCAAAAAGAGAAAGGAAAGATGAAGGATGAGAGGAAGGGAGGGAGGGAGGAGTGAAGGAAGGAAGGAAGGAAGGAAGAAAGGAAGGAAGGAAGGAAGAAAAGAAGGATTGGAATGTGCTTGCATAGCATGACTAAAGATCTATGTTCAGTTCCTCAGTACCACATAAACAGAAAATGCCTGAAGTAGTACTACGGCTTAAATGGTAGAGTTAGATGTTAAGCTCAAGGACAGTGGCCAGGATCTGAGTTCAAGGTTAGACCTGACAAAATATATAGAAAGGAATGAAGGAAAGAAGACGAAGGAAGGAAGGAAGGAAGGAAGGAAGGAAGGAAGGAAGGAAGGAAGAAAGGAAGGAAAGAAAGATTTGCAAAGCTGAATATCTGCCATATCCCTGATTCAAAAGAAATATTTTTCTTCTTTGCATTATGTGATATGATTTTTTATTTAATAATTTTTATTGTGATTAATAGAAGGGTTACATTATATTCACCATATAGAAGGTTCATTTCTTCACAAACATTGATACCCTTTCTCATGACATGGTCCCCATTTCCCTCCCACCCTCCTCCCGCTTTTCTTGATTTCCCCCTTCCCTACCTAATTTCAAATAACCAATTAAGTACATATAAAATGTATCAAATAACAAGATGAAATATTGTAACAATAAGTATAGGATTTTTTCACATGGTATCTTATACATTTCTTAATTCTGTAAGTAACTTGTCCAGAGTAATTCAGTAAATGATGTTGACTTTTGCCAAAAATTTTGGTTACCTTTATTAAGATTATTACAGAGGCCAGGAGCATGGCCTAGTTATAGAGTGCTTGTCTAGCATGCATGAAGCCCTGGGTTCGATTCCTTGGTAACATATAAACAGAAAAAGCCAGAAGTGGAGATGTGGCTCAAGTGACAGAGCGCTAGCCTTGAGCAAAAGAAGCTCAGGGATAATGAACAGGCCCCAAGTTCAAGCCGCATGAATGACAAAAGAAAAATTTGAAGAAAAAGATAATGACAATCTGGCAGTCATTGGCTTACACCAGTCTGGGCAGAAAAGCCCATGAGACTCTTATCTTCAATAAACTACGGAAACTGTAAGTAGAGGTGCGGCTCAAGTGGTAGAAGTCAAGCCTTGAGCATAGTAGTTCAGGAACAGTGCTCAAGAGCTGAGTTCAAGCTCCAGAAGTAGCATGTACACACACACACACACACACACACACACACACACACACACACACACACACACACATTCGTTTATAATTTTCTTATTTATTCTACTGTCTTTTCATTGTATTTAAATATTAGGCTATGTTAACTGCCTTTTTTTTTTTTTTAGCCAGTCCTGAGTCTTGAGCTCAGGGCCTGAGCACTGTGCTTGGGCTTTCTCAAGGCTAGTGCTCTACCACGTTGGCCACTGTTCCACATCTGTCTGGCATTTTTCTATGTATGTGGTACCAAGGAATTGAACCCATGCCTTTGTGCAAGCTAGGCAAGCACTCAACCCTAGGCCAAACTCCCGGTACCTAAGTATCCTTGTTTTTGTCCTGATCATCATGAATGTTCTTATTATGGGGTAATTCAATTCTAATTGTTAGAATTGGGAGGGATTTCTACATATGTGCCAATTAGGATCTACGGAATTGCAGTTTTCTTTTGGTTTATAGTCATCGGTTTAAATATTAGCACAAAGCTGTCTTTATAAAATGAATGTGGATGCATCGTCTTTATCTCCATTGCTGTGGAGAAGTTAAGCATGATTAATGTACTTTCTACCTTATTATTTGGCAAAAATGACCACTGAAATCAAGAAAAACTGGCCTCTTTGACAAGATTTTTTTATTTAATTGATGTAGTTGTCTTACTCATTATTATTCTCCTATTATTTATTCCTGATTTAATTTTGGTAGGTTGTATGATTCTAGTAACTTCTCTTTTTTCTACATAACAGAAATTGTTGCCAATTTTATTTGCTTAGTTGAAATTATATCAACTTATTCAGTTCTTCAGGTATTGGAGTTGGAACTAAAGCTTCATACATGTTAGCGTGTGCTCTTCTACATTGCCAACTCTTCCAGCCCAATTTACAGACTTTAATTTAGTATTCAATTTTATGTCAAAATGCACAATCTTAACTGTCATTTAATTGACCTATCATACATTTTTTGTCTCTATGCAAAAAATACTACATTATTTATGTGAATCATGGGCATGTTTTTTTATTTCTCTTAGATTTGTTTCACATGGACTGTTTGAATATCTAGCAATTACAGATCTATTATCGTATATTATGTATTAAATATTACAGCTAATTGGAGATAGCAACAATATTTTCTGCTTCTATAAGAATTACTTATTTAACAGAGTACTAGATGAAAAAATCTATGTATAAAGAAAACCTCACTGATACTATGGAAAGTGCAGTGTGTATTTGTGAAGATTGATCTAACTACTTTGTAGTCTCACAGCATATTTTGACCAAGTCAATTCATCCTTGAAAAGCCTAGATCTTCAATACTGACAACTCCTCTATGTCAATGATTCATTTTCAAAATTATCAAACTTTTCTTTGGGAAAATTTGTTCCAAATGCTAAGTTAATTCTCTATGCAGTTTCTTCAACTCTCATATCAGAGAACAGTGACTCATTAACAATATCAGAATATTTGTCATTTACACACTTTTTTCATCATTTTCCATATCCTTATATGTCAAATTAATCATAATGTTCTAAACCCTTAATCTATCAATTCAAGAAACATTTCATGATGCTAATCACATAGAAATTATAATCATTTTATAATTACTCTAAAATTATGCCATTCGAGGTTAAATTCTTACATTTTCATTGAAGTACCAAGTGGATATTTTTTGTAGGTAGGTAAATCCAATAAATGTTGAAGTCTATGTCATGGGACTGTGAAAGCCATAAAATTCGCATATCTTTCTATGTGGGAGAATTAAACAATGAAGTAAGTTGTTAAGGAAAATGCTGTGTAGCTCAATTATATATTCTGTTACTTGTCACGTCTTATGAATCACTCTGAATATTTTCCCTTACATCTTTAAGGCATTCATTTAAAATTTGCTTAAACCTGGTATTGCAAAATGTATTTGTGATATGTTAACTATTTGTTTTTATCAGTTGTGGATCATGAACTGAGGGCCTGAGCAATGTGTTTGAGCTTTTTTTGCTCTAGGCTCACACTCTAACACTTTGAGTCTCAGAGCCCTGTTGTTTCCCTGTTGTTAATTAGAGATAAAAGTTTCACACTCTTTTCTTTTTCTTTATTGTGATGTATACAGGGGTTACAGTTATATTTGCCAGGTAGTAGGTGCATTACTTCTCCCACATTGATACCCCTTCTCATGTTTTTGTCCCCATTTCACTCCCCACACCCCTCACAATCATCATGCATTCCCCCCTTCCCTTTCCTATTTCAAATAAACAAAGAAACGTATATACAATATGCCAGGTAACAAAGACAGATACTGTAAAACAATATGAGATTAACCAAAGGGCAACAAAGGAAAAGAGATATTACATAGTACATTAAGAACAATAATCACACAATATAAAGCTCTTGTTTCCATATCCTGGAGATCCTTGCATCTAGCCTCATCCTTTATGGCCTTATTTATCTAGATTTTGTGATATTGTAATCCTCTGCTAGGGAGATGCTCCTCAGTAGATGATTGGATCAAGAAGATGTGGTATTTACACACAATGGAATTCTATGCTGCCATCAGAAAGAATGGCATCACTCCATTTGTAAAGAAATGGAAAGACTTGGAAAAACTCATATTAAGAGAAGTAAGCCAGACCTGAATGAACATAGGCTCAGTGGTTTCCCTCATTTGTAATAATTAGTTCACACATTTTCTGCCTATGCTGGCTTAAACTGTGATCCTCAGATCTCATTGTGCTGAGTGGCTAGGATTACAGGCATGAGTCATCAGCGCCCATCATATTTATTTATTAATAATGTTAATATTGTTACTATTTAAAATATATGTTAAATGCCTACTTTATGTTAGATAGCTCTTCTGATTTCATATAAACCTTTGTGATATAGAAAAATAATTTGACTCATTCATAAAACAATGGTAAATATTTCTAAAACCAAGGAATATAAAAAAGGATATATCATATATTGAATAAAAAATATGTTCCAAAATCATTTTTATCTGTGCTTGCCAAACATAAGGAGCAATATCACTGATATCTAAACATTTGTGATATCCTTAGTGGTTCAATTTTAAAGTTTCAGGTATTTGCTATTCAATGCATTATCCCCATACAGAAGCATTTACAATGATGGCACAGCACAATTTCTTAAGGGTTAATTTAGCTAAACCTCCTATCAATTCTTGAGATGTACACTAATGGTTTTGATTTTACAGGTGAAAATTTTAAGACAGATAATTATTTAATTTTTCTGTGTTCACTTATCTTCCTAGTAGTGTAACCAAGATTTCAATCTAAATGTGTTTCATTTAGAAGTCTATGCCCTAACCAATATAGATCACTTCTCTGTAACTGTTATAAAACTCCAAATATCTTGTTTAATCAGTGAAAATTTGTTCATTAGTTAAGCTTTATTTACGTATATACCTATCTATCTTCTATTTATCATCTATCTATCTATCTATCTATCTATTTTGGTTGGTCAGGGGGTTGGAACTCTTGATCTGGACACTGTCCCTGAGCTCTTCAGCTCAAGGTTAGTGCTTTAATTCTTGAGCCTCAACACAACTTCCAGATTTTCTGGTGTTTAATTGGAGATAAGAGTCTTATAGACTTTTGTGCCCAGGCTGGCTTTGAACTATGATCCTCAGATCTCAGGCTCCTGGGTAGCAAGGATTATAGCCAAGAGGAACGTGCACCAGGCTTTTTTTAAAAAAAATGTTATTTTTTGCCAGTCCTGGGGCTTGAACTCATGTTCTAGGCACTGTCCTTGTGCTTTTTCAAGGCTAGAGATCTACCTCAAGGCTTGAGCCACAGCACCACTTCCAGGTTTTTTTGTGTATGTGATACTCAGGAATCCATCCCAGGGCTTCAAGCATTCTAGGCAAGCACTCTTCCAATAGGTCACACTCCTGAACTAGTTAAACTTTATTTTTAAAGGTAAAAATAATGCTACATCGAATTAGAAAACTAATCACTATGTACAGACAATCCTTTCTTCAATATTCCCCCTGCTTCTACATTACTATAGCAAAACTGAGGAAGATAGAAGTGAATTTACAAATGTAGTTGTGTAACTTATCATCCAAGATCATATTTAACCTTAAAGTCAAAAGAAATGCATGATAATATTTTGGTTACTTAGATTATTAATGATAAAGTAGCTCAGAAACTTTCTAAAAATATAATGTTATCTTAGGTCCAATATACTACAATGATTCAAATTCTTTATAATTGTGTCTGTTCGCATTTTACAGGTAATGGCTGTATTTAAACACTCCGGTAAATTATGTAGAAATTGTGTTTGTTATCTTTCTAAGTAGATCTTTCTAAGTATAGTAGTTATAATACAATTATATAGATAGTTAAAATAATCAGATCCTGCAATCTGAAAATTACCTTCTCGATGCAATCAAATCTAGATGAAATAAAGGTGTGTATTTCTGAAAACCTGTTATAATTATCTGTATTAATTGAAATGTTTAAAGTGTAAGATAACTACATTTTCATTGCATATTGGATATTTCACAATCAAGTACATTTGACATATCTAAATTGGCCACCTTAAAATAAGCATTTCAAGGTGATAATTTTTAGTGTGAAAATGAGGGATTGGTGAGTTTATAGTATCTAATTAGTAGGAAAGCAATTCAAACAATCTACTTGAAACAGGAATATAGAATCAGTTAACCACTGGGGTGCTAATTAAATTAACACAATTTAAGTGTCATGAGAAAGCACACATAAAACTTTAAAACAGTGATTATATCAAGCTTGCATTTCCTGACTTGAAACCACTGTTACATATGTCTGTAGTTTCTCTTAAGATAAGACATACTTATTTAAAAATAAATTTCCAGAGACATCAGCAAAAAATAGGAAAATAAGTAATTGCAAAAGCCCATTCTGCAAGGAAAACATGGGTTTAATCTTGTATATGATCATAATTTCCTTACAACTCTTGAAAATAATCAAAGTTTACAGCAAGGAACTGAATATGAATTCAAATCCAATCAAACTTTAATCTTTTTAAGGATATTTTGTTACCATTTTACTGACTATATGCTCATATATTTATGCTCACATATTATATATATATGTATGGTAGAGGAAAATATAAATGAAAATATGGTCTGGGCAAATACTTCTATATAACCCTTAAGTACAAGAAACATAAACAAACATAAACTATCAGAAGACACCAAATGAAAACAGCATTTGAATTACAAAACAATACATAAAGTGAAAAAACATAGATTTGAAAAATATTTGCAAGTAATACATCTGGTAAAGTTCTAATATCTAAAATATATGAAGATTTCAGTAATAGTGAGAAAGTAAGTATTCTAGTTTAAATGTGGTTAAAAATCCTCTTCAGTGAAGACATTGAAACATCCCAATGGAAATATAAACATGCTAATCATCACTGACCATGAGGGGAAAGTAAAATAAAAGCAAAATGAGCTAGATGCAAGGTGGCTCATGCCTGAAAACCAAGGCATGCAGAGGCTAAGACTTGAAAATCATGAGTTAAAGCCAGCATGACCAGAAAAATCTGTGAGAGCCAACTTTCAATTAACTAGCAAAACAATGGATTGGAGGCATAGTTCAACTGGTAGAAAGTTACCCATCAGCAAGCGAGTCAATTGGCAAACAAATGAAAGACAATAAAATGACAAAAAATATTGCAATGAATATAGTGAGATATTTAACCACACATATTACATTAGCTATTATCATATGACAAATGATAAATTTTAGCAGCAATGTATATGGGGGAAAGAAATTTCTGTGTACTGATGCTCAGAATATAAACAAGGTATAATAGTAAACACCATAGACTTTCCTCAGACATTTAGAAAAAGAACTTCCGTATGATCTACAAATTTTACCTATCAATATCTTTCTAAAATCACTGAAATTAGTTTGCCAATGGAATTTGCATTCCCATATCACACTCACAACTGAGATGTGAAAACAATCCAGGGACATTAGTAAATATGTTGACACACATATAGATATACTACACACACAGAGTTGAATGTTGATTAGCTTTTTGAGTTTTTAAAATATTTTATTTTCTTTAAGTAGTTATACAAAGGAGTTGCCACTCAAACAGCAGTTTATGAATACAGTGCCTCTTGATCAATGTCACCCCTTTCAACATTCATACCCACCTCTCTTACCTTACTCTTTCCCTCACTTTTCTCAAATTTTAGGACATGAATTGAATTTTTGCCATTTAATAAAACGATTTATGTATACAATATATTTTGATCTGTGTCATTTCTTCAGCCTCTTCACCTCCTTCAGCACAACCTTTCCCTTATTTTTTCAGTTCTGTGGCATATGTAAGGAATTCTTTCCTGAATTCTACTCATTTCCGTAATTCATTATTCTACCCCTTCCACTGACTCCTGTTTTCATGTACCCATTTCCTGGCACTAATTTTGTTGGGCTTTGCATTAATCTTTCTAAATAATTATACGATTTGTACTCTCCATTGAGTCTATTACACTTCACTTAATTCAAATATAGCCTCTTGAACACTGCCCAGTGTATTTACTTCCACATTTCAAAACAAGTAAATCTTGTCAGTGTGACAACATGGATGAATTTGAATGATACTGTAGATGAAGTAAACCACACAGAGAGGTACACAAAGACTAAACTGGAAAAACAAAAGCATAAACAAACAGAGCCTGTTCTTTCTTCTGTGGCAAAACTGAAAATGTTCAACTTGTAGAAGTATAAATTGAGTTAATCAAAGATATTGATTAAAGAAAATAAAATTTCACTTAGACTGGAATAGAATATCTGTAGGGAATATTGTACAGAAAGTTCACTATAGTAAGGCAAATGTTTTATATTGACAGATCGATACATTAGCAGGTTTTAAACATTCAAAGAGTAGAGAAATTTGTTGATTTGATTTAGGTAACATAAATTATAAAAATGCATCAAAATATAACATTGTGCAATATAAATTCATTTAATTTCAATCTGTCAGCTAAAAATTTAAGGTGCATGTCACTTTGTACTTTATTAAACACGAAAAACTATATTTATGTTCTTACTTCAGGCAATTGCAGCCGATTTGAAATATTGCCAAGCAATATTAATAATTCCCATTTTAGTTGTTTTATGTTCCTTCTCATATTCTTCTCCAGTTCCACTTGTCAAAAAAAGAAAAACTTTGTTTTCTCCTGATTTTCCTTTCTTATTCTGGTAAACTGGTAGAACATTCAGGGTTTTTTTTTTTTTACTAACTTTACATCATATCCACTTAAGAAAATAAAAATTAAAAAATTAGACTCATAAGTGTGAAAGAGAAAAAAGAGTGACATAATGGTACTTTATGTAACCAAAATATTTTTATAGATATTATGTGCTGTAAACTATGTACTAATCAATTCCCCACTTTTCAATGATATTGGAGTTTTTGGGTGTTGAGAATGGATCAGAAAGAGGAAAACCATAACAAATGTAAAACTGTATTTTCTAGTAAGACACTAATGTGGGATGATCTTACTTGAGGTGAGTGTTTTGGTGAGATAAACTAAAATTTAGAACTTTGGCAAAACATTTGACAGACATTTATTTTCTGGCTATCCATATTTTGTAAAAATGGTGCTAAGGAATATCTTAAGAGAATCAAGGTAATGCAATATAAATCAGCTGATGATGGGCAGATATCTGAAGAAATTCTAAGATATCCAGAAATAAAGATAAAGACTATGCATATGTATTGCTACTTATAAAAAGGAGATAAGAATTATTTTATGAAATAAATCATCATTAGGAGATGATAGTTTTAACATTGTCTACTTAAGAAATAAGAAATGAACTAAAAGTTCAAAGAGTTTTGAAACTGTTCATGAATCACATACACGAATTTCACTTGAAAGTACCAGAAAAAGGGAGTTATGTATACTAATAATTTAGGCATGATATTCAAAATCACAAATGGGAAACAAATTGGTATATCACTTGTAGATAAAAGTGAAGACAAGAATGGTATAGTATAATTTTGGTAATTTTGATGACTGTATGATAAATAACATGAAAACTTCAGATTTAATTAAATTAAACTTTCTCCTTCACATCTGTGGTATTCTCAGATACTTTTTAGACTTCTCTATGTTTAAAATTGGAAGTGCTGTTAACTCATATCCACCAATTAAACTGTGAGTACTAGAAATGAAGGACATTTAGATTCATTTTGGTATTATAAAGAAGAATTTATAATAATGAATAGACTTATACTGTTCAGTATATTTCACTAAATCCAAGGACTTGAATTTATAGAAAATAAGATGGAATTTGTTATAGCAAGATGTTTATTTTCTTGATGAACTGTAACTGACTATTTGGTGCTTGGAAGTAATGCATAATGGTTTGATAAGTTCAATCATCTTTTATCTGCTGTGTCAGTTTTTCTTGTTCTGGGCAGTAATAGTTAAAATTTTGGAAAATATGTCTTATTATTTCAAGTTCAATTGTACTATATCAATGCAGAGGAATTGGATATGGGATATGCTGAGGCAGAATAAAATGTAAGTGAAGACGGTCTATGAAGCCAAATCATGTTTTATTTTGCTTTATTTCAATTTGTAATTGCTACAACATGTTTTTCAAACTTGATAAAATGGATTACAAGTTCAGAGAATATGAATGATTATTTAGAAAATTGAAGGAGAAAGACATCCCATCGAATCCTTTTGATTGTAAGATCAGATATGTATTTCCTGCCTAT
Organism: Megascapheus bottae; assembly: GCF_031878675.1. Taxonomy (NCBI): domain Eukaryota; kingdom Metazoa; phylum Chordata; class Mammalia; order Rodentia; family Geomyidae; genus Megascapheus; species Megascapheus bottae. Next base: position 86,275,180 of record NC_143547.1, read on the forward strand.
CACTAAAATGTTACTATTGAGATACGTGATCATGATAAAAGAACAAGATTTCCATCTCAGAACAGAATTTTAATCTTTCACTGTTTACAAAATACTAATCTACTTTTTGTACATTCAACTAACAGTTGGCTCAGTTATCCAACTTGAGCCCATCATGTTTTAAAAGAAAGAACAGCACCTTAAGCATTTAACTAAAGACCCTATGACTTCGGTTTTACCACGATGTCTTCTATTTGACACGGAAAGGATATAAGTACATACATTCTAACAGGAGAAATAGTAAAATGAGATGAAAAATTCAAATATGTTACAAAATAATAGTAAGTGATAATAATACTGATAGGATATATTTGCCCTTATAGAATACCTGGAAGACATATAGAGTAGAAAAATAGTTGTGTGAACAATCTAAAATCTCTTTCCCTTCAACATTATTATCTTGAGCTAGGAACAATGCTTATTTCTTCCTGAGAATAGCTAAAAATGATCCATAATAACTGTACTGTGGAAACCTAAAAAACTGACAAACTTTGGTTAATATGCAATGTACACTTCTTAAATTATGTTATTGAATTCAAGGAGGTAAGCAATTTCAAAGAAATGAAATGTACATAAGATCCACAAAATGTATAGTCTAATTGTTAAATTTCTGCCAAATACTAAGGCATACTGTTAAAATGATAATATTATCATAATTTAACATTTGCTCAATATTGTTTTAGGCAAGGATCTCTAGAATAATTCTTATTTTTTCTGTATTATACCATAGGCAGGTAATATTTTTAATACTTATTTTGGGAAAGTTATTGTGATCCACATGCATACAAAGTCAGATTTATTACCATTAGTATTGTACTTCATTTTGATTGATAAACACATGGCTTGTTGTGTTTTTAGATAGATAATGTGCACTAAAAAAGGATGTAGGTGGTTAGATAGTTATTTTGTCTGCCTTTTACTCACTGTACTTATTCACTACTCCATGCAAGTGAATAGAGTAAGTCTATTCACTTAGTATTGCCATAACATTAATGTTTATTATCTAGTTTTGCATTATATTTGGCTTAAGATATAATGAGGGATATTTTGAAGTCTTGTGATTATTGTGTTGATTTAGAATAAATTATTCAACTTTGTATGGTGGTGGGATGAAGAGAGGTATTAAGAAGAAGAAAAGGCCCTATCAGGGAAAGAGAAAAACCAAAAAGCACTGCTTTATTGCACAAAAATAAACTTTTATTACTCCAGTTGAAAAAAAATGAATTAAGATGAAATTTCTTATGACTGAAAGGTTGCTAAAAAACTCTGGTAGAGAAATGATAAGACATCAAATATAATAGCTCTTGGTCTTCGTGTCATTTGGTCTTTTGAGTTAGCCCATAAGTTTAACTTTAGTTTATTTTATAATTCTTTTGTGTTATTTATAATGAAAAACATTATTAACTTAAATGATGTACATTAAGCCTAAGAAATATGATTCGTTGTTGAAAATATGTTTTATTAGATAAAAAGTTGTTACAAGTGGAAATGAATAGCATTGATGTAGAATAAACTACATATTTGTTCTTCTATTTGTTAGAATAGCTAAAATAGAAAATACAATTGGAATTGTTCCTTACAGAAGTTAACAGAAGAATATTCATTTCACATAAATTGTTTCATCATCAGTTTGTCTTAGGTTAGCAAATGTTCATAGGTAGACTAAAGAAGTAGAATTTATGAAAAAGAAAATTAGATTAATTTAACAGATGTATGTTAAACCATAGATGAATTAGTTCATAACTTTTCTGTATAAGTTCAAGCAGTATATATACAAATTTATATAAATAGATTTTACTTGTTTTTCTGGGAATTCAACTCAAGGCCTTGAACTTGTGTTAGGCAGGTGCTCTACCATTTGAACAACACCTACAGCCAAATCACGAGTTTTGAGAATATTTCACAAACAGGTAGATCTACAGAACTCTTGGATTGATGTAAAATAATTTCTAAAAGTAAAGAATAAGTTTGAACTAATGTTTTCTTCAGTCTCACATATTGGAACTCAAACTGAATCTGCAGGCCATCTTCAGGAGTACAATAATATGGAAATGTTAAATAATTTTGCTTCACCCAGTTAAGCTCTGAGATACAACTCATTTTTGGTAGTATTACTGGGTTAGGGAGGAGAATACTTCTCGTTTCTCCAGCTGATTATTCTGGACATTAAATTATTCCAACTGTGTATGGGAAATTGAATAGTTTATTCTAGAAAAAAGAAAAATCAAGACAGCTCTTATCATTGCTTTTATTAGTATATATACATATATATAAATTTAACTAATTAAAATGTGTTAGTCTGCTTTCCGTCATTGTAACAAAATCTGAGAAAAATCATTTTGAAGAAGGAAACACTTACTGTAACAGTTTCAGAGATTTCAGTAAAAATTGTTTAGTCATTTGATCAAGTTATCTTATACAGTGAAAATTCATTCTTCATAGACAGATAATCTCAAATATTTTGTGTTTCCTTAATTTTATCTTACAATGTAATTATTTATATTCATGTATTTAATTACACACTAGGTCTAGGGCTTGAACTCCAGCATCTCCCTTTCTTATGTTCTTTACAATTGGTGTCCTATTACTTGAGTCATGCCTTCAATGCAGCATTTTACTGGTCAAGTGGAAACAGAATTTCTTAGAATTTGCTTCCTGGTCTGTCTTGAAACTATTATCCTCCAGGTTCATAATGTCTAGTAGCTAGGAATGAGATGTTGGCAATCAAAAACATCATTGTTCAAGATAAAATAAAACCAACAGGAGAAAACTGATGTATATATCTGAAACATAAAGTTTAAAAAGACAAAGCATCACAGGCAATACAAATAATAAGCAATTACAATCATGGAATACATTTTTGTTAAGGTTTTCTGATAAAATTGTGTGGACAGTTTGATGGATAGACAGTAATCATCATACATGTACTGTAAATATGATATATTATATACATAAAAGTTGATTTCTTATTAATTTAGGAAATAAGATTTCCATTAAAGATCATTATGACTATTTCCATCAAATAAGACAATAATTTCTATAACATACAAATTTATTTCATGGATTTTACCAATAATAATGCATTTGAATCCATTTAAATCTTCATAAATTTTTGTTGGTCATGGGACTTGAACTCTGAGGCCTGGGCATTGTCCTTGAGCTCTTCAGCTCAAGGCTACAGCCCTACTCTTGGGCCACAGCACCACTTCCTGTTTTCTGATGGTTAATTGCAGATAAGAGTTTCATGAACTTTTGTGCCCAGGTTGGATTGAACTATGATTCTCAGATCTCAGCTTCCTGAGTAGCTCGAATTATAGGCATGAATGACATTTATCCCATGGAAACATAATGTATAGAATGTGAAAATATATGTGTAGCATTAATTCATAATCCTTATATATCATAATCCCTGGTTAAATATTTAACATTATCATTGACAAAAACCTTACTTATTAGCAATTTTATTAGAATATTAGAGAGTTTTAGTTATGGTTGTGTTCATATATTTTATGTGTAAAATAGATTATTTCCTACCATAGGCCAAGACAAAACATCCTTGAAAGCTATTAGCCCAGGCTTTGAAAGCCATTTCTATCACAAATGGGGAAATGTGACTTTAATATGAAGCAAAAAATGGTGTCACAGATAATTAGGTAATATTTGAGGCCATAGGCCTGTTATGATCTCCATTCCATCATGGTTTACAATTCCATCCATATTCTAGAAAATGACAAAAATAACTTTTTTTCCTTTCTATCTTACTTGCATCTCTTTTTTCTCTTTTCTTTCTCACTACTTCCTTCCTTCTCTATTCTTCTTCTTCTTCTTCTTCTTCTTCTTCTTCTTCTTCTTCTTCTTTTCTCTTTTCTTCTTTCTTTCTTCTTTCTTTCGTGCCATTCTTGGGGTGTGATTTCCAGGACTTGAGAGCTAGCAGTCACTGACTGAGCATTCATGCTCAATACAAGCATTCTATCATTTCAGTTAAAGTCCCACTTCCAACTTTTTGTTGTTATTTGTAGAGAAGAATCTCATTGACTTTCCTGCCCAGGCTGGTTTTGAAACACACACTTCAAATCTCAGCATCTTGATCAGCTTGGATTATAGGGGTGAGCAAACAGCCCCTATTCAAAAATTTTTTTGTTTTTTATTTTTATTTCCATCCCGTGGCTTGAACTCTGGGCCTGGGCACTGTCCCTGAGCTCGTCAGCTCAAGACTACCACACTGGATTCCCAGGAGATCCGTGGAAGTTGGCAGCAGTTCAGTGTGAGTCTTTCTGAGCTCTCACCAAGCTACCATTTCTAGCATTGCAGGGGAATGTTCATACCCAAAGATTGATCCAAAGTAAGCTTTAGCACCACAGAGATCTCAGTCAGAGAGGAGAAAGGCAGGAAACCAGCACAAGAAGACAGCATGGAGCAGCACCAGCTGCTAGGAGCTGCAGCAGAGACAAAGCCTGCCTCCGACATCCGAGCGGACAGCACTTCTTGGCAGCGCAGGCCTGCCGGCTCCAGACAGAGCCAGACAGAGCCTGCACAAGCACAGAGCCTTCACCCAGCCATGGTGCGGACCTGCCAGCTTCATGGAACCAGAAAATCCAGCAATTTGTGTGTAACTCCACTTCTGCTCATGGAATGCCATTGGAAAGGAATCCCCTCCCCAATCAGCTGAGAGCAACGCCATCTTACTGCTGACAAAAATCCGGCCAAACAAACTAGATAGAGCCTGAGTAGTGGGGCTGGCAGTGCCATCATTCAAAAGGGCAAAGGATTTCCCAGAGGCAGCTTAGCCGATGTCTACCCCTGGCGCTAGTGCAAGTTCCTCCCCCTGGGAGGTCCACAGTCCTGGTAAATAAAGCCGCTCCTGACTCAACCAGATATTTTTTTTTCTGCCCAATCAAGCAAACTGATCACTAAAGCCAAATCACAAGACAAAAAGACATTTTGAAGGGTTTGGATCCTGAATTAGTGGAGACTCAACTTTCCTATTTCATCACCACACCCCCCAAAAACACAAACTGAAGAATAACCTTTTTTCTTTCTTTTTTTCTTCTTTCTTTTTCCCCTTTTTTCTACCCTTTTTCATTTGCATTTTTATGTGCTCTTATTTTTTTGCCATTTTACCTCCACTTTTTTGTTTTAATGGTATGATTCTTTCCTTCCCTCCCCACCCCCCACACTTTCCTTCTGTCATTGTGGTCATTCCTAGAAACATAGTGACAACACTGGGTACAGACCGAATACAAATGATATTTTTATTCATAAAGTCACCTGCTTTTTAATCTCTGGGTTCTTAGCCCTAGTATTTCTTGTCTAAGAACTCACAATTGTGTGGGATCTCACCCCACCTTTTTTTATTCTTTTTTGTTGTTGTTGCTTATTTTTACTTTTTAAAATTTTTGTCATTGAACGCTCCTGTATATACCTTCCTCTTTTCTCTGTATATTCTTATTGCTATTCTTATTTTCATAAGTTTTATCGTATTTTTTCTAAATTTTCTACTCAACTGTTTTACTTTTTATCACCTTAGGTCAGTTATCCTTATGCTACACCTTTTCTTCATTACTATATTAATCTTAAACTCCTACATTACTCTTTTTTTTACCTTCCCTCTTGTATTTCATACTATTTTTCTATATCTGGTCCTCTATTCATCCTTCAACTTTTATAATGCATGGATGTATAGTTGATGGTTGTTGGTTGTTGAGCAATACTATATATCTAGGTGTTCAATTATACTGTAGGTCCAGAGGGACTTAAATAAAATAGAGATTGGATTGAGAGGTTTATTTTTGTAGTCATGAAATAGTGATCGGTGGTGGTATTAGATTTGTCTGTAAGTGTACAAAAACAGTGAGAGAGTGATAATACCAATCTAAAATTGTGAACATCTATGATCTGATCAGCTAAATAGCTCTAGGTTGGTATAGCTTAAAAATTGTAATCTTGTGCAGTACCAAAATTGCTCCAGTTTTCAAATGTGCAGAACAAGAAACTCAAGAAAAATGGCAAATCAAGGAATAGCATCTCTCACCCAATATAAACAGGCAATAAAGCAGTCAATGGCAAAATTAGAGGAGAGACCTCTAAATGCTATACAAATGCAATTGATAAACATGATTAATAAAAAATTTAAAAACATACAGAAAGAGATTGTTGAGTTACCAATGGGTTATCCAGGAGATAAAAAGAGAAATCAACAGTTTATGAAATTTAACAAAAAGGAGCACAAAAATACCACCTCCTTTGGGATACAGCAAAGGCAGTACTCAGAGGAAAATTTATATCTCTGAGTGCCTAAATTAACAAATTGGAGAAATTGCAAAAAACAATTTAATCTCGCACCGTAAGCTCTTGGAAAAAGAGCAACAAACCAACCGTAATCCCAGTAGAAGGAAGCAAATTATTAAATTCAAAGCAGTATTAAATGAATTGGAGTTTAAAAAATGTAGAAAGAATCAACAAAACCAGAAGTTGGTTCTTTGAAAAAATTAACAAAATTGACAGACCCTTAGCAAATCTTACCAAAAAAGAATGGAGCACACCCAAATAAACAAAATCACAGATGAGAATGGTAATATCACAACAGAAATTACCAACATCCAGAGCATTATGAGGGAATAATTTTCAAATCTTTATAATAACAAACTTGAGAATATAGAAGAAATGGATGAACTTCTAGCCAATATTAACATACACAAACTGAACCAAGAAGACCTAATCCAACTAAACACACTTATTTCCAGCACTGAAATAGAAATGTCAATAAGAGAACTTCCATCCAAAAAAAGCCCAGGGCCAGATGGATTCACAGCTGAATTCCATAAGGCCTTCAAAGTAGAGCTCACACCAATACTCCTCAAGCTCTTCAACCAAATTGAAAATGAAGACCCTTTGCCAAACTCATTTCTGCGAAGCCACTATAACGCTCATCCCCAAACCAGACAGAGATCCATCTAACAAAGAGAACTTCAGACCCATACTGGCCAACTCATCAAAAAAATTATGCACTATGACCAAACAGAATTCATCACAGGGATGCAAAGCTGGTTCAACATATGCAAATCAATTAATATAATTCAACACATAAACAGGAACAAGGACAAGAATCACATGATTGTCTCAATAGATGCAGGAAAGGCATTTGACAAGATGCAATAACCCCTTATGCTAAAAGCTCTGGAGAAACTAGGAATCCATGGAACATTCCTGAGTATAATAAAGGCTGTGTATGACAAACCCACAGCTAGAATTATACTTAATGGCGAAAGGCTAAAGCCATTCCCTCTAAAATCAAGAATGAGACAATGATGTCCACTCTCTCCACTCCTCTTGTACATAGTATTAGAATTCCTAGCCAGAACAATAAGACAAGAAGCAAGCATAAAGGGGAACCAAACAGGGAAAAAGGAAGTGAAAATTTCCGCCTTTGCAGATGACATGATTCTATAGTTACAGAACTATATACACTCCAGTCCCAAGCTGCTTGAGCTAATGCAAAACTTCGGGAAGGTAACAGGGTATAAAATTAACCCCAAAACATCAACGGCCTTCCTATAAGACAACAATGAGAGGAATGAGGCAACAATCAGGAAAACAACTCCTTTTGCAATACCCTCAAAGAAAATAAAGTACCTAGGAGTTAACTAAGAATGCAAAGGAATTTTTGATGAAAAATTTAAAACCCTGAAAAAGAAAATTAAAGCAGAATTGACAAAATGGAAAAACCTCCCATACTCCTGGATTAAAAGAATTAACATCGTGAAAATGGAAATCTTGCAAAGGGCTATCTACAAAATCATCGCAATACCCATCAATATCCCAATGTCATTCTTTCAAGAAATAGCAGAAGCAATCAAAAATTTCATATGGAATAATAAAAGACCCCATATAGAAAAAACAATTCTTAGCAGAAAGAACAGAACAGGTGGAATTTCAATACCAGACTTTAGACTCAATTACAGAGCTATAGTGACCAAAACCGCTTGGTACTGGCACAAGAACAGGTTTGAAGAACAACTTAATAGAACTGAGGACCCAGATATTAATCCACAAACATCTTGCCCCATAATCCTTGATAAGGGTGCCAAAAATAAAATGGAAGAAAGACAGCCTCTTCAACAAGTGGTGCTGGCCAAAATGGTTAAACAACTGCACAAAACTGAAGTTGGATCCTTCTTTGTTACCCTGCACCAGGATTAATTTCAAATGGATCAAAGATCTCAAGGTAAAAGCAGATTCACTGAAAACTTTTCAAAAAAGAATCAGAGATACACTAGGTCTCCTAAGCACAGGTTGAAACTTTCTTAATAAAGACCAGAAAACACAACAAATTAGAGAAAGTCTGGGTAAGTGGAACTGCATTAAACTGCAAATCTTCTGTATGGCAAAGGACATAGCTAGCAAATTAACTAGAAAGCCTACAGAGTGGGAGAAGATCGTCACTAGCCATACAATGGACAAAGGCCTCATATCTAAAATATATCAACAGCTCAAAGAATTGAATCACTCCAAAACTGATCTCCAAAGAAAAAAACCATCCCATTAAAAGATGGGCCAAAGACTTAAGGAGAGTCTTTTCTGAAGAAGAAATAAGAATGGCAAATAGACACAAGAAGAAATGCTCAACAACTCTGGCCATAAAATAAATGCAAATCAAAACAAGTCTAAGATTCTACCATATTCCAGTTAGAATGGCCAGGATCAAGAAATCTAATAACAACAGATGCTGGAGGGAACACTACTACATTTTTGGTAGGAGTGCAAACTCGTTCATCCACTATAGAAAGCAGTATGACAGTTCCTGAAAGAATAAGCATAGACCTCCCTTATGACCCAGCAATTCTACTACTTGGCATTTACCCAGCCATCCAGAAACAAGGACATACGAAATCCACTAGCACAATGATGTTCATTGCAGCACTATTTATCATAGCAAAGATATGGAACCAACCAGGATGCCTCTCAGTTGATGAGTGGATCAGCAAGATGTTTTATTTGTACATAATGGAATTCTATGCTGCTGTCAGAAAGAATGACATCCCCCCATTTGTATGGAAATGGAAATACCTAGAAAAAAATCATATTAAGTGAAGTAAGCCAGACTCAAAGGAACATAGGCTCAGTGGTTTCCTTCATTTGTCATAATCAGTAGAAACCTTGGAATCTCCTAGCAGAGATTTACAATAGAACAACACCAAGATACATAAGGCCATATAGAATAATGCTAAGTGAAAGGACCTCCAGGATATAGAAACAAAAGCCATATAATGAGTGATTGTGGTCCTTAATGTACTATGTTTTCTCTCATCTCTTTTGCTGTGTTTGGTTATCTCATATTGTTACAGTATTTCATCTGGTTATCTGATATATTGTATATATATATATATGTATACGTATTTGGTTATTTGAAATTGGATAGGGAACGGGGGAAAACAAGATGAGTGGTGGGGTGGGGGGAAGGAAATGCGGACCAAGAGATATGAAAGAGTATCAATGTATGTGAAGTAATGCACCTTGTATCGGGTGAATATAATGTAACCTTCTATTAATTACAATTATATATATATATATATATATATATGGCTACAACCCTGTATCTTGAGCTACACCCCACTTCTGGTTTTCTGGTAGTTCACAGGGGGGTCAGAATCTCACAGGATTTATTGCCTATGCTAGCTTTAAACTGCCATCCTTAAATCTCAGACTCTTGAGTTAGGATTAGAGGAGTGAGCCACCCTGCCTTGCTTCAAAATTGGTTTTTATATAAATATCATTCATCTTCATTTTTGTCTGTTATGAGAACAAGACAGAAGAATGGAAAAGATTTGAAATGTACAAGCCCACAGTTGTTTTTAGTCACTTCCAGATAATCAACAGATAAATGTAATGTACTTCATACACTTTCAAAGCTTCCTTCACTCACTGAAAACATTCATTCCTGTGGAACATCTGGGTAGCACTGGCAACCACTCTGCCAATCACATTACAAATGCAATTGGGATTCCTTCATACTAAGAGTTGCCCTCAGTCACATCAACTAACATAATTGGTAATTTTAAGTCTGTTGTTTTGCAAAAGCTAGAATATCTTATTCTTCTTGTGGATTGAACACATTAATGTGAGATTTTTTTGTGTCATTATAAAATATTCACAGCCTCTCTATCTTGTGTTGCCTTGTAAATCTACTGTAAAACTCAAATTAAATGCACAATATATATTAAAATATCAAAATTGTATTATATACATACTGAAATACATATTAAATGCATATTCCATTAGTCAATTCATATTGTTTTACATTTATCCTACAATGATCATATTCTATACTTTTGTCTGTAGAAAAAATCTTTCCTTAGCATAGAAAATTAACATGTCAATACTCAAAATTGCATTTATCTGGGAATAGAAGGGCCCTTCCTCACTCTTGGATAATAATACAAAGAGGTAAACACTGGAAGCCAGGTGTGGTTGCTCACGCATGTAATCTTAGATCCTTGGGAGGGTTAGATCTGAGGAATGTGGTTCAAAGCCTTTCATCTAAAGGCTACCACCATACCCTTGAACCAAAGCCCCACTTCCCATTTTCTAGTAATTATTTGGAGATAAGAGTCTCTCAGCTTTGTATTGCAGGGGCTTGCTTTGCACCTTGATCCTCAGATCTCAGCCTTCTGAGTAGCTAGGATAACAGGCATGAGCCACTACACCGGCTCCAGAATTTTTAAGCCAGTCCTGGGGCTTGAACTCAGTATCTGAGCACTGTCTTTGGCTTTCTCAAGGCTAGAGCTCTACCACTTGAGCCACAGCACAACTTTCAGCTTTTCTATGTATGTGGTAATGAGTAATCAGAGATCTTCATCCATTCTAGGCTATCACTCTACCTCTAGGTCAAGTTCCCGCCACTAATTTTTAATTTTGGATGGCTTCAATTTATTTGTTGAGTTTTGTTTCAGTTCGTATATGTATTTTCTTCCCTTCATTTGGTTTTTAGTGTTCATTCTCTTATCCTTTAGTTTAGGAGCTACTTTTCATTGCTTTCTCTTGGAATTCATTCAGGTTTGTATTTGTGGATTCCACTAATTCCTCTATTAATCTTTCAATAGCCTCATCATGCTCAGAGCTATGTGCAGAGTTTCAATCCTTTTATTCAACGTATTCACCAGCAATATTTTTAAAGCTTTTTGAAAATTATTCTCTAGGTCATTCATTGACTGCTCCATTGCTTATTCGGTTTGAGTGGGAATTGTGTTCCTTGATTTGCTATTTTCCGTGTGTCAATGATTTGTTCTACTCATTGCTAATAAATTTAAATCAAGTATGACAACATAACACTTTTTTGGTTGGCCCTGGGGCTTGGAATCTAGGCCTGGATGCTGTCCCTGAGCTCTTCAGCTCAAGGCTACTACCCTAGCCCTTGAGCCACAGCACCGCTTCCGGTTTTCTAGTGGTTAATTAGAGATAAGGAGTCTCACAGATTTTGGTGAAGGACCCAAAATAATGGAATTCTATGCTGCTGTCAGAAAGAATGACATCGCCCCATTGGTTAGGAAATGGAAAGACTTAGAAAAGATCATATTAAGTGAAGTAAGCCAGACTCAAAGGAACTTAGGCTCAATGGTTTCCCTCATTTGTCATAATCAGTAGAAACCTTGGGCTCTCCTAGCAGAGATTTGCAATAGAGCAAAACCTTGATACAAAAGGCCATATAGTAGGACGCTAAATGAAACGATCTCTAGGATATAGAAACATAAGCCATATAAGGAATGATTGTTGTACTTAAGGAACTATATTACCTCTCATCTCTTTTGCTGTCCCTTGGTTATCTCATATTGTTACAGTATCTCACTTTGTTACCTGATATATCGGATATATTTGTATTTGGTTATTTGAAATTGGATAGGGAACGGGGGAAAACAAAATGAGGGGTGGGGATGGGGGGGAGGGATATGGGGACCAAGACATGTGAAAGGGTATCAATGTATGGGAATTAATGCACCATCTATCTGGCAAATATCATGTAACCCTTCTATTAATTGCAATAAAAATGTATGAAAAAAGGGAAATGAGCAAAGTGAAATTCAGAAAAAAGATATGTTGAAAAATATAAGGAGGATCAAACAAGAATAGAGGACTAAACAAAAGGGAAGGAACAGAAGAAAGAAAACTGAGAACTAAATTCAAAGGAAATGTGAAAAAAGAAAAAATAGAAAAAGAAAATGTATATGTATAAAATACTTGTAATAAAATTAAAATACTGTGGTAGAGAAATTTAAAACAATGAGTAATCAAAAATATAGCCTGAATTATGTTTGCAAGACATAAAAAAGCCTGCTAATCACTACACTGTATACCTAGGACTAAACAGAATATCAATGAAGACTAAAAGAAAAGAAGAAAGGAAAAAATAAATGAAGTAAATGTTTAAAAAAATCTCTGCTCTATAGCTGAAAATGAATCTCTCCAAAACAAATCATCAAAGAAACAATCATCCCATTAAAAGATGGGCCAAAGACGTAAAGAGAGACTTCTCTGAAGAGGAAATAAGAATGGCCTACAGACACATGAAGAAATGCTCAACATCTCTGGCCATAAAAGAAGTGCAAATCAAAACATCTTTGATATTCTACCTCACTCCATTTAGAATGGCTGTGATTAAGAAATCTAACAACAAATGCTGGCAGGGATGTGGCCAGGAGTGGTAGCTACTACATTGTTGGTGAGAGTTTAAATTCATTCAATCTCTATGGAAAGCAGTATGGTGATTCCTCAAAAGAGCTCCCCTATCACCCAGCAATTCCACTCCTGGCATTTACTCAAATGTCCAGAAACAAGACATACTTACTAGCACAATGATGTTCACTGCATCATTATTTTCCATAGTGAAGATATGGAACCAACCCAGATGCCCCCCACTAGATGATTGGATCAAGAAGATGTTGTACTTATACACAATAAAATTCTATGCTGCCATCACAAATGGCATCGCCCCATTTGTAAGGAAATGGAAAGGCTTGGAAAAAAGTCATATTAAATGAAGTAAGCCAAACCCAAAGAAACGTAGGCCCAATGGTTTCCCTTGTTTGTAATAAGTAGTACACATCTGGAACTCTCCTAGCAGAGGATTACAATAGCTCAAAACCTAGGTACATAAGGTCCTGTAGGATGAGACTAAATGAAAGGAACTCTAGGATACGGAAACAAGAACTTTATATTGTGTGACTGGTTGTTCTCAATGTACTTTTTTATTTCTCTTCTCTTTTTTGCCCTTATGTTTAATCTCATATTGCTACTGTAGCTGACTTTTTACCTGGTATATTGTATATACATTTATTTATTTGAAATAGGAAAGGGAAGGAGGGAAAACAAGATGATTTGGAGGGGATGGTGGAGGGAAATGGGAACAAAAATACTAGAGGGAGTATCAATGTGTGAGAAGTAATGCACCTATTACCTGAGGTATGTAACTGTAACCCCTCTATACATTATCAGAACAATAAAAAATATCACTGATTTGTTTGGTGGTATCTTGTGTCTTCCCGGTGTCTGCTTTTGTTGGAGCCTTTGGTTTCCTTGTAGTGGTCAGCTTTCCTTTTGGCTTGGCTAGATTTAAAAGTCCTATTGAGATGAAAGTTTGGCTGTTAACCTAGATTCTCACACATAGGCCTGACTGAACCTAACTTAAAGTGAACAGATGCATTCTCAAATCAGTTCTTCTGTGGAGGGCAGAAAAATGTTCTGTCTTACAAACATGGAGACTTTGTACCCCTCCTCCCACACTAAATTTGGGACCCGAGGCATGCATTGTGTGCTAGAGCAGACAGGAAGTGGCTCTTTTCTGTCACTTGGAATCCGCAAGCTTTTAGGTCCTATCCAGTATTTTTTTCCTCAAAAGATTCTATCGACTTTTGATATTGTAATTCGAGGATTCCTGACTGGCTGTAGATTGGGCTGCACATCTGGAGTGGAGAGACAGATTGTGCAATGCAGGGAGTGGGGCCACCTCTGACTTACCTTGCCTCAGGTAAAGCTGTTCCTCCCTGGGAGGAAATTCATCCCCCTGGGCAGGGTTGCCTTACCCTGAGTGTAGCTGGCTTTCCCTAGGGAGAGGTTTTTTCTGCCAGGTAGGGGTGTTGCTCTATTGAAAGATGCTGCTGCTATTCTAGCCAGTGTTACTTGTCAGCTGCTCTGCCAGGCTGTATTCTAGTATCAAAGATTGTGTTCTTCAATGTAACACCAAAACTCAGAATACACTATGTTGGAGACAAACTTTACAATTTGGGGGCCTGGCAAGTCAAGGTGGAGGGAAATCAGCAGAAAATGCGGAAGGGGTTGACATTGGTAAGAATTGTACTCACTTCCTTACCTATGTAACTGTAACCCCTCTGTATATCACCTTTACAATAATATATTTTAAAATCTCCCTTACCCCCCAAAAAAACCCCATAAAGATATCATTCTTTTTTTTAAATTTTTTCCATATATTTTTATTGTAATTAATGGAAGGGTTACATTATATTTGCCAGATAGAAGGTGCATTACTTCACATACATTGATACCCTTTCTCATGTCTTGGTCCCCATTTCCCTCCCCCCCACCCCCACCACTCATCTTTTTTCCCCCCTTCCCTATCCAATTTCAAATAACCAAATACAAATATATCCTATATATCAAATAACAAAGTGAGATACTGTAACAATATGAGATAATCAAGGGACAGCAAAAGAGATAATCAGTAGAAACCTTGGGCTCTCCTAGCAGAGATTTGCAATAGAGCAAATATATCATTCTTATTTGGTAGAGAATGGGCTTCCTTCCAGATGCTGATCCAAGGAAGGGAGTGAGGATGTCTTTTACAGGGTACTCATGCTTTCCTTTGTGATTCAGACCATCTGTGATGTGACAAGTTGTCTCTGCAACTGTGTCTTCATGGGGTATGGATTCCCATTCTTAGTCTTTCAGTTTTTGTTGGAATTGAGTGGAAAGCCTGTGCACACATGCTGTTTCTTCTGTTTTTGTATTAGCTCCCTCTGGCTACCGCCACTGTCACAGCCAACGCTGCTGCCTATGGGTGCCTAAATCCGTCTTCTTAAACAGGCTACTTGAATTATTCTCCTTCAGTTTAATCTCTATATAAATTAAGCTTACTTGGTGTAACTCTTTAGATGCAGATAGTTTGGTTGTTAGTTTCCCTCATTTATAATAGAATATGTCTAGTATGTTCTTAGTAGAGAATCACAATGACTCAATAGCTATGTGCATATTACAGTATAAATTAATGTTTATCAAAATTAATTCCAAAAAATGGGGAAAGGTTTTTTATTATGTTGTTGGCAGTCATTTCTTTTTTTGTTTTACTCCTTTTCCCTGATATCATTTTTGTTTGTTTTTGTATTTTAAATTTCTTGTCTCCTTTGTTTTCTATATAACTTTTTCTGGTTTGGAGAATGGAAGGAGAATCACAGAAATGGAAAAATGCTGAGCCAATTCAACAGTGATATTCAGTAGAGACTATGTTGGAAATGTATTCTGCAACTTGGGAGGCATTGGGGCAGGAGGGGAAGTCATGGGAAAAATGAGGGAGGGGTTTCAAAAAGAAATGTAGTAATTATCTGACTTATGTAACTGTAATCTTTTGGCACATCAACTTTATAATAAATTTAAATAAAAATATGTATATCTTCAATATGTATGGGATCAAATATGTGTACAATAAAAGATGCTAATGGTTTCTTCATATATTTATTGTTTATATAGTATTATGAATCCATAATTTTTGAAGTGCATGGAGAGTTCTATGAATGATGGCTGATGTGTTGAATTTGTTAAAATCATGCAAGTACTTTTCTATGTGTCATTGAGACAGAAATCCTTTCATTGATTGTAATTTTCTTTTCTGATGGCCCCCATCAGACAGACAGTTTCAGAGCTAATTAGCAATACTTTGTTCTTAACTACTCATTTCCTCAAATTCTCTGCATACTGAAACTACTGAATAAAGTCACCAAAGGCTTTGTCATAAAAAATGTAGGTATTATGGCACTCTACTGACCACTGAGTTGAAGTTTGAACTGACCCAATTTTATATTCTATTAGTGTGATTAGGAACTGAACAGTTCAGCTTCAGAAACTTTTTCATCTGTACAATTGGGAAAACAATAATAACTCACTAGGAGAATCTTTACGGTATTATGGGACAATTATAGGTCACAAATGACATTTAAGTGAATTTTATATAATTATGAAGTTAATTTGTACAAATCTCATAGCATTAGCAATCTGCATACAAAGTAAATGCTTAACAAAAACATTATTTGTTATTGTCATATTGCTTCTGCTGCTTTGTAGTTATTGCTATTGTCAAATTTAAAGAAAGATTCTCATGTAAAAAATATAGGTTACGGGGCCGGGAGTTTGGCCTAGTGGTAGAGTGCTTGCCTAGCATGCACAAGGACCCGGGTTCGATTCCTTGGTACCACATGCATAGAAAAAAGCTGGAAGTGGTGTTGAGGCTCAAGTGGTAGAGCTCTAACCTTGAGAGAATCCAAGGACAGTGCTCAGGCCCTGAGCTAAAGCCCAGGACTGGCAAAACAAAAAATATATTGGTTACTTAAAACATAAATATAATTACTGCATTGCCTTACCCATTGTCTGAGTATTTTGATTTTACTTATTATGAAGACTTTTAAAATCTCTTGAAACATGCATGAAAAATACATTAGTAAATGAAGACCACAGTGTCGAGCTATATGATATGTACTTGCATTATTAGGATGAGTTAGAGTATGATAGGCCTAGGGATTATTCATAGAACTTCAAAATATTTTTCTTTGATAACTGCACTAACCATATTTATGATGTCAAAGTTGCAAACTCATATTTTTATTTATTTCCCCTGATTTGCCATTTGACATTATGGGATAAAAAAGTGACTGTATCATAATTTACTCTTATACCTGATCAAGCAGTTCAGCTAAGAATCATACTGAAAAAATGCTTTGGAAAGTTCATTCTGCATAGGTTTTTCCTTGTTTTTTTCATTAATAGGTAATATTCCTAAGATCAGAATTCCCTGAAAACAGCTTTATTCAATACAGTCTCTAATTGTCACACTTTTAATGTCTTCTTTTTTAAAATGAATACAGAGAACTATAGTTTCTCTTCAAAATACATTTCAATTAAAATCTCTGGAGGGGATTGTATTTATGATTTGAGATGTTAATAAGTTCCTTTGGGTGCTTCTTTTCGAACACACTTTCAATGCACTTTTATTTATGCAGTATTATTGTGATTTTTTTCTTTATTAAAGAAATTCTTTTCTCCTTTGAAACATCCACCCCATTATCTTTTTGATCTCATATGCTACATAGAATAACAAATATAATTTGTCTTTGTAAAGAAACATATGATAGAATTGCAGAAATGAGGCTAGTCCTTGTGTGATTTTTTTCAAATATGAAATTTTATATATTTTACTCTTTATATCCATTCTGATTCATAAAGAAGATCAAACAAAAATTGCATAATGAGGCCAGCTTTGGTGGCTCACGCCTGAAATCTTAGCTACTCAGGAGGCTGAGATCTGAGGATCAAGGTTCAAAAACAGCCAAGGCACAAAAGGACCTGAGATGCTTATATCCAATTAACCTTTATAAAATGAGAAGTGGGGCTTGGCTAAAGGGTAGGGCGATAGCCTAGAGCTAAATCGCTTAGGAACAATGGCCAGGCCCAGGGTTAAGGTGGTAGCCTTGAGCAGAAGAGCTCAGGGACAGCACCCAGGCTGAGTTCAAGCCTCATGACCCACCAAAAATAAAATAAAACTCCATAATCAACTGGGAAAAGGGGAGAGATAATAAGTCATCCTAATATCAATTCATATGAGCTGTTTAACTATATCTTTCATCTTGAAACTTCTTTATCAAAGATAAAGACTAGAGCTTTCTCTCTATTAGTAAGTCTATGTTGTCTTATATCTATATAAAAACTGAACAATGACCTTATTTGTAAACATTACTTCTGTTTTTAGTATGCACTTTACTCTCCCTAAAGGCTTCTGTCAAAATTGGATTTAGAACTCTGGAAAAGTGCTTTCTAAAACTGTGTTTCCAGAGTAAAATATACTTTTTTAATTCAAGTACTAGTGAAAAGTTCAAGAATCTCTTCTCTGTTTCAGAAAGTGTCTCTTGAGGCAGGAAAATTTTTCATTTGTTCTTGCAATATGTTATGCATATTAAAATTATCAAATAAACTTGTTAGATGTAAAACTGAAAAGCTCAAAATAATTAACCATCCTAATTCTAGTCCCAGACCTTTCATTTTGAATTGTACTTCTACAACCTCCTACATGATTCCTTCTTTCTATGTGGTAAGCATTTGTTACTGTGTTTTATTGTGGGGGATCACATATTGAGGGGTTACAATTACATTTGTCAGGTAGTGGGTACATTACCTTTTTCCCCCCACCCCATCCCAATAATTTGGTTTTTCCCCTTTCCTTCCCCATTTCAAATAAACAAATAAAAGTATATACACTATACCAGGTAACAAAGTCAGATACAGAAACAATGTGAGATAAACCATAAGGGGAAGAGAAAAGAAATAACTTTACATAGTACATTAAGCAAAAATCATAAAGATAACTTGTTTCCCTATCCTGGAGTTTATTCCATGGTTTCCCTCATTTGTAATAATTAGTATACATCCAGGACTCTCCTAGCAGAGGATCACATTAGCTCAAAATCTTTGTACATGTGGTAAGCATTTTAGAAGATAACAATGAACACTCCACATTTCTGAGAAAGGAAGTTCTGTCCTGGGTAAAATTTGACCTAATGACCATTTGCATCAGCATAATGTTGGAAAGACATACTAGCATTTGACACAGGTAATATTATTATTAGTGACTCTCCTTGGTTTTGATATATAATGAAATGTCAGAATCAGCAATTTTATCATTTGAAAGAGAGAATACCTACATGCTAAGTCCTCATTTACTGAAAATGCTTTCATTCCATCAAAAAGCTTAAATATACAAAGAAAAAGTCATTAGAATAACTTCATCCAGAACAGAGATATTATTAAATGTCTATTGTCTCTTCTTGAGCATCCATCACACTTGTGACTCCCAAGTTAGATCACTGGCAGTCAGAATTCTTTTTAAAAAATCAGCTTCAATTATGCAGGAGAAAATACATCCTAGGAAATGAGCTCAACTATTAATTGACTGGAAAATAAGAGTTTATTTTCTGGCCATATTTCATAGTAAGACAATCACGGTATTATAGTTCTAAAGTTCATCAGCTAGAATTTTAACTTTCAATTTACTTGCAATAAATTAGATTTTTGCTACATTTTAAGAACATAAACTATGCTGATGGCTGCATGGGTAGTCTTCCAATTTCTTTTTTTTTTGAAGATTCTTTTTTTTTTAATTGTAATTAGTAAAAGGGTTACATGATATTTGCCAGATAGAAGGTGCATTAATTCACATACATTGATACCCTTTCACATGTCTTGGTACCCGTTTCCCTCCCCCCCACACCCCCTACCCGTCTTGGTTTTCCCCCCTTCCCTATCAAATTTCAAATATCCAAATACAAATAAATTCAATATATCAGATAACAAAGTGAGATACTATACCAATATGAGATAACCAAGGGACAGCAAATGAGATGAGAGACAACATAGTACATTAAGGACAACAATCATTCATTATATGGCTTTTGTTTTACTATCCTGGAGGTCCTTTCAATTAGCTTCACATTATATGTCCTTATGTATCAAGATTTTGCTCTATTGCAAATCTCTGCTAGTAGAGCCCAGGGTTTCTACTGATTATGACGAATGAGGGAAACCATTTCTTTGATAACAAAGAATCTGAAAAAAACAAACTATTGTTCTAGAAATAAGGGAGGAAAAATATTATTTCATTTTTTAACATGGGCTTGAATTCTGGCCCTGGGCACTGGCCTTGGACTATTTGTGTGCAAGGCTACCACTCTGTCACTTATTTGAGCCACAATTCCACTTCTGGCTTTTTCTGTACTTGGTGCCAAGGAATAGAATCTAGGGCTTGGTGCATACTAAGCAGGCACTCTACCACAATGCCACAGTCCCTGCCCAAAATATTACTTCTTTTAAATTCACAGTTTATCGGATAACTACTATCAGAAATTGTGTGATTCAACAGCCTCCAGTTTTCTGTTTGCTGGGGCTTGAACTAGGCCTGGGCGCTGTATCTAAGCTCTTCCGCTCAAGGCTACTGCTCTACCACTTCAGCCACAGCATCACTTCCAGATTTCTGGTGGTTAATTAGAGATAAGAGACTCACAGATTTTGTGCTGGGCCAGCTTTGAACCTTGATCCTCAGGTCTTAGTCTCCTGAGTATCTAAGATTTCAGGTGTGAACCACCAGCCCCTGGCTCACATTTATCCTTGAGATTCTAACTGTTCCTATGTAATTTATGCCTAAATACTAGTGAATTTGCAGACATAAGAATCGAGTGAAAATATTGTTTCTAAATGAAATTGCACAATAATTACTGAAGAAAAAATTTACAGTTTATTGAAGCATTGACCAACTGTTCATAGTGGGAATTACTGAGTGTTAAGTTGCAAGTGAGTATGTGCAGAGAATGCCTTTGGTTTCTGAAAATAGTAAAGAAGAAATAATAAGCTCTTTTTAACTTCACGAGTCACCAATTATTTTCCTCTTTTCCATAAAATATTTGTTATCCCACTTTTTATTTCATTTCAAAACATCTTATTTTTTAATCATAAATGTAAGTTGAAGCTGGGTAACAGTGTAAGATGAGAGCTGAGGATCAAAGTTTGAAGTCAGTCCAAGCAGACAAGTCTGTGAGATTTCCACTTCCAATTAACCAACAAAAGCTAGAACTGGAAGCTTGGGTTAAGTGGTAGAGTATCACCTATGAGCATAAAATGTCAAGTCAGAGTGCAAGGTCCACAAATCAAAACTCAGTACTTGCACAAAAAAACAAGGAAAAGAAATATCACAATGCTGAGAAAAAGTCATATATAGCATTAATTATTCTTGTCAAAATAATTAACTAATTTCTATATCTGACATGGATTTTTGTTTTGGGAAGTACTTGGGTTTTGTATTCAGGGTATCACTATTACTAAGCTACTACTCTAACCCTACAGCCACACCATCAAATTATTTGCTGATATAGTCATGTTTCTTTTAAGCTAGAATCTCATTGTAGCTAGGATTATAAGCCTAAACCACCATGCTTGGGTTATTCACTGGTATGGAATATCTTTAACTTTTTGACTACTCCTGTGTAGTTCCCTACAATACAAAATGTAATTAACCATTAGAGGTAATCGAATATTGAAGAAATGAAAATTTGTAGCTTGTGAAGCTCTAATAAAAAAACCTTCATATATGGTACTATCACAATCCTAGTAATTTCTGCAACAAATATATTTTCATACTACAATTAAAACACACTAAAACATTTACTTTGCTGTCATGGAAAATGCTGCATTGGAAAGACACTCAACCAACCTGCCAAAGGGTTGAAAAGGAAAGCTAAATTTCTTTCTCATAATTGAATTGGCAATATGAGTAAGTTACAAACAAGCCTTCATACAGAACATCTGCCTGACAACTGGCCTGCAATCTCATATGCTATTCTAAGTAGAAAGCTACATATCCTATTCTCAGAAAAAATCTTATGAGCTCTAAAAAGGGAAATTAATTATTCTTTAAGATTGCCAAGGTCCATGAAATTTATATAACTTTGATTATGTACCCAAATTCTTTCTATTGTATAGTGCTATTTATAAGCAATATCCACTTCAACTAATTTGTAACAAGTGGTTTAGCCAGCTTTTCAAAAGTATTCTTGCATTATTCATCAAGCCAATACACAAAAGTTTTCTGTATTGTCCAGAACCAGGGAAATGCATATACTATCAATAAAGTTGATGTTGTTTTCTTTGGACACTTGAATACTATTTTAATCCACTTTTTCAAAAGTTCACATAAATATTATTTAACACAAATATAGCACTAGAAATGATTGGTTATAGTTGGTTGGTAATTTGTTTCAAAGTTACTAGTGTTCACTGCTATATAATTATAGTAAATATCAAATATATTATTTCATGTATAAATTTTTTTCATATAAGATTACGTATAGCTCATCTACCAAGTGTGAGGCCTTGATTTCAATATGTTCAAATACATATATACTGTTTCTGTTATGTACCATGAGAAATATAGATATAGTTCGTATATTTTACTCAATTACTATTTGTTTTATTTAATTATTGAATTTAGAAAGCAAAACAGTGACATCGTTCCAATCCTTAAATAGAAGTTAAATTGAGTAAATATATATTTACATTTCTTCATTAATCTAGTGATTGTGGGGTTTTGTTTTGGTTTGGTTTGGTTTATTTTTTTGTCAGTCATTGGCTTGAACTCCAGGCCTGGGTGCTGTCCCTGAGCCTTCAGCTCAAGGATAGAGCTCTAATACTCTGAGCAACAGTGCTACTTCCTGTTTTCTAGTGGTTAATTGGAGATAAGAATCTCTCGGGATTTTATGCTGGGCTGGCTTTGAACTGTGATCCTCAGATCTCAGCCTCCCAGGTAGCTAGGATTATGTATGAGTCAACATACCAGGCTGATCTAGTGATTGATTTTCATCTTCTTCCAAATGATTTTCTGTTATGGATAAAATGATAATATTTTCATCTTGGTCAGCAACATGAACTATTTGAAGAAAGAAAATATGTAGAAAGTTTTAACATGCATAAACCTCATAGTCAATTGAATCTGTTTAGCTTAATTTGAAGGAGTATTTACTGTTCGTTATAGTTAAGACACATTTATTTATCATAAATGTAATTTTCAGGCATTAGCTAGTGAGTTATTTCACTGAAAGTATATATGACCCAATATTATTTTTACTACTACTGTGGTTTGTTAATAAACATCTCCTGCTTTAGTGTTGAAAATGTTACTATCAATCAGCAGTATTTAATTTACTGTTTTGAACTTTGATGACTTAACTAACTTCTCCAAGTGTGAATATTTTATTATTCCTATAATAAGAAAAGAACCAATAAGATGGCTTCAGGACCAAATATATAAATATAATTATTAATGAATTGATGAAAATATAAATAGTAAACTATATTTACTACCCAACAAAAAACAAGCAAATGTTAGTTGCTATTTTTGCTCCCACTGGCACTATCATTTTGATAAAATTAATTACACCATGCATTTATTACCTTTATCACTTTACAGAACTTTATTAACATCATACTGTTTGATAAAATATTATTAATTATAACATTTGAAATTTTAATTTATATGTTACCTGATATATACAATAAAGCAATACTGAATTACAAGTTAGGTAATATGAAAAGCCACAGAACAATTAAAAACTAGCATTGTCCCTGCCTGCATTTTACATGATATTATCTGACCAAGTAAGAGAAATAAAACTGGTCAGTATATTGAAATAATTCATTAGGCCATTAAGAAAATTTTGCATGAATAAATATACATTTTTATTTCTGACAAAAGATACCTTGTTGTCTACAAGATTCCATAGAATTAGAATGTAAATGCACATTAGAATGCTACAATACTATGGTTCCCATGAAATGAATTTCTGAGGAATGGACACTGTTTTGAAAATCCAGAGAAGCTAAGGTCTAGGAAGGAATGAAATCCGCATGAGAGTACCACACAGAACAAATAAAATAAGTAAAAATAAACTTTATTTCTCAGATTATAATTAGAAACATTTTGCAAATGCTTCTTTCAGGAAACAATACAGAAGGTATAGGATATTAGATATGAATACTTAGACATATATTCATTTCAGTAAATACATTAAATCACTCTGGTGAACACTGATGCTAGTAATAATAGCCAATTACCTAGACACTTAGCTTCCTAAAATTTTAGTTAATAACGATTGAATAAAACAAGACATTAACAATTCATTCTTATTAGTGCTTGATATTCCTTTTGTATTGCTATAGCTCACCATGGGTAGTACAGAACAGAAATAGAACACAATCATTATAAATAATATTTATTTATAACTTTCTTTTCCTTCCCTTCTTTCTTTCTTTCTTTCTTTCTTTCTTTCTTTCTTTCTTTCTTTCTTTCATTTTCTTCGTTTCTTCCTTTCTTCCTTTCTGAGTCATGGGGCATTGGCACTGTCCCTGAACTCTTCAGCTCAAGACTAGCACTCTGCCATTGAACCACAGCGCCACTTCCAGTTGTCTGGTAGTTAATTGGAGATGAGTCTGAGGGACTTTGGTGCCTAGGCTGGGTTTGAACTGTGATCCTCAGAACTCAGGCTCCTGAGTAACTAGGATTACAGCCAAGATCCACCAGAACCAGTCTTACTTGGCTTTCTTAGAGTCTTATGCATGCAAAAATTTCTCCAATCTTTATGTCTAACTGCAATGGCCTACCTGGATCTCAAATTCTCAGAAAACGTATGTGCTGAGATCTTAGTACCCATTTTATGGGACTAATAGGAAGTGGACTCTGGGAAGTATGCTCTCTATGAAGGAAGGAGGTTATTGGGGCCATGGCGTAAAGAGTGTATTTGATCTTTGATTCTCTCTCTCTCTCTCTCTCTCCCTTTCCTTCTTTCCTCTCCCTCTCTCTCTTCCCCCTCTCTCTGTCTCTGTCAGTTTTATCTTTCTCTCTTTGTGTGTGTGTGTGTGCGTTTTATGTATGTGTGTTCTTATCCACAGGAGATAAGACACCTTCCTTTGGTACATTTCCATCATGCAGGCCTAACAGCAATCAGGCCAAATAACCATGGGCTGAAAACATCTGAAAGTAGGATTGAACATAAATCATTCCTTTCTCAGATATTTTGTAGTAACAATGAATAAAACTAATTTAGCATGGAAAAGAACTGATTCATAAAAATCTATCTGATATCATCACTTATACTGCCCCATGTGAACATAACATTTCTGAACAAATACTCTTTTATGGGGGAAAGTTGAAATACAATGAAAATATTGAGGTGTTTAAGGAAATACAATCAACCTATTGACAACTACAAGCATTCTTTTTTTTTTTGCAAGTACTGGTGCTTTAATTCAGGGCCTAAGCATTGTCCTTGGGCTTTCTCAAGGCTAGAGCTCTACCACTTGAGCCACAGAACCACTTCTGGGTTTTTCTATGTATATGGTACCCAGGTATTGAACCTGGGTCTTCATGCATGATAGGCAAGCATTCTACCACTAGGCCATACTCCTATCCCCAAGTATAAGCAAAATAATTTCTTTAAATAGCAATAGGAAATAGATTCTTAAGAGTTGATAGCACTATCATCTTCAAATCCTGTCATTTTAAACAGTTTTTTTTTCTTTTTGAAGGGTCACCTGAGGAGTTTGTTTTAAATGCAACCTGCTCTACCCAAATTATATTATGAATTTGAGACCAGGGAACTTCCATCTCTAGCAAGTTATGCACAAGTAATTTTAAGAGTCTTAGGGTGAAGTTTATACATTCACAATATATAGGTGACTTCTGAATTCTGAAATCACAAAGCTATTACTACAAGTATGACAATTGAATCAGTCACTGGTGGGGCATGCCTATAATCCTAACTACAAGAGAGGCTAAGATCTGAGATGTCATCATTTGCACATTTAATTCTACTCGCTTTATACATTTTTATGGTTTGGTGATTTTTCCCATGTTTTTTTTATTATTGTATGACATCATGGTTCAGAAATCAGTAAGAAAAGCAATATCCATCTACATATTAGAGATGACCATATTTTGAAAACCATACTTAAGTACTGTAGGTCCTCAAGAGCCTCAGACATGAAGATCAAGATTTGAAGCCAGCTGGGGTAGACAAATCTGAGATGCTTATCTCCAATTACCAAATAAAATATTAAAAGTGGAGACATATTTAAAAATGATTGATTAGTAGCCTTGAGTAAAACTATAGGGAGAATATAAAACTTTGAGTTTAAGAGAAAGTCCAAGAACAGAGGAAAAAAGAGGCATATTTCAGAAGAGCCCTCACATTTTTAAAACTAGAGTACACCAGATCAAATACAGTTCCTTTGGGAGGACTTTTCTTCTTTACCTTTCAATTGCATTGTCAATATACTTTCTTACTGAGATTTCTATTTAACTTTGTTCACTCACTTTCTGAGTTTGTCTTCACTACTCTCTCCCTATACCATTTTACTCTACTTACACCATCTATTTTTTCAAAGCCTGTCTATTTCAACAAAGCATCATTGCTGTGTATTCTTTCTATTGCTTCATAGAAAATTACCAAACATGGAAGTTTACAAAAACATTTATTGGGCCAGTAATGTGGCCTGTGGTAGAGTATTTACCTAGCATGTACAAAGCCCTGGGTTCTATCTGTTGGTACCACATACACAGAAAAAGTCAGAAGTGGGCTGTAGCTCAAGTGGTAGAGTGATAGCCTTGAGAAAGCTCAAGGACACTGCCAAGACCTAAGTTCAAGCCCCAGAACTGGCAAAAATCCATTCATTAACCAACACTTTCCATGAGTTGGAATCTAGGCATAGATATGCCTGGTAGGTCCTCTTCTCAATATTTTGCCAGACAGAATTCCAGAGTTAAAACATAGTAGAGTTTCAGGGTCTTTTTTCAAGCTTGTTATATATGATGGCAGAATAAAGGTTTGTTTCTAGCTCTGCAAAGCTTCACTTTCAAGTCAGCAGGAAAGACCCTCCGATAGTTTACTATATTTTGTACTATTTTATAATTTCAGTGACACCCTGAATTAGTTTTCTTGTATGTGTTTTCAAGTCACTTTAATAATGTAATGGAAAGGGTGGCATCTTATTTCAACAATTTCCACCAATTTTGAAGACAAATGAATTGAATTGTCCATGCACACCTGAGAATAAGTGATTGGGGTCATAATTAGGACTTTGTTTAATACTAACTGTTCTGAATAATTACCTTCAGAGATGGAAGGGAGTGCATAGATATGTTTACCTGTTAAAGGTAAAACAACTCAGCAGCTCATTATGTCTTTCTTTTTAGGACACAGAAATTAAGTAGCTCAAGCCACTACAAAGAATGCACAGTGGTTATGACACTGAAGTATAGAGCGTCTCCATCCTAATCTAAGTATTTCCACTCTAACCATTAGAAACTTTCCCACCTCTTACCTCTGCTAAGTATGGTATCATATAACTTGAATTTGAACCTTACAGAAATTACATGAATACTACATTGATGACTCTTGTTGGGATCTGAGTCGTTGTGTAACAAATATTCGATTCAGATTTTGTTTTAAATAACTTATTTCCTTAAATTGTTAAATAAAATAGATGTGATATTCCTTTCATTTTGGAAATCGTATGAGAAAAATCTACAAATGCCCATTATTTTATTATATTTTTCCATATTTTATTTTCTAATGAAATTTAAAAGTAAATGCTACTTTTAATAACCATGGTAAATGTTATATGGGATTTGATATTATATATACTAGTTTTTACATTTCAAATAAATGTTTTTGCTACTCCATTCGTATATCATAGGCATTTAAGTTTATAACAAGATTTTCTCCAGAAAACAAAATCTTATTTCACTTATCATTTAGCTACAGTAGAAAAGAGTAATTGGAATTACAGATTTTATAATTCATCTGGTTATTCTGATTCAAATTAACTGTGTACACACCATTACTTTGCCTTAGAGAAATGCTACCTGTTATATGCCAATTTTACCAGAGACCCATGACTACTTCACAGTAGATCCTTTTTTTCATATATTTTTATTGTAATTAATAGAAGAGTTACATTATATTTGCCAGATAGAAGGTACATTAATTCACATACATTGTTACCCTTTCTCATGTCTTGGTCCCCATTTACCTCCCCCCCACCACCCTCACCCTTCATCTTGTTTTCCCCCGTTCCCTATCCAATTTCAAATGACCAAATACAAATATATCCAATATATCAGATAACAAAGTAAGATATTGTAACAATATGAGATAATCAAGGGATAGCAAAAGAGATGAGAGATAACATAGTACATTAAGGACCACAATCACTCATTATATGGGTTTTGTTTCTATATCCTAGATGTCCTTTCATTTAGCGTCATACTATATGGCCTTATGTGTCTAGGTTTTGCTCTATTGTAAATCTCTGCTAGGAGAGACCAAGGTTTCTACTGATTATGACAAATGAGGGAAACCATTGAGCTTATCTTCCTATGAGTCTTGCTTACTTCACTTAATATGATTTTTTCTAAGTCTTTCCACTTCCTAACAAATGGGGCGATGTCATTCTTTCTGACAGCAGCATAGAATTCCATTGTGTACAAATACCACATCTTGTTGATCCACTCATCAACTGAGGGACATCTGGGTTGGTTCCATATCTTTGTTATGGTAAATAGTGCTGCATTAAACTGCAGAGCTTTTGTATGCAAAGGACATGGCTAGTAAACTAATTAGGAAGCCTACAGGGTGGGCGAAGATCTTCACCAACCATACAACGGATAAAGGCCTCACAAACCAGTAGATTCTTGTTCAGAAATTTATACAATGTGGTCATCATTTTTGTATACATTTACAGTTTTCCCCTTGAGCATTATAGGAAAAAATGTGTCTCAAATAAGCAAAATACAATAATCACAGCCTCTCCACATTTTAATTATTACATATCTCTTTACCTTTACTCATCTCACACATTTTTCTATGTAATGCTTCAGATATTTGACTTAAAACTCATTTTTTTCCTTAGAGCAATGGGAGCTGAACATCCAAACTAATATACTGATTTTAATTCTATAATCACATAGGAAAATTTGTGGACAACATCGTTACTTTCCTATATTATTTGCTATAAAAAAGAATGGGAAAAGCACTTAGGTGTTGCCTTATTTTAATATGTTCTTCATTAAGTATTCATTCTTTTAATGCCATGCAAGGCAATAATTTACATCACATGCTTCATTGTTACTTAGTACATAACTTCCAGTACTGGATTTTGCTACAATGTTGCAAAACTGATACCAGAATTCCAGGCTTAAAGGAAAACAAAAACAAAACAAAACAAAAAACCAAAATAATCAAGAAAATAATTGACTAAGATCATGATTCTAGAAACTACTGAAGTCAAAATTAAAGTTCAGGCCTGTTTTGTGCGAAGTCCTTACTGCACTCCATACCTATGTTTGTTTTTTCTGCAAATATGCCTTCTGTTTATATCTGTCATTGCTAACAAATAATGCTTATTCTTTTAATTTTCTTGAATAAAGTTGCCAGGGAAATGTGAGAAACCTTGAATTACAATCAGACTTTCTCAAAGGACAGAAATGTTATCACTTATCATGGCCTACCGAATTTTATACCATTGTTCAGTTCCTATTATGAATATTTCAGTTCTCAAATAAAAACCATATTTGGGGCAAGTTTCTTGTTACTGTGTCAAGTGTTATTTTCCCTTATCACCTCAGGCTGAAATCAACTATGTGTGGAGTAGAAATTCTCTAAATACAAAAACTTTTGACTGTAAAGGGTTTCATTTATAGCTACACTTTCTCTTTAGCATGATTTCATTTTTATTTTGCAAAGTTTACTTTATCACAAGCCTACAGGAAAAAAATCAAGGTAGTAAAGAAGATTTTCAGTTATTTAATCTACATAACCAGATAGTCTCACAGCACTTCAAAGAGAACCATATAAGAAATATTTATAATGAAATTTCAGTTGACATATACAATAATTCCTCAACAAAATTTCACAGAATAAATATCAGAAAGAATTTTTCCATATATTTTTATGGTAATTAATAGAAGGGTTACATTACATTCGCCAGATGGAAGGTGCATTACTTCACATACATTGATACCCTTTCTCATGTCTTGGTCCCCATTTCCCTCCCCCCACCCTCACCCTCATTTTGTTTTCCCCACTTTCCTATCCAATTTCAAATAACCAAATACGCATATATCCAATATATCAGATAACAAAGTGAAATACTGTAACAATATGAGATAACCAAGGGACAGCAAAAGAGTTGAGAGATAACATAGTATATTAAGGACAACAACCACTCATTACATGGCTTTTGTTTCTATATACTAGAGGTCTTTTCATTTAGCTTCATACTGTATGGCCTTATGCATCTAGGTTTTGCTCTATTGTAAATCTCTGCTAGAAGAGTCCACGGTTTCTACTGACTGTGGCAAATGAGGGAAACCATTGAGCCTATCATCCTTTGAGTCTGGCTTACTTCACTTAATATGATTTTTTTCTAAGTATTTCCATTTCCTTATAAATGGGGA
Source organism: Megascapheus bottae (assembly GCF_031878675.1). Taxonomy (NCBI): domain Eukaryota; kingdom Metazoa; phylum Chordata; class Mammalia; order Rodentia; family Geomyidae; genus Megascapheus; species Megascapheus bottae. Next base: position 86,305,541 of record NC_143547.1, read on the forward strand.
GAGGTCATCCTTTCTGACAGCAGCATAGAATTCCATTGTGTGTAAATGCCACATCTTATTGATCCACTCATCAACTGAGGGACATCTTTGTTGGTTCCATATCTATGCTATGGTAAATAGTGCTGCAATGAACATCGTTGTGCTAGTGGATTTAGTCTGACCTTGTTTCTGGATGGCTGGGAAAATGCCTAGTAGTGGAATTGCTGGGTCATAGGGGAGGTCTATGTTTAGTTTTTTGAGGAACTGTCATACTGCTTTCCATAGTGGTTGAACGAGTTTGCACTCGTTTTGGAGTGATTCAATTTTTGGAGCTGTTGATATATTTTATATATGACACCTTTGTCCGTTGTATGGTTAGTGAAATTCTTCTCCCATTCTGTAGGCTTCCTAATCAAGAACAGGCCTGAAGACCAATGGAATAGAACTGAAGACCCAGATATTAAACAATAGACCTATGGCCACCTAATCTTTGACAAGGAAGCCAAAAAAAATAGAATGGAAGAAAGACAGCCTCTTCAACAAGTGGTGCTGGCAGAACTGGTTAAGCACCTGCACAAAACTAAAGTAGGATCCTTCTTTTCACCCTGCACTAGAATTAACTCCAAATGGATCAAGGTAAAAGCTGACACACTGAAAACTTTTCAAGAAGGAATAGGAGACACACTAGGCCTCCTTGGCACAGGTAAGAAAGTATTTTTTGTTCTAAACAAATATGCATCTCTGTTTTATATTGTAAAGCCATTTCTATCACTGAGATTGTGCTAATATACAATCTCCTTTCTGCCCTTATTTCTCTTTCAGTATTCTGGTCTTTATTTGGGTCCCACTTTATTCTATTGTCTTCACTCTTTTTACTCTTTTCAAGATGAAGGTTCATAATCAATTCTTGTAATATTTAGTACAAACCTTGAAATTTCCTAGCAGAGAACAGTAGCTCAAAACATAAATACATAAATCCATATAGCATGAGGCTAAATTAAAGGACCTGCAGGATATGGGAACCAAAGGTTTATAATGTGTGATTATTGTTATTCATGTACTATATTATTTCTCATCTCATTTGATGTCCCTTATTTAATCTCATATTGTTACAGTAGCTGCCCTTGTTATCTGGTATATTGTATATATGTTTATGTGTTTATTTGAAATAGGAAAGAGAAGGGGGGAAAAGATGAGGGAGGGAGGGAAATGGGGACAAAAACAAGAGAAGACTTATCAATGTGTGAGAAGTAATACACCTTCAATCTGGTGAATATAACTATAGTTCCTCTATTAATTAAAATAAATAATAAAATTTAAAAAATTATCAACCCAATAAACTTTTGATTAATTGGCTTATTAAACTTGAAGTTTCTCAATTTTCCCAATAGTCCAGAAACAAGGTCATATTAAACCCACTAGCACAACAATGTTCATTGAAGCACTATTTACCATAGCAAAGATGTGGAACAAACCCAGATGCCCTTCAGTTGATGAATGGATCAAGGAGATGTGGTAGTTATATACAATGGAATTGTATGTTGCTCTTAGGAAAATGACATCACCCCATTTGTAAGGAAATGGAAAGACTTAGAAAATACCATATTAAGTGACGTAAGCCAGACTCAAAGGAACATAGGCTCAATGATTTCCCTCATTTGTCACAATCAGCAGAAATCTCGGGCTCTCCTAGCAGAGATTTACAATAGAGCAAAACCTAGATGCATAAGGCCATATAGAATGATGCTAAATGAAAGGACCTCCAGGATATACCAAAAGCCATGTAATGAGTGATTGTTGTCCTTGATGTACTATGTTATCTCTCATATCTTTTGCTGTCCATTGGTTATTTCATATTGTTACAGTATTTCACCTTGTTATCTTATATATTGTATATATGCATATTTGGTTATTTGAAGTCAGATAGGGAAGTAGGGAAAACAAGATGACGGGTAGGGTGGGGGGAGGGAAAGGACAAAGACATGCAAAAGGGTATCAATGTTTGTGAGGTAATACACCTTCTATTTGGTAAATATAACGTAACCCCTCTTTTAATTGCAATAAAAATATATGAAAAAAATAAAGGGAAGATTTTATCTATGTGTGAAGTGTTTCAAGCTTTAGTGTGAGTATAAAGCTATTATCTATTGATGATCCATTTTGCTCAGCAAGAGTTGTATGCCTCAAACTACAACCATAGGATCAACAGGTATTGGAAAGAGACCTGATTTAACGATTATTGGTTATTTTGGGGATGATGTGAAGAAAAGTGTTGATTATGAGGAGCTTCACATTGTCTTTGTACATTCAGGCAATGATCTGTGTACTGTATTTTAATATTGACCTATAAGAAAATATTTTAAAATTTGCTAATAATTTTAGACTCTGAATCTGTACTTTAGTTGATAAAATAAAATTTCTTTGTGATTGTCCATATTCATGATTAGTATAAGAAATTATTAAATTGTAATTAGTATAAGTAATTGTTAAAAAATTTTTAAGAAAAATAGTCTGGGTGAACTTCAACTATATATTTAAGCTTTAAAGTGTTTGAAATAAGGTCTATCAAAGAACCCATACATGTTTGCTTTGTTCTCAGTGTGCTATGCTAGGATTTATAGAATTGACTTCCTCAATTTTTGACTGATAAATGAAAAAAATATCAGTTAAGGGAAATTGAATAATGGGTGCTTTAAATGACCTTCTGGGCTTTTTGTGCTTTTAACTTTAGCAACTTAAATTCTCCATGATAATCTATGGAAATCCTGTAATGAAATTCAGGAAATGTGCCCTGAAACTCTTGCAACTTCTGAAACTAATGATGGTGCCTCTGAGACTATAGTGTTTCAAATTCTAAATCTTAACTTGGGATACATTGTCAGTGTCTTTACACTTTTTTTTTTAACATATCGTCATACCTAAGGTTATATTTACTGCATAATAACTCTTGAATAGTTTTAAATATACCCATTTTAAATCAAGTACTGAATGACGTATCAGTTGACTCCAATTTTGTAAAAGCCTTCCTACTAATCAAATTCTTAAAAAAGCAATGCCGTAAAATATGTCAGGATATACAGATTCTTAGATGTATTGTAAGAAGAATTTCGAGAAGAGTCATGAGTACACATGGTAACTGGAAATATATGGTGCTTCCTATTTCCCTAAATTTATTGCTAGCAGTATTAATACTATGCCCAAACATATATATATATTTTTAAATTTGTTTAGACAGAGGAGATTGGCGGAAGATGGCAGCGGTTCAGGGTGAGACGTACTAAGCTTCTGCCAAGATTCATGTACTGGCAGTGCAGGAGACAGTCCTCTAAGAGAAATTGATCCTAAGTAAGCTTTAGGACCACAGAGAACTCAGGCAGAGAGGAAAAAAAGGAAACAAAGGAAGAATACCAGCGCAAAATGAGAGCGTGGAGCTCCACTGCGGAGCAGCCAGGGAGACAAAGGCTCTTCTGAATCAGAGCAGAGAGATTGCTCCACAGCAGCGCAGACCCACCGCCTGCAGACAGAGCCACACAGAGCCTGAGCGATCCTGGAGCTGACACCAGCTGTGCATGGACCTGCCAGCTTAACGGAACCAGAGAATTCAGCAATTTGTGAGTACCTCCGAGGAGAAGTTTCCACTTCTGCTTGCAAAAGGGCATTGGGAGGGAGCCCCTCCCCCTCCAGCTGAGAGCAGCACCATCTGGACTGCTGGCAAGAACACAGGCCAAAGCAAATGGAGCCTGAGAGGTGTTGCGGACAGTGCCATCTTTCTAACTGGCAAAGGAATTCCCAGAGATCCCTTAGTCTGAAATGCAGCCTCAGCGCCCTCCACAGACCTGGTAAACATAGCCGCCCGCGGATCTTTCAGCTTTGTTCTACCAAACAAGCAATCTGATCCGAAAAACCGCAAAGCCAAATCACAAGAGAAAAAGACTTTGTGAAGTGTTTAGATTCCGAATGTAGAGGAGACACAAGTTTCCTATCCTGACCCCCAACCAAAAAAAAAACCTGAAGAATACCCTTTTTTTATTTTTTTACCCTATTTCATTTGCATTTTTAAATGAATGTTTTTATTTTACTCTTTGCCATTTAACCTACATCTTTTCTTTAATGTTTTGATTCATGCTTTTTTTTTCTTTTTTTCTACTCTTTTCCCACAATCCTGCTGTCACTGTGGTCATTCCTAGAAACACAGTGACAGATCTGGGTACAGTCTGAATAAAAACGTTATCCATATTGATACAGTCACCTGCTTTTTAAACTCCTGGTTCTCAACTCTAGTATCTTTTGGGTAAGAACTCAGAACAGTGAGGAATCTCCCCCCACCTTTTCCTTTTTATTTTTATTTTGTATGTGTGTGTGTGTGTGTGTGTGTGTGTGTGTCTTCTGTTTTCTTTTATTTTGTTGATGTTTTGTTTCTTTTTCCTTTTTTTTCTTTCTAAAAGTGGTATCATTGAAATCCCTTATATCAACTTCTCTCTTTTCTCTATATATTCTTATTACTCTTCTTATTTTGATAAGTTTTATCTAAGTTCATCTAAACTTTCTACACAAATACTCTACTTGTCTATCACCTTAGATCAGTTATCCTTGCACGATACCCTTTCTTCATTACTATAATATTCTTACACCCCTGTATTATTCTTTTCCTTCCTCCCTTGTCATCTTTTATATTTTTTTCTATCTCTGGTCTTCTGTTCATCCTTCAACTCCTATAATGCATGGATCAACATTTGATGGTTGTTGAGCAATGCTGTGTATCTAGGTGTTCAATTGTACTCTAGGTCCAGAGGGACTTAAATACAATAGAGACTGGATTGAGGGGCTTTTTATTTTGGTCATAAATTGGTCATCTGTGATTGTATTAGATTTGTATGTAAGTGTACAAAAAGAAATAGAGAGTGTTATTACCAATCTAAAAGAGCTAATATCTATTGTCAGCCAACTAAAAAGGTCTAGGATGGTTATATCTGAAAAAATATAATCTTCTTTAATATTAATCTTGCTCCCATTTTCAAATGGGCAGAACAAGAAACTCAAGAACAATGTCAAATCAAGGAATAGCATCTCCCACCCAACATAAACACGCAATGGAGCAGTCAGTGGCAAATCTAGAGAAGAGGCTTCCAAGTGCTATATAAATGCAATTGATAAACATCATTAATGAGGCCGGGAGTTTGACATAGTGGTAGAGTGCTTGCCTAGCATGCATGAAGACCCAGGTTCTATTCCTCAGTACCACATACATAGCAAAAAGCCGGAAGTGGTTCTGAGGTTCAAGTGGTAGAGTACTGGCCTTGAGAAAGTCCAAGGAGAATGCTCAGGCCCTGAGCCCAAGTCCAGGACTCGCAAAAAAAAAAAAACAACAACAAAAAACAACAAAAGAAAACATCGTTAATGAAAAATGTGAAAACATAAAAGAAGAGATAAGGGAGGAAGCCAAAGCTAAACAAGAGGAAACCATAAACAAGTTGATATGTGAAAAAGGGGAAGCCATAAAGGAGGCCATAATAAAAGTTTTTCAAAGAAAAATGGACGAATTCATAGAATCCTCAAACAAAAAGATGACTGAACTACAACAAATGTCCAAAGAGAATAAAGCTGCTGAGCTAACCACTCAAATGGAAATCAAGGAGCTAAAGAAATCCATACATGATCTAAAACAAGAGATGCAAGGCATCAAAAATGAGCAATAAGAAGCAACGGAGATGAAGAAAAAACTAGATAGATTTGATAGCAGGTTAGACAATGCAGAAGAGAGAATTTCCGGGTTGAAGATAATTTATTTGTTATAGAAAAAGAACAGAAAATGAGTGAATTCAAATCTAGGAAATATGAAAAATCGCTACAGGAGGTCCCATACAATTAGGAAGCCTAATTTAAGGCTAATTGGTATTGAGGAGCGTCTGGAGAAAGAGGTCAATGGTATTGGAAATATACTTCAGGGAATCATCTCAGAGAATTTCCCAAATATCCAGACGGGCAGGCCCATCCAGATACAAGAAGCTTTTAGAACCCCTAACAAACCTGACCAGAAAAGGACATCCCACTGCCACATTATAATCTGAACTGGATCAAAAGAGGCCAAAGATAGGATACTAAAAGCAGCCAGGGAGAAGAGAACAATCACCGATAAAGGCAAACCAGTCAGGATAACCCCACATTTCTCAGCAGAGACCATGCAAGCAAGAAGATCTTGGAATGATATATGCCATGCCCTGAAGTCAAATAACTACCAAGCAAGAACACAGTACCCAGCTAAGCTCTCATTCATAACTGAGGGAACAATAAAAACATTCCATTCCAGGGAAAATCTTCAACATTATGTAGCAACAAAACCAACATTACAGAAAATTCTCAAAGATGTTCTACACATAGAAAACCAACACAAATGTAATACAGAGAAAGACATGGCACCTAAAACTCATAACATCTAAGTACCACAAAAACTATCAAGATACAGGCCCTAGTGAAAGCTTGTAAAAATGGCAGGAACAAATGAATATTTTTCAATCCTGACTCTCAATATCAGTGGACTTAACTCTCCAATTAAACGACATAGATTATCCAGTTGGATCAAAAAATAAGATCCATCTTTCTGCTGTCTTCATGAGACACATCTTACCAAAAAAAAACAAACACCTTTTGAAAATGAGAGTTTGGAATAAACTCTATCAAGTTAAAGGCCCTAATAAGCATGCTGGAGTTGCCATCCTCATATCAGATAAAATAGAATTCAAACTAAAATTAGTGAGAAAAGAAAAAGAAGGTTACTACACACTACTAAAGGGATCTTTCCTCCAGGAGTACATAACCATCCTAAATATCTACACACCTAATCACCAAGCTCCGACCTTCATCAAGCAAACTTTACATCGACTGAAACAATACATAGATTGAAACACAGTGATTGTCGGTGACTTTAACACATCACTCTCACCTATGGACAGATCAACAAGGCAAAAACTCAACAGAGAAACCTTAGAACTGAACAACTACATAGACCAACTAGATGTAACAGACATCTGCAGATTATTCCACCCAGCAACAACATAATATACATTCTTTTCAGCAACACATGGAACATTTTCTAAAATAGACCACATCTTAGGCCATAAAACAAACCTGGACAGATTCAGAAACACTGCAACTATTCCCTGCACTCTCTCAGACCACAAGGGCATAAAATTGGAACTGGACACACATCTCCACCAATGAAAATCCTGTAACTCATGGAGATGGAACAACACATTGTTGAATTACCAATGGGTCATGGAAGAGATCAGAACAGAAATCCAACAGTTTATGAAATTCAACAAAAAGGAGCACTGAAAATACCAGCTCCTGTGTGACACGGGAAAGGAAGTACTCAGAGGAAAATTTATAGCTCTGAGTGCCTACAATAACAAATTGGAAAAATCACAAAACAACAATTTAATGTGTCAACTTAAGCTCCTGGAAAAAGAGCCACAAACCAACCCTAATCCCATTAGAAGGAAGCAAATTATTAAAATCAGAGCAGAATTAAATGATTTGGAATCCAAAAAACTATAGAAAGAATAAAAAAAACAAGAAGTTGGTTCTTTGAAAGAATTAACAAAATTGACAAACCCTTAGCCAACCTTACCAAAAAAAGAAGGGAGCATACCTAAATAAACAAAATCACAAATGAAAATGGTAATATCACGACAGAAACTTCCAAGATCCAGAGTATCATGAGGGAATACTTCTCAAACCTTTACGCCAACAAATTTGATAATCTAGAAGAAATGGAGGAATAACTAGCCAATATTAACATACCCACACTGAACAAAGAAGAACTAACCCACCTAAAGTGGCCTATTTCAAGCAATGAAATAGAAATGGAAATAAGAGAATTTCCACCTAAGAAAAGGCCAGAGCCAGATGGATTCACAGCTGAATTCTACAAGGTCTTCAAAGCAGAGCTCACACCAATACTCCTCAAGCTCTTCAACGAAATTGAAAATGAAGTTTGTTTGTTTTTTTTTACCAAACTCATTCTATGAAGCCAGTATAACCCTCATCCCCAAACCAGACAGAGATTCATCAAAGAAAGAGAACTATAGACCTATTTCTTTGATGAATATCTATGCAAAACTTCTCAACAAAATACTGGCCAACCATCTACAACAAGTCATCAAAAGAATTATACACTATGATCAAACATGTTTCATCACAGGAAGGCAAATCTGGTTCAACATACGCAAATCAATTAATATAATTCAACACATCAACAGGAGCAAGGACAAAAATCACATGATTGTCTCAATAGATGCAGAAAAGGCATTTGACAGGATCCAACACCCCTTTATGTAAAAAGCTCTGGAGAAACTAGGAATCCATTGAACATTACTCAATATAATAAAGGCTGTGTATAACAAACCCACAGGGAGTATTATACTTAATAGCGAAAACTAAAGCCATTCCCTCTAAAATCAGGAAGGAGAAAAGGATGCCCACTCTCTCCACTCCTCTTTAACATAGTGTTAGAATTCCTAGCCAGTGCAATAAGGCAAGAAGCAAGCATAAAGGGGATCCAAATAGGGAAAGAAGAAGTAAAACTTTCCCTCTTTGCAGATGACATGATCCTGTATTTAAAGAATACTATGGACTCTACTCCCAAGCTCCTTGAGCTGGTTCAAAACTTTGGAAGGGTAGCAGGGTATAAAATTAACCCTCAAAAATCACCTGCCTTCCTCTATGCCAACAGTGAGAGGAATGAGGCAACAATCAGGAAAGCAACTCCTTTCACAATAGCTTCAAAGCTAATAAAGTACCTAGGAATTACCTTAACCAAGAATGTAACGTACCTTTTTGAATGAAAACTTTAAAACCATGAAAAAGGAAATTCAATCAGAGGTGAGAAAATGGAAAAACCTCACATGCTCCTGGATTGGAAGAATCATATATCGTGAAAATGACAATCTTGCCAAGGGCTATGTGCAAATTCAATGTAATACCCATCAATATCCCAATGTCATTCTTTAAAGAAATAGAAGAGGCAATCCAAAATTTCATATGGAATAATAAAAGACCCTGTATAGCCAAAACACTTCTTAGCAGAAAGAACAGCGCAGGAGGAATGCCAATACCAAACTTAATACTCTATTACAGAGCTATAATTATCAAAACAGCTTGGTACTGGCACAAGAACAGGCCTGAAGACCAAGGGAATAGAACTGAAGACCCAGATATTAAACCACAGACTTACCGCCACCTAATTTTTGACAAGGGAGCCAATAATATAGAATGGAAGAAACATAGCCTCTTCATAAAGTTGTGATGGCAGAACTGGTTAAGCACCTGCAGAAAATGAAAGTTGGATCCTTCTTTGTCACCCTGCACTAGAATTAACTCCAAATGGATCAAAGACCTGGAAGTAAAAGCTGACACACTGAAAACTTTACAATAAGGAATAGGCGATACACTAGGCCTCCTTGGCACAGGTGGAAACTTTCTTAATAAAGAGCAATAATCACAACAAATCAGAGAAAGGATGGATAAGTGGGACTGCATTAAACAACAGAGCTATTGTATGGCAAAGGACTGTTCGTGGGAGTGCAAACTCGTTCAACCACTATGGAAAGCAGTATGGCAGTGCCTCAAAAGACTAAACACAGAGCTCCCCTATGACCCAGCAATTCCACTACTTGGCATTTACCCAATCATCCAGAAACATGGACATACTAAATCCACCAGCACAACAATGTTCATTGCAGCACTATTTACCATAGCAAAGATATGGAACCAACCTAGATGTCCCTCAGTTGATGAGTGGATCAACAAGATGTGGTATTTGTAAACAATGGAATTCTATGCTGCTGTCAGAAAGAATGACATTGCCCCATTTGTAAGGAAATGGAAAGACTTAGAAAAAAATCATATTAAGTGAAGTAAGCCATACTCAAAGGAACTTAGGCTCAATGGTTTCCCTCAGTTGTCATAATCAGTAGAAACCTTGGTCTCTCCAGCAGAGATTTGCAATAGAGCAAAACCTTGATACATAAGGCCATATAGTATGATGGTAAATGAAAGATCTCTAGGATATGGAAACATAAGCCATATAATGAATGATTGTTGTTATTAACGTACTATGTTATCTCTCATCTCTTTTGCTGTCTCTTGGTTATCTCATATTGTTACAGTATCTCACTTTGTTACCAGATATATCGGATATATTTGTATTTGTTTATTTGAAATTGGATAGGGAAGGGGGGAAAACAAGATGAGGGGTGGGGTGGGGGGATGGAAATGGGGACCAAGACATGTGAAAGGGTATCAATGTATGGGAATTAATGCACCATCTATCTGGCAAATATCATGTAACCCTTCTATTAATTACAATAAAAAATATATGAAAAAATTTGATAAGACATTTTGGACACAATATCTCATTTTAATAGACATTTGCATCTTCTGGAACGACTTATATAATTATTAACTATTTGCTATATGTTTCTAATTATTGAATTATTAGAAATATTTCAAGGGCAAGGGAATTTCACTCTGGATTCAATTTTTTATTATTGTATTATTATGCTTTTTCACAATGTATATGTTTGGTAACATTTTCCAGAAGACATTATCTTCTATTCATTTTTAAATGTTCTTTTTAGTATTATTTTACCTTGCTCTGGTTATTTTGCACATTATAATCTATTTTTCTGCTTTTATTTTTCTTGATCTTTTTTCTACTAATCTTTTCTTTTAAAACATCACATTTGAATAATCACATTTTGACTACTAAACTAATTGTCAATATACCATTATGCTCTATGATTACTTTTTTATTATTTTGAATCTGTCTTGTTGCTTTTCTCCTAGCTTTTTGGTATGAATGCATAATTCATTTAATTAGCTCCTATTCATTTTATAATACACGTATTCAAAGCTTTATTTTCTCCTAAATTACTCATCTAGATGACCAAAGCATATTTGAACATGTAAAATTTACTCTGCTTGCTCTATTTAGTAATTTACATTTATAATTTCCTCATTAACTAGAGAGTGACTCCGTAACATCTTATTACTTCAAAAAGCCTATATTTGGGAAAAGCTGTTTTACTGGTTTTTATTTTATTTTATTATATTCAGATTACATGAACTATATTATATCCTCTAAAACTCTATCACAAAATAACTTATCTCTGAGTGAAGAGAGACAAATAGCCCATACAAAAGAAACAAGCATACTAACAATGCTTGATTTCTCATAGGCATATGAAAATAAACGTTACTAAATACATATCATTTTTATACTCCCTATTTTTGTAGACTTCTCCTTCTCAGTTAAGAATGATAATCTTTATTTTTCCATTAATAAAAACTAGAACTTTTTTTGCCAGTCCTGGGCTTGGCCTCAGGGCCTGAGCACTCTCCTTGGGCATTCTCAAGGCTAGAGCTCTACCATTTGAGCCACAGAACAACTTCCAGCTTTTTTCTATGTGGTAGCAAGGAATCAAATCCGGATCTTCATGCATGCTGGTCAAGCACTCTACCACTAGGCCATACTACCAGCCCTCCAAAAAAACTAGAACTTTTCCACATATCCCTTTTGCTTTATTCCACATACAGTTTGCTTTATCCCACACAATTCCACCAGTAATTTCTGTCTTCAATATGTTCTCAGAATATAACATTATTTTGTCTCTTGCCTTATTACTTTCCAGGGTCAATGTTTCTCACAACTGATTTTACACATCTCCAAAAAGGATGTTTGAAAATTTCATTATGGTTATCATTGTCACAATTAGAGATACTGCTGTGCCACAATTAGAAGCCAGAATTTCTACTTAATATCCTAATATAACACAGCAATCCTTTCCTCATGATTCAGATAACAATAATTTTCCAAACTGAAAGTCAATAGCACTTATGTTGAGAAAATTTTCCAATGTATGAATGTATCAAGTCATTTTCATCACAATAGCAAAATATTACCAAAGCATTTACATTAATCTCCATTGGTAAATGATGCATCACTTGGAACAGACTCAAGGAAACATTTTTTTAAAAGACTATAAAAATAGGAACTAGCCAGATGCTGGTGGCTCACAAGTGTAATCCTAGCTACTCAGAGGTTGAGAGCTGAGCGTCACAGTTCAAATCCAGACTGACACAAAAGTTCCATGAGGCTCTTTTATCCAATTAACCACCAGAAAACCTGAAATGGTGCTGTGGCTCAAGAGCGAGTGCACTACAACCGAAGAGCTCAGGGACAGTGCCCAAGCCCATAGTTCAAGCCCTACGACTAAAAACAAAAAGAATGAAGAAATTCCTTACATATTTAGTTTCTATATAACTCTTCTCTAAGACAGTAATAGAAAGGTAGAAAGAAGGTGAGACAGACAGACAGACAGACAAACAGACATACATACACAAATTGACATTTAACATATATAAGATACATGATTATGCATAATACAGTTATTTGTAATAACCCTAACAAGATACAATTATGTGAATTAACAATAAATGGACATATTTTATCTTGTTTATACATCTAATAACATGAATCAACTACTTGTGGTGTTGTCACTGATGAGTCTTACAGTGCGCAATTAAGGAAGAGATAAAATAATACAATTTATCTACATTTGTCCACTTGTTAAGGATAAGCTATACTAATGTGGTAAAACTATAATTTTCAACAAAAAAAAATTCAGAAAAGCGAGCTTAGTGATTTTCCTGTAGAGAGATGTTTTACTAAAGAAAAACCAAACACTGACAAACATTGCAGTGGTTCTGGAGTGCTTTTTTGGTCTTTCTGTTTTAATGTAGAATTCAGATAGATACCCATTAAAGGGTGTCAAGAATTTATATAGCTATATATATATATACATATATAGAGAGAGAACTAAACATTATCTTTAAATAAATAGAATGAGAGTGTAATAGTACATATGCAGATAATTTGATCTGTAGTGGGAGCAGTGACAAGTTGTGGTCTCTAGGTAACATAGATGACTAAGAAATAATTTATTATGACACAGAGATTATGACATATTTAGACCACTTGAAATTACACAGCTAGTGTGAACAATTGATCATGGAGATGTAAAAGAAAACAACTTAGAGCAATTCATTGTGTAAATGAGAGTGGTGTGATTTAGAAATATGAAAATGGATGCACTTAAGTGACAGGGGCAATTCATACATGATAACAGGATACAATTTTACTCAGCACACAAAAAGGAAGTGCTTCAATAACTTTAAAGGTGAGTGTTTTTAATATGTATTTTGTTAACCTAATAAACTAAGAAATAATTTCATATGCTTACAGTGTGAAGACATCAAAGTGACATATTCAAGACGAGATAACTCATATACTCAAGTGAGAAATGATTAAGTCTTGTAGGATTGACCAACCATATGATATTAACCATTAGGAATATGTAGTCATTCATATTTTTGGATGATTATCCTAATCAAATCAACATCTTTTTACATTGTCTTTCTTCCTTTCTTTCTTTCTTCTTTTTCTTTTGCCAGTCCTGTATTAAGCTCAGGACCTGATGGCTATCCTTGGGCTTCTCAAGACTTGAGCTCTATCACTTAAGCCACAGCACCACTTCAGGCTTTTATTTTTCCTATGTATGTAGTACCGAGAAATCAAACCCAGGTCTTCGTGCATGCTAGACAAGCACTCTATCACTAGGCCAAACTCCCAGCCCTACATTTTCTTTCTCAATGTAAAGACAAACATTAAATAAGCACTTGTGTGCAAAGACTTATTGGATGAATTATCTTTGCCTCCTCACAATAATTGATGCTAAAATTTTGTCACCCTATTTTTAAAAATTAGGATAATATGTTTCTAAAATTGTACTTCTGTTTCACAAGGTGTGAATTTTTTCCACTGGTTGCATTCTACTTATAAACTCATCAGCCTCTATGTCTTTAAATCTTAGCCTACACCAACATTACCTTTTTTTTTTTTTATAATTCACGAGTTCATCCACTTTAATTTTTCTAGACTAAACAGATTCAAACATATCAACATTACACTGGTTAGAGAACATGAAAAAGGAGAATTACTTCTTTTTTTATTTTATTTATTTATTTTTATTGTAATTAGTAAAAGGGTTACATGATATTTGCCAGATAGAAGGTGCATTAATTCACATACATTGATACCCTTTCACATGTCTTGGTACCCGTTTCCCTCCCCCCCCACACCCCCTACCCGTCTTGGTTTTCCCCCCTTCCCTATCAAATTTCAAATATCCAAATACAAATAAGTTCAATATAGCAGATAACAAAGTGAGATACTATACCAATATGAGATAACCAAGGGACAGCAAAAGAGATGAGAGACAACATAGTACATTAAGGACAACAATCATTCATTATATGGCTTTTGTTTCACTATCCTGGAGGTCCTTTCAGTTAGCTTCACATTATATGTCCTTATGTATCAAGATTTTGCTCTATTGCAAATCTCTGCTAGTAGAGCCCAAGGTTTCTACTGATTATGACGAATGAGGGAAACCATTGAGCCTAAGTTCCTTTGAGTCTGGCTTACTTCACTTAATATGATTTTTTCTAAGTCTTTCCATTTCCTAACAAATGGGGCGATGTCATTCTTTCTGACAGCAGCATAGAATTCCATTGTGTACAAATACCACAACTTGTTGATCCACTCATCAACTGAGGGACATCTAGGTTGGTTCCATATCTTTGCTATGGTGAATAGTGCTGCAATGAACATTGTTGTGCTAGTGGGTTTAGTATGTCCTTGTTTCTGGGTGGTTGGGTAAATGCCAAGTAGTGGAATTGCTGGGTCATAGGGGAGTTCTATGTTTAGCCTTTTGAGGCACTGCCACACTGCTTTCCATAGTGGTTGAACGAGTTTGCACTCCCACCAACAGTGTAGTAGTGATCCCTCCTGGCCACATCCCCTCCAGCATCTGTTGTCATTCGTTTTCCTGATCTTGGCCATTCTAGCTGGAGTGAGGTGAAATCTTAGAGTTGTTTTGATTTGCATTTCTTTTATGACCAGAGATGTTGAGCATTTCTTCATGTGTCTATAGGCCATTTTTGTTTCTTCTTCAGAAAAGACTCTCTTTAAGTCTTTGGCCCATTTTTTAATGGGATGGTTCTTACTTTGGAGGTTAGTTTTGGAGTGATTCCATTTTTTGAGTTGTTGATATATTTTAGATATGAGGCCTTTGTCCGTTGTTTGGTTGGTGAAGATCTTCTCTCACTCTGTAGGCTTCCTGATTAGTTTACTAGCTATGTCCTTTGCCATACAAAAGCTCTGCAGTTTAATGCAGTCCCACTTATCCAGCCTTTCTCTGATTTGTTGTGATTCTTGGTCTTTATTAAGAAAGTTTCTACATGTGCCAAGGAGGCCTAGTGTATCTCCTATTCCTTCCTGTAGAGTTTTCAGGGTGTCAGCTTTTACCTCCAGGTCTTTGATCCATTTGGAGTTAATTCTAGTGCAAGGTGACAAAGAAGGATCCAGCTTTAGTTTTCTGCAGGTGCTTAACCAGTTCTGCCAGCACAACTTGTTGAAGAGGCTGTCTTTCTTCCATTCTATTTTTTTGGCTCCCTTGTCAAAGATTAGGTGGCCATAGGTCTGTGGTTTAATATCTGGGTCCTCAGTTCTATTCCATTGGTCTTCAGGCCTGTTCCTGTGCCAGTACCAAGCTGTTTTGAGAATTATAGCTCTGTAATAGAGTCTAAAGTTTGGAATTGAAATTCCTCCAGCGCTGTTCTTTCTGCTAAGAAGTGTTTTTGCTATACGGGGTCTTTTATTATTCCATATGAAATTTTGGATTGCCTCTTCTATTTCTTTAAAGAATGACCTTAACTGAGAATGTGAAGGACCTTTTTGATGAAAACTTTAAAACCCTGAAAAAAGAAATTAAAGCAGAACTAAGGAAATGGAAAAACCTCCCACGCTCCTGGATTGGAAGAATCAACATTGTGAAAATGACAATCTTGCCAAGAGCTATCTACAAATTCAATGCAATACCCATCAACAACATTACCTTTTAAGGTCACAAAATTCATACTTTTCTTATATTCTCATATTTCAAATTCAAAAACTAATTTTAAAAGAGGGGAAGAACAATAATTAAGAAGGAGTCATACAGACAGGATGAATTTTATCAAAGCATATATTATGTGCATTGAGATGGTTTGGAAACTCTAGAAAGGAAATTGATTTGAAAGAAATAGTGTCCACAAACTGGGGTCAGGAAACATTAGATGAGTAGGATAGCATGTTCCTCTGAATACGAATGATGAAGATAGAGTGAGACTAAAGTTAAGTAGGTTTTTGTGATTTCTTGTCCACACAGCTAGTGGTCAGAGAGCTTAACTCACATTCTGCACGTTCTGAATCCAGAAGTTGTAGTTTCAAGGATGTAAATGCTAAATGAATTCAGATTTTTAAAATTATAGACTTTCTCTCTAGCTCATATAAAATGAATGTTTTTTAATTCCATATCATTTTCCCTCTGAGCCTAGAAAGTTCCTCAGTGAACCCAAAGAAATCATTGAAAGTAGTTGTATTACCAGTATATATCCATCATCTAGCTGAACGTTTGACGTAGAGAAGTTGCTCAAAAATGTGTAGAGTGGGGAGATCGGCGGGAGATGGTGATGGTTCACTGGGAGTCATTCTGAGCTCTCGCCAAGATACCAGTTCTTTCATTGTAGGGGAACGTTCATAACCAAAGATCCATCCTAAGTAATCTTTAGCACCACAGAGATCTCAGTCAGAGAGGAGAAAGGCAGGAAACCAGCACAAGAAGACAGCATGGAGCAGGGCCAGCTGCTCTGAGCCACAGCAGAGACAAAGCCCGCCTCTGGCAACTGAGCAGACAGCGCTTCTCGGCAGCACAGATCTGCTGGCTCCAGACAGAGCAATATAGATCCTGCACAAGCCCGGAGCCATCACCCATTCGTGGCACAGACCTGCCAGCTTCACGGAACTGGAGAATCCAGCAATTTGTGACTATCTCCGAGGAGAAGTTTCCACTTCTGCTCACAGAACAGCACTGGGAAGGAATCACCTCCCCCACCAGCTGAGAGCAGCGCCATCTTGACTGCTGGCAAAGACCCTGCCAAACAAACCAGAGCCTGAGAAATGGTGCTGGCAACGCCATCATTCAAAAGGGCAAAGGATTTCCCAGAGGCAGCTTAGCCAGATGTCCACCTCCAGTGCTAGCAGAAGTTACTCCCATTGGAAAGGGCTGCAGTAAACAAAGCCACTCGTGAATCCACCGGTTGTTTGTTTGTTTGTTTTTTCTGCCCAAACAAGCAAACTGATCCGAAAAATGCACAGCCAAATCACAAGAGAAAAAGACTTTTTGAAGCATACTTTACATTCATTGAAACCATACATATGTCGAAACACTGTGATTACTGGTGACTTTAACACACCACTCTTACCTATGGACAGATCAACCAGGCAAAAACTCAACCGAGAAACCTCAGAATTGAACAACTGTATAGAACAACCAGATCTAACAGACATCTACAGATTATTTCACCAAGCAAAAACACAATACATATTTTTTTCAGCAGCACATCAAACATTTTCCAAAATGGAACACATTTTAGGGCATAAAACAAACCTGTGCAGATTCAGAAACACTTAAATTATTCCCTGCATTCGCTCAAACCACAAGGGCATCAAATTGGAACTGAACACCATTCTCCACCAACGAAAACCCTGTAACTCATGGATATTGAACAACACATTGGTGAATCACCAATGGGTCATCGAGGAGATCAGAACAGAAATTCAACAGTTTATGAAATTTTACAAAAAGAAGCACAAAAAATACCACCTCCTTTGGGACACAGGAAAGGAAGTACTCAGAGGAAAATTTATAGCTCTGAGTGCCTAAATTAACAAATTGGAGAAATTGCAAAAAACAATTTAATGTTTCACCTTAAGCTCCTGGAAAAAGAGCAACAAATCAAGCCTAATCCCATTAGAAGGAAGCAAATTATTAAAATCAGATCAGAATTAAATTAATTGGAGTCCAGAAAAAACTATAGAAAGAATCAACAAAACAAGGAGTTGGTTCTTTAAAAAAATTAACAAAATTGACAGACCCTTAGCAAATCTTACCGAAAAAGGGAGCACACCAAAATAAACAAAATCACAGACAAGAATGGTAATATCACAACAAAAATTACCAAGATCCAGGCCATCATGAGGGAATACTTTTGAGACCTTGATGTCAACAAATTTGAGAATCTAGAAGAAATGGATGAATTTCTAGCCAATATTAACATACCAAACTGAATAAAGAAGAAGACCTATTTCCAACTAAATAGACCTATTTCAAGCACTGAAATATAAATGGCAAAAAGAGACCTTCCAACCAAGAAAAGCCCAGAGCCAGATGGATTCACAGCTGAATTCTATAAGTCTTCAAAGCAGAGCTCACACCAATACTCCTCACGACCTTCAAAGAAATTGAAAACGAAGGCTCCTTGCCAAACTCATTCTATGAAGCCAGTATAACCCTTATCCCAAAACCAGACAGATTCATCAAAGAAAGAAAACAATAGACTCGTTTCGTTGATGAATATTGATGCAAAATTTCTCAACAAAATACTGCCCAAACGTCTTCAGCAAATATCAAAAAAATTATACACTATGATCAAACAGGATTCATCATGGGAATGTAAAGATGGTTCAACAAATGCAAATCAATTAATATAATTCTACACAACAACAGAAGCAAGGACAAAAAAATGACGATTGTCTCAATAGATGCAGAAAAGGCATTTGACAAGATCCAACACCCCTTCATGCAAAAATCTCTGGAGAAACAAGTAATCCATGGAACAATACTCAGTATAATAAAGGCTGTGTAGGTCAAACTTAATGGTAAAAAGTAAAGCCATTCCCTCTAAAATCAGGAAGGAGAAAAGGATGCCCACTCTCTCCACTCCTCTTTAACACAGTATTAGAATTCCTAGACAGAGGAATAAGGCAAGAAGCAAGCATAAAGGGTATCCAAATAGAAAAAGAGGAAGAGAAATGTTCCCTCTTTGCGGATGACATGATTCTGTATTTAAAGAACTCTATGGACTCCAGTCCAAGCTGCTTAAGCTGACTCAAAACTTTGGCAAGGTAGCAGGGTATAAAATTAACCCACAAAAATCAACAATGAGAGGAATGAGGAAACAATCAGGAAAGCAAATCCTTTTGTAATAGCCTCAAAGGAAATAAAGTACCTAGGAATTAACTTAACTAAGAATGTAAAAGACCTTTTGGATGAAAACTTTAAAACCCTGAAAAAGGAAATTAAAGCAAAGCTGAGGAAATGGAAAAAACTCCCATGCTCCTGGATTGGAAGAATCAACATCGTAAAAATGGCAATCATGCCAAGGGCAATCTACAAAATCCACGCAATATCCATCAATATCCCAATGTCATTCTTTAAAGAAATAGAAGAGCTAATCAAAAATTTCATATGGAATAATAAAACAACCCCGTGTAGCAAAAACATTTCTTAGCAGAAAGAACATCACAGGAGGAATTTCAATACCAAACTTTAGACTCTATTACAGAGCTATAATTATCAAAACAGCTTGGTACTGGCACAAGAACAAGCCTGAAGACCAATGGAATAGAACTGAGGACCCAGATATTAACCCACGGACATATGGCCACCAAATCTTTGATAAGGGAGTCAAAATCAGAATGGAAAAAAGACAGCCTCTTCAACAAGTGGTGCTGGCAGAACTGGTTAAGCACCTTCAAGAAACAAAATTTGGATCCTTCTTTGTCAACCTGCACTAGAATTAAGTCCAAATGGATCAAAGACCTGGAGGTAAAAGGTGACACACTGAAAATTTTACAAGAAGGAATAGGAGATACACTAGGTCTGCTTGGCACAGGTCAAATCTTTCTTAATAAGACCAAGAAACAAAAAAAATGAGAGAAAATCTGGATAAGTGGGACTGCATTAAACTGCAGAGCTTCTGTATGGCAAAGGACATAGCTAGCGAATTTGCTAGAAAGCCTACAGAGTGGGAGAAGATCTTCACTAACCATACAATGGACAAAGGTCTCATATATAAAATTTATCAACAGCTCAAAAAATTGAATCACTACAAAACTAATCTCCAAAGAAACAACCATCCTGTCAAAAGTTGGGCCGAAAACTTAAAGAGAGTCTTCTCTGAAAAAGAAATAAGAATGGCCTATAGACACATGAGGAAATGCTCGACATCTCTGGCCATAAAAGAAATGCAAATCTGGAGCTCCTCTATGATCCAGCAATTCCACTACTTGGCATTTACCCAATTGTCCAGAAACAAGTAAATACTACATCCACTAGCACAATGATGTTCACTGCAGCACTATTTACCATAGCAAGGCTATGGAACCAACCCAGATGTCCCTCAGTTGTGTGGATCAACAAGATGTGGTATTTGTACACAATGGAATTCTATGCTGTTGTCAGAAAGAATGACATTGCCCCATTTGTAAAGAAATGGAAAGACTTAGAAAAAATCATATTAAGTGAAGTAAGCCAGACTCAAAAGAACTTAGGCTCAATAGTTGCCCTCATTTGCCATAATCAGTAGAAACCTTGGGCTCTCCTAGCAGAGATTTGCAATAGAGCAAAATGTAGATACATAAAGCCATACAGTATGACGCTAAATGAAAGGACTTCGAAGATACAGAAACAAAAGCCATATAATAAGTGATTGCTGTCCTTAATATACTATGTTATCTCTCATCTCTTTTGCTGTTCATTGGTTATTTCATATTGTTTCAGTATCTCACTTTGTTATCTGATATATTGAATATATTTGTATTTGGATAGTGAAGGGGGGAAAACCAGATGAGGGGTGGGGGTATGGAGGAGGGAAATGGGGACCAAGACATGAGAAAAGGTGTCAATGTATGTGAAGTAATGCACCCTCTATCTGGTGAATATAATGTAACCCTTCTCTTAATTACTATAAAAATATATGAATAAAAAGAAATGCAAATCAAAACAACTCCAAGTTTCCACCTCACTCCTGTTAGTGCAGCCAGGATCAAGTAATGTAATAACAACAGATGCTGTAGGGGATGTGGCCAGGAGGGATCACTACTACACTGTTGGTGGGAGTGCAAACTCGTTCAACCACTATGGAAAGCACTATGGCAGTTCCTCAAAAGACTAAAAACATAGAACTCCCCTACGACTCAGCAATTCCACTACTTGGCATTTACCCATTCATCTAGAAACAAGCACATACTAAATCCAGTAGAACAATGATGTTCATTGCAGCACTATTTATCATTGCAAATATATGGAACCAACCTAGATGTCCCTCAGTTGATGAGTGGATCAATAAGATGTGGTACTTGTACACAATGGAAATCTATGCTGCTGTCAGAAAGAATGACATTGCCCCCTTTGTAAGGAAATCGAAAGTCTTAGAAAAAATCATATTAAGTGAAGTAATCCATACTCAAAGGAACACAGGCTCAATGGCTTCCCTCATTTGTCATAATCAGTAGAAACCTTGGGCTCTCCTAGGAGAGATTTACAATTGAACAAAACCTAGATACATAAGGCCCTATAGGATGATGCTAAATGAAAGGACCTCCAGGATATAGAAACAAAAGGCATATAATGAGTGATTGTTTTCCTTAATATACTATGTTATCTCTCATCGTTTTGCTGTCCCTTAGTTATCTCACATTGTTACAGTTTTTCACCTTGTTTTCTGATATATTTCACATATGCTTGATTGGTTATTTGAAATTGGATAGGGAAGTTGGGAAAACAACATGAGTGGCATGGGAGAAGTGAAATGGGGACTGCGACATGATTAAGGGTATCAATGTATGTGAAGTAATGCACCTTCTATCTGTGAATATAATGGAACCCTTCTATTAATTACAATAAAATATATGAAAAAAATGTGTAGAGTGAAAAAGTGAGTCAGTGAGTGATTGAGTATATTGGAAGAAATCAAGAAGTCTCATTGAGGGTCATGGAAAATTTCATTCATAAAACCATAAAAAACTGGAGAAGTACTAGTTATGGGGTTCGTTCTCTTAGTGAGCTCAAAGACAACAATTTCAGATTTGAGAAGCATAATTTTTTGGCAAAAATCATGAAGAAAAATACAAAACACTGTGAACTTAGAGAAGATGGATGTGTATGCCTGCTAGGTATGGGAAGAAATATGGTTAATTATTACTTTCAAAGATAATGACAAACAAAGGAATAGTTTTCCTCTTTAAGGTGGGTGTACTATTGATTAGGAAAAATAATACTTTCATCTTTGGGCACATAAAATAATAAAAATGAGATATTTCACACACATTATAGATTTAGACAAATAGAAAAAGATTCGACATTATCCAAAATCAACCCAAGCATGTATTCCTCTGGGGATTCCACTAAATTCACGTTCTTCCCCCTAATAAACACATGATAGGGAGTTTTTTCTTTTTTCTTCCCTCAGTATAATGATTTTTACTGTAAAATTTTATCGCATTACTGTAATTATGCTTCACCCACTAGACTTTTCATACCTCTAGGACAAGTAGATTTGAGCCTCTGTTTAATTTGTGTCTCCAAGGACTACTAACATTGAAAGTTAATGAATAATGAGATATCCATCAGTAGGAATTAGTTCAATTAATCAGTCACTAGTAATTCTCTGAGAATAGAAAACTGCTGGGGATGAAAGAATACATACTTGTGGTACGTGAAAGGATGGAAGTGAAAAGATATTGGAAATACCTTTCAACAGGAAAATGGGAAAAATTTCTGCCATTCTCTTGCATTTTAGCTGATGCATGATTTTGATGACCTTTTGAAAAATGAAATAAATTATAATGAAGACTTTATATAACATGCTAAAATTATCATTTTTCCTAAATTGACCCAAAACTGGAGCAGAAAAGAGATAATAATTTAAAGAATGAAGAAAATATGATAACAGGTTAAAGTGAATATGAATGACTAAAGAGCTGGATTATTCTTTCTAGTATATTTTAAACTTATATAGATAAAATATTAAGTAATGACAAATTTCGTTGCGAATAGAAATTTGCTTAGGCATCATCAAACCAAGTTTGAAGTTAATCATTTTATGTATTTGTTATATTTCATTATGTCATGTTACAGAACTCAGTTCCAGAGATGTTTGGAAAAATATGTTACTTGACAAATTTTCTCTATTATCATGGTATGAGAGGATCATCACCGAATCTCAGCAATGAGAAATTAAAGTTCACAGAGCCAAAATCCATGGGGTCTGTACATGGGTACTCACAAGGTAGTCTTGTAATATTTAGGTACTCATACCTAACATTCTAACTACTCAGGACACATATGTGAAGATCCTGTTTCAAAGACAGTCCATGCAGACAAATCCAAGAGATTCATCAAATATTTCAGTCGAGATGGGGTCCAAGTATGCTTATGGTTTAGTGTGACAATATGCTAATTGATTCTACATAGCTTATTTTGCATTATATTGTTATCTGCATCTCTTCAAAACGAACCACTAGTGGACTGGGTATAGACTGATTAATCAATATAACATGTAACTGTGCTACAAGTCATTCCACAATGTTGTTTTTCCATTTTATTTCTGTAACATTTTCTTTGCTTAAATGTATGGTAGCATCTTTTAGTTATTAAGATTTTGTGTGAATATTATTCAGTCTTTACAATGTGGATTGCACAGAATGATTTAGTTTGTTGTATATATTTTCATTGAATTATAACTTTAAGTCAAAATCATTACATTTGATAAATACCAATGTATGATTTTCATGATTGTCAATATCTTGTTTAAAACTAGATGTAATGTGTTGAGCTTTTTATTTTAACTTTCTGTGTAATTTCATATTTAGTGCTAGTGTTTAAAAACTATATCATTAATATTTTCTGATATAATGTTAAATGATTTTATGCCTTGAGCTGCATAAGAACAATTTTACTAACAGATTTTGTGCTTTAATTTTTGCATTCTTGGGAGAGAATATGGTGCCGAGACAATAAGGACCCAGCCTAGCCCTCTCCCACAAAAAGAGAGAATCAGGGAATCCCACGAGCCAACAACCTTAAGCAACCTACAATTATGAATTCAAGAAGCAATGGAGAAGTACACAAACTGGAAAAGAAATCCAGATAAAGCTTATATCCAACCTTAACAAAGAATAAGAAACGCGAGGACCCCTCTCCCACCCCTCGCTGGGGGCTTCAGGGCACGAAGTGGTGGAGGAGGGTGCCTGGCACGGGAAGCCCCCAACTCCAGCAACTCCAGCAAGCAGTGGAATCCAGACACAGGAACCCATACAGACCGGGCGCGGGCAGCTCAGATGGTGGCAGAGACCAGAGGGGAGGAAAACGACCCTCCAACACAGAGGAGAAGCTCATAGCCAAACCTGAAGGATTAAGTAGTCCAGCGGGCTCCCCCGAACCCATCAGGAAAGCACAGCTGGTGGCAAGCTACAGAATTTAACCCAAATCCCTCCTACCCCTCCCACCCCTCCCACCCCACCCAAGAAAGACTGGCAAGTGTAGGGGGGCAAGGAACTCAGAATCCTGTCCCTTCCCCCAACAGCCCCCTCCCCCAGGCCATTGACTGGAGACTGACAGGTGGGTGGGCAGGTGGGCGCTAAGACCCAGCACCCCACCAAAGGGGGCAGAGTTGTCCCTGTTCCCACTTACCTAACAGCCTCCTCTTCCAGGCCACTGAAACTGGAAACTGAGGTGCGCTGAGACCCTGCCTTCCAACAGTGTGTGGAGTTGTGCGGGATTCTAGGAGCCAGCATCTGACTGACTCAAACCTGAGTTGGGTGCCCTCCTGCTGGGAGTCTCCAGCAAGACAGCACCAAGGACCCCCACAGGGAATCACAGACATTCTGCCAAAGGGGCTGAAACACAGCAGGGAACTGAAAGGTAGACCAGCAGGGCCAAGCTCGCCCTCTGACAGCCAGAAAGGCGTGGCTCCACCCTCAGAGCTCTGCTAATAGTTCCTTTTGGCTTCCTGCTCATCTGTCACAAAGGGTATATTTTCTTGGACTTAATTGATAGTGTTCATTTTTCTCAAATATTTTGTAGATGTTGAAATAAAGCATTTTAGAAGTTTAGTTTCCAGTCTCTTTTCATATTATGCTATTTCCCAGCAGTATCAATTTTTAATTCTTTCTTACTTGAACTAGAAAAAAGGAATTCTGTTGTGAAAGAAACTGTTTAGAATAGATATATAACAATAGTAAAAGCTGGGCATGGTGGCACATGCCTGTAATCCAAACTACTCAGTAGGCAGAGATCTGAGGATGGAGGTTCAAAGCAAGCCCGGTCACTGAAGTCGTTGAGACTCTTATCTCCAATTAACTACTGGAGAACCTTAAGTTTCTCTGGGCCCAGGCCCAGAGTTTAAGCCCCATGACTGACAAAATAATAAACAAATAAATATAAACAATAATTACTTTTCAATATCCATTTTTGGAAATCTTCACTTGTAACTGAAAAAACTATGTGATGTTATAACATGGACTAAGATTGCTTCAAAATTAAATCAAGTTAATTAAGAAATTTGCCATCTCATATACTTTACTGTGGTGAAAATTTTTGAAATATAACATCTCAAAATTTAGAATTATCAATAATCTATCATCTATTATAATTACTACTTCATAAAAATGATCACAAAAATTATTCTTCCTGTTTGAAAATGATTTTTTATATTTCTTAATTAACTCATTTTGAAAACTTTATGTATGCAGAATAATATAATTATTTTTCATTTTCAAACAGTTGGCATCACTTTTTATAATGCCTTTCAGTTTAGTCTATCCATATCATATCACATGTCAGTTTTTCAAAGTTGTAGTCAATAATATTTCCTTATATTTGACTGCTATAATATCATTATGGACATGAGTGAATAAATTTTGAATTTCTTCAGATAAATACTCAGAGTTGGTACTGCTGAATTTCATGACAACGGTATTTTTCCTTTTGTTTGATGGACTATTTTCTATGTCATTTGTATCTCTTTATATTCCCAAAAGCAATGTATATTCCCAAAAGCAGGGTATCAATATGTCTACATCTTCACCTACACTGATTTTCTGTGTATTTAAGAAGTCCTAATGTGTGATATCTTACTGTGGTTTTTCTTTTCATCTTCTTAATAATTGCTGATTCATTTTCTAAAGATCAGATATCTACTATGTATCAAGTACTTTCTTATTTCATTTGTGCTTTTGGATATTTTATTGAATTTTTTCCAGAGTCCAATCTCAATTAACAATACTCTTATGCTTCACTGTGATAGAATGACAAGAGTACATTAGTAGAAAGGGTTTTTGTTTGTTCATTTAAAATTATTTTATTTTATTGTGAAGTGATGTACAGTGGGGTTACAGTTACATAAATAAGGTAATGAGTACATTTCTTGTCAAACATTGTTACCCCTCCCTCTTCTACTCCCACTTCCCTTCCCTCCAACTGCACTCCCACTCAAGTTGTCAAGTTCACTTCGAAGTGAGTGCCTTGTGAGTATCACTATTGCATTGTTTCACCCTTTGTCTTTGTCTCACCATTCTGTTATTCCTCTTCCCTTTCTAAGAGAAAAAGAAATAGCTTCACCCTGTACATTAAAAAATAAAATCAGTAACTATAACAAAAACTTGTTTGCATATTTTGGAGTTCATTTCAATTAACATCATTTTATATGGCCATATGTGCATAACTGTGAGCTATTGTGATCTTCTTCTAAGACTATCCTAGACATATAATAATAGATTACAAATGAGGGAAACTTTGGAGCCTATAATTCTTTGGGTCTGGCTTACTTTACATAACATAACTTTATCCCCAGGATTAACCATTTCCTTAAAAATGGTGAGATGTCACTTGTTTTGATGGAAGGATATATATATATATATATATATATTACTGTCTCTACCTGCCGCAAAGATGCGTCGCTTTGGAGGCAGACTGGGAATTATCACAGACTCATATAGCTACAAGCAGAGGTTTTTATTTCTCTCTCCTTTCTCCTCTCTCTGCTTTTCTCCTCCTCTCTTCCCCAGAAATCCTACACTATTTATATCCTTAAGCAACCAATCACAATAAAGGTCATCTGCACAAGCAGTAAACAAACCTGGAAGAAATCTAGTGATCACATTCGATCCACAAGCATGGAAATGCAAAGAAACTTTCTGGTCAGCAAGTACTGACTCATTGGCGAGCTACCATGTGCCATCTTATAATTTTACTTCCTCAGGGGGCTGAAAGCAATGGTCTCCAACATCTCTCCTTTTTTATTTTAGAAAAGAAAAGAAAAGAAAGAAAGGAAAAAAAAGAAAAAGACCTAGGATATGTGGGGCTGCCACCATATCAGAACGACTGTGCCTGTCTTAGGTGTCTCCAAGCTCGTCTTCTTATCTGTCATGGGATCACCAAGTACTTTTTACTTGGCTCCTGTCTTAGGTTGCTAAGCTAACAGCTGAGACTTACCCGTCTCTGACTACCAGCCATCCATTTAAGCAATCCAGACCTGAGGGGAGGCACCTGTTTCCATGGCAGCAAACGCCTGTAGTATAAGCATTCCCTGTCTACGTTGGCTTTGCATTATTTTACACAAGCAATATAGACATATTTCAATTATAACACATAAAAACAAACCCATGCCAATCAATCCTGCCCACCTTGACCAAATACCAAAACAGTCTCAAATAAAGATGACCAATCACCCAAGTTTGGAATATCAACATGTGTCTGATTAGCAATAATTGTGCATGTAGAGAGGCCATCAAGTTATCAAACTGAGCATTCCATGTTACATCCAAGTTCTTTAGACAGATTAGCTGCTCGACTGAATTTGTTATATGGTACTCTCGTCAAGCAAAATCCGGAATAAGCAGCTACACAAGAGGTGCTCATCACCTGCTCCAGAATATTCAATTGTTCTTGCAATAAATCAAGTCGTTGATTAAGCATAACAATTCCAGTCCCCAGTTGGATTTTGATAAAAGACAATTGAGTCACAAAATTAACACTTGAGGATCCTTGACATCCAGTGCAGGAGGTGACCAACATTGTTTAGTTTCCCAGCAGCATGTTCCTCAGCGACGTTAATAGGGCTGTGAATCATTGCCGCATGAATTCATTCGGGGAACTGGACTTGTGCTAAGTAGAAGAGCCTTCATCTTGACCGACATGCTTCCAAGGAGCCTCCACCATCTGCCATATCAGTCTCTCCAGCACCCAAATGGGAGTGTCAGCATCCTCTGGAAAAACACAAACACTTCCTCGCCCCCACATGAGAACAGGGTCGGTTCCTTTCCAGTTTCCAGAGAGACTATCTTTCCACAATACTAAAGGTTTATGACTTCTAGAAGGATTAAAATGTCTATCTCCTGGAGAATGTAGCAATTTGAATTTTTTTTATTTTTTAAATAATTTTTTATTGTGATTAATAGAAGGGTTACATTATATTCACTAGAAAGAAGGTGCATAACTTCACAAACATTGATACCCTTTCTCATGACATGGTCCCCATTTCCCTCCCACCCTCCTCCCCACTTATCTTGATTTTCCCCCTTCCCTATCCAATTTCAAATAACCAATTAAGCACATATAAAATATATCAGATAACAAGATGAAAAATTGTAACAATATGAGATAACCAAGGGATTGCAAAAGAGATGATAAATAACATAGTACATTTGCAATTTGAATTTTTTGTGGCTTTATACATGTATCCATAATTTGATATCCCAAATACAGAACAGAAGAACCTGATTGTACCTCAGCTAAATGAAGTCCATGACTCTTTAACATATCCAACACTGAGCCAAAAAGTTGTAAAAGTAAATTTAAATTAGGGCGTGCTAATAAAACATCATCCACATAATGTATTACCATTACACCAGGATAGCTTTCTCTAATGCTGCATCAACATACACCTGACAGATTATGGGGCTGTTAGCCATATCCTGAGGTAGGAGTTTCCATTGAAATCTTTGACAAATCTCGCCTGAATTCAATCCTCAAACACTGGAAAACCCCACCCATTCCCCATTTCTAACACTGCTATTCTTTTAGCTAACTTGGGGATAGATCGGGGGAGGCTAGCTATCAGCTCCTCCCATGGATGCACAGACGGTTGAACTATGGGCAGTGGCTCCCTATCTTGCAATTCCGCAACGGAGCACAGGCTTTCTAAATAGCTACCATTTAATTCTTCCTCTTCCTGTGTACTCGATTCTCTTTCATATATCTCTCCAAGCGTCTCTGCACTTCTTTCCACCTGTTGTTTAACTATTTGTACGAAAGCAGGCATATAGGAAATGTTCCTCGGGGGAGGTCTCCCTGTTTTAATGCTTTTTCCAAATCTAATTTATGTAAATCCCACTGTGGTACATTAAGAAGTCCTTCATTTAAAAACCAGGGACTTACTTTCACTATCGTATTCACATAAGCCTTATCCGTGGCTTCTTTTACTATAGTAGCATTAACTTTAAGTAAATCTTTTACTCTAACGATCCGGTTTTCTGAACCCGTAATTCACATTTAACAACTGCACAAACCTTTTGTTTGGCTACAACATCCGGTTCTTGGAATCTCCTGAACCCATTATTCCCGGTTCTTTCTGAACCCACTATTTCCGGTTCTTTCTGAACCCATTAGTGCCTCGCCCTTACCGCTCTGGCCAGAGACTTCCGTGAGGTTCCTCAGTACTTACCCACCGTGCCGAAGTGAAATGAAAAAAACGTTCCCTGTACTTGTCCCTGCCTGCCGCAACGATGTGTCACTTCGGAGATGGACTGGGAATTATCACAGACTCAAATAGCTGCAAGCAGATGTTTTTATTTCTCTCTCCTTTCTTCTCTCTCTGCCTTTCTCCTCTCTCTGCCTTTCTCTCTTCCTCGGAAATCTTACACTATTTATATCCTTAAGCAGCCAATCACAATAAAGGTCATCTGCACAAGCAGCAAACAAACCTGGAAGAAATCTAGTGATCACATTCTATCCATAAGCATGGAAGAAACAAATCAACAAATGCAAAGAAACTTCCTGGTCAGCAAGTACTGACTCATTGGTGAGCTGCCAGGTGCCTTCTTATAATTTTACTTCCTCAGGAGGCTGAAAGCAATGGTCTCCAACATATTACATTTTCTTAATCCATTCATCTACTGAGAAGCATCTAGGTTGATTCTGTAGGTAGCTATGGTAAATATCCTGCAATGAACATAGATGTCCTGATAGCTTTAGTGTGGCCTTGCTTATGATTGTTTGGGTAAATGTTCAGGAATGTACTTGTTGAATCATGGGGAAGATCTAAGTTTAGTCTTTTGATGAACCTCTATATTGCTTTCTAGACATGCTGAACCATTTTACATTCCTACCAACAGTGTTTTATTGTTCTCTTTTGTCCACATCGCCACTATAATCTGTTATTATTTGTTTTCTTGATAATGGTTGTTCGAACTGGAATGGAATCTCAGTATAGTTTTGATTTGCATTTCTTTTATAGTTAGAGCTGTTGAACATTTCTTTGTGTGTCTACTGGATATTCTTATTTCCTCTCCAGGGAAGTATTCTTTTAATTACTTAACTTACTAATGGGGTGGTTGTTTCTTTGAGGATATTTTATTGGAAGGTTTAATTTTTTGAGCTCTAGATATATTTCTCATTTGAGGCCCTTGTCTGTTATATAACTAGTGAAGATCTCACAATCTATGGCTTTCTATTTATCTTGCTAGCTATGTCTTATACAGGGTAGAAGCTCTGCAGTTTAATGCTATCCCATGTATCCAGCCTTTCTTTGATTTGCTGTTTTTCTGAATCTTTGGGATTTTTCCACCTGTACCAAGGGGCCCTAGTGTATCCCCTAACCCTTACTGTAATATTTTCAGTGTATCTTCTCTTGCTTCGAGATCTTTGATCAATTTGGAGTTGATTCTAGTGAAAGGTGATATATAAGGATCTAACTTTCTACATATGTACAGCCAGTTCTGCCAGCATAATTTGTTGAAGAGACTTTCTTTCATTTGATGAGTTTGGCTCCCTCATCACAGATTAGGTAGTTATAGATCTGCATAGGTCTGTATCTTCAATTCTATTCCATTGCTCCTCAGGCCTGTGCATGCGACAGTACCAATCAGGTTTTATAACTACAACTTTTTATAATAAGATTTCAAGTTTGGTATTGATGTTCCTCCAGAACTATTTTACCTGCTAAGGATTGATTTTGCTATTCAGGGTCTTCCATTATTCCATATGTACTTTTTGCTTGCTTCTATTATTTCATTAAGTAATGCTGTTGGGATATTGATGTGTATTGTCTTGAATTTGTAGATATCTTTTTGAAATACTGCCATTTTCACAATATTAATTCTCCCAATCCAGGAGTATGGGGGATTTATCCACTTCTTTATATCTACTTTAAATTTCTTTTTCAAGTTTTTAAAGTTTTCATCATAGAGGTCATTTAACTCTTTGACTAAGTTAATTCCTAGGTATTATTTTTAGGCTATTTAAAAAGGGGTTCGTTTTCTGATTTTAGCCTTACTCTTTCCACTGTTGACATTCGTTAATTATCTACTTTTTGATGTGAGGTTACTGTAATGTTTTCACTGACTGGAAATGAACCATCTCTACCTACTGAGTACCTGGAATGACAAACATGAGCCACTGTACTTCTATTGCTCATTTTTAAGTTTTATTTATTTTATTGATATTTAGAAGAAAATTCCTTAAATATTTTGCATATTAATCACACATAGGATATATAACTTTTAGGTATATTTTAAAATTGTAATAAATAGAAGAGTTACAGTTATATTTTCCAGATAGCAGGTGCATTACTTCACACACATTGATACCACTTGTCATGTTTTTGTCCCCATTTCCTTTCCCCCACCCCCACCCCTCATCTGGTTTTCCCTTTCCATTTCTTATTTCAAATAAACAAATAAATGTATACACAATGTACCTAATAACAAGGTAAGATACTGTAGGTACTTTTTAAAAACTTAATTGTTTTTGTCTTTTCTTTATTGGTACTAGAGATCAAACCCAGGATGTTGTGCTTGCTAGGCAAGCACTTTGCCACTTGGCTACATCCCAGCCCATTGTAGGTATTTTTTTTTTGCCAGTCCTGGGCTTGAGCTCAGGAACTGAGCACTGTCCTTGGACTTTCTCAAGGCTAGAGCTCTACATTCTAGGTATTTTTAACATGATAATTATGTTGATAGTATAATTTAATGTACTGATTTGCTAATTTTATTGAAGACATGCATTTTTTTCTTATGCTTGCCTATTGGAAACTCCTGTCAAGTCTAAATCATGCATTTTTTATTTATTTCTTTTTGACATTTTATAATTTTAAATCTTAAATGAAAGCTTTTTAACTGTGTAAAATTTAAGATCAGGTTTGGAGTAGGAAATGAAAATGGAGAAATATATAATAGTTGGTACAAACTTGCAGATCTGTTTCATAAAATTTGTTGTGTTGTTAAGGTGTAAAGAATGTAGATTATAATCATGAGTATGAATTGAATCCTAGAAATTTAATGAGTAAATTTTAGGAGTTGTTTCCAGAGCAAAGTTAACTATATATTAATTTATTTGATTATAATAACTGTTTCACAAAGTGTAGTATAGTAAAATATTATATGCCTCACACAGACAAAATATTTTCTTAAAGCATCCAGGGTATTTTTCTTCCTTCAAATATCTTACATTTTTCCTCATGTAGTAAAGGCTCTTTTAGATGGGTGAAGGCTTCTACATAGTTCATCATTAACTACTGGAGAGAACAAGAAAATGCACATAATAGATCAATATACGGTTTTAAAAGCTCAGCAGATTATAATTGTGAATTCTGAATTACTTTTTTGTTTCAACATTTGTTTTGTATGAAAATCAAGTCACATGCCAAATTATAATAATTTCCAAATCTCCATTTTTTGTGTTTAGATTTATCTTCAAGTCCAGAACTAAGACACAAAAGTTATAACATAAACGATAGTGGTTACAATACCCTTTTCAGATGTTCTTTTTCTTTGTTCAATCACTTTTGAGGAAAATGGCATATGCTCTAAAATTTAATGAGCTGGCAAAATGACTTGAATACAAATTGTTCTGCATTACTTAGGAAATACATCATTTGGTGATGTAGCTTCCCTGAAAGATCTTTTGGAGTGTGTGTTTGTGTGTGTGTGTGTGTGTGTGTGTGTGTGTGTGAGTGTGTGTGTGTGTGTGTGTGTGTGTGTGTGTGTGTTTACTGGAAATACTAATTTAAGTTGGACCATATTTCTCAACAGAGTGCAGATATGATTTCATCCAGAACCATTATCAGAGTATATTGTTTCAGGCTATTCATTCAAGAAGAGAGAACAGAGGACAATTCTCCAATGGAAGTGAAAAAATTGCATGATGATGTTATAAAACATTAACTTAACAGTAGGAAGTGGCACTTATAAACTACTGTAAGTTCTGTTCTCTTGGGCTTAATTTTTTGCAAGAATAATAAATCAAATAGACACGTAATTTCTTTATTGGCTGAGAAATCGTATTTGTTTTCAAAAAGCTTCCAGTGTTCTACAAGTACAGACAAGTAGCAATATAAGCTACACATACACAAATTGCAGTAAGTATCTGCCATATTCTTCACTGGAATGTCCTAAGGGAATTTTGAATTAGGTATTTTCTTATATATATTTTGGATCAAATTAACACTTCTTTTGAATTTCAGAATGCTAGAATGTGCTGTCAATATTGGTAAAATTATAAATGTGCAAAACTACCTTAAGAGGTTTTCTTTTATTACACAGGGTGACAAATGGTGCAAAATTCTTCTTTTTCACTGAGATAAATGGCGTGCTTAACAAAGTGCTTTCAAAGTGGAATGAAACACAAATGTCCTATCTTTTATTATGTGCTTCATACCAGCTCTATGTGACAACACACTACCTTGTTTTTCCAGAACTTGACATAAAGTATGTGAGTCATTTCTCTTTAATTTTAATAAACAGATTTTCAAATATAATCTTGTCACTAAGAGAGATTCTCTTTATTTTTGTGTACTTTAGTAAAATATTCTTTCCTAAGGTAGAAAAATATAATATTCCAATGTGCCATATTCCTCATTAAAAATACGGGTGTCTCACTTGACAACTTATTTTTGTTAATCAATAATCCTACAATATCATTTTCTTTATTGTCTGCCTTCAGTTTAACATTGTAACAGGAATGCAGTGTCCTATGGCTAAAAGAATTTTATGTACTTTAGGAATATTTTGAGATTCCTCCTTAGGATTATTATTATTATTATAAGAAATGTGAGCTTTTTCCTTCCTACTTGTTCTTATATCTACTATTTTCTACAATGTAATGTATTAAACCTAGATCATTATGTCTTTAGGTTCTCTGAAGCTAATGTTTATACAATTGAAGAATTTGGAATATTTTTACCAAAGTGTCTTTGGTGTTATAACTACAAAATTTTGCCAGAGGGATATTAAATTAGTAGTCAATTAATGATAAAAATATATTCAATTATTGAGAAAGGTTTCTGTCATTCTCATCTAAAATTAAATTTATTATTTATCAATAATCCATTTTGGAAATTATCTAGCTATCTCCAGTGATATCATTGGACATCCAAAGGACTATTCTAGAATCTAAATAGATTTAAACTTAACTTACCTGCATTCCCAATTCATCTACTAAACTAAAATATTTACTAGACAATATGAACAATCACATTCAGAATAAATTTTTGGTAAAATTACTTAACATAAACACATGATCATGAGGTTTATAGACAGACATGCTTATCAGAAACATTGCTTAAGAAGTCACTGATAAAAATTCTTGAGAAAAATTCTCAACAATATAAATTTCTAAAAAGATTATTATTGTTGGGGGTATCATTGTTCCTATCTAGGACTATAGTGGTTTTATTGGGGAATAGAGTGAGAGACAATATAGTCCACTGTTTATATATGGACTGTAAATCACTTGATTATATAAACAGTATTCACTAGCTTGCATGTAGATAATGGAAGAAGCAAAACTGAATGATAAAAATGTAATGTTTTATGAGATATAATCTCTGTAGTAAGAGAATGGTGATTTCAAAGTCTCTTCCTGATGTTACAAATGGAAATGAATGAGTGTAAATGAGTCCCTTAGCTAACAGTTCGAAAGCCTAGAATAATGAACAGTACTAGCAAAAGTACTATAGAAAAGTAAGTTCATTAATATGGACAGATGGCATAAAAAAACATTGAATGTATCTTAATGAAACCTCAGTCCTACCAGTGTCACTCACTGCTGCTTTGGGAAAACATTTAGTCTCCTCTTGTACTTTTGTCTTCCATAAAAGGGGAATGAAAATGGTACCCAATTCATAGTATTTTTAAGATTTCAGTTAATCATTATTGTAAAGCTCTGAGAGTGACATGTAGTAGATAGCATAAACTATATGACATTGATCCATAGATTGAGACTCAGGGCATTCATACACTGCTTTTGTAAATAGCAAAAACTATGAGGAATTGTTTAAGAAATTCTTATGATGTTAACATTTGTCCTTTGAACTTAAACAACTTGTAATCGTAAAGAAAATAAATTCAGAAGTTACATAAGATCAAAACTGGAGGGCATTTTATCGCTTCTTTCTGCACTAGTTTTTGGCAAGCAAATGATAACAAAAGTGTGAGAAAAGAAGTAGGAAATGATATGACTGATGAGGAAGTGGTAGGTGCGAGGCAGAGTGAGGAAAAACAAAGGAGTGATTCTGAACAACATGTGCACATAAACTGACATGTTAAATTATAAGCCCATTATGTAAGTATTTGAACATAAAATGAGAGATTTTTGAGGAACATCTCTTTAAAACATAGGTAAAAGCAACATTTTTTTTTCTGAAGAACAAGAGAATTCCAAAATTTATTTACTCCTCAAAGAGAAACTTTGTAGTCTTTTAAGGAGTACCTTATGATTCATTATCTGTTCCAATATGACAAGCCTCTGATAAACATAATTTTACTCTGTGCTTCAGTAGGTTTGCTTTTTTGAATTGTACATATTATTAATAACATAAAGCATTTGTTTCTTTATGCCTACCTTTTCTCACTTAAAACAAGTCCCTAAATTCATTGAAAATTACAGAATATCCCTACAATTATTTTTGTGTGCTGTTCCTGTGGCTTGAACTCAGGGATTTAGCGATTTCCTTAGTGTTAGTTTTAAATTTTTATTTATTTTTCTCAATGCCAGTGCTCTATCACTTGATCTACACTTCTACTTCTATTACTTTTGGGGATTAGAGATAAGCATCTCAGACTTTACTGACTAGGCATGCTTCAAATCACCTTCCCCATATGATGTTCTCCTGAGAAGCTAGTATTACAAGCATGAATTCCTAATTTATTTTTGCCAGTCCTGGGGCTTGAACTCAGGGACTGAGAATGGTCCTTGGGCTTTCTTGAAGGCCAGCTCTCTACCACTTGAGCCACAGCACCACTTCTGGATTTTTTTCTATGTATGAGGTACCAAGGAACCTAAACAGGGTCTTCATACATGCTAGGCAAGCACTCTACAACTAGGTGAAACTCCCAGCCAGGGAATTCCTGATTTTTAAGCTTCTTGTTATTCCGTTTTGAAGACACAGACACAGACACACACAAACACACACACACACACACACACACACATTACATTACATCATGTATTTTATTCATCATCTACTGATGGGCATTTTTATTATATCTATTGCTATCTCAGCTCTTGTGACTAATGCTGTAGTCATGGAAACTATAATATGTGATACTATATTATATATAGTACTAAAACAGGAATTCAAATGCAATTGCTACAAAGATAAATATAAAGTGAATGCAAAGGTACAAAGACCGATTTTATCATTCCAGAGTAAATACACATATTGAAATATTACATTGAGCCTGATGCCAGTTGTTCATTTCTGTTATCTTAGCTGAAAAGAGGTTGAAATTTGAGTAAGATTCTTTTTAATATAATTTTATTTTAATTAATAGAGGGGTTATATTATATTCACCAGATAGAAGGTGCATTACGTCATATACATTGATACCCTTTCTCATGTCATGGTCCCCATTTCCATCCTCCGCCCCCCACCCCCGATCACGTTGTTTTCCCCCATTCTCTATCCAATTTCAAATAACCAAAGAAACATATATACAATATATCATATAACAAGGTGAAATACGGTAAAAATATGAGATACCCAAGGGACAGCAAAAGAGATGAGAGATAACATAGTAAATTAAGGACAAGCATCACTCATTATATGGCTTTTGTTTCTATATCCTGGAGGTCCTTTCATTTAGCATCATACTACTTGGCCTTATGTATCTAGGTTTTGTTCTATTGTAAATCTCTGCTAGGAGAGCCCAAGGTTTCTACTGATTATGACAAATGAGGGAAACCATTGAGCCTATGTTCCTCTGAGTCTGGCTTACTTCACTTAATAGGACTTTTTCGAAGTCTTTCTATTTTCTTACAAATGGGGCAATGTCATTCTTTCTGACAGCAGCATAGAATTCCATTGTGTACAAATACCACATCCTGTTGATCCACTCATCAACTAAGGTGCATCCTGGTTGGTTCTATATCTTTGCTATGGTAAATAGTGTTTCAATGAACATTGTTGTGATAGTGGATTTAGTATGTCCTTGTTTCTGGACGATTGGGTAAATGCCAAGCAGTGGAATTGCTGGGTCATAGGGGAGTTCTATGTTTATTCTTTTGAGGAACTTCCATCCTGCTTTCCATAGTGGTTGAATGAGTTTGCACTACCACCAACAGTGTAGTTGTGATCCCTCCTGGCAACATCCTTTACATCATCTGTTGTTATTAGATTTCTTGATCCTGGCCATTCTAACTGGAGTGACATGGAATCTTAAGAGTTGTTTTGATTTGCATTTCTTTATGGCCATGAACATATTATTTTAAAAATTCTAACTTACTTTTCATTAGAAAGATACTTAAACAATTAAAATTTTCTGGCATTCATAATTAAATTGATTTTCTACCGATAAATTTTATTAGTGTATTTCATGTTTCACTATGTTATTTTAGTACATGATAATGAACTTGTACTATTTTATATAACTATTTGGTAAGTTCTAGAGCAATAAAATTTAGATGATTTAGCAATTAAACAATTCTGTGGATTTTAATTTAATTGTCTAAAACTATGTTCTAAATACATTAAAATTTGGCAGTAAAATTTAACTATATAGTCATGCAGAGTTAGATATGAAAATTTGAAAATGTAAATAATAAGAACATATTATTGATATAAATTATTCATTTAAATGAAAAGATAAAATAATTGCTTTAATTTTCTGTTTGTTATGAATTTAGATATATGACAATAATTATAGATACCAAATCTAAGGGATTTTAATAAAAAGTTTTTGAATGTAGGTCTCTAATTACATAATTATTTCATTTTATTATATTTTACATTTTTCATTTTAACTGAAAGACAAAAAAATTTCTAAGTATTGTGCATTTTCAACATGGGATATAGTTCAGTAGGCCCTGAGTCTGATCCTCAGCAGTTCAAATTAAGTTAACCCATATAAATGAGAGTTATCACATAGAGTTCAATGCACATATGAATTATTTAATATTTAAATCAGAAAAAATATACTGTATTTCTACCTGTAACTCCTTTCCTGTAAAAAAAAACTTCAGGTTTTTCTTTGTAATGTATAGCACATAATTATCATCTATTTGATACATACTGTGGAAAAGTACTGCAGAATTTATTTTTATGTGTCAGTTAGTAACCTTCCATCAACCTTTCCACATTTTCTCACCACCTACTTTGCCAATACTCATTTAACAACTATTTTCTTTTCCACATTTTCAGATACAGTATATAAAGTTTACAGTACTTAATTGCCTAATTAATTACTTCTCTATTTAAACACTTGATCCACTGATCGCCACGTCTATCCATATTACCACAAATGACAGTAATTTCATCTTTTTTGGCAAACATGCACAACATTTTCTTTATTCATTTATGTTTATGGATATTTTGGTTGTTTCTACATCTTAGCTATTGTTAATAGTGCCATAATAAATATAAGCATAGAACATGTTTCTTTGACATTCATTTCCTTTGATTTTTCACCCAATTGTAGAACTGTGAGACCACAGTAGTTTTGTTTTCTATTTTCTGAGCAATCTCCATACCATTTTTCACATTGGTTATGGCAATTTATGTTACTATCAACAGTTTGCAGAGGTTACTTTCTTCCATGTTCCTTTCTGGAGATTTTAGCTTCAGTATTTTTAATATTAGCTATTATTATAGAAGTAAAGTAATGTCCAGTTGTGGTGTTCACATTTTACATATGACTACAACTGTCAGGGTTATGCACTTACAAAATTTATTGATGATATTTTATGAAGATGTTTTGTTTTAAATTTATAGCTCGTTGGGAAAAGATATAGGACTAAGTGTTATTTAATGTATATAATTGAAAGAAGGAATTCAAAGACTTAATGAAATAATACAGTCCCTCTTAAAAGTAATTTTATTTTATGATTTACTTTCCTAAAATTTCAGAAATAAGTATAACATTGCATTTATAGTAGGAAATGTCTGGTTTGCATTCTTTTTTGCATCAAATGCATGACATTTCTACACATCATAGACAAAACAATGTATCATATATGTTGTTTTATATAACTTCTTTTGAATATACTTAGAAAAAAACATGCCCTCATATTGTGATTGATAAAAAACTGCTTTACAATTGTTCTTACATGTGCATTTCTATATGAATCATTTTCTGACATCACTTTCTGTTTTAGTCAGATAACTTCCATAGTAATTATTTTGCAAGGCTTGTCTATTCTTTACTACATTCTATACAAGGCTTTTCTGCTCAGAACAGATTTCTGGTTTTTGGTTTTCAGGAAGTTCTTAATGCCTGCTTTGATCACAAAAGATAATTTTGCTCTCTACCGAAAATTTGGTAAACATCTTTGTTTCCAGCAATATAATATTCCTCCAACAGCCTTTTTACTCTATTGTTCCTGATGAGAAATTAACTCTCAATCTTACAGATACTATTTTTAAGACATTTTCATCATATTTTTACTTTCCTAGGCATTGTTGCTTTAGTGATTTGAAGTTATTTTTAAATAAATTTCAGTTTTTGCCTATTTAGTATGACATTTGTCCTTTACATAGGCAGATACTGTCACTTGCTGTTTTCCCTGGTGTGTGTGTTACACTTGATTATTTACTCCAACTATTTTATGTCAGTCGTAGGCAATGGTCTTCATTTTCCATTTCTAGGACTTTTCTTTGTGTGTTTGTTAGACTATTTCTAATAATGCTTAATTGCTACGTAGTGTGAAGCATCTGCTGTTATTCTTCAGAGCTCATACTGGAATGTGTGCAGTCTTCATGGGATGATAGTGGTTTAATATGAATCTCTTGATATTTTTTCAGTTTGTTCAGTAAGGTATCAGGCTTGTTATTACATTCAGTTGTGAGAATCTACTAATAATCACCAGTTTATTATTTGTGATAAGTGCCTTGAAAATCATTTATGCAATCACACAAAAACATATTTGGTCAGATAGATCCTTTATATGTCTTGAAAATGTATTTTAATGTACTTTCAGGCTATTCATCATAAACTAACTTAAAAAGGTTACTTTAGTGTTCTCATAGAAGTAACACCGTCCTCTTTATTCTTACAAACAAAATCTCCATTATTATTAGAGCTAAAATATTGGTTTGATTTTTGACATGTGAAATTGGTTAGGGATATAATTATAAATCAATGTTCAAAAAATCTAAGCAGGAGGTAATTGGTTGAAGTAAATAATGAAATATAGGGATTATAATTTAATACTCTATATATCACTGATATGTAAAAAATACATAGAAGTCTTAGCAGCTGAAAGTGATGGGATTGTAGTCATTTATTAGTTTTGAATAATATTGGTCTCAATCACTGTGTACAAGCAAATGCCTCAAGACTTATATGTTAAATCTTATTGCCAATGACTTTTGCTTATTCTGTCACTATTTTAGTGAAGTACAAATGCAGATACAAAAACTGAATCACAAACATTAGCTCCTTTAAAATATTTGTCAGTGTTACCTGATGGCAATGAAATCCTACCATATGTGTGCTGATGACATGTAAAAACGTATCTTCACATTATGGTCAATTGAAGAACATATCTAGCTATAATAATAAATGACTGCATGATAATTTGATGTTGTTCATGAAACTGATAATACAGATCCCCAAATAAAATTTCCTGGAATATATTATATAGACTATTTGGAATATCTGGTATTATTTCTTATGTCTAAATGAAGATGGGACATATATGATGAGGAAAATCATTCATTTTAAGTTGTTCACACGGTTTCAGTATATGCATATTGTGAGGACCTGCAGTTGTACATTAAAATTGAAAAAAATCAATATTTCTATTGGATAGTAATCATTAATTCGCTTTGCCAACACTAAAATTAAAGAAGCTTTAACAGCCCCCATAAACAGGATGGAATTGTCATCCTCATGTCAGATAAAATAGACTTCAAATTAAAATTAGTGAGAAGAGACAAAGAAGGTTATTACATACTATTAAAGGGATCTCTATTTTAGGAAGCTATAAGCATCCTAAATATCTATATACCTAATGCCAGGGCTTACAACTTCATCAAACAAATTTTACGTACACTAAAATCACACATAGATC
Organism: Megascapheus bottae; assembly: GCF_031878675.1. Taxonomy (NCBI): domain Eukaryota; kingdom Metazoa; phylum Chordata; class Mammalia; order Rodentia; family Geomyidae; genus Megascapheus; species Megascapheus bottae. The sequence continues at coordinate 86,347,309 of NC_143547.1, forward strand.
CAAACTCAGTGATTGTTTATGACTTTAACACTCCACTGTCACCTCTGGATAGATCAAGTAGGCAAAAACGAAAAACAGAAATGTCAACATTGAACAATTGAATAGACCAACTAGACCTAATGATCTTCAGCTTATTTCTTCCAGCAACACCAGAATATACATTTTTTCCAGCAGCATATGGAATATTTTCTAAAATTGACACTTATTAGGGCATAAAGCAAACCTGTACAGATTCAGAAACACTGAAATTATTACCTGCATTTTTCAGACCACAAGGGCATAAACTTGCAACTGAACATCAATCTCCACAAAGGAAAATCCTGTAATTCATGGAGATTGAACAACAGATTGGTGAATCACCAGTGGTTCTTTGAGGAGATCAGAACAGTTTATGGAATTTAAAAAGTAGGAGCAAACGAAATACCAGCTCATTTGGGATACAGCAAAGGCAGTACTCAAAGGAAAATTTATAGCTTTGAGTTCCTACATCAACAAATTGAAAAAACTCTCAAACAAACAATTTAATGGTACAGGTTAAGCTCTTGGAAAAAGAGCAACAAACCAATCCCAATTCCAGTAGAAATAAGCAAATTATTAAAATTAAAGAATTAAATGAATTAAAGTGCAAAGAAAAACATAGAATCAACAAAATAAGGAGTTTGTTCTTTGAAAAAATTAACAAAATTGACAGAACTTTAGCAAAACTTACCCAAAAAAGAAGGGAGCACCGCCAAATAAGCAAAATCATGGATGAGAATGAAAATATCACTACAGAACTTTCCAAGATCCAGAGCACCATAAGGGAACACAATTCAAACTTTTAAACTTTACACAAACAATTTTGAGAATTTAGAGAAGATGGATGAATTTCTAGCCAATGTTAACATACCCAAACTGAACCAAGAATTCCTAAACCAACCAAACAGACTTATTTCAAATACAGAATAATAAGACTGGAACTAAAAATAAACAGGGCTGCAGTCTTAAGCTGCAGTCTTAAGCTGTAGACCTCCCAACCCCATCTATTTCTTGTCTTTTTCTTCTCATCCTCACCCCCTAAATCAGAAATCATGTCTTGTTGCTTGCTGGCTCCTGCAATAACCCTCTTCCCAAAACCAGACCGACACTCATCAAAGAAAGAGAACTATAGACGATGAATATTGAAGCAAAACTTCTCAACAAAATACTGGCCAACCGTCTTCAGCAAATCTTCAAAAAATTATACACTATGATCAAACAGAGATGCAATGCTGGTTAAATATACACAAGTCAATGAATATAATTCATCAAAAGGAGCAAGGACAAGAATCTAATGATTATCTCAATAGATGTAGAAAAGGCATTTTACAAGATCCAACACCACTTTATGCTAAAAGCTCTGGAGAAACTAGGAGTCCATGGAACATTCCTCAGTGTATAAAGGCTGTGTATGACAAACCTACAGCTTGCATTATACTAAATGGGTGAAAGGATAAGCCATTTCCTCTAAAATCAGGAACGAGACAAAGACTCCCACACTCTCCTCTCCTCTTTTAATATAGTATTAGATTTCCTAGCAGGACCTACTAGAAAAGAAGCAAGCATAAAGGGAGTACAAATAGGAAAGAGGAAGTGAAACTTTTCCACATGTAGATGACATGATTCTGTATGTAAAGAACCTTATAGACTTGTTGTTCATATGGAACAACAAGAAACCTAGAATAGGTAAAGATATCTTAGGCAAAAGAGAAGGCAGGTGGTATCAAAATACCAGACCTCAAACTCTGATACAGAGCTATGATAACAAAACCAGTTTAGTACTGGCACAAGAACAGACCTGAAGATAAAACAAATAAAATGACCCAAAACTAGAACCATACAATTATTTACCTGATATTTGATAAGGAAGCTGAACACATATATTTTGGAAAAAGCATCTCTATTTTTTTATTGTCAGGATAATGTATAGAGGAGTTATTGTTATATTCACCAGGTAGTAGGTGCATTACTTCTCACACATTGATACTCTTTCTCATCGTTTTTATCCCCATTTCCCTCCTTCTACCCCTCCCAATCATGAGTTTTCCCCTTCCCTTTCCTATTTCAAATAAATAAACGTATATACAATAAACCATGTAACAAAGTCAGATAAAGTAAACGTATGAGATTAACAAAAGAGAAAGAGAAGAGAAATAACATAGCACATTAAGAACAAAAATCACACAGATAAAGCTCTTGTTTCCATATCCTAGAGATACTTTCACTTAGTCTCATCCTATATGTCCTCATGTATCTAGATGATTTTTTTTAGTTGTCTTGCTTTTTTATATATATTTTATTGCAATTAATAAAGCGGTTACCTATCTAGGTGTTTTATTGTAATCTTCTGCTAGGAGAGTCCTAGATGTGTACTAATTTTTACAAATGAGAGAACCCATTGAGCCAATGTTCCTTGGGGTCTGGCTTACTTCACCTATTATGATTTCATCCAAGTGTTTCCATTTCTTTACAAAAGGTGTGATATCATTCTTTCTGGTGGCAGCATAGAATTCCATTTTGCATAAGTACCACATCTCCTTGATCCAATCATCTACTGAAGGGCATCTGGGTTGGTTCCATGTCTTCGCTATTATACATAATGCTGCAATGAACATTGTTGTGCTAGTGGTTTTACTATGTCCTTGTTTCTGGACATTTGAGTAAATGCCAAGGAGTGGAATTGCTGGGTGATAGGGGAGAACTGTATTTAGCCTTTTGAGTAAACGCCATACTGCTTTCTAGAGGATTTGAACAAGTTTAGACTCCCACCAACAGTGTAGTAGTGATCCCTCCTGGCCACATCCCCAGGAGCATCTGTTTTTAGTAGATTTCTTGATCATGGCCCTTCTAACTGGAGTGAGGAGGAATCTCAAAGTTGTTTTGATTTGCATGTCTTTTTTTTGCCAGAATAGATCTCACTTTATTAACGAGCAAATAAAAACAATGTACATATATATTTCTCCAGATTCTAGTTTGCCTCTTCTGACTGAATCTGAAACAAGTCATATTTAAACTCACTTGAAACCAAATTTATGGTAAATACGTATTTTGTAGGATTTTATTAAATCATGAAAAATAATTTGCATATCTTTTATGGCCAGAGATGGTGAGTATTTCTTCATTTGTCCATAGGACATTCTAATTTCCTCTTCAGAGAAGTCTCTCTTTAAGTCTTTGGCCCATCATTTAATGGGATGGTTGTTTCTTTGAAGATTTGTGTTGGAGAGATTCAATTTTTTTAGCTGTAGATATATTTTAGGTATGAGGCCTTTCTCTATTGTATGGGTAGTTAAGAACTTCTCACACATGGTGGGCTTTCTATATAACTTGCTAGCTATGTTCTTTATCATACAAAATTTCTGCAGTTTAATGCAATTCCATTTTGTCCAAACGTTCTTTAATTTGCTGTGTCTTTATTAAGAAAGTTTTGAACTGTGCCAATGAGACCTCACGTACGTTCTAATCCTTCTTGTAATGTTTACAGGGTATCTGCTTTTACCTAAGGTCTTTGATCAATTTGGAGCAGACTGACATAGAAGGATCCAACTTTAGTTTTCTGCAGATGTTTAACCAATTCTGCCAGCAGCATTTGTTGAAGAGGCTGTCTTTCTTCCATTCTATTTTTTGGACCCCTTATCAAAGATTTCCTTAAAGAATGACATTGGGCTATTGATGGTATTGCAATGAATTTGTGAATTAGATAGCCCTTGGCAGGATTGCAATTTTCAAGATGTTAATTCTTGCAACCCAGAAGCATGGGACTTTTTTCCACTTCCTCAGTTTGGCTTTAGTTTCCTTTTTCAGGTTTTTAAAGTTTTCAACATAAAGGTTCTTTACATTCTTAGATAATTCCTAAGAACTTTATTTTCCTTGAGGCTGTTGTAAAAGGAGTTTCTTTCCTGATTTCTGCCTCTGTCTTCTTGTTGGCATAGAGGAAACCAGTTAATTGTTGAGGGTTAATTTTATACTCTGTTATCTTGCCAAAGTTTCAAGTCAGCTCTAGGTTTCTTGTTGTTCCATATGAATTTTTTATTGTTTCCTCTATCTAAGTAAAGAATGTCATTGGGATTTTTCAAGGGGATTGCATTGAATTTTTGTATCATTTTTGTCATTGTGGCAATATTGTTTCTACTTATACTTCTCTGGCTAAGGAAGTTCAGAAGTATATTGAAGAGAAGTGGAGGGAGTGGGTATTTTTGCTTTTTCCTGCTTTTTTTAGGGAAATGATTTAAGTTTATTCACCATTCAGTATGATATTTGCTGTTGGTATATAATATAATATACAGTCTTTGCTATTTTGAGGAATATTTCTTTTTCCAATATTCTTCAAATCTTTTTAGCATGAAAGAATGTTATATTTTGTCCAAGATTTTCTCTGAATTTATTGATATAAGCATGATATTCTTTTCTTTGGCTCTGATGATACGGTAAATTATGTTTGCTAATGTACAAACCAAGCTTGCAATTGTGTGATGAAGTCAAGTTGATTGTAATACATGACTTTTTAAAAATTTGATTCTAGATTCTGAGGAGCTTTGCACATATGTTCATATGAGAAATTGGCCTATAGATTTCTTCTTTATCTGGTCTGTGGGGGAGTATGAGACTGGCTTAATAGAATGAGTTTGGAATGAATCCTTCTGTTATAATTTCACAGAAAAGTTTGAAGAGTATTGGTGCTAGCCCAACTTTAAAAGTCTTATACCACAGCAGTGCATTCATACTGACCTGGGCTTTTCCTACTTGAAAACTTGTGTTACTTCCTTAATCTCTTGTGTGTTGTGGACCTGTTTAATTGGCTTATATTTTCATAGGTCAACTTAGGCAGTTTGCATTACTCTAGAAATTTATGCATTTCTACAGCTTTTCATTTTGTTTGAGTGTAGAATTTGAAAGCAGTCCTTTATCATCATTTGAATATCTTGGATGTTTGTTGTAATGTTTTCTTTGGCAGCTGTAATTTTCTTTATTTTATTTTTTCCATCACTAGCTAATTTTCTGTCGATTCTGTTAATTTTTCTCAAAGAACAAGCCTTTTGTTTTATTGGTTCTATGTTGTCTTTTTAGACTCAATTACATTAATTGCTTCCTTATTCTTTGTTTGCTTTCTCTCTCCTCTCTCTCTCTCTCTCTCTCTCTCTCTCTCTCTCTCTCTTTCATTCTAATATTGGATTTCAATTATTCTTTTTTTATTCTTTCTAGCAGAATTTGTTGCATCATGAAGTTATTTACTTGTACTCTTTCTAGTTTTTTTCTTTTTATGCTTGCACTTAGGGTGATGAATTTTCCTCTCATCATTTTTTTTGCTGTATCCCAGCGGTTCTAAGGTGACATGTTATTATTTTCATTGAATTGTAAGAATGTTCTAATTTCCTCTTTTATTTTATTTAATCAGTGATCCATGTTATTCAGTCACCAAATTTTTGAGTGCTTTCTGCAATATTATTGTGTTGAGAACTAACTTGATTCCACTGTGTTCAGATAGGAGGCAAGGAGTTATCTTTATCCTCTGGTATTTGCTTAGATTCTTTCTGTATCTTATGAAAGCTGCAAGGAGTTACTGCAATCCTGTTATATTTGATTAGGCTCTTTGTGTGTCCTATGATATGATCAATTCTCTGAAGGTTCCATAGGCTATTGAAAAAAAATGTGAATTAGGTCATTGTTGGTTGGAATACTTTATAGATATCTATTTATTCCATTATGGTTATAGTGCCATTTAATTCAGGGACTTCTTTGCCTATCTTTGTACGGTTGTTCTATCCTTTTTAAAAAATCCTCCACTATTATTGTTTTGGGGCCTATGATATTCTATATGTTCAAAAGTATATTAATTGTATTTAGAGTCTCCATTATGGTTGCATAAATATGAACAAATGTGATTTATTCTTCAAGGATCATTTGATTTATTAATATAAAGTGAAATTCATTGTCTCTTCCTACTGATTTTAATGAAAACATCATTTTATAAGATATCAATATGGCTACTCTTACATTCTTTTTTCCGTATATTTTTATTGTAATTAATAGATGGGTTACATTGTATTCACCAGATAGAAGGTGCATTACTTCACAAACATTGATACCCTTTTCATGTCTTGGTCCCCATTCCCCTCTCCCCACCCCTGCCCCTCATCTTGTTTTCCCCTCTTATTGCTGCATTCTTGAACAGTGCATTTGTACGAATGATCTTTTTCCATCCATCAAAAGTATTTGTATTTATCTTTGACTGTGATGTGGATTTCATAGATACAACAATTGATTGGATTTTGTTTTATTATCTCTCTGTCTAATCTTTTAGTTAGAGAATTGAGTCCATTAATAGTTAAAATTACTATTCAGAAATGTGTCATATTTCCTGCTATTTTCTGTTTTCATATACCTTGCTTCTTTCTTCTTCTTGTGTTTACTAAACTAGACTTCTATACATTTTTGTCTATTGTTGTGTTTCCTTCACTTTAATTGCTTTCTTCACACAGTATGCTTCCCTTTAGACTGCTTTCTAATTCTGTTTTAGTATTCATAAATTTCTTTAATTTTTATTTGTCATGGAAAGATTTAGTTTCAACATCAATTGTGAGTATTAGCCTTCCTGGGTACGTATCACTTTGAATTGGCAGTTGTTGACCATCATGGCTTGAATCATTCTATTCCAGGTTGTCTTAGCATTCAAAGTTTGTGTGGACAGATCTAAAGTTATTCTCATTTTATTTTCAATATATTTTCTTTTTAAATATCTGGTGCATTTAACATTAATTAATTGTTTTTAAGTCCAGAGTGTTTACTAAGAAGTTTACAGAATACTTTCCTTTGGGATCCTGCTTAATAGGAAATTCTGTCTGACTCTATCAGCTGGATGAGATTCTGTCACTAGAGATTCGGGAAGACTTCTGTTATTTTGTTGAATAGGTTTTCAAAGCCTTTAGGTTTTCATTTTTCTTTTTGTCTATCCCGACTTTGCATGGAGTTGATATTTGCCTGAAGCTGCCAATTTTTTTCATTTCCCTTTTTGTAAGTTCTGTTTTGTCCCTGACTTTCATTTTTTGTTCTAATTCTTCCATTTTATCTTCAGTTACTGATATCCTGTTTTCTCTTTCGATTACTCTATTGCCTATGCTTTCTACTTTATAATAAAGAAATCAAACTTTCATGCTTGCAAGCTTTTTGTTGACATCTGTTCTCAGGGTGTTAATATCATATTTCCCTGAGATATGTGTAGCATTTCTGTCCTCTCTATATCTTGACACTTTCCTCCTTGTATTCTTTTATTTGGGAATATCCCCTTTTATTTCACCAGCTAATTCTGTCGTAATTGCTTTAGTGTTACTTTTGTCCTCTGTGTCTTCTTCTTTACTCTCACTAGTATCTTTCCATGTATTGTTGCTGGCTTTCTAATTTGGTAGGCTTTCATTATTCTTCATGAACTCTTTATTTCTGTTGTATTTACAGATTTGAGTTCAGGGATTGTTGAGCTAGTTCAGATAGTGTGCTAATTTCAGTGATGGGACTGTTGATTCACTGGATGGAACTCTATCATACTGGGACTTTGGTAGCATTCAATTCAGTATGTTGCAAACAGTGTAATTGGATCTGGCCTGAATATAGACCCATTGTGTGGTTCAGAGCAGTCTAATGTCCTGACCTGTATCTGTGCCTCAGCAGATTCCAATTAGTCATAGTGGAAGATATTCCAGTCCAAGACCTGGACTAGCATTTATTTCCAGAGGGGCAAGAAGCCACGTTCCAGTGCGTGGACCTCATTGGACCCTTGGGGAAGGGAGATTCCCACTGTGGTGAATGGTGAGGTTGTCTGCTCCCTAGACCTAAACTGTTGTCTGCTTCCTAGAGGGTAGGGCAACTACATTCCAGATGCTGGAAGAACTGTGAACCAGAGACACTGTGGGATCAAGTAGGGTAATTTGGAGAAATTGTCCCCACATGAGTCCTGGATTGGTGTTTACATTCCAAGGGATGAGAAGCTATGTTCTAGTCCCTGGGTCAAGTGTGAGCCATGGATGGGACATAACCAAAAGGAATTACAGATTTTCCCCAATGGATTATTGTACTACTGTCTTTTTCCTGTGGTGTATGCACATGCATTGCAATCTCTGAGCCATGTGTAATTAATAAAAGAGTTACATTGTATTCACCAGATAGAAGGTGCATTACTTCACAAACATTGATACCTTTTCTCATGTCTTGGTCCCCACTTCCCTCCCCCATCCCTGCCTCTCATCTTGTTTCCCCCCTTCCCTATTCTATTTCAAATAACCAAATACACACATATACATTATATCAGATAACAAGGTGATATACTGTAACAATATGAGATAATCAAGGGACAGCAAAAGAGATGAGAGATAACAGTACATTACAGACTTAAGTTTTTGAGAGTTTTAAATAATTTTTTGTTTTACTATTTATTTATTTCCTATTGTAAATATGATGCACAGAGGGAATACAGTTACATGAGTGAGATAAATATTACTTTTCTTTTTAAATGTCCCCCTTCTCTTGCACTACACCAATTTTCCTTCCCATTGCCACACATAGATCAGTTTCAATATATGGTCTAGTGAGTATCTTTATTGTGTGTATTTTTCCCACTCCTTCTGTGAACCCACTTATGCTTTCAAAGCAAATGAACAAACAAAAATGGAAATGACAAAGACAATGACAAAAACAGCAAGAAAACTCTTGTTTCCATTTCCTGGAGTTCATTTTAATAAACAATATTTTTTATGTTTTGATGCATGTAGTGACCATGCTTATGTGGTCCTTTCCTAAGAATATCCTCATTCAGTCTCATTCTGTGTTAATTACCAGAGACCTGTATAATTTATCATATGCCAAATCTAAACAACATTGAAATTCCCCCTCACCCTAATTAGAATGGCCATTATGAAGAACATTAATAATAACACATGCTGGCTGAGGCTGTCTCCAAAAGGGAACTCTACTACACTTTTGTTGGGCATGTAAGTTTTTTCAATCAATCTGGACAGAATTATTCAGGTTCCTCAAAAGACTAAACATAAAACTTTACAATGACATAGCGGTTCCACTCTTGGTCACTTATCTAACAGAACAAAAACAAGACCACACTAAAGCTACTCACTGATTTTTAGCAGGTCAGATTTTTTTCTGCAATCATCCACAGTCATGGGAAATTCAGGGTCCCAACAAATGCAGGGTCCCAGCACTGAATAAATACTGGTCCTGGTGGCTGTTGGCCATTGTAGATACCTGTCATGTAGTAGTGGTTATGTTCTAATGATGTGCAGGAAGTGGAAAGGGGGAGAAAAAGAGGCCTGGCCTCTTTGCCCTCTACAAGTGCGGTGTCCCTTCTTGGGTAGGAAGAAGGGAGACCAGGTCAAGCACTCAGGGATTCCCCAGTGCCAGTCTCCAGTGGGAGGAATTCCAGCGGGGTACTCATTGCTCTTCATAGTGGTTTCGAGCTGACTGAAAGCATTGAAAAGATGAAAGGTTTATGCATCTGGATAAAGTGATATTACATTCCTGATCCGTAATATGGTATCTTCACGTGTGCTGCTGTCTGCACTGGTCAGAACGTCTGTGTGACCACAGGCTCGCAAACATAAATGGCTTAGCTGTGTTGTAGACACAGGATGAGGGATTGTTGGAAGGCACTTTGCAATTTTCTGTCCATGTGTGAATTAAGTATAAATTTTTCTGCTGGGAATGCGCCCCTAGCAGTAGAGTGCTTGCCTAGCATGAAGGAAGCCCTGGGTTCAATTCCTTGGTATCACATACACAGAAAACGCGTAATTGGTAGGGTGGCTCAAGTGGTAGAACACTAACCTTGAGAACGTTCAAAGACAGTGCACAGGACTTCAGTTCAAGCCCCCAGACTGGCAAAGAAATGTGAATAAAATGAAGTATAAGTTCTTCTTTCTTATGATTGCCTATATTTTCCTATTGTTCTTTCTAAGTGAAGTCATGTTTGGACCCCAAATCTATGTCATATCAGAGAGGGCTAGCGTCATTTCCTTTTGAAACTCTGCCATCTTAGTACGTATCTTGTTACTTTTAAGACAATACTACATATTTTCATATGGTAATCAGTACCCATATAAAATATATGAGAATACAATAACGACATCTTGTAATTTTCATAACTGTAGTAGATTTCTCTGTATTGCATTGAAGGATGCAGTGAGTCATGCAGTATTAAATCAATCATTTTTATAAGCAAGACTTTGTGAAGATGCTTAACTGTATTTTGATGAGTTTGCAAGCAAGAGAAAGATCTGAAATCTTACAACTCAGTCAATATAATGCTTACAGTAACATAAATGACAGTGTCAGTTATGACTGAGATGACAAATGACAGCATGCATATTAATAAGCACTAGACAACATTCAATCACTGTCCTATATTCTTAGTCATGTTGAAGGACAATATAGTCTTCAAATGCAGTGCCCACAGGAGAGTTGTGACTGTCACTAAACAACTTGTGCAACTCAGAATGTCAGCAGAAAACTGGCAAGGTAATGTCTACCATCATGGATGACTGAATGACAACTGCACAATTTTATATCCACATCAAAGGATAAAAACAATAACCCCAAAATTATTTTATGGGGATCTTGTGTTCATATATCTTAAGCTTTAGTTTTAAAGAAATTCAAATATTTCTCTTGTTCATATTCAATCCAACTCTCATCCTTTCACAAAATGTATAGTTTGTAAAATCAGTCATTTCAAGGTAGGAAATCTAGATTAAATTTAGATGGTCCAATGTAATTACTGTGTTATATGATTCAAGTTCCATGGATATATGTGCATGGGTCTAGAAAATGTGCATAAAATTCTTTTTATTTCTCAAACCTCCAGAATGCTTATAAAATATGCTTACTTGACAGAGATTTACAATAGAACAAAACCTAGATACATAAGGCCATATAGAATGATGCTAAATGAAAGAACCTCCAGGATATAGAAACAAAAGCCATATAATGAGTGATTGTCATCCTTAATGTACTATGTTCTCTCTCCTCTTTTGCTGCCCTTGGTTAAGGGCATATTGTGACAGTATTTCACCTGGTTATTTGATATATTATATATGTGCAAATTTGGTTATTTGAAGTCAGATAGGGAAAGGAGGGGTTGGGGTGGGGGGATGGAAATGGGGACTAAGACATGAGAAAGGGTATCAATGTATGTGAAGCAATGTACCTTCTATCAGGTGAATATAATGTAACCCTTCTATTAATTACAATAAAAATATATGAAAAAATAAATAAAAATAAAAAAGATATACTTACTTGATATCTTACAGTATATTTCCCATTTTGTATATTATAATCATTTATTGATTTAATTTTAATGTATAATAAATATAAGTGGTAAAATATGTGTTAAAAAAATAAAAAACTTAACAAGTAAGTTCTGGGGTGAAGAGTCTACCATAACAGTTTATTGTCCAGAAAGACAGAGATTTCTCTCTTGAAATGAAGAAATAATCGATATTATTCCTCTGTGCTTCAGCCCTGATATTATTCAACATGTATTCTGGAGTAAATACAAAAATGCACCAAAAATTCTGGGTGTCTGGTTTGAATAAACATTTATTCATAAATCACAATCTCTTAGCATTTATGTTCATTATTTTCTAATGAATATCAAAATACTTTTCCTATACAAGAAACAATGAGCTACATTGCAGGAAGTGGTAGGTGCTATAAGTTTACTTTCTGAAAGCAAGCAGACTAAAAGTGGTGCTATTATATAAATTAAATTTGCCTGAAGTTAAGGAATTACACATCAAAGTGCTAGAAAGATATGTTATGTGTAATTATTTTTCCTGGCATTGTAACCAACTCTCCACAAGGATTGCAAATAGCCATCTTCTTGTTGAATATCTATATGACTCTTCATGTTTTTCTTTTTCCTCCTAATGCTTAATCTCATGTGGTTACTGTATGTGACTTTGTTACTTGATATATTGTATGCCCTTTCAATTGTTTATTTGAAATTGGGATGGAAAGAGGGAAAACAAGAGGATTGGGATGGGCTTGAAGGAGGGAAAGGGGGACAAAACATGAGAAGGAATATCAATATTTGAGAAGTGATACACCCACTATCTGACGAATGTAACTGTAACCACTCTATATACTGCTCTGACAATAAAAAGAGACATGTCATAACCTATATTAAGCTTATTTAACCTTATTTAAATACTTTATTCCAAGATTTTGTTATATAGAATGTTAGGAGCTAAATTTCTTGATTTTGAGGTAGCACAATGCAGTCTAAAGCAAATTAGAGCTATTTTGTCCTATTGTTAATAATTCTATAGAATATTTTATTATCATTCCACAAAGATGTATTTCAATTATGCTTATCCTCTTATACTCATCTGTTGTCTCCCTCCCTCCCTTATATGTACCCCTATTCACTCACAATGGACTGCATTTTAATGGATAGTTTTTTTTTTTCCCGTTGGATGATCTGCTAACTTTTCCTGAGATGGCATCAAGCCACGATCATTACCTTTACTTTCCAGATAGGTTTGATTACAAGTATGAACATCATGTCTGAGTTTGTTCTTGAGATAAATTCTCTGTAATTTTACCTGGGCTAATCTCAAATTTCAATCCTCTTCTCTTTACTTCCTGAGTAGGTGAAACTACAGGTCTCTACCACCACACTTAGGCCTCTATAATTATTTCATGTCTGTCTCAAAAGTTGACTGAGCATGTAGGGAAATATATTTGTCTGTAGACATGTTTATTCACCTTCAAATAATGATCAGTAGTTACATGCATTTTCTACAAAATAAATATCTATTTTATTCCTGAATGATAACCTGATGTGTGTGTGTGTGTGTGTGTGTGTGTGTGTGTGTATGTGTTCTATTTACATTTATCTGTTGATGGGAATTTATGGTGTCTCCATGACTTAGATATTGAGGGATATTGAGAATAATATTTTAGTAAACACAGCTGTACATATAGCTCCATATACACAGCCTTTAATTCTTTGGGTATATAGCCCAGATTAACACAGCAGGAGTATAAGAAACATCTAGTTTGCATTTTTCTGCAGAAGTTCTATACTTATTGCCATAGTGATAGCAATAATTTTCGTTCTTAAAATAGTATATGAGTATTCCATTTTCCCCACATTATCACCACAATTTGTTATTTATTTTATGATGGTCATTTTACCTGCAGCTAGACGGGATCTCAAAAAGGTTTTTTTAATATATTTAAGGAGTTGTTCAAAGGTGTTTCCCTTTATCAACGCGGTTTATGAATACAATTCATCTTTATCAGTGTCACACTTTTAACATTCTCAAATATCTCTACCTGCCCACCCTTTTCCCTGACTCATCTGAATTTTGTAGACCCTACATTCCGTTTTTGCTTTAGCAGATTTTTTGTAGGGGGGGAGTGTCATGGTGCTTGAACTCTGCCTGGGTCATTGAGCTCTTCAGCTCAAAGCTACCACCTTGCCCTTAGGCCTGGGCACTATCCCTGAGCTCCTCAGCATAAAGCTACCACCCTACCCTTGAGCCAAGCCCCACTTCCCATTTTCTAGAGGTTAATTCGAGATAAGAGTCTCAGGTCCTTTTGTTCCCTGGCTGGCTTTAAACCTTGATCCTTAGATTTCAGCGCCTGGCTTCCCAAACTTTTTAATTTAAAATTTATTATAAAGGTGATATACAGAGAGATTATGGGTCACAGCTTCCTGAGTAACTAGGACTACAGAGGTGGCAAAGATTTTTTGTTTTTGCTTTTTAAAAATTTTATATGCTGTTGCAATTTTATAAGATTTTTCTTTAGTTTTGAATAAGCTTTTCAATTGAATGCAATCTCATTTCTCATTTTTTGCTCTATTTATCCTAAACTAATGAATGGTTGTTCAGGAAATTATTGTCTATATTGATGTTCTAAAGTGTTTTCCTTACATTTTTATTGAGAATTTTAAAATTTCAGTTGTTACATTAAGATGTTTGATCTATTTTGTGCTGTTTATTTATCAGATGATAGAGATTTAATTTCAGTTTTGGATACTCAGTTTCCAAGCACCATTAGGGGAAAAGGAGTAAAAAAGAAGTAAGGGAGCAAAGTTAGGAGACCTAATTCTGTTGAATGTATAATTGAGACAACTTTGTTAAGAATCAGATGGCTTTAATTAAGAATCAGATGGCTTTAGTTACACTGGCTTATTTGTGTACAGTATTCTACTCCCAGTTTACTAGCATACATGTACATTTTTGTACCAGTATTATGTTCTACTTGTTTCTACTGCTCTTACAATTATTGGATGATAATACAGTGATATCCTCAACATTTCTGTTTGCTTTGTACATATAGTTCATTTATATATTCATGTACATTTTAGGTGTGATTTTCTTATTTCTCAGAAGAATGCTATTATATCTTGTTAGCAATTGCATTGAATATGTAGATCAATTTTGATAATTCAGCCATTTTCACAATATTAGTTCCACTGATCTAATAACATGGACGATCTTTCCATTCCCAATTGTTTTCTTCACGAGTTTATATGGTTTGCCATCCTGGTCTTTGACCTGCTTGACTAAGTAAATTTCTATTTTCTGAGATGATTGTGAATAGGATTTTATTTTCTGATTTTTCCCAGCATGGTTGTTGTTAGCAGATAAAGAAAACAACTGCCAGAGCCTTGCTACTCAGGAGGCTAAGATCTAAGGGTCATGGTTCAAAGCCAGCCTGGGAACGAAAGTCCCTGAGACTCTTATCTCCAATCCAACCAGAAGTGGAGCTGAGAATCAAGTGTTACAGAGCTCTAGCCTTGTGCTGAAGACCTCAGGGACAGACCCCAGGCCCAGAGTTCAAGTCCCACAACTGACAAAAAAAAGAAAGAAAAAGAAAAAAGTAAAGAAAACCAATGATTTTATATGTTGACTTTGTAAACTACTACTTAGCAAAAAGTGTTTATCAGATCTAAGAGTCTTTCTCGAGTCTTTAGAGGCTTTTAAACAAAGAATCACATTATCTGCAATCTCTCTTACTATTTTATTTTTCCTTAATTATTTGTCTAATAATTCAAACAATATAAATTAATTATGAGTAGCATGAGTGGGCATTTGCATTTTTTTCTTTACTTTAGGAGAGTTTTTCTCAGTTTTTAACAGCTTGCTTAATATAATTTTGTTGACTGTTAAAACATATGTGTTAAGAGATTGATTCATTCATTCTGCCAACTTATTGTAGGATAAATTACAATGTTTGTAGTAATTTTATGAATTTCATCATTTTCTTTATAATTTTACTAATGTGTATATCTTCAATTCCTTATGGTTAAGTTGTTTAAAACTTTGCCCATCTTCAAAGACATAGCTAGCAAGTTAAATAGAAAGCCCACAGAGTAGGAGAAGATATTCACTAGCCGTAAAACAAAGGCCTCATATCTAAAATATATGTACAGCTAAAAAAATTGAATCTCTCCAAAACAAATTTCAAAGAAACAACCATCCCATTAAAAGATAGGCCAAAGACTTAAAGAGAGACTTCTTTGAAGAGGAAGTAAGAATGGCCTATAGACACATGAAGACATGTTTCACATCTCTGGCCATAAAAGATAAGAAAATCAAAACAACTTTGTGATTCTACCCCACTCCAGTTAGAGTGGCCATGATCAAAACATCTAACAACAACTGATGCTGGTGGGTATGTGGCCAGGAGGGATCATTCTTCAAAACAAATTTCAAAGAAACAACCATCCCATTAAATGATGGGCCAAAGACTTAAAGAGAGACTTCTCTGAAGAGGAAATTAGAATGTCCTATGGACAAATGAAGAAATACTCACCATTTCTGGCCATAAAAGATATGCAAATTATTTTTCATGATTTAATAAAATCCTACAAAATACGTATTTACCATAAATTTGGTTTCAAGTGAGTTTAAATATGACTTGTTTCAGATTCAGTCAGAAGAGGCAAACTAGAATCTGTAGAAAAATATATGTACATTGTTTTTATTTGCTCGTTAATAAAGTGAGATCTATTCTGGCAAAAAAAGACATGCAAATCAAAACAACTTTGAGATTCCTCCTCACTCCAGTTAGAAGGGCCATGATCAAGAAATCTACTAACAATAGATTCTCCTGGGGATGTGGCCAGGAGGGATCACTACTACACTGTTGGTGGGAGTCTAAACTTGTTCAAATCCTCTAGAAAGCAGTATGGCGTTTACTCAAAAGGCTAAACATAGTTCTCCCCATCACCCAGCAATTCCACTCCTTGGAATTTACTCAAATGTCCAGAAACAAGGACATAGTAAAACCACTAGCACAACAATGTTCATTGCAGCATTATGTATAATAGCGAAGACATGGAACCAACCCAGATGCCCTTCAGTAGATGATTGGATCAAGGAGATGTGGTACTTATGCAAAATGGAATTCTATGCTGCCATCAGAAAGAATGATATCACATCTTTTGTAAAGAAATGGAAACACTTGGATGAAATCATAATAGGTGAAGTAAGCCAGACCCCAAGGAACATTGGCTCAATAGGTTCTCTCATTTGTAATAATTAGTACACATCTAGGACTCTCCTAGCAGAGGATTACAATAGCTGAAAACCTAGGTACATAAGGTCATATAGGATGAGACTAAGTGAAAGTATCTCTAGGATATGGAAACAAGAGCTTTATCTTGTGTGATTGTTGTTCTAAATGTACTATGTTATTTCTCTTCTCTTTTGTTGTCCTTTGTCAATGTCATATTGTTACTTTACCTGACTTTGTTGCCTTGTGTATTGCATATACTTTTATTTGTTTATTTGAAATAGGAAAGGGATGGGGGGAAACAAGGTGATTGGGAGGGGGTGAGAGAGAAATGGGGACAAAAACATGAGAAGGGGTATCATTGTGTTAGAAGTAATGCACCTACTATCTGGTGAATGTAACTGTCACCCCTCTATAGGTTACCCCACTAATGAAACATTAAAAAATATAAAGTAAAAAACCTTTACTATCTTATTTATTCTTTAAAATTGGAAAGCCTTTATATTGTTCTTTTACTCTTCATTTTATTAATTTCTGACCTACAGTTATCCAATTATTTTGCTGGTTTTGAGTTTGACTGTTTCTGGTTTATCTAATATCTCAAAGGATGTCATCTGGTTTATTTTTATAATATGGATACTTGCAACTATACTTGCTCCTCTTAGCATTGCTTTGCTGTGTCCTGACATTTCTAGTAAGTTCACAGAAAGGGAATTATAAATGACCAATAGACACATTAAGAAATGTTCAATATTTCTGGCTATAAAGGAAATTCAAATCAACTACTGCTGTAATTCTATCTTAATCCACTAAGCGTGGCCCTCATCAAGAATGAAAATAACAGAAGCTGGAGTATTTGTTGGGGAAGGGAATCCTAATACACTGTTGAGTGGAATGTAAACTGGTATAACTACTCTGAAAATCAGTTTGTTGATTAAAAAAATACTAAACATGGAACTAGCCTATAATCCCCTAATACAAATCTGTGGTTTCATCCAAAGGATTACAAATCAAGGTACAATAAATTTACCTGTACAACCATGTTCATTGGTGCACTATTCAACAGACTAGATGACCTTCAGTGGATCAAGAAAATGTGGTATATGTACAGTGGGATTTTAGTTATCCATTAGTAAGTCTGTTACATCATTTGCAGAGAAATAAATGGACCTTGAAAAATATTTTAAGTGAAGAAAGTTAGGCTCAGAAAAACAAATGGGGAATGTTTCTTTCAATTGTGGAAAATAGATCCAAATTATAAATATATTTGTAAGCACACAGGGTAATACTTTTATGTAGTGTGTGAGTTTATGACTATATAATGTATTGTGTTTTATTCCTCATTAAGTATTTATTTCTAGCATATACATAAGTTTCCTTGTTAGATTTTTAATTTCTCTACTAAAGATTATGTCTAACAATCACAGAGTATCTGTTATTTCTAGGTATATTTGAACCAGCTGAGATTTTCCTTGCTTAAGATATCATTCTACCCCTATTTGGCAATTACTTATTGAATGATGAAAATTTTAACCTACATGTTTTGCCAGTCCTGGGCTTGAGCACAGGGCCTGAACTCTGTCCTTGGAGTTTTTCAAGGACAGAACTCCACCACTTGAGACTTAGCACCACTTCTGGCTTTTTTCTATGTATGTGGTACCGAGGAATCAAACCTGAGTCTCTGTACATGCTTAGAGAAGCACTCTACTACTAGGACAAACTCCCATTTTTGAGGGCCAGAATTTTTAAATTTTTCAAAAATTTTTATTGTAAGGGTGATGTCAGAGGGATTACGGTTACATACGTAAGATAATGAGTACATTCCTTTTAGAACATTGTTAATCCTCCCTTGTTTTCTCCCATTTTTCTTCCCCCTGATATCCTTCACACCACCTTGTAAAGTTCATTTCCAAACTAGTGTCTTGTGAGTATCACTGTTTCATTGGTTCCCCCTTGTCCTTTTTTTATTGTAATTAATAGAAAGGTTACATTATATTCACCAGATAGGAGGTGCAAGACTCAAAGGATCATAGACTCAATGATTTCCCTCATTTGTTACAATCAGTAGAAACCTTGGGCTCTCCTAGCAGAGATTTACAAAAGAACAAAACCTAGATACATAAGGCCATATAGAATGATGCTAAATGAAAGGACCTCCAGGATACAGAAACAAAAGCCATATAATGAATGATTGTTGTCCTTAAAGTACTATGTTATCTCTCATCTCTTTTGCTGTCCCCCTGTCCTTTGTCTCACCATTTTGTTATTCTCCTTCCCTTCCTCAAATCAGATAATCCTATATACAAAACACAGGGTACAAAAATGACAAACAGTGGCAACAGGGTTAAAACCAAATAAAAAAGAAAAAAACGAAAGAAAAAGTAATAAATTTACACAGTATGTTAAAAACAAAACCCCAAACCAAGAACTAGTAAATCATGGATGCTGAACTTTCTTGGCAGGTACTTCCAATTAATTTTGATGTTTAATTATTTTGTTTATTTTCTGTGAACAATCAAGAATACTTAATGCTATGTTAAGGAACCAACCCAGATGCCCTTCAGGAAAAAAATAATGCTTAATGATAGAGGGTTAATTTATTCTGTAAAGTGTAAATCATTTTGAATTCTACTGTTGATTTAATATAACATCATCTTCAATAATTCAATAACAAATATGTTTGAGGTATTATTACTCTCATTCTCCAAGAATTTTTGTTTCTGGAATTTTATTATTTGCTCCAACTTTTGCCTTTTTTTTTTCAAAAATGTATGCCGGGCAATTAGTGCTCAAGGTGATTCCTACACAAATATATGCAATATTTCTACTTCATAGTTTTCTTGTCTTTGAAATAGTTCACAATTTTTGGCAAATGTGGCTTTTCCAAACACCATTACTATCTTCTCTGTTCTGAGAGACCTTAAGTATTTCAGTTCTCCAAATCTGCAGCATGTTCTGCAACTACTGAAATGTACAGATTTTTTAAATATGTGTTCTCAAGCTCTTCAGCTACTCAAAATGCAAAGATAGAACCAGATCATGATATCCCTTGAAGAATGCAATATTTAATGCAATTTTAAACAAATAATATCCACTGAAGACAGTGTTTATTGTTTATTGCCGATAAGGCAATTGACTCCTAGGGAGGATAAAATAGTGCTCAAGCAAATGATTGTGAATAAAAGATAAGCATACAGTGTATCTGGAACTATTATATTAAAGTTATTCTACTTATCCAGTTTTCTGAGTTGATTAAAACTAATTTCAGGTATCTCTTTTAGATATATCACACTTGTGATGACTATTTTAATCTTTTCAGGCATATTAATATATAGATTTCAAGTCACATGAAATTAACATATTATGCTATTAACCTATAGTAATGTAGTGACTCTAAGCTTTGTTAGTCAAAATGTTTCTCTGACTTTGACTAGCAGTGGTTACTATTTTTTAAATAAGCAGTGACAAATTGCATTGGATATTTCCTAGTGACCATTTAACTTAAGTTCCAGAAGTACCAAAAAACAGAGAGCTTCATGAGAATATTCAAGATTAGAGTGTGTATAATCTGGATATTTTTATTTAATATGTCATATTTTCCAATATTTAAGTCTTTTTCTCACACAGGTTTAATTCTATACATTGCCTGAGTTGCAAAAGTACATAGTCAATTTATTCACTTCAAATATGCTATTAGGTTTTTTTTGTTGTTGTTGTTGTTTTGTTTTTTTGATAGGTCGTGGTGCTTGAACTCTGGGACTGGATGCTGTCCCTGAACTCTTAAACTCAATGCTAGTGCTCTACCACTTGAGCCACCAACTATGCCATTTTCATATTTGTGATGTATTTAGAATGGAAGAAATATGAGTCTTCATATTCGTTGTAAGAACTGAATTGTAAAAATTGTTTGAGAATTAACATCGTAATATACACTAGAGAATTTCTCAAATAGTGTCGCAAACATCTACTAACTCAAAATTCTGCTCTCTTCACAATGAAGCTGAATTAGAAAATACTGCCTCTTATGCCGGGTGTGGTGGCTCATGCTTATAAACCTAGCTTGCTCAAGAGGCTGAGATCCGAGTGTCACTGTTCAAGGTTAGTCGGGGCACTAAAGTCTGTAAGACTCTTATCTCCAGTTAACCACTAGAAATCCGGAAATGGTGCTCTAGCTCAAAGGATAGGGTGGTAGCCTTGAACTGAAGAGTTCAGGGAAAATAGGACCAGTAAGCAAGCAACACGACAGACAAAAAAGAAAAAAAAGAAAATACTTCATCTTTTCATCAAAGGTATACATTCAATGCCTTGATGTAGAATGATATTGAACTTAAGACAACTAAAATAATTATTTGTCTGTATATGTATATGGATTGTTACTTTGTATTTTCACAGTGAATGCATTTCATATAGATTTAATGAAAATAAGTTTAATAAAAATAAAATAAAAATAGAAGAAATACAGAAATACAAAATTACCATCATATTCACAATGGTTTGAGTGTGAAAGGAAATATCATCTTCAGAATCCAATTTGCCTTCAGAGTATTAGATATTCAGACATAATATAATTTGATAGCTATATAAACCTAATATCATTTTTATCTTGAGGTGACATTTGTCAGTCTAAGTTTTGCTATCCATTTGAGTTGTTTTGCTTGCAAAATTCAGCACAACCACCACCTCATCTTTTAAGACATTAGTCAGTGATGAGCCTACTGTGCTGAGTAAGTTCCCTGGAAAGTTTAAACTTCTTTGGTAGCTTTCATTGGATCACAAATCTGAGTTGAGCAAAGAACATAAACAGAAGAATAAAAATATTGAGGAAAGTGAAACCTGTGATACTAATATATAGAAAAGACTACATGGAAATTATTGTGACCTTTAAGTTTAATTAGTAAAATAATATAAAAGAAAATATCAATAAAATATTTTGGAGAGTTTTAAATAAAAGAAACTTTAATAAATGTGATATTTCCACCACTAATTGAAAACATATACATATAAAACTATTCTATAACTGTCTTCTTTATTTTTCCAAATACTGTGTAGAGTAAGACAATACTGTAAGAGTAAGACATTTAAATTTCAAAAAACATATCTATGTGATTTATTTCTTGTTAGCTAGGAATGACTGCTCAAAATATTAATTAAATATTATGTTTGTGTTAAGATGTAATCCATAACTATTTTTATATTTGTTTCATTACCTAAATCATATTTTAGAACTGTTATTTCTGCTTTCAATAAAATTTACTTTACAGTTTTTTTCTCCTTTATAGTGTGTTTCTTGTTATCTCTTTATAGCTAGGAAATCAAATGACCAGGTTGATTCTGCTTCTTATAACTTTGCCTGATACAATATAATAGTGGTAAACTGATCATGTCTCTAGTACTTGAAAGTGTGTCTAGAATTTTGTGACAAATATTTTCATTACTTGCGTATTAGGGCTGAGGATTTTATTTTAATTTTGTTGAGTACTGAAATGAAACATTCTGATAAATTTGTATATTAGATGATTTTCATTTAAATTAAAGTAAGTCTGGCCCTTAAGGTGTTCATTTTAGAAAACACAAATTGCAAAAGCCAATAGTTAAATTTTAGAGGAAGGTGTAAAGAAGTGTAACAGAAATTTGTTCCCATCAGAAGATAGAATTATCCTTCACGGTTGAGTGGATGTAATTGGCCATCATATAACTCTCTTGACAAATAGTGCCTTCAGGCTATGTGGCTGTAATAACTGTTCAATACATTCTTTTAGCTTTTAAATGACTGAAGCCATTATTATGCACCACATGAATAGATATACAGGCTTATTTTAAGCACATGGATTAAATGTTTTTCTTTGGAAGATGAATTGTACTTTGAAATTATGTTGTATAATAATTATCTATAATTTTTAGTAATTGTAATTTAATTCTTTCTAATCTAATAATGGTGATTATGTTCTAATCAAATAACTTTGCCAAATGTAATTTCAGTCCTCCAATCCAACTTTAAGCTTGATTCTTAATGCAATAAAATTAGTCAAAAAAAGCTGTTTGGAAATTATTATTCTTATACCTGAACTATTTTGAGTTCAAAGTAGTTGAGTAATATTTATATAATCTTATGTTATTTATTGCATCTATTTTCTTTTTTAAAAATTTAACCATACAAAAAATTTAACCATATAGATCTGTTCTAAATGAAGAACATGGTTATACTGACTTTCTTTTTTCTTTTTTTTTTCTGCCAGTCCTGGGCTTGAGCTCAGGGCCTGAGCACTGTCCTTGGACTTTCTCAGGGCTAGAGCTCTACCACTTGAGCCTCAGCACCACTTCCGGCTTTTTTCTATATGTGGTACCGAGGAATCAAACCCGGGTCTTCACGCATGCTAGGCAAGCACTTTAACCACTAGGCCTTATATATTTCATATATAAGGAAAAACCTGTATCTAATTTCATTCATTATTTATTCTATATATAGGAAGTTGATTTATATTATATATAATATTATTTATTAATATTATTTTTCAGGGTATGTATAAAACATGATGATGTATGCATTTTGTAGGAATAATACCTCTGATTACTAAAAGACCTGTTCTTGTCTCTATAAAGTACCACAAAGTTTGATTTGCAGTGATAATTTGAATCTAAGCCACTTCCACATTTCTAGTGGTTAATTGGAGATAAGAGTCTCATGGTTTTAGTGCCTGGGCTGGCTTTGAACCACAATCCTCAGATCTCAACCTCCTGAGTAGCTAGGATTACAGAAATAAGCCACCAAACCTATTTCTTAATTATCATAATATGTATAGAATCTGTGACATACTTGGTTGTATACATAAGATAATTGCAATTTGGTTTTAAAGTTATAAAATGAAGAAATGCTGTTTGGAAATTTTAAAGCAATATCACAAATGAACAAAATAAGAATGTAGGAACAGAAATAAAAATAGGTATCAATGGATTCATAAGTCAAAGGCATAGTGTTTGAGGCTATATCACATACATGATATATATATATGATATATATATATATATATATATATAACTTTATATTAGTATTTGGGCTTGAACTCAGGACTTGGGTGAGGTCCGTGAGCTCTTTTTTGCTCATGTATATCACTTTACTATTTGAGCCATTCCACCATGTCCAGCATTTTCTGATTAGTTTATTGGAGATAACAGTCTCACAGACTTTCCCGCTAGGGCTGGCTTTGAACCATGATGCACATATCTCAGGCTCCTCTATAGCTAGACTTACAGGAGTAAGCCACCAGTACCTAGCAAGATTTTTAAGTAAAGTAAATAAATTGCCATTGTTATTTAGAAAATCTTATCTAATAACTCGTTTGTCAAATATTTTTTAGAAGATCTACACTTGAAACTTATTGTTGACTTGATTTAAACACATTTCTCGCTTAGTAATGGGTTCTTCTAGATTTATGTTGCACTGAAAATTAATTCAATTTGTTATCCACTTAATAAAGCAGATTATATATTTTCAACATTTAAACCATTTTGGAAGTATTATTTTAGGTACTTTTTCATGCTTGTGTTCTTCAGCATTAAAAAAAAAAAGTGAAATCTCAGCTCAGGAGTGTGGTTTAATTGTAGAGTACTTGCATAACATGCATGAATCCATGGGTTCAATTCCTTGGTACAACATACACAGAAAAGCCAGAAGTGGTGCTGTGGCTCACATGGCAGCACACTAGCCTTTCTTTCACTAATATTTTCCACTGTTCTACTCAAACCAAACCTCTACTTCTGGCTTTTTATTGGTTATTTGGTGATTAGAGTATCTTATCACCAGCCTGTTCTCCCAGACTGGCTACCAAGAATAATCCTATCATTCAGCCTTCCCAGTAGCTAGGATTAGAGCCATAAAACACTGGCATTCATAGTCCTTCAGTTTTAACTACTAATTTATGATTTTATAATTTGTATATATAATTCATAATTTTCTTATAAGGAGTTGAGGTGGGTCAGTAAAAAGATGGAGAAAAACTCAAACATGCCCTAAATTTAAAAAAAAATAAAAAATGCATAAGGTATAATAAGTAGCATGATTTAATAATTTCACAATATAAGTATATATGAAAATATCACTGTATACTATAAATATGTACAATTATAATGTTTTATTTAAACAATAGTACAGTTTGTAAATTAAGGTCATTTCTTTTTTTCTTTCTTAAAATTTATTTTATTGTTGGGGTGATGTACAGAGGGGTTAGAGTTACATTCATCAGGTAGTGGGTACATTAGTTCTTGAACACTGACACCCTTTCCCCTGTTTTTTCTCCCACTTTCCCTCTCCCAGCCCCTTCCACTCTTCTTGTTTTTCCCTTACCTTCCCTTTTTCAAATACACAAATAAACATATATACTATAGACGAAGTTCCATATTCAGATACAGTAACAACATGAGATAAAAAACAAGGGGAAAAGAAGAGAAAAGAAATAGATTCACATAGTACATTAAGACCAATAATCACAAAGCTAAAACCTCTTATTTCCATATCCTGGAGTTCATTTCAGTTAACCTCATCCTATATGGACACATGTACATAGCTTTTGAGCTATTGTGATCTTCTGTTAGGAAAATTCTAAACATATACTAATGATTACAAATGAGGGAAACCATGGAGCCTATGTTTCTTTGGGTCTGGCTTACTTCAATTAAGGTCATTTCTGAAAAGAAATACTCATATTTCCTTTATGATCTAACTAATCTTCAAAATTGAAAATTGATTTTATTGAAAAATAAAAATCCCAGGGCAGAGACCATGTCTCAGACATAATACTACTAACTGAGGGAAGAATTTTGCATTTTGAGGCCAGACTTGGTAAAAAGTTTGTGAGACATTTGAGTCAGAAATGTTGGTCATACCTGTAATCCCAGAAAAGAGGGTAACTTTAGGTAAAGAGGATCTCAGTCTAAAACCGAATCTAGACAAAAATAGTCTAGATTCCAAAATATAGCCCACAAAAAATAGTAACAGTGGTTTAGCTACATTAGCAGAAAGCCTTCTTTCTTTAAAATATTTTTATTGTAATTAATAAAAGGGTTACATGATATTTGCCAGATAGAAAGTGCATTAATTCACATACATTGATACCCTTTCACATGTCTTGGTACCCATTACCCTCCCCCCCACCCCCCTCCCCTCTTGGTTTTCCCCCCTTCCCTATCAAATTTCAAATAACCAAATACAAATAAATTCAATATATCAGATAACAAAGTGAGATACTATAACAATATGAGATAACCAAGGGAGAGCAAAGGAGATGAGGGACAACATAGTACATTAAGGACAACAATCATTCGTTATATGGCTTTTGTTTCAATATCCTGGAGGTCTGTGGTTTAATATCTGGATCCTCAGTTCTATTTCATTGGTCTTCAGGCCTGTTCTTGTGCCAGTACCAAGCTGTTTTGAGAATTATAGCTCTGTAACAGAATCTAAAGTTTGGAATTGAAATTCCTCCGGCGCTGTTCTTTCTGCTAAGAAGTGTTTTTGCTATACGGGGTCTTTTATTATTCCATATGAAATTTTGAATTGCCTCTTCTATTTCTTTAAAGAATGCCATTTGGATATTGATGGGTATTGCATTGAATTTGTAGATAGCCCTTGGCAAGATTGTCATTTTCACAATGTTGATTCTTCCAATCCAGGAGCATGGGAGGTTTTTCCATTTCCTTAGTTCTGCTTTAATTTCCTTTTTTAGGGTTTTAAAGTTTTCATGAAAAAGGTCCTTTACATTGTTAGTTAAGGTAATTCCTAGGTACTTTATTTTCTTTGAGGCTATTGTGAAAGGAGTTGCTTTCCTGCTTATTGCCTCGTTCCTCTCACTGTTGGTGTAGAGGAAGGCAGTTGATTTTTGAGGGTTGATTTTTTTTGCCAGTCCTGGGTTTGAGCTCAGGGCCTGAGCACTGTCCTTAGACTTTCTCAAGGCTAGAGCTCTACAACTTGAGCCTCAGCACCACTTCTGGCTTTTTTCTATGCGTGTGGTAAGGAGGAATCGAACCCGGGTTTTCATGCATGCTAGGCAAGCACTTTAACCACTAGGCCAAATTCCCAGCCCCTTGAGGGTTGATTTTATAGCCTGCTACTCTTCCAAAGTTTTGAATCAGCTCAAGGAGCTTGGGAGTAGAGTCTATAGGATTCTTTAAATACAGAATCATGTCATCTGCAAAGAGTGAAAGTTTTACGTCCTCTTTCCCTACTTGGATCCCCTTTATGCTTGCTTCTTGCCTTATTGCACTGGCTAGGAATTCTAATACTATGTTAAAGAGGAGTGGATAGAGTGGGCATCCTTGTCTTGTTCCTGATTTTAGAGGAAATGGCTTTAGTTTTTCGCCATTAATTATAATACTAGCTGTGGGTTTGTCATACACAGCCTTTATTATACTGAGTAATGTTCAATAGATTCCTAGTTTCTCCAGAGCTTTAACATAAAAGGGTGTTTGATCTTGTCAAATGATTTTTCTGCAACTACTGAGACAATCATGTGATTTTTGTCCTTGCTCCTGTTGATGTGTTGAATTATATTAATTGATTTGCGTATGTTGAACCAGCTTTGCCTCTCTGTGATGAATCCAGTTTGATCATAGTGTATAATTTTTTTGATGAGTTGTTGCAGACGGTTGGCCAGTATTTTGTTGAGACGTTTTGCATCGATGTTCATCAAAGAAATAGGTCTATAGTCCTTTCTTTGATGAATCTCTGTCTGGTTTGGGGAAGAGGGTTACACTGGCTTCATAGAATGAGTTTGGTAAAGATCCTTCATTTTCAATTTCATTGAAGAGCTTGAGGAGTATTGGTGTGAGCTCTGCTTTGAAGACCTTACAGAATTCAGCTGTGAATCCATCTGGCCCTGGGCTTTCCTTAGGTGGAAGTTCTCTAATTGCCACTTCTATTTCAGAGCTTGAAATAGGCCTGTTGAGTTGGGTTAGTTCTTCTTGGATCAGTGTGGGTATGTTAATATTTGCTAGGAATTCATCCATTTCTTCTAGATTCCCAAATTTGTTGGCATAAAGGCTTGAGAAATATTCCCTCATGATATTCTGGATCTTGGTAATTTCTGTCGTGATATTACCATTTTCATCTGCGATTTTGTTTATTTCGATATGCTCTCTTCTTTTTTTTGGTAAGATTTGCTAAGGGCTTGTCAATTTTGTTAATTCTTTCAAAGAACCAACTCCTTGTTTTGTTGATTCTTTCTATAGTTTTTTTGGATTCCAAATCATTTAATTCTGCTTTGATTTTAATAATTAGCTTTCTTCTACTGGGATTAGGGTTGGTTTGTTGCTCTTTTTCCAGGAGCTTAAGGTGAGACATTAACTTGTTGGTTTGCGATTTTTCCAACTTGTTGTTGTAGGCACTCAGCGCTATAAATTTTCCTCTGAGTACTGCCTTTGCTGTGTCCCAGAGGAGTTGGTGTTTTGTGTGCTCCTTATTGTTAAATTTCATAAACTGTTGGATTTCTGTTCTGATCTCTTCGATGACCCATTGGTGATTCAACAATGTATTGTTCAGTCTCCATGTGTTACAGGGTTTTCGTTGGTGGAGATGTGTGTTCAGTTCCAATTTGATGCCTTTGTGGTCTGAGAGTGTGCATGGAATAATTTCAGTGTTTCTGAATCTGTCCAGGTTTGTTTTATGACCTAAGATGTGATCTATTTTGAAAAATGTTCCATGTGCTGCTGAGAAAAATGTATATTGTGTTGTTGCTGGGTGGGATATTCTGCAGATGTCTGTTAGATCTAGTTGGTCTAAATAGTTGTTCAGTTCTAAGGTTTCTCTGTTGAGTTTTTGCCTTGTTGATCTGTCCATAGGTGAGAGTGGTGTGTTAAAGTCACCGACAATCACTGTGTTTTGATCTATGTATGGTTTCAGTGTAAGTAAAGTTTGCCTGATGAAGTTCCGTGCTCCGGGATTGGGTGTGTAGATATTTAGGATCGTTATGTCTTCCTGGAGGAAATATCCCTTTAGTAGTATGAAGTAACCTTCTTTGTCTTTTCTTACTAATTTTAGTTTGAAGACTATTTTATCTGATATGAGGATGGCAACACCAGCCTGTTTATGGGGGCCGTTAACTTGATAGAGTTTATTCCAACCTCTCACTTTCAAAAGATGATTGTTTTTTGGGTAGGATGTGTCTCTTGAAGACAGCAGAATGATGGCTCTTGCTTTTTGATCCAACTACACAGCCTGTGCCGTTTAATTGGAGAGTTAAGTCCATTGATATTGAGAGTTAGGATTGAGAGATATTTATTAGGTCCTACCATTTTTAAAAGCTTTTATTAGGGCCTGTGTCTTGAGAGTTCTTGTGGTCCTTAGATGGTATGCTGTTTAGGTGCCATTTCTTTCCCTATATTGCATTTATTTTGGTTTTCTATGTATAGAACATCTTTGAAAATTCTCTGTAGTGTTGGTTTTGTTGTGACATATTGTTGCAGCTTTTCCCTGGAATGAAATGTTTTTATTGTTCCCTCAGTTATGTGAGAGCTTAGCTGGGTACACTATTCTTGGTTGGTAGTTATTTGACTTCAGGGCATGACATATATGCTTCCAGTCGCTTCTTGCTTGCATGGTCTCTGCTGAGAAATCTGGGGTTATTCTGATTGGTTTGCCTTTATAGGTTACTGATCCCTTTTCCCTGACTGCCTTTAGGATCCTTTCTTTGGTTTCTATTGATCCAGTTTAGATCACAATGTGGCTATGGGATGTTCTTTTCTGGTCAGGTCTGTTTGGGGTTCTAAAAGCTTCTTGTATCTGGATGGGCCTGCCCTTCTGGATATTTGGGAAATTCTCTGAGATGATTCCCTGAAGTATATTTCCAATACCATTGACCTCTTTCTCCAGGTCCTCCTCAATACCAATTAGCCTGAAATTAGGCTTCCTAATTGTATCTTGGACTCCTGAAGCGCTCTCTCATATTTCCTAGATTTGTATTGACTCATTTTTTGTTCTTTCTCCATAATATCTAAATTATCTTCAGCCCTGGAAATTCTCTCCTCTGCATTGTCTAACCTGCTATCAAAGCTGTCTACTTTATTTTTCGTCTCCCTTGCTTCTAATTGCTCATTTTTGATGCCTTGCATCTCTTCTTTTAGATCATGTATGGATGTCTTTAGCTCCTTTATTTCCATTTGAGTGGTTAGCTCAGTAGCTTTATTTTCTTTGGACATTTGCTGGAGTTTGGTCACTTTTTTATTTGTGGATTCTATGAATTCGTCCATCTTTCTTTGAAAAACTTATTATGGCCTCCTTTATGTCTTCTTCTTTTTCACTTATCACCTTGCCCCCTGCTCCTGCCAGTCTTTCTTGGGCGGATCGAGGGGTCTGAGCTAAGTTCTATTGCTTGGCAGGAGCTCTGCTTTCCCGATGCGTTTGGGGATGAGCTGTATTACTCACACCTCTACATTCCGTCTGTGGGTGCTCCACGGTGATGGTGAGTCTTTCACTCCCCTTGGGTCTCCGCCGCCACCTGTGTTCTGCGTCTGGGTTCTGCTGCTTGCTGTTCTGGTTCCGAGTCTGGGTTCCGCTGCTTCTGCCCTTCGCTGGCCCCATTGTATGCTGGTTTCTGCAGCAGTTGGGCTCCCGGTCTGGCGCCCTCTGCCCGCTGCCGCTTTTCGCTGCTTGGAGCCGGCAGAAAGAGGTGGGGGAGGGGTCCTTGCATTCCGAATTCTTTGAGAAAGTTGGATGTGAGCTTTATCTGGATTTCTTTTCCATTTTGAGTCCTTCTCCATTGCTTTTTGAGTTTGTTGTTGTGGATTTCTTAAGATAATTGGCTCATGGGACTCCCTGGTTTTCTCTTTTTGTGAGAGAGAGCTAGGCAGCGTCCCTATTGTCTCGGCGCCATCTTCCTTTTCCAGAAAGCCTTCTAAAGAAGAACAAGGCCTTGATTTCAATCTCAGCACCACTAAAGTGAAAACAAAAAAAAATTTCTACAAGAAATTAAATTTCAATCCTGTACTGACTGATGGAGTGTAAAGGCTAAGTAAAAAATGATCAAGCCAGCAGTGTGGCCTAGTAGTAGAGTGTTTGTTTAGCATGCTAAAGGCCCTAGATTTGATTCCTCAGTACCACATACACAGTGAAAACAGGAAGTGCTGCTGTGGCTCAAGTGGTATAGTACTAGCCTTGAGAAAGTCCAAGGACAGTGCTCAGGCACAGAGTTCAAGCCACAGGACTGGCAAAAATAAAAAGAATAATAAATAATAAACTAACATAAATGACATGTGTGTGAAAAGAATATATAATATTGAGGACTAAAATGTGTTTCTCTAAAAAGATACTGAAGCCTATCCCCAGTTCTTAAGACTGTAAGAGAATTTTATGATTGGGGCCCTTAATGGAGGTTAAAAAATACCCTATAACTGGTCTTTAATCCAACCTGACTATTGTAAGTATTAAATCAGAAATATAATGCTGGTATCTTTGAAAGAGTTTGAAAAGAGAAATGGAACCTGAAAAAAAGGAGATTGAAATATTTGTCCTAAATACCATAAAATAAGAAATGTAAAACAAATCCATTCATTAGTATAAAAATTACTTTGTCTGTCACATTATGTGTATTATAAGCATTTTTGCAAGTTTTTTAAAAATACATTTGTCTGAAATTTTAATAAATATAAATACGTATGATCTTACTATGTAATTTTAGTAGCAATAAAACTTTCCATAAGTTATTGAAAACTGATCTATAATTATAGTAAATTCCTCTAAGTCTCCAGTTTTCTTTATTATCTTACATTCTAATTGTCATTGTGCAATTGATATTAATTTTAAAGGAAAGAATAATATATCCCTGTGATGAATCCTATTTGGTCATAGTGTATAATTTTTTGATAAGTTGCTAAAGACAGTTTGCCAGCATTTTTCTGAGAAGTTTTGAATCAATATTCCTCAAATAAATGGGTCTATATTTCTCTTTCTTTGATGAGTCCCTGTCTGGTTTGGGGATAAGGGTTATGGTGGCTTCGTAGAATGAGTTTGGAAAAGATCCTACATTTTCAATTTCATTGACGAGGTTGAGGAATATTGGTGTGAGCTCTGCTTTGAGGGTCTTATAGAATTCAGCTCTGAATCAGGTCCTGGGCCTTTCTTGGATGGGAGGTCTCTTATTGCCATTTCTATTTTAGTACTTGAAATCAGTTTGTTTAGCTGAATTAGGTCCTCTTGGTTCAGTTTGGTTAGGTTAATATTGGCTAGATATCCACCCATCTCTTCTATATTCTCAATTTATTGGCATAAAGAAAAAGAAAAAGAAGGCTCATGGAAGATTAAAAGGTTCAAAATGGAAGTTTTCCTTGACTTAGAAGAGAGGTTTAGACCTTTCAGAAATCAACTTTTCTTAGTTTAAGTTTCTTTAGTAGTGACATATGGTCACCAGTAAATGTTCTTAGAACTTAAAGAAATGAATTGAAAATTGCTATATGCCTGATACGTAATACCTGGAACACTGACCAAGCAGATCCAAAGAACTGAAAGTGAGGGGGTCTTGCACAAGGTTCTTGTCTCTTTTAGTTTTGAGTTTCCTTATCTAGAAGGCTAAAGGTTTCCCTGTGTTTTCTTTTTGGCTGTCCTGCCCCTGGGGATCTAATTCAAGGCCTCACACCTACTAGGCGAGCCTTTACTACTTTTATATGTAACTTCCTAAGTAGCCTTGAGTATCTAATAGGATTAGAGGGGAAAAATGACTAATTGAAAGAGTACATGCAATCAAGTCATACCTGGGCTGAACGTTCAGTTAATGGAACACTTTCCTGGGATTCAATGATTGTGCGGTACATGTAGATTGTGTGGTAGATTTGCCAAGATAACACCCATCCTATAATTAGTTGAAACGTAATTCGGCAGATTTCACAAAGTTTTGCCTAATAGAAAGAGTCATCTTAGACCCCCCCTTAGAATAAAAGTCAATGCTATGCTCTGAGCATTAGGAAAACTAGGAGTTTTTAAATTATCCGCTATTGATTATCGCGACCAACCCCTTACTGAGGAGTGTCTGTGTGTGTGTGTGTGTGTGTGTGTGTGTGTGTGTGTGTGTGTGTGCCATTTTTTCTTTGTAAAGCTAGATGATCATTACTGATGTTTTCCTAGCTGCATACACAGATTAAAGTTCTTGAGAAACCAAGGGGAAGTCTGTCTCTGTAGGAACATATGTGCCAGTGCCAAAGTCTCAAAAGCATTATTTTCAGAAGGAAATATGAGAGACTTCTAGAAACCAGTATGAATTAATTAATGTTTTCAAACAATTCTAATATGCTTGTGCAAAAGGTACTTCAAATATAAACATTTTAAGGGTGCTTCAAAAAATGTAAAAGAATAAAATATAGTCATGAACATGACCAAACTATATTTTGTATAGTAAACTAAATTATAACAATGCCCTTATTTTTACTGATTAAAATGCAATAAAAATAAATACACTTCTAAAAATATAATTAATTGAAAAAATGCTTATGTGACATTACCTCAAACCAAATTGTCATTTTACAGGCTATTTTCAAGAAATATGTTTTTGTTTGTTTAATTTTCTTATGATTTTTGAGTACTTAATTAATCACATTGTGACTAGCCCAGCAGAGTGATAAGAATTACTGAGCAAAGGATGATCTCTACAGGGAGTTTTGCAACTAGTTTCTACTAGGTAAGCACATGACTTCTAAATTCCTCATGGATGAAAATAGTGCGTGTGTTATACCAAGCCTCACTTGAAGTTTAAAATTAGAGTTGATCTTGCTTAAAATGCAAGATTTGCAATCTACCTTATAGAAAGGTGGTACTGTAGTAATTCACCAACCTTTAGAAAATCAATAGTCATTTATAGCCCATCCAGGTTTCCCAAACTTTGCATTTTTGACATTTTTTGCAAAATTATCTCCTAGCATCTCTGAAGTAATTCGCATTGATTGCAATGAACTTGATCAGAGACAAAGCAATAAACTGCAGCCCTGATGCTGCTAAAGTCAGCAAATAAGCTAGTTTGGTTTCATTTTTTGTATGTGGTTTTTTTTTTTTGCTTTTTAAGCCTTTTGAAAGTTTTATAACAGCAAACTTTTATACTCTTGTCACATGAGGCTTTGCTGAACCATCTAAACTCACTTCATTATCCCAAATGTTAATAATTGCATTTCAATAATGGCTTTCATTAAAGTACCTCCAGGAGCTTATCACACATCAATTAAGGTACAGTACGCCCCTGTGAAGCAGGTCAAGATTATTATATCCTCTGAGATATAATGAGGTTACTGACAGAAGGTCATGGCACAAATTAACAGGCAAGTAACTGGTAAAAGACCCACAGTTCAAACTAAGCTCTTGTTTCTTTTTTATATTTGTTTTTCTTAATCCTGTCTGTATTTCACTTGCCTTTAATTATGAATGAAGTATAAATTCAATGCTGCAAATTCTATAAATTTAAAGTGTATAAGCTCACATTTTTAACCAATTCTGCTGTACAAAGATTGATCAATTGCTCTCAATTTTTTAAAATATTTTATAACGTTGATTTATAAAAAATATCCCAAGATTTTTAGATTGCAATGCTAATGCTTACATTTATCTATAAGTAAAATTTCCTCATAAATCCACTAAAACCACACTTAT
Organism: Megascapheus bottae; assembly: GCF_031878675.1. Lineage (NCBI taxonomy): Eukaryota > Metazoa > Chordata > Mammalia > Rodentia > Geomyidae > Megascapheus > Megascapheus bottae. Next base: position 86,381,465 of record NC_143547.1, read on the forward strand.
GTTTGGGTTTAATTTCTTCCCTCTTTTTAAAAAAATTTTTTTTCCAGTCCTGGGGCTTGAACACAGGGCCTGAGCACTGTCCCTGGGCTTTCATCAAGGCTAGTGCTCTACCAATTGAGCCACAGCACCACTTCCTGCTTTTTTTCTATGTATATGTGTTACCGAGGAATCGAACCTGGGTCTTCGTGCATGCTAGGCAAGCCCTCTACCACTAGGCCAAACTCTCAGCCCCCTCTTTTATTTTTAAGTACAGATGCAAACATTAAATAGCTAGTATCTGTTACACAATAGCAGGAACTAAAATAAGTAGCTGATAAATAATTGCTTGTTGAAGACTGGTTAGCAGTTAACTATTTGGTAAAGTGTTACTTGTTGATGCTCCTGGATTGGAAGAATTAACATCATGAAAATGGCAATCTTGCCAAGGGCTAGCCACAAAATCAATGCAATACCCATCAATAACCCAATGTCTTTCTTTAAGGGAATAGAAGAGGCAATCCAAAATTTCATATGGAATAATAAAAGACCTCTTATAGCAACAACAATTCTCAGCAGAAAGAACAGTGCAGGAGGAATTTCAATACCAAACTTTAGACATTACAGAGCTACAGTAACCAAAACAGCTTGGTACTGGCACAAGAACAGGCCTGAGAACAAAAGACATAGAACTGAAGACCCAGAAATCAACCCACAGACTTATGGCCACATAATCTTTGATAAGGGAGCAAAAAACAAAATAGAATGGAAGAAAGACAGCCTCTTCAACAAGTGGTGCTGGTTGAACTGGTTAAGCATATGCAGAAAACTAAAGTTGGTTCTTTCAAAGTCAATCTGCACCAGGATCAACTCCAGATGGATCAAAGACCTTGAGGAAAAAGCAGATACCCTGAAAACTTTATAAGAAGGAATAGGAGATATACTAGGCCTCCTGGGCACAAGTCGAAACTTTCTTAATAAAGACCCACAAACAAAACAAATTAAAGAAAGTTTGGACGAATGGGATTCATTAAACTGCAGAGCTTCTATATGGCAAAGAACATAGCTAGCAAGTTAAATAGAAAGCCCAGAGAGTGGGAGAAGATCTTCACTAACCATACAACAGACAAAGACCTCATATCTAAAATATATCTATAGGTAAAACATGAGTCTCTCCAAATCAAATTTTCAAAGAACATCCATCCCATTAAACAGTGATCTAAAGACTTAGAGACTTCTCTGAAGAGGGAAAAAACAATGGCCTATAGACACATGGAGAAATGCTCAACCTCTCTGGCCATAAAAGAAATGCAAATAAAAACAACTGGAGTGAAATTTTACCTCACTCCTGTTAGAATGGCCATGATCAAGAAATCTAATAACAACTGATGCTGGTGGGGATGTGGCCTGGAAGGATCACTATTACACTGTTGGTGGTAGTGTAAACCCATTCAACCACTCTGGAAAGCAGTATGGTGATTCCTCTAAAGACTATGACCCAGCAATCCCACTCTTTGGCATTTACCCAAAAGTCCAGAAACAAGGGCACAACAATGTTCATTCCAGCATTATTTACTATAGCAAAGATAGAGAATGAACCCAGATGCGCCTCAGTAGATGATTGGATCAAGAAGATGTGGTACTCATACACAATGGAACTCTATGCTGCCATCAGAAAGAATGACATTGCCCCATTTGTAAGGAAATGGAAAGGCTTAGAAAAAAATCATATTAGGTGAAGTAAGCCAGACCCAAAGGAACATAGACTCAATCGTTTCCCTCGTTTGTAATAATTAGTACACATCTAGGACTCCCTTAGTAGAGGATTACAATAGGGTAAATCCTAGATGCATAAGGTCATATAGGATGAGACTCAAGGAAAGGATCTCTAGGATATGGAAACAAGAGCTTTATCTTGAGTGATTTTTATTGTTAATGTATTATGTTATTTCTCTTCTCCTTTGTTGCCCTTTGGTTAATATTATATTGTTACTGTATGTGACTTTGTTAACTAGTGTATCGTATACACATTTATTTGTTTATTTAAAATACAAAAGGGGATAGGGAAAACAAGATGATTGGGAGGGTGTGGGGGGAGGGAAATGGGGACAAATTCATGAGAAGAGGTATCAGTGTGTGTGCAGTTATTCACCTACTGTCTGACGAATGTAACTCTAACCCCTCTATATATTATCTTAATAATAAAAAATTAAATGAAATAAAGAATACTTTGAATGAGAATAAAAGTTGGAAAGAGTAAAAAAAGAATTGCTTGTTGAAAATGTTTTATTTTGGAGCACATGAGTTTTTCTTAAGACAACTGGAAAAAGATTAGCCAATGAAGAAATGATAGAATAGATTCAAGCCATATATATTCAAGATTCTGAGTTGAAAAATGAAGGGTACAAGTGAAAGATGGAGAACAGTGGGGAAAGTAAACTAAGAGGATTTACTTTTTCATGACAAGATTTGTTTCTGACTGCTCTATCTTACAAATGTCTTGGCTTTTCATGAAACAGTCCCAGCCACAGTCTAAAATGCAACACAGTCTAAATGTTGCTTAGCAAAGAACCAGGCACACTGTATGGGGCTCTAATTTTCTTACAAAGACTATATTTTCAGGGCTCATGGAAGGAGCTGAGAGTGGGGATAGCATTCTTTCAGGTCAGCTGCCTTGCTAGGCTTACTTTGTTTTTCTTCCTATGTTTAATTGTATTCTTTTCTGACTTTGGGAGTTTCCTTCAGGGCTGGCTGTTGTGCCACCAGTAATTTTTGTTGCAGGTTTTTAGAGTATATGAACAGAGAAATAGCTTCCAGAGTACGGAAGAAACAAAAACCTGAGAAAAATGAAACTTCCATCCACTGATGGCTTTTCACCCCTCCCAGAGTGACATGATTCATCTGTGTACAATTTCTTTCTTTTAGAGATCTTGGGATTTTTTTTAAAAAAATTTACTAGTCTCTGTTGTATTTTCTAACATCTTTCCCTAAACTGAGTTATATCTGTTGCAATTTTCTGAGGAAATAGAACTAGGTGGCTTGTCTTTAATATCCCATTTGAGCCTCCTCCATTATTTTCCAGTTGGATGGATGTGCAATATATATATATATATATATATATATATATATATATATATATATGTACAGCACTGGCTTGTGGTCCCAAGAAACATATGAAGTAGGTAGCCACTCCTAGGCCTTTGGATGTTTTACAAACTTACCAGTGTGTTTCCTTCTCTTCCATCCACCAGTCTCCCACAAGCTGAGAGAATGTCTTGTCATTTTTCTAAAAACAAAAAAAGGGGGCTTACAAGGATAATGCTAATGCTCAGCCCCAGAGCTCAAGCCCCAGGACTGGCAAAAAATTAAAATATAAAATAAAAACAAAAAATAGGCCTAAATATGCATTGACAGGAGATGAAGTCAAGAAAATCTGCATGCAATTGTTTCAAGACTGATGACAAAGTCAGTATTGAGATCACTTACCTTACAGGTTTTTTTGGATGTCATCAGCATTGACAAGACTGGGTAGAATTTCCATCTGATCTATGACACCAGGGGTCATTTGCTGTTAACTGCATTACACCTGAGGAGGCCAAGTAAAAGTTGTGCAAAATGAAAAGGATCTTTGTGGGCACAGAAAGAATCCCTCATCCAGTGACTCATGATGCTCATACCATTCACTAGCCAGATCACTCATCAAGGTCAATGACATAATTCAAATTGATTTCAAAACTGGCAAGATAAGAGAGTTCAAGAGAGTTCATCAAGTATGACACTAGTAACCTGTATATGGTGACCTGATGTGCTAACTTGGGAGGAATTTGTGATCACCAATAGATAAAGCCAAGTTCTTTCAATGTGGTTCATGTGAAAGATGCCAACTGCAACAGCTTTGTTGTCTGACTTTCCAACATCTTTGCTACTGGTAAAGGCAATAAACTTTGGATTTCTCTTCCCTGAGGAAATGGGATCCACCTCACCATCGCTGAATGGAGGGATAAGAGGTTGGCAGTCAAGCAGAAAGCAACGGATGAATTTTTCTTATTGTCTCTATATGCCATTGGAAATATGAGATTTTTACTTAACAAAATGGCCTCTTATTACACCAGAAATAAGAATCGCCTAATTTTAAATAAAAATGATCTGGTATGATTTAAAAAATTTACATGGGTGCCAGGAGTGTGGCCTAATGGTAGAGTGAATGATAAGCATGCACAAAACCCTGGATTCGAGTCCTTGGTACCACATACACAGGAAAAGCAGGAAGTGGCGCTGTGACTCAAGTGGCAGAACGCAGGTAAAAGAACTGGTAAAAGAAAAGAAAGACGAAAAATAAAAAGAAAGAAATATACTTAATACCTGATTTATGTAACTGTAACAACTCTGTACATCACCTTTCCAAAATAAAATTACCTGGTAAGCTAGAACTCATAGTTTGTGGGTTTGTAAACATAAAAAAAATAAAAAATAAATGTAAACATTTAATTCTAAAATCAGAACCAACAGAATAGTTATATTGGCAATCTGTTTATTTCAAACAAAGGTAACTAAGGAAAAACTAGTGATACTGTAACATATGGTACTTTAAAAAATTTAATAGATGGTAAGATTGAATATAAATAAAGATAATCTGCCATAAATCTTAGAAATTTAAAGAATACTGAAAAGAGAATTTACTAGTAGAAGGTGCAATTTTCCATTTTGTATTACCTGTCAGTTTTGAACCTTTTAATGTGGACTAAATAAAGAACAAGGTTAAAGAGAAAAAGATTAGTGTTGGATCCACATGATTTAAGTTGTGTTTCTATACTTGTATCGAGGTAGCTACTTTTTAAAGGCCAAAGAATGCAAAGGAAAAATATCAAGAAGAGTGTTGGGGAGGGACACCCAGGGCCAGCCTGAAGTCCCCAGGAGCCGAGTGAGATGGTAAATATCGATGACCCAGCCCTCCCCCAATTACCTGGGAAGAAACCACACTGAGCCAGGAGCTGTGTCAGCCATGAAAGTGCAGCAGCTCTCTCATTTATTGCCTCAGGCACTTAGTTACATACTGTTGGGGAAAGAGAAGGTGGGAACTGGGAAGATAGCCAATAGGAAGAGAGCCATCCTGCTATTACTAAGGTTCCGGGCAAACTTTTATGTACTGGGTGAGACCAGTGCAGGAAAGAGCATGGGACCTGCTGGGGGGGGGGGGAAGAGCTAAGCCGAATAATGTGCACAGAGATAAGAGAGGTATGGGAGGAAAGTGAGGAATGTCTGGCCAAACCTCTTTCCATCTGAGCCGGAATGATGAACAGGCCTCAGAGATGGAGATAAGGCCCCAACAGAAGAGCTGTATATTAATGTATGAGAATGTTAATTGGATTTCTGTATTCTGTGGGAAAAGCAAAGAATTAAGCATTTTGTTATTGTCATCATCTGAAGACAGATGAAATAAGGCAACCATAAAGGCCACTGAAATCATAAAGCTGAAAAATATTAAACTATATTTGCCTTCCTAATTTCATCTTAGCACACTTTATGTAAAAACGTAATCTGACTTTTTAAGAGATACTTCATTTTAAAGTTTAGAACTATTGAGAAAATATCAACCACAATTTTAACCATTTTATATCACATACCCATATCTAATACACACAAGTCAAGTTTTTCCTTGAAGCAAGAAAGCACAGATGTAGAAGACAATTACTTGAGCAAAGGTGTAATAAATTAAGCTGCGAGATACCAGATCTATAGGTTTCTTATTCTGCTGCCTTCTGCCACTGCCACATTTGTAAGAATGTTTGAATCTTGTAATATGCAATACTTACAATTAGCATAGTAAAATGCAGGGCGGAAATTTCATTTTGTCCACATTACTTTTAATAAAGACAATAGAGTCCAGGAGAGAATTTTCTTCAGGTAGATTAAAAATGGACTGCTATTTTGACATTCTTCATGTGTACATCATAGTAATGATTATACAGAGCTAAGATTTGATACATTGACAAGAAAAAGTATATTTCAGTAAGTGCCACCCATTGTAAAAGGAAATTCTTGTATTAAAAGGTAGCATACATAAATGGCAAAGTAATAAGCAAAAATTATATTTCAGGGACATGGGCAAATACATGATCTAAATACAAGGAAAGATAAGTAGGTTCAATATGAAGTATATGAATTGCTATATAAGGAAAGAGAAAGCAGTATTTGATAAGAATGATCTTACTCAAGCAAATTCACGGAGGTAGTATTTGTTGAGAACTTAATAGATCCATATTTGTAAGTAATATTGTACATGTAAACTAAAGGCCATGTAAGTCTCGAAAAGGATGAAAGGTTGAGTAGAAATTTTTTTTGTTTTGTTTTGTTTTAATTTAATTTAATTTAATTTTTTATTGTAATTAGTAAAAGGGTTACATGATATTTGCCAGATAGAAGGTGCATTAATTCACATACATTGATACACTTTCACATGTCTTGGTACCCATTTCCCTCCCCCCACATCCCCCACCCGTCTTGGTTTTCCCCCCTTCCCTATCAAATTTCAAATATCCAAATACAAATAAATTCAATACATCAGATAACAAAGTGAGATACTATACCAATATAAGATAACCAAGGGACAGCAATGGACATGAGAGACAACATAGTATATTAAGGACAACAATCATTCATTATATGGCTTTTGTTTCAATATCCTGGAGGTCCTTTCAATTAGCTTCACATTATATAGCCTTATGTATCAAGATTTTGCTCTATTGCAGATCTCTGCTAGTAGAGCCCAAGGTTTCTATTGATTATGACGAATGAGGGAAACCATTGAGCCTAAGTTCCTTTGAGTCTGGCTTATTGCACTTAATATGATTTTTTCTAAGCCTTTCCATTTCCTAACAAATGGGTCGATGTCATTCTTTCTGACAGCAGCATAGAATTCCATTGTGTACAAATACCACAACTTGTTGATCCACTCATCAACTGAGGGACATATGGGTTGGTTCCATATCTTTGTTATGGTGAATAGTGCTGCAATGAACATTGTTGTGCTAGTGGATTTAGTGTGCCTTTGTTTCTGGATGGTTGGGCAAATGCCAAGTAGTGGAATTGCTGGGTCATAGGGGAGTTCTATGTTTAGCCTTTTGAGGCACTGCCACACTGCTTTCCGTAGTGGTTGAACGAGTTTGCACTCCCACCAACACTGTAGTAGTGATCCCTCCTGGCCACATCCCCTCCAGCATCTGTTATTATTCGTTTTCATGATCCTGGCCATTCTAGCTGGAGTGAGGTGGAATCTGAGAGTTGTTTTGATTTGCATTTCTTTTATGACCAGAGATGTTGAGCATTTCTTCATGTGTCTATAGGCCATTTTTGTTTCTTCTTCAGAGAAGACTCTCTTTAAGTCTTTGGCCCATTTTTTAATGGGATGGTTGTTACTTTGGAGGTTAGTTTTGGAGTGATTCCATTTTTTGAGTTGTTGATATATTTTAGATATGAGGCCTTTGTCTGCTGTTTGGTTGGTGAAGATCATCTCCCACTCTGTAGGCTTCCTGATTAGTTTACTAGCTATGTCCTTTGCCGTACAAAAGCTCTGCAGCTTAATGCAGTCCCACTTATCCAGCCTTTCTCTGATTTGTTGTGATTCTTGGTCCTTATTAAGAAAGTTTCGACCTGCGCCAAGGAGGCCTAGTGTATCTCCTATTCCTTCCTGTAAAGTTTTCAGTGTGTCAGCTTTTACCTCCAGGTCTTTGATCCATTTGGAGTTAATTGTAGTGCAAGGTGACAAAGAACGATCCAACTTTAGTTTTCTGCAGGTGCTTAACCAGTTCTGCTAGCACAACTTGTTGAAGAGGCTGTCTTTCTTCCAGTCTATTTTTTTAGCTCCCTTGTCAAAGATTAGGTGGCCATAGGTCTGTGGTTTAATATCTGGATCCTCAGTTCTATTCCATTGGTCTTCAGGCCTGTTCCTGTGCCAGTACCAAGCTGTTTTGAGTATTATAGCTCTGTAATAGAGTCTAAAGTTTGGAATTGAAATTCCTCCAGCGCTGTTCTTTCTGCTAAGAAGTGTTTTTGCTATACGGGGTCTTTTATTATTCCATATGAAATTTTGGATTGCCTCTTCTATTTCATTAAAGAATGACACTGGGTTATTGATGGGTATTGCACTGTATTTGTAGATAGCTCTTGGCAAGATTGTCATTTTCACAATGTTGATTCTTCAAATCCATGAGCATGGGAGGTTTTTCCATTTCCTTAGTTCTGCTTTAATTTCCTTTTTTAGGGTTTTAAAGTTTTCTTCAAAAAGGTCCTTTACATTCTTAGTTAAGCTAATTCCTAGGTACTTTATGTTCTTTCTCTATAATAACTAAATTATCTTCAGCCCCCGAAATTCTCTCCTCTGCATTGTCTAACCTGCTATCAAAGCTATCTACTTTATTTTTCATCTCCCTTGCTTCTAATTGCTCATTTTTGATGCCTTGCATCTCTTCTTTTAGATCATGTATGGATTTCTTTAGCTCCTTGATTTCCATTTGAGTGGTTAGCTCAGTAGCTTTATTTTCTTTGAACATTTGCTGGAGTTCGGTCACCTTTTTATTTGTGGATTCTATGAATTCATCCATCTTTCTTTGAAAAACCTTTATTATGGCCTCCTTTATGGCTTCTTCTTTTTCACTTATCACCTTGTTTATGTTTTCCTCTTGTTCAGCTATGGCTTCCTCCCTTATCTCTTTCTTTATATTTTCACATTTTTCATTAATGATGTTTATCAATTGCATTTGTACAGCACTTGGAAGACTCTCCTCTAGGTTTGCCAGTGACTGTTCCATTGGCTGTTTACATTGAGTGAGGGGGGTGGGGGATGTTGTTTCTTGATTTGACGTTTTTCTTGAGTTTCTTGTTCTGCCCATTTGAAAATGGGAGCAAGATTAATACTAAACACGATTATAGTTTTTCAGATATAACCAACCTAGACCTCTGTAGCTGGCAGACTCTAGATGTTCACAAGTTTTGATTGGTGTTATCACTCTTTCTTTTTGTGCAGTTACCGACCAGTCTAATAATCCACTGATAAGCGATTTATACCCAAAACAATAAGCCTCTCAATCAATCTCTATTGTCTTTAAATCCCTCTGAGCCTAGAGAATAATTAAACACCTAGATATACAGTGTTGCTCAACAGCCATCAAGTGTAGATCCATGCAGTATAAGGGTTGAAAGACGAGCAGAGGTCCAGAGATAGAAAAATAGAATGAGAGAGGTCAGGGGGTAAGTATGTAGCGTATTTGAATACAAAGTTTGGAAAGTATTAGAATAAAACTTACGTGTTGCTGCATGACTAGCTTTTGGCCCAACCAGTGGCCTCACAGTGGACCATGGGATGGATCTGCGAGCTTCCGTCTGAGCGCGGTTGGCGGACGTTTTCCTGTGCTGCTTCCAGGGGTGGCCCCAAGCCAAGGGTCTGGGGATTGAGAGTTTCAGGGGCTCTCAGCAGGTCCAGCAGGAGACCCCTCTGTTCCCAGGGGCGGGCCCACCTGGGGACGTGGGCTCCAATGGCGGAGCTGCGCCTTTTTGGTTCTCAGAAGGGGAGCTTGGCTGCTGTTTGACCCTTCAGATCCCTGCTGTGTTTCCACTGCTTTGTCAGAGTCTGTGACTGTGGGGGGCCCCTCGGTGCTGTCTTGCTCAAGATTCCCAGCTGGATGATGCCCCGCTCGAGAATTGAGGGGGGGGCAGATGCTGGCTCCTATTTTCCCTCACTCCCTACCCACTGTTGTAAGGCAGGGTCCCAACGCCCTCCACTCTCCAGATCCAGTGGCCTGGGAGAAGAGCCTGGTGGGCGGGTGGGAGCTGGGACAGCTCCGCCTCCCCTGGTGGGGTGCTGAGTCTTAGGGTCCGGCTGCTTGTCAGTCTCTAGTCAGAGGGCTGGGGGTTGAGCCCGTTGGGCGGGTGGGAGTTGGGACAGCCCCGCCTCCCTTGGTGGGCTGCTGGGTCTTATGGGTAGCCTGCCTGTCAATCTCCAGTCAATGGCCTGAGGGAGGGGGCTGTTGAGGGAAGGGACAGGATTCTAAATTCCTTGCCCCCCTGCTCCCGCCGGTCTTTCTCAGGTGGGGTGTTGGGGTCTGAGTTAAGTTCTATTGCTTGGCACCCGCTCTGCTTTCCCGATGTGTTTGGGGACGCGCTGTATTACTCACGCCTCTGCATTCGTCTGCGGGTGCTCCACAGTGGTGGGGAGCCTTTCACTCCCCTCGGGTCTCCGCCTCCGCCTGTGTTCTGCGTCTGGGTTCTGCTGGTTGCTGTTCTGGTTCCGCTTCTGGGTTCTGCTGCTTCTGCCGTTCGCTGGCCCGGTTCTGTGCTGGTTTCTGCAGCCGTTAGGCTCCCAGCCTGGCGCCCTCCACTGCTGCCACTTTTCGTGGGTTGGAGCCGGTGCCCGCTGCCGCTTTCCCAGTGTGGAGCCAGCACCTGCTCAAGCTGCTTTTCGCGGCTTGATCAGGCCCCAGCTGCCGCTTTTCGCAGCTTTCCGCGGCTTGGATCCGGCGGCGAGAGGTGGGGGAGGAGTCCTCGGGTTCCGAATTCTTTGAGAAAGTTGGATGTGAGCTTTATCTGGATTTCTTTTCCGGTTTGAGTCCTTCTCCGTTGCTTTTTGAGTTTGTTGTTGTGGATTTCTTTAGGTAGTTGGCTCGTGGAACTCCCTGGTTCTCTCTTTTTGTGAGAGAGAGCTAGGCAGTGTCCCTATTGTCTCCGCGCCATCTTCCTTCCCTCCTTGAGTAGAAATTTAATGAAATGTTGACTTTCTGTGTAAGCCAGATTTGTCATTACTTTGATCAAACTATATGAAAATATAACAACAACATAGAGAAAAGTGAGACTGTTCATGGTTTCAGGTTTATTCCATTGTTGCTTTGATTCTTATATCTGAACAGAGGTGACTATCTTGGGACTGTGTGGCAGAGAAGTTTCTTCTATTTAGATAAATTGAGAAGGATATAGTTACTAGGGGCCAAATATATCCTCTAAAGTCACATCTCCCACTGGCCTACTTCCTTTAGTTGAAACTCTTCCCTCTTAAGTTTGAAAAACTCTCAAAATAGTACCACCAGCTGGAGACAAAGGCTCAACATGTGAGCTTCCAAGAGATGTTTCATATTTAAATTTCAAGATTCTGTCTCTGGATCCCAAAGTCTCATGAGAAACTTGTAATAATAAATGTATTCAAATCATCTTTAGGAGTCCCAAAGTTAATGGCTCCAATGGTATTCAAGAGTCCAAATTCACTGTCTCCTCCAAGACCTTGTAAAATGCAAAGAAAATTTCAACATATAGTGGAACACAGTACAGAGTGTCATTCAAAAAGGAGGAACAGTAGGCTAGTAAGAGAAAAACAAAATAAAACCCAGCAGGAAAAACATTAAATCATGTAGTTCCATATTTGACATCTTGGATATACTGGGGCATAATAAATGTTCCACCAGACATAGGCAGTTTCACCTGTACAACCTTGTATTTGGCATCTCATGTAGATCTTCTCTTGGGCTGTATCCAGTCATTATCCACAATTTTTCTCAGCAGATATTACACATTCCTGTTGTTCTCATTTTGCCTTAAGCTGTCTTCCATCTATCATCCTTTGCATAGGTTAACTGAAGGGATACTGATATTGGAACACATCTTCTGGCCTACCAGGATATACCTTCTATGCATCATTCTTGCATTCTGCAAACCTACAAAGCCAGCCTCACTGTGTAATGCCTAAGTTTCCTGCCAGCTTAAGCATGTAACCAGGATTATGGCTACACTGGCCTTTCTGTACTTTAGCAACTGAGACAAGCACTGTCTTATTCATACTTTTTCAAGCAGTAAATCCAAAAATACTCTTTTCTCAAAGAGATATCTTGCAAATGAGTTTATAATTTTATACCTTATAACCTATGATGGTGAAAACTTGGCTACTTTCTTGGTTGTCCTTAAAATATCATTTCTATTTTCCTAGCAGAAAATGTTTTGACTCTTTTCATAGGTGCTAATGTCTTTGTCAACCATATTTTTCTTGACTACAACTTAACGCTTTTATTCTGGCCAGCTTGTACATTTTTCAAAATTTTGTTCCTCAATATTCTTGCAGAAATCCTGACTAAATGTCACTAAATGCAGTATAATTTAATGGCTGTATTTCCTTGATATTTTCTCACCCAAGTTAATTAAACTATTGCTTTTAAATTCAGTCTAATTTGAACTCTTGACAAGTGAACATAGTTCTTCCCACAAACCAAATCTTCTAAACATGAAGAGACTGATTGGCACTAAATGAACTAGAATTTTTAGTGTTATATAAACAGTAATCATGTGGGTGGGGAGCAGGAGAGAAAAACTTAGAGAGAGCTAGGAAAGGGGTGACATTGTTCCAAAAGAAATGTACTCAGTACCTTATTTATGTAACTGTGAGTCCTCTACATATCACCTTTACAGTAACAATAAGAAATAATAAGCAATAAGCATATGTGTGTGTGCAAAGTAGAAGGAAGAAATAAAGATTAGAGCAGAGATCAATGACATAGAAAATACTTAACAAAAAATTAAGTACAAAATATCCTCTCCATCCTATTGCAAAAAGCAATGCTTCCTAAGAAATCAGATATCCTTAACAAAAAATAAAGCATGGATTGAACTTAATCCAGTAAATGAGTTTCTATTCCTTGCCATACCATAGAATTGTTCAAACTATTATATAATACTTTCCTAAGAGAACTGAGGCCGAGTTTATCCACTTGATTCTGTAAAACACAGTTCCCTGATGCTTGAGTCTATTCCTGAATGTCACATGTGTATTGCCTGAATGGACAATATATTTTTCTTTCATCATCTCTAAGTATATGCGACAAATGGATTACTGTTATCCTCATTTCTTAAGTGTTGGGTGTTATAGGTTCTGTCACACTTATAATTCTAGGCAGGAAGCTCTCCTCTTCCATGAGCTTCATAGTGGGGGATTAATATAAAGAAGACATTTTTCTTTTAGTGGATTATAACACTTTTAAGATCATCTATGATATCCAGCATGATCCCCTGACTATTGAAAGTGTTCACAGACATTGGCAAACACTTCCTTCAATTGAAAATAAAAATAAATTCTAGACAACAATCAATCACAAAAATAAAACTTTTTTGAATTTCAAATAAAAAGTGCCTAAGAAAACAAATTAAAGTAAAACAAACAAAGACAGTGGAAAAACTTGTCCAAGTACTTATGCTCATGTAAAACTTTCATCCATTGAGCTGAACATGGGATCTTTATAATCTCAGTACTCAAGAGCCTGAGGCAGGAAGATGTCAGATTTCATTCAAGCCTAGTCGACACATCAAAACTATGAAAATACTACAATAATTATGGAAAGTGGGTAGAGACTTTAAAAAGTCAATAAGATTTGTCATGATCCCATCATTCTACCGTTATGTTTTATTCCAATTAAGCAAAAGTATATGCGTATATACAGGTTACATATAATAGTAAAAAAACTTTTAATAATCAAAATTTGAACACAATTGAAATGTCCATAAGTATATTAGCAGATTAACAAGTTTAGTAAATACAGACTAGTAGTACTTTGAGCTATCTATGCACAGAGAGTCTTGAACACAAAAATACTTTGCAGAACATTAAGTGTACTAAATCAAAAACACAAGAAGATTCTATGAACCAAGTATTCTAAAAGAGAAATTATACTGACTCCCTACTTTGGGTGTCTTACACCAGTAATCCTAGATACTCAGGAGGCTGAGATCTGAGGATCTCCGTTCCAAGACAATCTGGGCACAATAGTAAGTGAGACTCATCTCCAATTAATCACCGGAAAACCAGAATTGGTCCTGTGGCTCAAGTGGAAGAGCACTAGCCTTGAGCTGAAGTGCTTGGAGACACTGCTCAGGCCCAGAATTCAAGCTCTATGGCTGACTAAAAAAATAAAGAGCAAACAAAATTATAGGGACTGGAAAATATACAGATCCCCAGGGGGAAAAAAGCTGCATATATGAATGTACTACCAAGTGACACCATCAAGGAAAATTTGTCACAATGGTTTGAATGTTATAAAGGTCCATATATTTCATAAAACTTTTCAAATGTTTTTGGCTTAAGTAGAGCCATCTTCAAATAGAAAGCAAAACCTGAGTATCAATATGTGAGAAGTTACACGCCTACTATCTGGCGAATGTAACTATAACCCCTCTATACATTACCCAAACAATAAAAAAAAACATTAAAAATATTTAAAAGCCTGAAAAATTCTAAGGGGAAAGCTTTTATTTCTGATTATTGGTAATAGAAAATACGTATTTGATCCTGCCAAATAATTAACAATACTACAAAATTGAAAAAAATATTACAAATCTTATCATTCTTTTAATCTAAATAAATTACAAGCTGATGATAAAATTAGTAATTTTTTTCCTATTTGAAAATTCCATTATTGAGCGGGGAGCATGGCCTAGTGGTAGAGTGCTTGACTAGCATGCACAAAGCCCTGGGTTCAATTACTCAGTACCACAAACAGGGAAAAAAATCAGAAATGGTGCTGCAGCTCAAATGGTAGAGCACTAGCCTTGAGAAAGCTCAAGAACATTGCCCCGTCCCTGAGTTCTAGCCCTTGTACTGGCAAAAAAAAGAGAAAGCTCCATTTCTGGTTTAGAAGTTTGACCCAAGTGGCTGGAATTCCTCAGTTCAATTCTAATGTTGCCAACCAAATCATATTGCTTTAAAATCTGAACAAGTATAGGTAAATTTTTTATTACCCTTTGAAAATCCCTTTAATGTTCTTTTCTTGCCTTATTACTCTGACTAAGGATTTCAAAAATGTATTTAAAAGGAGTGAAGAGAGTGGGCCTCTTTGTTTCATTCCTGATTTTAGGAGATATAGCTTTATATTTTCCCCATTTAGTATAATATAAGCTATTTGTTATAGATGACTTTCATTGTTTTTAAAAATGTTACTTCAGTTTTTAGTTTCTCTGGAGGGATGTTATATTTTTTGAAGGATTATTCTGCATTGATTGAGATGATCATCTTGACCTTGGCTCTGTTGACAGAGTAAATAACATTTATTGATTTGCATATGCTAAACCAGCCTTGCAGCTGTGTGATAATATATGATTTCAAAGAAATTTTGCTTCTAGATTCTGTTGGCTAATATTTTACAGAGTACATTTCCATTTCATTCAACAGGGAGATTGGTTTGTAATTCTCTTTTACCTGGTTTGAGGATGAGTGTGATAGTGGCTTCATAGAATGAGTCTGATATTTCTCCCTTTGCTTCTATTTCATAGAAGAGCTTGAGAAGTATTGGTATTGGCCCTTCTTTAAAAGTGTTGTAGAATTCCATAATGAATCCATCTGGGTCTCAACTTTTCCTTATTGGAAAATATCTGATTACTTTTTTATCTCGTTGTAGATTATTGGTTTATTTAATTGATTTGTACCTTCTGTTTGTATGTTTCTAGAAATTTGAGTATTTTTGCTAAGTTTTTCTTCATCCGTGCTTACAGATTTTGGAAATAGTTCTTTATAATCATTTGGATTTCTTGAATGTTAGTTGTCATTTATCTTGTGGCACCCTGTTCTTATTGATTTGAGTACCCTCTCCTTATTTTCTCATTGATCTCACAAATAGTCAATTTTATTATACTTTTTCAAAAAAACAGCTTGTGTTTCATTAATTTCATATATAGTTTATAAAAATTTTATAACATTGATTTCTGCATTAATCTTTGCTATCACTCTGTGTCTGGAGGCTTTAGACTTATTTTTTCTTGCTTTTCTGACAGTTTTAAATGCATAATGAGATTTACTTGAGCTGCTTCCCTTTTCTTTATGTGTACAATTAGGACTGTTAACTTTCCCCTCAGCCGTGCTTTGGCTGTATCCAGGAGGTTTCATTGTGATTTATTTTCATTTTCATTGAATAGGAAGGACTTTCTAGTTTCTTCATTGACTCAAGTGTTATTCAGTAATGTGGTTTTCAGCCGCCATATATTTGGCTAATTTCTATAGTATGCTTTGTTATTAAGAGCTAGTTTGATTCAGCTGCGGTCAGAAATGATGTCATCTTTGTTTTTTTTCATATATTTTTTATTGTAATTAATAGAAGGGTTACTTTATATTCACCAGATAGAAGGTACATTACTTCACAAATATTGATACCCTTTATCATGTCATGGTCCCAATTTTCCTCCCCCTTTCCCTATTTCAAATACACAATTAAGCATATGTGTGGATTATGATATGATCTATTTTTGAGAATGTATCATAGGCTCCTGAGAAGACTGTGTATTGGGAGGAAAACTGTAGGTGTCTGTTAAATTCATGTGGATTATTGTGTCATTTAGTTCAGCAGCTTCTTTACTTATTTTTGTTTGGTTGGCCTGTCCTTTAGCTGTTGTTATGTTTGTGTATATCTTGTTCTGTAAGTCTGAGAGTATTTTTAACATATTAAGTGTACCTTTGTTTAGTGCATAGATATTAACATTTGTGATTTCCTATTCATGGATCATTCCCTTTACTAATATTTACTGAGCTTCCTTGTCTTTTTGTATTGATTTTAATGAAAAATCCATTTTATCAGATAGCAGTAGGGTTACTTCTGGCTTCTTTCAGGGTTCATTTGCATGGAAATCCTTTTTCCATCCCTTCACTCAGCGCTTGTTTATAGCTTTGGCTGTGAGATGGGTGTCATGGAGACAACAAACTGATGGATCTTATTTTGGATCCAATCTGCAATTCTTTTTCTTTTTCTTGGAAAATTTAGTCTGTTAATGTTTAGGATTATTATAGGGAGATGTGTTATGTTTTCTGTCAGTTTCTTGTTTTCCTGAATTTTGTTTCTTTCCTCTTCCTATACTTACTAAATAGATCTTCCAGTGATTTTTACATGATATAATTCCTGGATTCTGGGATAAAAAGATGAGGGGAGGGAGTGAGTGGAGGGAAATGGGGACAAAAACAAGAGAAGGGGTATCAATATGTCAGAAGTAATGCAACTTCTATCTGGTGACTATAACTTTACATTAAAATAAAATAAAAAATTGAAAATGGCAAAAATTTCAATACATAACCTAGAATTACTATGGTTAAAGTAAAGGATGGCAATGGTGGGTGAGAACATTGAGGCAACATTGATCAAACTGCACTGTAGTCATAAATGGCTTCAGTGAATGGAAAACTCCTTTGTAGAACTATTTAAGGGAAATAAAATATTTTATTTTAAAAAAGAAAAAAGAAATAAGAAAGGGAAGGGGAAGAACAAGATGATTAGGAGAGGGTTGGGGGAAGGAAAATAGGAGAAAAATATGAGAAGGGGTATCAATGTTCAGGAAGTAATGTACCCACTATCTGTCAAATGTAACTGTAACTCCTCTATTCATCACTCTGTCAATAAAATACAACAAAATAAGATAGAAGAGATTGTGTTGCATTACTCTCCCTTTATTTCTATTAAAATATTTTCAAATGAAGAAACTGTTATTGTTATTGCCAGCTTCCGCTAAGAAGAAAATCTCTGGCTAGTTCAGCATCTCCTAATGGTTGTAAAAGACAAAACTGTAATTAGAATACCTAAAGTGTCTTTTTCCTTACCATTCACTTCCAATAAACTTGGTGGTTACAAGTTAACCATAGTTAACAGCTAGTTTCAAATAACTTACAGATAAACCAAACCTTATAAAAACATATTTCATGTATAGCAGTTGGGATATTATATCACATCTTGCTGTATTGCAACATTCTAGTAGACTTAAGAAAGTAATTAACATACAATTCTGTTCAAACTTTAATGGTTCAGGTTTTCCACATCAATTTTTTTCTGTGTTTCAAAAAAATTGACTTCTGAAAACAATAACAATTAATATAATCCTTATCAAAACCTGTAAAGAAACCATTTAGTGCAACAAGGAGCCTTCAGGTCTAGAAGCAATCAGAACTGAAGCTATCAATACTCATTAACTACCTTAAATGACAAAATAAATTTGGTAGCTTAGTGACCAAAATAAATTTCTAAGTACTTCTGATGGGAAAATATAAAATTCTACAATGTATTTCTAATCTGGGAAAATCAGAATAAGCTAATTATTTGAGACTGTGAAGATAGAATGGAAGAAAAAAATGAGAAACCTGTATTTTTTTAATGTACTTCAGTTTAAATTTAGAAAGGGAAAACATTTGTTTGAAATTATCTGTTGAATTTTCAAAGAAGCAGCAAAAGAAAAGAAAATCTTGATATATGTGAAAGAAAATAATCCAGCTGAAAAAGGAATAGATTGACAACTTTGTATTTGACCTAAGCTTAAGTTGGTTACTGTTAAGTTTGAACAAATCATGTAAATTCTGAAAAATTAGGGTGATAATTTATTTTCTGCTTATAAAATGTGTTATTCAGAGATGCAAAAGCAAACACTTGCACTGAAGCAGTTCCTTCATGACTGTTTTGGTACTGTTTCAAGTAACTTTGGTTACTTCATGTATTGTCTTTTTTTCCATATACATTCATAAAATTAATCCTGTTACCTACTCCTATCAATTGTTCCCACCATATTTCTTAAATCTATTTTTTCTTTATCTTTCTTTAATTAATTTTATTTTATTTATTTCTGACACTAAATCAGAAAAGGCTTTAGCAACTGGCTTACAATTATATTGAATAGTCTATTTTTTTCTGTTCACTCTCAATAACTTTCACCCTCTGATCTAATCTGAACCACTTTGATAGTAATTTTTCTGAGTTCTCGTTTTGTCACAGTCTTACCACTAAATAGTTAAAAGCTGTATAGAAGCTACCTTCAGCATATGTTGAAATATCATGCTATAAAAATCAAATCTTACATTTTATTGAACTTTCTCAAATATTTCATTATTTAAAAACACATTCAGGAATGTTTAAAAGTTCAAGATTGCATTACCTTAATATTCCATAAGCCACCACGTATAGTTAATCTTCAATTTGCTTTTGTACCTCAAAATTTTCCTCCAGGTTATATACTCCTTTATTTAAACTCTACTTCTGTTCTCATTTCTTAATGTGCCCGGATCATTCCTGCCTTTTCATCTTTTAAACATGAACTCATCTTTGAAAAATGTTTGTTTAATTATCAGTTATACCCTGATCCTATTGCTGTGAAACTTCTCAACTGTTATACATAAGTACTTTCCTTTCCCTAAGAAGATGATTTTCATCTTAAAAGCCAGTAGGGGAAATCCTTCATTTTGCTTTGATTCCCTTCCTTTAACGTATCCATCATTTTCTCTGATCTCACATGCTTTGCATTCAGTTTGATTGCATTCTGTCCCAGTTTTGCTTTATCTCAATAAATAGCCACAAATAATTGCTGGTACCCTATAATCTCAATGACTCACCTCATTATCAAAAACTATACATAGACATAGTATGTATATATATATATATATATACTCATCCTACCTTAAAATAAACTACATCTACATATTAATTATTCCTAAGTGAGACTCTTAGATATCATAAAAGCAACTTCATATTACTATATTAAATGAGATGCATCTACATGTGTCATTATTTTAAATAGTAAATATAATTTTACTGAGGTGCTAATATTTATGCATATACATGTGTGTATTAGCGAGTATGAACTGTTAAGATTACAGGCACAAGAAAAAATCAGAAACAATCCTTAAATCAATTGATTAAATGTAGCATCCTTTTATAGTATTTATTACTATGTTATAAAAATATTAGATGAGTGGTATCAACATGATGTTCTCATAAGAAAAATTCAGTTTACAAGAACATCAATATTGGCATCTACAAATGATAAGTGAATACCTATACATTAAAACAGGACTACAGTTGAGAGATTTTAGTTTCTTGTTCAAGCAAAACAGTAATCTGAGAATGGAGAGGTTGAAGAGGATTAGCAGACTGTTTACCCACATCAATCCACCTCCAGAGTAGCGGAGCTCAATACAAAGTGAGATTATCTGAGATCATCATTCTTTGAAGAGGGATTAAAAACCCAGAATGAGAATCCATCTTTCAAGAGACATTTCCTAAAAGACTCCACTCAGATCACTGAGAGTACCATGCCTGAATAATCATGGGGAAAAATGCAGAATCAGTGAAATAAGGCAGAAATTCACATTATCAGCTAACAGATCTCAAAAGCCATTAAGAGACAGTATTAACTCTTCATATATTCCTCCAAGAACATTACTCATGACGTCCTAGAAATGCCTCTTTGGAAGCCCTTCAACTCATATGGACAACAAGCCCTACTAGCACTCTGCACATGTCCCGTGATAGAAAACTATTTTTATCATGCCAACTGAATTATCTCAGTGATAATAGGAAAAGCCACATGACCCTGACTATTTTAGAGCACTGCCCATGGGAAAATATATGGGCAGTTCTTAGCACATTGATGACTGCAGAATTGAGAGTACAAATAAAGATTTCTTTCCTGAGATAAATAAGAGTAGAGTAGACATATCTCTAAAAATAATCTTAGTGAGCCTGTATTTCAATGAATTGAAATATGATAAATAAGATGGAGAGTGGATAATAAAAGATCACAAAAACACAATGAAATACCAGTGAGAGAAGTAATTCCTAACAGAAATACTGAATTTATCCAGTTTATGTGCATTGATCCTCTATTTAATCTTTATGATGCATCCAAACTGTCTACTCAACAAGAAAGGACTGTACTCACTCGGGAAGTGTGCTTGAATAAAGTATCAAAAGTAAAGAAAAGTAGCATAATATAAATTTGGATTGTAAAATATTTTTGTTACTATGTCATAATTGGAACTATGAAATCAAATCAAGTTCAGAAGTACTACAGAATGTAAAACCCAAAAGGTAGATAGATAATATAGAATATTTTATGCTCATTGGTATGTTATTAACTAAATATAGAGCAAATAGGATTAAGACTAGAAAAAGGTAGTGTGGCTTAATATTATAAAGAATATGAAATTCCACATGAATCTAAAAATGGGAGAGTCTCCTACCAGAGGATTACAATAGCACAAAACCTAGATTCATAATGTCATATAGGATAAAGCAAGAGCTTTATCTTGAGTGATTATTGCTCTTAATGTACTATGTTATTTTTATTCTTTGTTGCCCTTTGGTTAATCTCATATTATTACTGTATGTGACTTTGTTACCTGGTATATCGCATGTATGTTTACTTCAAATAGGACTTTCCTATTCGAAAAATAAGAAAAATGATTGGGAGGGTGTGGGGAGAGGGAAATGGGGACAAAAACATAAGATGGGGTATCGATGAGAAGTAATGCACCTATGATCTGAAGAATGTGGCTGCAACCCCTCTATATAATACCTTGATAATAAAAAATAAAATGAAAACAATGGGAGAATCTAGGACATTGAAAACATCCTGTTATAGCAGCCATTTCAAACAGTACTTCAGGGTTATGTAAAACCGTTTTGCAAGTTTGTTATAGAGATAAAGGGATCGATGACTGTAACTAGAATATTCTCTCCATAATGAGGCACACTGAAAGTCATCATTTCTATCACAATCAAATTACTTTTATGCCACTCCATCATTTCTTTCTGGATAAAAATGGTCAAACACAAATGCAGTGTCAAATTTAAAAAATAAGAAAATGTTCAACTTTCCTACAGAACCTGTCAGAAACGGTTACTAAAGACTCATTCCCATAAACCATGTCTGATTACAATATTCGTTTGTAAAGCACCTCTGTTAGATTCAGTTTTTCTTCAGCAGCAATGGTATAAACTGAAGGACTGTCTTTTGAAATACAAACTAAGCCAAAGTTAATTGGACCCATACAATAGGATAACTTCAGAGAACATGCCAGCAGCAGCGACCATCTCTTTGGCAATGCAAATTCCCAATAAAAAAGGAACAAATGCAAAATGTTCTATTCTTCACATTTGACAAGAAGATAGATCCCACACTTTTTAATAGCAATGAAACATCTATTAACTCAGGAGCTTGAAGGGGTTTTCATTAGTAATATTCTTTCCATCTATGAGAACACATTCAGTGTATTATGTTGTTCAAGAAAATAGCATAGATTTTTTTCTATCTTGACAGAACATTTTACAGAGAATATGTTCAGTATAGAATGGAAGATGAAAGAATTGACTTTACAAATGTATTCATTTGTGTAAGATTGAATAATGCAGAGTAAATTGGCACAAAACAGTCACAGTGTCATTTGCAAGTTATGATCACATAAATGTGCTTGGATAAAATTTGACTTTCCTCTGATTTTCAGATAATAAACAAGTAGGGTCTGGGAATGTGGGCTGGTTGTACAGTTAGCATATACGAAGCCCTGGGTTCAACTCCTTGGTACCACATACAGAGAAAAAGCCAAAAGTGGTGCTGTTGATCCACTGGTAGAGTGCTTGCCTTGAGAAAGCTCAAGGACAGTACCCAGGCCCTGAATTCAACACCCAGGATTGGCAAAAGAAAAAAAAAAGAAAAGAAACAAGAGAAGGGCTTCCTATACTTGCAAATAAATGCCGAAATCCTACTAATTCAGAAACATCATTACCAAATAAACATTACCTGCCTGAACTATTGCAAAATAACCTTTATTAAAAAAAGAAATTGAATTTAAAACATTTTTATCACCATTTAAAGACATGTAGGGCAAAAATAATGATCTTTATTTAAAGAAAATTGAATGGTAAATAGCTTCAATAAATATTGGAGTGGAAGTTTCATATAACTACATTTTCTGAGTACCCTACTTTTTCATATTTCAGGATACTACTGCCAATTAGTAAAGTCTGAATTATTTTCCATACCTGAGGTAGATGAAGTAATATTACAAATTTTTGAAATGATCATTACCCACTTACACTGTGCTGCAGGAGAGACTTCATCTAAATGATTTGTGCCCTGTAATTGATAAATGCTTGGTTTAGTTTTGGAGAACTGTGACAGGCAAACCCATATTGTTGACTTTTAAACATGTTCATACCCAAGATGTTTTGTGGAAGGACATCTGAAGGTTGGCTTTCAGCCAAAGTACATTTATAAAAATGGATGTTCCAAAAATATGAACAATTTTCAGAGTAAGAGTTCTACTTTTACGTTTTTATCACAAAAGGTTGTGGTTTTTATATTGTATAAATGGTATAATAATGGTAATTTTGAAATGAGTCTAGTTTATAATTACATATTTTCAATTGAACCTTAGAATTACTTATGATAATATATCATGATTTAGCATAGCATAAAATAAACTATGGTTACTTAGGTCTCTTGCTTGGGAAAAATATTATTTGCATACTACAATACAATTATTCAGTTGTATTATTGGTGTGGCAAATCAGTTAAAGCCAACCTAATGTTTCAGAAATGAAGTGCTTTGGGAACATTCAGACTAATGTACACTGGACCACATGGAAAGTTTGGGAAATGCAGGCTATGTATTATAACGATACAGTGAAAAGTTGTGATTGTATTTCTTTATCTTCCACTGCGAATAAAAATGAGGGTGCATTATATTCAGAGTTTCTATCACAATATTTAAAATTGATGTTAAACAGATTAATTTTGATATTAATCCAGTTCAAGGAAACAATATTTTAATTATGAGTTTCTGAAACAGGGACTGACCCATTTCTGGAAGTATAATCTGTAATCAGGAAAGTTTTAATAATAATGATAAGGCAGGTTTTCGTGGAAGACAAATATAAAATAAACTAAATAAAATATCTGAAGCATAAAAATTAACTTTCATTTATGACCAGAGATGTGGAGCATTTCTTCATGTGTCTATAGGCCATTTTTGTTCCTTCTTCAGAGAAGACTCTCTTTAAGTCTTTGACCAATCTTTTAATGAGAAGGTGGTTACTTTGGAGATTAGTTTTGGAGTGATTCGATTTTTTGAGTTGTTGATATATTTTAGATATGAGGCCTTTGTCCGTTGTACGGTTAGTGAAGATCTTCTCCCATTCTGCAGGGCTCCAGTTTAATATACTAGCTATGTCCTTTGCCATATAGAAGCTCTGCAATTTAATGCAATCCCACTTATAAAGCCTTTCTCTGATTTGTTGTGATTCTTGGTCCTTATGGAGAAAGTTTTGACCTGTGCCAAGGAGGCCTAATGTGTCTGCTATTCCTTCTTGAAAACTTTTCAATGTGTCACCTTTTACCTCCAGGTCTTTGATCCATTTGGACTTAATTTTAGTGCAGGTTGACAGAGAAGGATCAAACATTAGTTTTCTGCAGGTGCTTAACCAGTTCTGCCAACACCACTTGTTGAAGAGGCTGTCCTTCTTCCATTCTAATTTTTTTGTCTCCCTTGTCAAAGATTAGGTGGCCATAGGCCTGTGGTTTAATATCTGGGTCCTCAGTTCTATTCCATTGGTCTTCAGGCCTGTTCTTGTGCCAGTAAAAGCTGTTTTGATGATGATAGCTCTGTAACGGGGTCTAAAGTTTGGTATTGAAATTCCTCCTGCACTGTTCTTTCTGCTAAGAAGTGTTTTTGCTATACGGGGTCTTTTATTATTCCATATGAAATTTTGAATTGCCTCTTCTATATCTTTTTTTAATATATTTTTATTGTAATTAATAAAAGGGTTACATGATATTTGCCAGATAGAAGGTGCATTAATTCACATGTCTTGGTACCAATTACCCTCCCCCCACCTACCACCCACTCCCCGTATTGGTATTCCTCCCTTCCCTATCAAGTTTCAGATAACCAAATACAAATAAATTCAATATATCAGATAACAAAGTGAGATACTGTAACAATATGAGATACCCAAGGGACAGCAAAGAAAATTACAGATAACATAGTATATTAAGGACAACAATCATTCGTTATATGGCTTTTGTTTCAATATCCTGGAAGTCCTTTCAATTAGCTTCATACTATATGGCCTTATGTATCAAGGTTTTTCTCTATTGAAGATCTCTGCTAGTAGAGCCCAAGGTTTCTACTGATTATGACAAATGAGGGAAACCATTGAGCCTAAGTTCCTTTGAGTCTGGCTTACTTCTCTTAATATGATTTTTTCTAAGTCTTTCCATTTCCTAAAAAATGAGTCGATGTCGTTTTTTCTAACAGCAGCATATAATTCCATTGTGTACAAATACCACAACTTGTTGATCCACTCATCAACTGAGGGACATCTAGGTTGGTACCATATCTTTGCTATGGTGAATAATGCTGCAATGAACATTGATGTGCTCGTGGTAAAATTCAGTATGCCCTAGATTCTGGATGGTTGGGTAAATGCCAAGTAGTGGAATTGCTGGGTCATAGGGGAGTTTTATGTTTAGCCTTTTGAGGAACTGCCATACTGCTTTCCATAGTGGTTGAACGAGTTTGAACTCCCACCAACAGTGTAGTAGTGATCCCTCCTGGCCACATCCCCTCCAGCGTCTGTTATTATTCGTTTTCCCGATCCTGGCCATTCTAACTGGAGTGAGGTGGAGTCTTAAAGTTGTTTTGATTTGCATTTCTTTTATGACCAGAGATGTTGAGCATTTCTTCATGTGTCTATAGGCCATTTTTGTTTCTTCTTCAGAGAAGACTCTCTTTAAGTCTTTGGCCCATTTTTTAATGGGATGGTTGTTACTTTGGAGATTAGTTTTGGAGTGATTCGATTTTTTGAGTTGTTGATATATTTTAGATATGAGGCCTTTGTCTGTTGTTTGGTTGGTGAAGATCATCTCCCACTCTGTAGGCTTCCTAATTAATTTACTAGCTATGTCCTTTGCATAGAAAAGCTCTGCAGTTTAATGCAGTCCCACTTATCCAGCCTTTCTCTGATTTGATGTGATTCTTGGTCCTTATTAAGGAAGTTTCGACCTGTGCCAAGGAGAACTAGTGTATGTCCTATTCCTTCCTGTAAAGTTTTCAGTGTGTCAGCTTTTACCTCCAGGTCTTTGATCCATTTGGAGTTAATTGTAGTGCAAGGTGACAAAGAAGAATCCAACTTAAGTTTTCTGCAGGTACTTAGCCAGTTCTGCCAGCACAACTTGTTGAAGTGCCTCTTCTATTTCTTTAAAGAATGATATTGGGATATTGATGGGCATTGCGTTGAATTTGTAGATATAACATAGCAAAACTGCCATTTTTACGATGTTAATTCCTCCAATCCAGGAGAATAGGAGGTTTTTCCATTTCCTCAATAATGCTTTAATGTCTATTTTCAGGGTTTTAAAATTTTCATCAAAAAGGGCCTTTACATTCTTAGTTAAGCTAATTCCTAGGTACTTTATTTTCTTTGAGGCTATTGTGAAAGGAGTTGCTTTCCTGATTTTTGCCTCATTCCTCTCACTGTTGGCATAGAGGAAGGGAGTTGATTTTTGAGGGTTCATTTTATGTCCTGCTACTTTTCCAAAGTTTTGAATCAGCTCAAGGAGCTTGGGAGTGGAGGCTATAGGGTTCTTTAAATACAGAATCATGTCATCTCCAAAGAGGGAGAGGTTTTACTTCCTCTTTCCCCATTTGAATCCCCTTTATTCTTGCTTCTTGCCTTATTGCTCTGGCTAGAAATTTGAATACTATATTAAAGAGGAGTGGAGAGAGTGGGAATCCTTGTCTCATTCCTGATTTTAGAGGGAATGGCATTATCTTTTTGCCATTAGGTATAATACTAGCTGTGGGTTTGTCATACACAGCCTTTATTACACTGAAGAATGTTCCATGGGTTCCTAGTTTCTCCAGAGCTTTTTAGCATAACGGGATGTTGGATCTTGTCAAATGACTTTTCTGCAACTACTGAGACAATCATGTGATTTTTGTCCTTGCTCCTGTTGATGTGTTGAATTACATTAATTGATTTGCTAATGTGGAACCAGCTTTGCCTCCCTGTGATGAATCCTGTTTGATCAGAGTGTATAATTTTTTGATGAGTTGTTGTAGACGGTTGGCCAGTATTTTGTTGAGAAGTTTTGCATCGATGTTCATCAAAGAAATGGGTCTATACTTCTCTTTCTTTGATGAATCTGTCTGATTTTGCAATGAGGGTTATAGTGCCTTTGTAGAATGAGTTAGGCAAAAAGCCTTCATTTTTCATTTCATTGAAGAGCTTCAGGAGTATTGGTGTGAGGTCAACTTTGAAGGCCTTATAGAATTAAGCTGTGAATCCATCTTGCCCTGGGCTTTTCTTGAATGGAAGTTCTCTTATTGCCATTTCTATTTCAGAGCTTGAAATAGGCCTGTTGAGTTCCTCTTGGTTCAGTCTGGGTATGTTAATATTGGCTAGAAATTCATCCATTTCTTTTACATTTTCAAATTTTTTGGCATAAATGTTTGAAAAGTATTCCCTCATGATGCTCTGGATCTTGGTCATTTCTGTGGTGATATTACCATTCTTGCCTGTGATTTTGTGTATTTCCATATGCTCCCTTCTTTTTTTGGTAAGATTTGCTAAGGGTCTGTCAATTTTATTAATGTTTTCAAAGAACCAAGCCCTTGTTTTGATGATTCTTTCTATATTTTTTGGACTCCAATTCAGTTAATTCTGCTTTGATTTTAGTAATTAGATTCCTTCTACTAGAATTAGAGTTGGTTTGTTGCTCTTTTCCCAGGAGCTTAATGTGATCCATTAAATTGTTGGTTTGCAATTTTTCCAAATTGTTATTGTAGGCACTCAGAGCTATAAATTTTCCTCTGAGTACTGCCTTTGCTGTACTTTGTGTGCTCCTTTCTGTTAAATTTCATAAACTGTTGGATGTCTGTTCTGATCTCATCGATGACCCATTGGTGATTCAATAATGTGTTGTTCAGTCTCCATATGTTACAGGGTTTTCGTTGGTAGATATTTGTGTTCAGTTCCCATTTGATGCCCTTATGGTCTGAGAGAATGCAGGGAATAATTTCAGTATTCCTGAATCTGCCCAGGATTGTTTTATGCCAGAAAATATGGTCTATTTTGGAAAATGTTCCATGTGCTGCTGAAAAAAATGTATATTGTGTTGTTGCTGGGTGGAATAATCTGCAGATGTCTGTTAGATCTAGTTGGTCTATACAATTGTTCAATTCTAAGTTTTCTCGGTTGAGTTTTTGCCTTGTTGATCTGTCCATAGGTGAGAGTGGTATGTTAAAGTCACCAACAATCGCTGTGTTTCGATCTATGTATGGTTTCAGTGAAAGTAAAGTTTGCTTGATGAAGTTCGGGATTAGGTGTGTAGATATTAGGGTGGCTATGTCCTTCTGGAGGACAGATCCCTTTACTAGTATGTAGTAAACTTCGTTGTCTTTTCTTACTAATTTAGTTTGAAGCCTATTTTATCTGATATGAAGATGGCAACTTCAGCCTGTTTACCAGGGCTGTTAGCTTGATAAAATTTATTCCAACCTCTCACTTTCCAAAAATGTTTGTTTTTTGGGGGTAAGATAAGATAGTCTATGCCGTTTAATTGGAGAGTTAAGTTCATTGATATTGAGAGTTAGGATTGAGAAATATTTATTAGTTTAAAAGCTGTCATTAGGGCCTGTGTCTTGACAGTTCTTGTAGTACTTAGATGTTATAATTTTTAGGTGTCATTTCTTTCTCTGTATTATATTTGTGTTGGTTTTCAATGTGTAGAACATCTTTGAGTAATTTCTGTAATGTTGGTTTAGTTTCTACATAATGCTGCAGCTTTTCCCTGGAATGGAATGTTTTTATCGTTCCCTCAGTTATGAATGAGAGCTTATCTGGGTACAGCATTCTTGTTTTGTAGTTATTTGACTTCAGGGCATGACATATATCCTTCCAATCTCTTGTTGCTTGCATGGTCTCTGCTGAGAAATCTGGGGTTATTCTGATTGGTTTGCCCTTATAGGTGATTGTTCTCTTCTCCCTGGCTGCTTTTAGAATCCTATCTTTGGTCTCTATTGATCCAGTTCAGATTATAATGTGGTGGTGGGATGTCCTTTTCTGGTCAGGTCTGTTTGGGGTTCTAAAAGCTTCTTGTATCTTGATGGGCCTGCCCTTCTGGATATTTGGGAAGTTCTCTGAAATGATTCCCTGAAGTTTATTTCCAATACCATTGACCTCTTTCTCCACACCCTCCTCAATACCAATTAGCCTTAAATTGGGCTTCCTAATTGTATCTTGGACCTGCTGTAGCATTTTCTCATCTTTCCTATATTTAAATTGACTCATTTTCTGTTCTTTCTCCATAACAACTAAATTATCATCCACCCCAGAAATTCTCTCTTCTTCATTGTCTAACCTGCTCTCAAAGCTTTCTACTTTATTTTTCATCTCCCTTGCTTCTAATTGCTCATTTTTGATGCCTTGCATCTCTTCTTTTAGATCATGTATGGATTTCTTTAGGTCCTTGATTTCCATTTGAGTGGTTAGCTCAGGAGCTTTATACTCTGTGGACATTTGTTGGAGTTTGGTTAGCTTTTAGTTTGT
The DNA here is from genome assembly GCF_031878675.1 of Megascapheus bottae. Classification (NCBI taxonomy): domain Eukaryota; kingdom Metazoa; phylum Chordata; class Mammalia; order Rodentia; family Geomyidae; genus Megascapheus; species Megascapheus bottae. Next base: position 86,410,810 of record NC_143547.1, read on the forward strand.
GGATTCTATGAATTTGTTCATTTTTCTTTGAAAAAACCTTTCTTATGGCCTCCTTTATGTCTTCTTTTTTTTCACTTATTACCTTGTTTATGGTTTTTTCTTGTTTAGGTATGGCTTCCTCCCTTATCTCTTTCTGTATGCTTTCACACTTTTTGTTAATGATGTTTATCAATTACATATGTACAACACTTGGAGGACTCTCCTCTGGATTTGCCACTGACTGCTCCATTGCCTCTTTATGTTGGGTGGGAGATGCTATTCCTTGATTTGACATTTTTCTTTAGTTTCTTGTTCTGCCCATTTGAAAATGGGAGCAAGATTTATACTAAACAAGATTATAATTTGTAAGATATAACCAGCCTAGCCCTCTTTAGCTGGCCAGACAACAGATGTTTACAATTTTAGATTAGTATTAATACTCTCTCTTTTTGTGTACTTACAGACAAATCCAATACCACCACTGATCAGCGTTTGTGACCAACCCCTCCAACCAATCTCTATTGTATTTAAGTCCCTGTGGAACTAGAGTATAATTGAACACCTAGATATAGAGTATTGCTCAACCACGGAACACTAGGGGGTTAAGAACCAACAGATTAAAAAGCAGGTGACTGTATCAATAAAAATGTCATTTTTATCCAGTCTGTACCTAGTTCTGTCACTCTGTTTCTAGAAATGACCACATTGATAGAAGGAATGCTGGAAGAGAGAAAAAAAGGGGAAAAGGGGGTATTTTTCAGGCAGTTCTTTTGGGGGTTGGTGGGAAATGGGATAGAAAACTTGTGTCTTCACTAAATTCGGGATCCAAACACTCCAAAAAGTCTTTTTCTCTTATGTTTTGGCTTTGCAGTTTTTCAGATCAGTTTGCTTTATTGGGCAGAAAAAAAAATGAAACTGGAAGAGTCACGCTGCTATTTTTTTTTAACCAGGACTGTATTACGGCGCAGAGGGAGGAACTTCCACTAGCACCAAGGGCGGATTTCTGGCTATGCTGCCACTGGGAAATCCTTTGCCCTTTTGAATGATCACGTTGCCAGCACCACTTCTCAGGTTCTAACTGCTTTGGCTGGGTCTTTGCCAGCAGTCAAGATGTCGCTGCTCTCATCTGGTGGGAGAGGGCATTCCTTCATGGATGGGTGATCTCTTATTGCTATTTATATTTCATTACTTGAAATGGGTCTGTTTAGTGAGTTTAGATCTTGTTGGTCTAGGATAGATAAGTCAATATTTACTAGAAATTCATCAGTTTCTTTTCAATGCTCATAAAGGTCTGAAAAGTATTCCCTTATGATATTCTGGACATGTTAATTTCTGTTGTGATTTTTCCATTCTCATCCCTTACTCATACCCTTTTGGGGGGTATGTGCTCTTCTTTATTTGGTAAGATTTGCTAAGGGTCTGTGAGTTTTCTTAATTTTTTCAAAGAATCATTTGCTTGTTTTGTTGATGTTTTTCACTATTTTATTCTAATTCATCTAATTTTGCTTTAATTTTGATAAGTTATTTCCTTCTGTTGGGTTGGGGTTTGGTTTGTTGGAGGGAATTAAGGTGCATCGTTAACTTGTTGGTTTGAGAGTTGTCCAATTTGTTAATGTAGACATTCAGAGCTATGAATTTTCCTCTGAATATTGCCTTTGCTGTGTCCCAAAGGAGCTGGTCTTTTGTGTGCTGCTTTTTGTTAAATACCATAAAATGTTGAAATTCTGTTCTGATCTCCTCAGTGACCTACTAGTGATTCAATAATGTGTTGTTCAGTCTCCATGATTCACAAGATTTTCTATGGTGACACTTGTTATTGAGTTCCTGTTTTATACCACTGTGGTCTGAGAGAATGCAGGAATTATTTCAGTATTTTAAAATTTGCAAAGGTTTTCTTTGTGCCCTAATATGTGATCTATTTTAGGAAATGTTCCATGTATTTCAGAAAGAAGGTATATTCTTGTGTTGCAGGATGGAATGATCTGCAGCTGTTTATTCAGTGTAGTTGGTCTACCCAATTGTTCAGTTCTGAGGTTTTTCTGTTGAGCTTCTCCTTGTTGGTCTATCCAGAGGTGACAGTGGTATGTTAAAGTCAACAACAAACACTGTGCTTGGATCTATGTGTATCTTAATGTAAGTAAAGTTTATTTGATGAAGTTGGGTGCTCTGGCATTTGTGTATAGATTTTTAGAATGGTTACATACTCCTGAAGAAGAGACGCCTTTGTTAGTATGTAATAACTATCTTTGTCTATTCTCAATAGTTTTAATATGAAATCTATTTTATCTGATATAAGGATAGCAACTCCAGTCTGTTTATGAGATATTTGCTTGACAGATTTTCTTCCAGCCTTTCACTTTCACTTTCACTTTCAGAATATGTTTGCTTTTGGGGGCAAGATGCGTTTTTTTGAAGACAGCAGAAAGGTGGATCTTGTGTTTTGATCCAACTAGTCAGTCGATGTTATTTAATTGGAGAGTTAACTCCATTGAAATTGAGATTTGGATTGAGAAATGTTAGTTCCTGCCATTTTAACTATTTCTTTAGGGACTATGTCTTTTCAATTCTTTCTGTAATTACCTGTTGTTCTATTTAGGTGCCGTTTCTTTGTCCATATCACGTTCATATTGATTTTCCATGTTTAGACCATCTTGAAATGTTCTGTTTCTGTAATGCTGGCTTTGTTGATATATACTGTTTCAGTTTTTTCCTTCTGTGGAAAGATTTTATTTTCCCCGCAGCTATGAAGGAGAACTTAGCTGTGTAAAGTATTCTTGGTTGGTAGTTATTTGTCTTTTGGGCATGATATGCACCATTCTAGGCTCTTCTTTCTTGCTGGTCTCAGCTGAGAAATCTGTGTTTATTCTGATTGGTTTTCCTTTATATTTGATTGTTCTCTTTGCCATGGCAGTGTTAAGGATCCTTTCCTTGGTCTCTGTTGCTCCTGTATGAAAATGTCCATGGGATGCTCTCTTCTGCTCTTGTCTTTTAGAGTTCTGAAAGCTTCTTTTATCTGGATGGGCCTGTAGTTTGGATATTTGAGAAGTCTTCTGTGATAAATTAAATATATATCCAATTCCATTAACCCCCTTCTCCAGGCCCTCCTCAACACCGATTTGCCTTAAATTAGACATTCTAATTGTATCTTGGAGCTCCTAAAGAGAGCTTTCAAGTTACTTGAATTTGTTTCGAATAATTTTATGGTCTTTATAAAAATCTAGTCTGGAGCCGGGAGCTTGGCCAAGTGGTAGAGTGTTTGCCTAGCATGCACAAAGGCCCAGGTTCGATTTCTTGGTACCACATATGTAGAAAAAAGCTGGCAATGGTGCTGTGGCTCAAGTGGTATAGATCTAGCCTTGAGAAAGTCCAAGGATAGTGCTCAGGCCCTGAGTTCAAGACCCATGACTGACAAAAAAAATCTAGGCTATCTTGTATTCTGGAGATTCATTGTTCTGCATCACCTAACTTGTTACCAAATACTTTCTACTTTTTTTTAAATTTTCTTCCTTCTAGTTGGTCATTTTGATGGCCTGCAACTCTTGTTTCAGATCTTGCATGGCCTTCTTTACTTCCTTGATTGGGTTTTGAGTGCTCTTTTTGAAATCCTTTAGCTTAGTAGCTATACTTTCTTTGGACTTTGTTGGAATTCATTCAGCTTTCTATTTATGCTTTACATGAATTTCTTTATTAATCTTTGATTAACTTCATGTACAGAATTATTCATGCTTAGAGAAGAGTAATGTAGGGAACAAAATAAATAGTGTGAAGATAACTGAGACCCAACTTCAGAGAAAGAGAAAAAGAATGAATAAGAAAGAGAAATTTTAAAAAGTAAAAAAAAGAGAAAAAGAAAATTCGAAAGTAAAAATATATAATAAAAGAGATACAGTTTTTTTCTCTTTTTTAGATTTTTATTTTATTGTCTTTATAATGCATAGAGTTATATTCATCAGGTAGCAGGTGCATTACTTCTGGCACATTGATAACCCTTCAAAACAGATAAAATTCCCCTGTTCCCTCTCCAATTTCAAATAACCAAATACAAATATATCCGATATATCAGGTAACAAAGTGAGATACTGTAACAATATGAGATAACCAAGGGACAACAAAAGAGATGAGAGATAACATAGTACCTTAAGGACAACAATCGTTCCTTATATGGCTTATGTTTCTATATCCTAGAGATCGTTTCATTTAGCGTCCTACTATATGGCCTTTTGTATCAAGGTTTTGCTCTATTGCAAATCTCTGCTAGGAGAGCCCAAGGTTTCTACTGATTATGACAAATGAGGGAAACCATTGAGCCTAAGTTCCTTTGAGTCTGCTTACTTCACTTAATATGATCTTTTCTAAGTCTTTCCATTTCCAAAGAAATGGGGCAATGTCATTCTTTCTGACAGCAGCATAGAATTCCATTGTGTACAAATACCACATCTTGTTGATCCACTCATCAACTGAAGGACATCTAGGTTATTCCATATCTTTGCTATAGTAAATAGTGCTGCATCAAGACGAGGGGTGGGGGTAGGGGGGAGGGAAATGGGGACCAAGACATGTGAAAGGGTATCAATGTATGGGAATTAATGCACCATATATCTGGCAAATATCATGTAACCTTTCTATTAATTACAATAAAAATATATGAAAAAACAGATAAAATTATTTTAAAACCTTACAAACTGTCCAAATTTTTAAAAATAATACTAAATTTTAAAACACTGTGATTGAAAAAGAGGGGATTGAGTAAGGTATATCTGAAATAAGAATATACACAATGAAGGAGAAAGCCTACTAATTGCTGTCACTGTTTCTAGGAGAGAACAGCACCAGAATATGTAGAAAATGGAAAAAATATGTGGTGACAAACAATGGGGAAAAAAGGAAAGGTAAAAATGCAAACAATGTAAAAAGTAGTAAATTTTTTAGAAGTATGATTAGAAAAAAATTCTTCAGTCTATTTGGGGAAATTTGTGTTTCCCTAGTCTCCAGGATCCAGTCTCTTGTTGGATACTCTGATTTATTGTGATGATTAGTTTCATTTGGCTTAGTTGGTTTTTCTTTTTTTTTCTTTTTTTAAGATATTTTTATTGTAATTAATAAAAGGGTTACATAATATTTGCCAGATAGAAGGTGCATTAATTCACATATGTTGATACCCTTTCACATGTCTTGGTACCCATTACCCTCCCCCCCACCCACCACCCACGCACCCCCCGTCTTGGTTTTCCCCCCTTCCCTATCAAATTTCAAATAACCAAATACAAATAAATTCAATATATCAGATAACAAAGAGAGATACTGTAACAAAATGAGATACCCAAGGGACAGCAAAGGAAATGACAGATAACATAGTATATTAAGGACAACAATCAATCATTGTATGGCTTTTGCTTCAATATCCTGAAGGTCCTTTCAATTCACTTCATACTATATGGCCTTATGTATCAAGGTTTTGCTCTATTGCAGATCTCTGCTAGTAGAGCCCAAGGTTTCTACTGATTATGACAAATGAGGGAAACCATTGAGCCTAAGTTCCTTTGAGTCTGGCTTACTTCACTTAATATGATTTTTTCTAAGTCTTTCCATTTCCTAACAAATGGGGCGATGTCATTTTTTCTGACAGCAGCATGGAATTCCATTGTGTACAAATACCACAACTTGTTGATCCACTCATCAACTGAGGGACATCTATGTTGGTACCATATCTTTGCTATGGTGAATAATGCTGCAATGAACATTGTTGTTCTAGTGGATTTAGTATGCCCTAGATTCTGGATGGTTGGGTAAATGCCAAGTAGTGGAATTGCTGGGTCATAGGGGAGTTCTATGTTTAGCCTTTTGAGGCACTGCCATACTGCTTTCCATAGTGGTTGGTTTTTCTAATCAGTTTCTTTGAGTATGCAGAAAAAAGTTCTGCCTTACAGATTTGGAGTTTGTGACTGTTCTCCCATGCTAATTTACTGGCAAGGTGATGTGCTTTGTGTGTCCCACAGAAGAAAGTTGGCTGTTTTCCATACCTGGTATGTGGGTGGAGTTGTATCTATCTGGAAACAATGATGACCTTTAGAACTCTCTCTGTCCCATCCTGGAGCCACTAGTGCTTTTGCCAGCTCAGCTGAGAGGGACAGAGGGGTGGGGTTGCCTCTGGCACTGTTTACCCAGAGAAGAAATCTGTCCTTCCCTGAGTGGAATTTCTCCATCCAGGGCAGGAAACCAATCCCCAGGCTGAGCTGACACTGCACAGATTCCTTTGGCCTATTTAAAAATGGTATTGTAGACTGCTTTTCAGGCTTCAGTTATTTGCTAGTGGATCTTGCAGGGTTTTTTTTTTGCCAGCAGCCAAGATGGTATTATTATTCTGTGCTGGTGGAGGAGAGGCAACCTTCTAATGCTGTTCTATGAGGAATGAGAATGCATGTATTCTATGGGGTACGCATGCTTTCCCTTAATTTTCAGAATTATCCCTGATCTGTGTCTGTCTGTAGCAAGCAGGATGAAAATGTCCACTCATAGTCACCAAGTCTCCCCTGCAGGTAACTGAAGTACTAAGCTCTGGTGCCATTGTCTTAGTGCTACGTCTCTGGTGAGTGAAGGTTGCCACTACAGCCACTGCTGCCACAGCTACTGCTGTGGGCTCAAAACTGTCTTCTTGAGCAGCCTTCTTGACTTTTTTCTCTCTAGCCACCATTTCTGTGTGATTATGGGTAACTTGTTTTGACTCTAGATGCAAACTTTGTGCTGGAAATTTAAAACTGATATCTTTATGAGAACTCAAGTAGAGTCAACCTGAACCTCCACCATCTTCCAGAATCCCTCCTCTTGCTGTTTGGAGAGTACTTGTGGTTTACTATATTCCCCAAATAAATCAAACAGTAACAATAATATGTAGTCAGTAACATTTATAGGCAGAAATTTTATTTAAATTACACTAATTTTTAAAATAAAAATACACCTAGGATAAATAGAGGTTGTAATTTCCACATAAAGACAAATACATAAAAGGATATATGTGTAATGTTCATCTTCTATTCCTGAATTAGCCAAATGTTTTCTAATGTCCAATGAAAGTATTCAGTTCATTAAACAGATGCAAAGGTGTGTGATTGATATATTTGCAATATAAGGAAATAATGGCTTTATCTTTTCATCATTAAGTATAAGTCAAGCTCTAGGTTTATTATACACAGCATTTATTATACTGAGGAATGTTCTGTCGATTCTTAGTTTCTGTTCAATGGAGTTTAGAAAGTATCTTTAGACTATATTGAACTCTAAAGAGAAAATGATACTAATATCAATCTCAAAGACTTAAGATGATGATTAAATTAGATTTTAAGTATTATATAAATGTATGTGTTTTGTCTGTACATTTAAGTATTTGGAAAACAAATTGTTATATATTAAGAAATACGACTTTCCGTTAAGTGTTTGTAGTGATTCTTTTATCAGTATAATGTAAACCTTTTTCCCTAAGTTATGGGACTTAAAAAATATTGGATTATTTTTTTCAAAGGAAAAGTTAAGATTTTCAATTAACCTACTATGAAGAATTTTTCCACCTAAATACCCAAACTGTATGAAGTATAAGATATCTAGTCTTGATTTTTAAAAAATGCAATGAAAATGAACATATTCCTACTTATTGGGACTGATTCATGTTGGTTACACAATGCAATTATAGAGTACTTGAAATGTGGTAAGTTAGAATTTGGATGTGTTGCAGAAGTAAAATGTACACTCAATTTTGAAGATTTCATATGAAAATAAATTATCCTTTTAATACTTTACATTCATATTGTGGTCAAACGATAATATTTTGGATATATTATATTGAATATAGCATGATAAATCATCTCTCTCATTTTTTTCTTTTGTACTGTGACAATTAGAATGTACTAAATTATACATGAGCTTTTATTGTATTCTAATTAGACAATATTGATTCAGAGACTTATTAATACAAGTTTTGTCTGGGGACTACTGATATTATCCAGCAGTCTTTCTTATAAAAGTAGATTCTCTTCTTCTGTATCAAAGGCTGAAACAATTCTTGACATTTAACATCAATTTCTAGTGATTTCATGTACATTACAGTTGGATAAGTGCTGTATTCATTGGTCTACAGACCAATACTATGATATTAATCTACATATTACTAATATGCACTAATGTATTTTTAACAGCATCATTTGTGCAAAAATCAGCAGACTCTGTTAGTGAATTAATTGTATATGAATGATTTGTCATTGAACTTTTCAGGAAATGTAGTCTTCCCATTAAATCAAATACGCAAATACTGTATCCACACATCACTCTAAGAGAAAAGGGCTTAGATTATTCAAATTATTATGAGTTAATCAATTACATAGAAAAATCTAACATAAAAAAATTTTTCCCTGGGAGACTGAGAGTGTCATCTGTGCTATACAAACCTGTATTATAGGTATAGCAGCTGCTTGCAAAGATTTTCAATAATCAACATATAATTAACAAATTAGAATTTTATATCAGAATTAAAGACTCAAGAAATATTATCAAACAATCAAGGGAGTTCAATCCAATATATGAAATACAAAGAAACATGTCTCAAGGACAGAAGAATAAAGATATGTGGGTTATATCAGTAGTTATGTTCAAATGAATGTCAAATTAGAAAATTTAATTGCTCAAGGGAAGGTGGGCAAATATATTTTTTTAAATTATGTATTTGACAGTCTTAAGAGTTTGCTAACAAATTAAGAATGCTAAAAAGGAATAAGCTTAGCTGGAGATTCAGTAAAGGTCTGAAGGCTATTATTAGTGAGTAATTTAGCAAAGAAAATAGATATTGATACAAAATCTATAATATCATGCAAGCTCTTTGATATAAGTAAGGGCCACCATTTCCATTTTTTCTAGTAGAACAAATAATAATAAACTAAACTTTATTATAAAATTATTTTTTGATAAAAATAGCCATTAGGGTTATGAATATTGTATTATTAATGTACCATATGATTGTATGAACTGTATCATTGCCAAAGTAAATGTATCATGTAATTGCATGAATAAATGTAAAATTAAATGTGAGTTTGTCTATTGTGACTGATATTACATGGAAAAATACAAAATCAGCACAAGCCAATTCTCTTCAATTGGAGTCATTCCACTCTGTCAAATCTGTCTGTTTTTATAATCCTAAGGAGTTGTTTACTCAGTCATCTCATTCGATAGCTAGGATGGCCAAATTTGTCAAGCCAGAACATTCAATAATATCTGAATTCAAATAAATGGATGACATTTTAATATTTATTATTTATATGTCATTCAAATTAACTGGCTCTCATATATTTAATTTGGCAACTCTGCCCCATTCCTTCCCTATGAAGACAGTTTTTAACTTACCTGCCTTCCCCAAATTATATTCAAATGTACCTTTCTCATCATAGCACAAAGGTGAGATTTAAACTCACTTGTTGGTCAAGTGTGATAAGTTACTTGACATAAGCATATAGAATGTGAACAGAGACCTTTTCTATCCTAACATAGAAACATTATCTGCATGTTTTGTTTCAAAACATATTTTGTGTATAGATAATGAGAATGTGAGAATATAAATCTTTAAAAAAATAGACATGGACCTTTTAAGCTGAAGCCTAGGAATTTTTATTACATCAATCACAGTCTTTCTTTTTTCCTTTACTTTTAATTTTAGTGTCTATAAAATATATGTAATATTTTTCTACTTATTCTACTAAGTCATGAGTAGTGCCTGTGCTCCTGTTTACATTATGACCAATCTTTATACCTTTTTAAAACCAAATTACATTGAGTTTTTTTATTTTGTCTTTTTTTTGTAAAGGTGAAGTACAGAGATGTTACAGTTATATAAGTAAGGGAGTACATTTCCTCTCAGTGTTAACCCTCCATTGTTGAATCCAGCTTTCCCTCTTCTCATGACTCTTCTCCAATTTAGTTGTGAAGTTCATTTCCAACATTGTGTATTGTGAGTATCACTGTTAGCTTGATTCACCCTTTGTCCTTCGTCTCACCATTTCTGTGATTTGCTCTACCAAGGCCCTTTGAGTAGAATCCAACTGTCCTTTCCTATTTCTTTTTCTCACTCTCATCCTTTCCAGCTTTCTTCTCTAACACCCCTTCTACTTTGTTCCTGGCATTCCAACTCAAGTTTATGGTCTAAGAAGCACTATTATTAACGGAATTATTCTTATTAGTTTTTCTTTAACTAAATGAAAAGTATTATGGAAAAGAAACAAGCAAATTTCAGAATTTTTTCTTTGCCCAAAGACTGACAGAAAGTTTATTTAACCTACCTAAAGGATTTTAAAAGGTGAGCAATGGTTGGTATATTTCCATTTCTTGCATTGAATGTGTTATATAAAAGCATGCTACAGATTATAAGAACAATTACTTCATTTCTCTTTTACGATTTCTAATGATGTTTGGTTTTTAATATTTGTAGCAATTGGAGACTGAATAAAAATTAACTTAGGAAAATCCCTATTTTTGCAGTTGAGCCCTTATTTTCATCCACGAGAATGGGCACTTTCTATTCTTCAAAATAATTTTTGAGACTTTTTTCTCAAAGAACTATGCATTAAAGTTATAAGTAAACATGTAGTGTTAAAAATTCATATAAGTTACCAATACAAAAATGTATCTAATGTATGTAACAAAAGGTGTAAAAATATGCTTTATTATGAAATTTTACAAATCTTATATACTTGTTCTGTATTTTGCATCAATTTCAAAAGCCTGACTATTCCAAAACTATTTTCTCAACTATTTCTTCAACTTATTAAAAATGATTTTAAAGCCAGGTGCTTTAAAGCTCATGCCTGTAATCTTAGCTACTCAGAAGGCTGAGATCTGAGGATCAAGTTTGAAAGCCAGCCTGGGCACAAAAGGACCTGACAATCTTATCTCCAGTTAACCTCTTGAAAATTGGAAGTGGGGTTTAGCTCAAGGTCTCTGAGCTGACTAGTTCAGGGACAATGCCCAGGCCCAGGGGTAGGGTGGTAGCCTTGAGCAGAGGAGCTCAAGCTCAAGCCTCATGACCTACAAAAAAGTGATGTTAAATGTCTCCATTCTGTAAGCTTAGATATCATAATTCAATCCTAATCTTAGTTAACCCAGTAAACAAAGCAAAAATGAAGATGAAAGATCTCTTTAAATTATTTCCATCTGTCAGTGTCTCTCTGCCATGTATTCTTGTACTATTATTACAATAATAATAGTTAAGAAAATTTCTAATTTGTCAATATAAGAACTGATGTGAGGTTATAAATGTGTTAACTTATTTGATAAGACCTTTTTGTATAGATCTATTAAAACATTCAAGTGTATTACATAAACAAATTTGATTATTACCTCTCAGTCAAATATTATTATAGTAATAATAAGGGCTAGGAACATAGCCTAGTGGTACAGTGCTTGCCTAGCATGCAAGAAACACTGAGTTCAATTTCTAGGCACCACATAATCAGAAAAAGCCAGAAGTGGTGCTTTTGCTCAAGTGGCAGAAGACAAGCCTTGAGCAAAACATGTCTAAGCATAGTGCCCAGCCCTGTGCTCAAGCCCCAGGGCTGGCAAAAAAAATGATAAATAAAAACAGTCTAAATTAAAACCAGGTACTAATAAATTTCTCTTGCTCAAGGTTGCCTTTATTTATTATACTGCTACATAGACTTGTCTACCAATAGCATCCATATCAGATATTACTTAATATTCTTCAATAAGAGGCAAATACATAGAACTAAACAACAGATATTTATATTTCCTAGAAATATTCAGTTAGCATGTTCTAATAGACCTGGTCATATACAGGATATAGTGTTTAATATGCACCATTAACTTTATTTGTTTTGGAAATTGTTATTTTTACTCACTGGGGTTGTTTCTAAATCAGTTTGATAACACAGACCTCCTAATGAGTCAACAGAAAATAATTCCTGATAGTCTGTCTCCTAAGTAATCCTCCTTGTTTTCTAAACAGAATACATTCAGTTAATTAAAAATCTTTTGCTAGTTAAGATAATTGTTTACTTGTTGATTATGCCAGTGTTTCATAAAGTAGTCATTTATATAGAGAGATATAGTCTACTAAGAGAAATCACCTCAGAGGGGGGAAATATTAATTCTAAGTATTAAAAATAAAAAAACTAGATTGATATATATTTGGTAATTTTTGATAGCCTGGTAAAACTATCACTTAAGAGGAAACAAATTCCTTCGACTGTCTACTTCTTGTAGTCAAGGATAATGTCAAACATAATGACTAGTATTATAATTTTCAGTCCTGATTCCAAATGAAAATCAATTCAAGGAAATAAAACTTGTAAAAGAAGTTATTCAGTTTTGTGAATGTTATCTGTTGTCATTGCCTTTTCACATAATTGTTAGAACACTAAAGAATATTCATAGTATACTAGTTACAAACTTGTGTGAGCTCATTGAAATTGAGAACACTGATCCACAAATTACATGAAGCAGAGAATTATTTACTCAGATTAATAAAGGAAAGCAAATCAAGACCTCTTTGAGCTGATATCCAAACCTCAATAAAGTGTCATGTTGTTACTGAAATGCACTGCTTGCAACACAACTGAGGAACAAAATGTAATCTGTTCCAGGTTATATATTACACAGGCCTCATTATCAGTAGGAGTAAACACTGAAAGGCATTCTTGTTCCAGTAGAAAGAGGAATATAATATGCCACCTCTAGGGTCATTATTTTCTTTCTCAGGTAGTTCTCTCTCTAGGAACTTCAGGATCAGTTATTGGGCTACTAAGGACTAGGCCTTCCTATTTTACTATCTTGTACTCTAGTGTAGTTTTGAGCTACTATGGAAATCTACAAGCAAAAAGGAGTAAAAATGGCTCAATGCAAAGCCACCCATGGACCAACCTGCATGGAAATGTTCAAGATATAAGACCCATGATGAAATTCTACAAGAGTTGCTTGTATAATATTGTATGTTTAGTTTCATGACACAGCATTGAGAAATGCAAAATATACAGCTTATTTTTGAGACTCACCTTGACAGAAAAGTCTGTGAGACTTTATTTCAAAAATGACCAGCAAAAAGTATGGTTAGAGGAGTGGCTAAGATGTAAATGTATATGAGAAACAAGCTATTGAATAGGACACCCTGAGTTCAAAACCCGATTTCAGCATGAAAATTAAAAAGCAAAAACAAAGTTTAAGAAACACAAAGATGCACTATTATCTCTGTCTTCTCAAATATAATATTCTTTTTAAGATTGATTTTGCTAAATTTTGAGTTAATTTTTAAGATATTTTAGTGACCTTGATTATCATAATTATGAGAAAGAAAAATTTCATTTTAAAAATTATTTTCATTTGGAAAAATTTTGTATATTTTACTTGCTTGTGTGGATAAAGTGCCCTTAGCTGAGAATTTATATTTCCTATATATTTGACTAAGTTTATAGCAAAGACTGGCAAGTAGTAGGAAATAATTAATGTAGATAACAATAATAATAGATTAATTCACTCAGTTACCATTTACCTACTGTGATTAAGACAAAAATAGACCATGTCACCAATCCTTTGAAACTTACAGGGTAGCTGTAAACATGACATGAAATGTCATTATTTGAATTCAACTGTAATAAGGGAAAGAGAATTATAATGTGGCTTAAATGGAACAAATCATAATTACAACAATAATAGTAATGTAAAGATTGAAGTTTCCCAGACTACCTGCTTTCTGCCTCTATGAAAGACTTGAAATGTACAAATATAAATGCATTTCCAAGCAGTACTGTTACTTAGATTAGGACTGTAAAAAATTTATCAATGTCCCTGACAGCTAAGAAGAAAACAATTTTTTTAACTTTTTAAAAATTCTATAAAAATACCTATAGAATATAAATTAAATATTAATATATTTTTGCAAAGAAAAACATCAATGTATGTATGTATGTATGTATGTATGTATGTATGTATGTATGTATGTATTGTGTATGAAGTGTTAATGACAGAAGCCATGATACCACTGGAAAGAAAACAAAAAATAGGTTTACATACATGTAAAAGCAAGTGATACCACAGAGTGCAAAACATATACTAACAACACTCTTCAGGGAGATAATATTGCCAGTAGGTAACTTAGACATGAAGGAGTAAGTAGCTCAAAGAAAGTAATTTATGTGTATAAAGGAAAAATAAATTCTAACAATACAATTGAACAGATATAGTTTAATTTTTAAAAAGTAAGAAAATGAAGGATTATAATGTAGAAAACAGAGAATTAAATAAAATGATAGGCTTAAACTAAATGGACTAAATGTAAAATAGGATGTTCTAGTAAAAAGATTTGCATATTCAAATGAAGTAAAAACAATTTTACACAAACATACAACACTTTTATATGACATATATGTATATATCTTAAATGAAATGTAGATTTTTTTATTGTATTTTATTGTTTGGATAATGTTCAGAAGGGTTACATTTACATTCATCAGGTAGTGGGTACATTATTTCTCAAACCTTGATACCACTTCTCATATTTTTGTCCCCTTTTCCCTTCCTCCTCTCCCTTCCACTCATCTTGTTTTCCCCCTTCCTTTCTCTATTACGAGTAATGAAATATATATATATATATGTGTGTATACATATGTATATTGTAGGCCAGTACACAAATTCAGATATAGTAACTCATGAGATTAACCATTAATGGGGGAAAAAAAGAAAAGAAAGAACTTCACATAGTACATTAAGAGCAGCAATTACAAAGATGAACCTCTTCTTTCAATAACCTAGAGTTCATTTTGTTTAGACTCAATCTGTACAACCTTGCGTTATTTATGGGTATTGCCTTGAATTTGCAAATAGCCCCCAGGAGGATTGCCATTTTCATGATGTTACTTCTTCCAACCTAGGAGCATGGGAGGTTTTTTCACTTCCTCGGGTCTGCTTTAATTTCCTTTTACAGGTTTTCAAAGTTTTCATCATAAAGGTATTACATTCTCAGTTAAGTTAATTCCTAGGTACTTTATTTTCTTTGATGCTATTGAAAAATGGAGTTGCTTTCCTGATTTCTTTTTTTTGTTGTTGTTCACAATTTTTTTATTGTGATTAATAGAAGGGTTATATTATATTCACCAGATAAAAGGTGCATAACTTCACAAACATTGAAACTCTTTCTCATGACATGGTCACCATTTCCCTGCAACCCTCCCCCCACTTAACTTGATTTCCCCCCTTCCCTATCCAATTTCAAATAACCAATTTTGCACCTATAAAATATATCAGATAACAAGGTGAAATATTGTAACAATATGAGATAACCAAGGGATGGCAAAAGAGATGAGAGACAAAATAGTACATTAAGAACAACAGTCACTCATTATATGGTTTTTGTTTCCTTATCCTGGAGGTCCTTACATTTAGTGTCATACTACTTGGCCTAATGTCTCTAGATTTTGTTCTATTGTAAATCTCTGCTAGGAAAGCCCAAGGTTTCTACTGATTATAACAAATGAGGGAGACTATTGGGCCTATGTTCCTCTGAGTCTGGCTTACTTCACTTAATATGATTCTTTCCATTTCCTTACAAACAGGGTGATGTCGTTCTTCCTGACTGCAGCATAGAACTCTATTGTGTATAAATACCACATCTTGTTGATCCACTCATCAACTGAGGGACATCTGGGTTGGTTCCATATCTTTGCTATGGTAAATAGTGCTGCAATGAACATCACTGTGCTAGTGGATTTATTATGCCCTTGTTTCTGGAGGACTAGGTAAATGCCAAGTAGTGGAATTGCTGAGTCATAGGGGAGGTCTATGTTTAGTCTTTCGAGGAACTGCCATACTGCTTTCCATAGTGGTTGAACGAGTTTGCACTCCTACCAACAGTGTAGTAGTGATCCCTCCTGGCCACATACCCTCCAGAATCTGTTGTTATTAGTTTTCTTGATCCTGGCCATTCTAACTGGTGTGAGGTGGAATCTTAGAGTTGTTTTGATTTGCATTTCTTTTATGACCAGAGATGGTTAGCATTTCTTCATGCGTTTATAGGCCATTTTTGTTTCTTCTTCAGAAAAGACTCTCTTTTAGTCTTTGGCCCATTTTTTAATGGGATGGTTTTTACTTTGGAGATTAGTTTTGGAGTGATTCAATTTTTTGAGCTGTAGATGTATTTCAGATATGAGGCCTTTATCCATTGTATGGTTGGTGACGATCTTCTCCCACTCTGTAGGCTTCCTAATTAATTTACTAGCTATGTCCTTTGCCATACAAAAGTTCTGAAGTTTAATGCAGTCCCACTTATACAGCCTTTCTCTGATTTGTTGTGTTTCTGGGTCCTTATAGAGAAAGTTTCGACCTGTTCCAAGGAGGCCTAATGTATCTCTGATTCTTTTTTGTAAAGTTTTCATTTTATCTGCTTTTACCTCCAGGTCTTTGATGCATTTGGAGTTAATCCTGGTGCAGAGTGACAAAGAAGGATGCAGATTCATTTTTCTGCAGGTGCTTAACCAGTTTTGCCAGCACCACTTTTTGAAAAGGCTGTCTTTCTTCCACTCAATTTTTTGTGCCTCCCATATTAAAGATTAGGTTGCCATAGGCCTGTGGGTTAACATCTGGGTTCTCAGTTCTCTTCCATTGGTCTTTAGGCCTATTCTTGTGCCAGTACCAAGCTCTTTTAGTTACTACAGCTCTGTAATAGAGTCAAAAGTTTGGTATTGAAATTTCTCCTGCGTTGTTCTTTCTGCTAAGAAGTGTTTTTGCTATACGGGGTCTTTTATTATTCCATATGAAATTTGGGGATACCTCGTCTATTTCTTTAAAGAATGTCATTGGGATATTGATGGTATTGCATTGAGTTTGTAGATATCCCTTGGCAAGATTGCCATTTTTACGATGTTAATTCTTCATACCAGGAGCATGGGAGGTTTTTCCATTTCCTCAGTTCTGCTTGAATTTCCTTTTTCAGGTTTTTAAAGTTTTCATCAAAAAGGGCCTCTACATTCCTAGTTAAGTTAGTTCCTAGGGACTTTATTTCCTTTGAGGCTATTACAAATGGAGTTGCTTTCCTGATTGTTGCCTCTTTCCCCTCATTGTTGGCATATAGGAAGATAGTTGATTTTTGAGGGTTAATTTTATAACCTGCTACCTTGCCAAAGTTTTGACTCAGCTCAAGAAGCTAGGGAGTGGAGGCTATAGGGTTCTTTAAATACAGAATCATGTCATCTGCAAAGAGGGAGAGTTTCACTTCCTCTTTCCCTATTTGGATCCCCTTTATTCTTGCTTCTTGCCTTATTGCACTGGTTAGGAATTCTAATATTATTTTAAAGAGAAGTGGACAGAGTGGGCATCCTTATCTCATTCCTGATTTTAGAGGAAATGGCTTTAGCTTTTTGCCATTAAGTATAATGCTAGCTGTGGGTTTGTCATACACAACCTTTATTATACTGAGGGATGTTTCATGGATTCCTAGTTTCTCCAGAGCTTTTAGCATAAAGGGATGTTGGATCTTTTCAAATGACTTTTCTGCAACTACTGAGACAATCATGTGATTTTCGTCCTTACTCCTGTTGATGTGTTGAATTATATTAATTGATTTGCGTATGTTGAACCAGTTTTGCCTCCCTGTGATGAAACCTGTTTGATCATAGTGTATAATTTTTTGATGAGTTGTTGTAGACAGTTGGCCAGTATTTTGTTGAGAAGTTTTGCATCGATGTTCAGCAAACAAATGGGCTATAGTTCTCTTTCTTTGATGAATCTCTGGTTTGGGGATGAGGGCTACACTGGCTTAATAGAATGAGTTTGGGAAAGAGCTTTCATTTTCAGTTTCATTGAAGAGCTGAGGAGTATTGGTGTGAGCTCTGCTTTGAAGACCTTATAGAATTCAGCTGTGAATCCATCTGGCCCTGGGCTTTTCTTGGATCAGATGTCTCTTACTGCCAGTTCTATTTCAGTGTTTGAAATAGGTTTGTTTAGTTGGATTAGTTCTTGGTTCCGTGTGGGTATGTTAATATTGGCTAGGAATTCATCCATTTCTTCTAGATTCTCAAATTTGTTTGCATAAAAGTTTGAAAAGTATTCCCTCATGATGCACTGTTTCTTGGTAATTTCTGTCGTGATAATGCCATTTTTATCTGTGATTTGTTTATTTGGGTGTTCTCCTTTCTTTTCTTGGTAAGATTTGCTAAAGTTCTGTCAATTTTGTTCATTTTTTCAAAGAACCATCTCCGTGTTTTGTTGATTCTTTCTATAGTTTTTTTGGACTCCAATTCATTCCGTTTTGCTTTTATTTTGATAATTTGCTTCATTCTAATGGGATTAGGGTTGGTTTGTTGGTCTTTTTCCAAGAGCTTATGGTGCGACTTTAAATTTTTGGTTTGCAATTTTGCCAATTTGGTAATATAGGCACTCAGAATTATAAATGTTCCTATGAGTACTGCCTTGACTGTGTCCCAGTGGAGCTGGTATTTTGTGTGGTCCTTCTTCTTAAATTTCATAAACTGTTGAATGACCCATTGGTGATTCAACAATGTGTTGTTCAATCTCCATGAGTTACAGGGTTTTCATTGGTGGAGATTAGTGTTCCATTCCAATTTGGTGTCCTATGGTCTGAGAGAATGCAGGGAATAATTTCATTTTTTCTGAATCTGCTCAGGTTTGTTTTATGCCCTAAATTACGGTCTGCTTTGGAAAATGTTCTATATGCTGCTGAAAAAAACGGTTATTGTGTTGTTGCTGTGTGGAATAATCTGCAGATGTCTGTTACATCTTGTTTGTCTATACAGTTGTTCATTTCTCAGGTTTATCTGTTGAATTTTTGTCTGGTTGTTCTGTCCATAGATGAAAGTAATGTGTTAAAGTCACCAACAATCAGTGTGTTTAGATCTATGTCTGGTTTAATGAAAGTAACTTTACTTGTTGAAGTTCAGTGCTCTGGGATTAGGTGTGTAGATATTTAATATGTTTGTGCCCTCCTGGAGGAGAGATCCTTGTATTATTATTTAATAACCTTCTTTTTCTTTCTAATTTTAGTTTTAAGTCTATTTTGTCTGATATGAGGATGGCAACTCCATTTTGTTTATGGGGACCATTGGCTTGAGAAACTTTATTCCAACCTCTTACTTTCAAGAAATATTTGTTTGTTTGTGCACAATATCTAGAACGCTTCACGAATTTTTATGTCATCCTTGTGCAGGGCCCATGTTAATCTTCTCTGTGTTGTTCCAATTTTAGTATATATGCTGCCTGAGCGAGCACCATGGTGTAAATTTTTTGATGAGTTCTTGAAAACATTTGGCTGAGTTTTGTTGAGAAGTTTTGCATCAGTATTCATCAAAGGAATGGGTCTACAGTTCTCCTTCTTTGATGAGTCCCTGCTTGCTTTTGGGATGAGGGTTATGATGGCTTCTCAGAATGAGTTTGAGAAAGGGCCTTCGCTCTCAATTTCATTGAAGATTTTGAGTCGTATTGGTGTGAGTCCTCTTTTGAAGACCTTATTGAATTCAACTGTGAATCCATCAGGGCCTGGGCTTTTCTTGGATGGGAGATCTTTTGTTGGCATTTCTATTTCATTAGTTGAGATTGTTCTGTTTATTAGGTTTAGATCTTCTTGGTTCAGTTTGTGCATGTCAATATTTGCTAGAAATTTGTCCTTCTCTTCTAGAGTCTCAAATTTGTTGGCCTATGGGTTGAAAAGTATTCCCTTAAGATGCACTGAATCTTGGTAATTTCTGTCATTGTATTATCCTTCTCATCCATGATTTTTTATTTGGGTGTGCTCTATTCCTTTTTTGGTCACATTTGCTGAGGGTCTGTCAATTTTGTTAATTTTTCCCAAGAACCAGTCCTTGTTTTTTTATTCTTTCTATGTTTTCCTTGGACTCTAATTCATTTAATTCCGCTTTCATTTTAATAATTTGTTTCCTTCTTTTGGATTTGGGTTTGGTTTGTTGCTCTTTTTCCATGATCTTGCATTGTGTTATTAAATTGTTGACATAAGATTTTTCCAATTTGCCAATTTAAGCACTCAGAGATATAAATTTTCCTCAGAGTAATGCCTTTGCCATGTCTCAAATGAGCTGGTATTTTATGTGCTCCTTTTTGTTAAATAAGAACCTGGGAATTTCTGTGCTGATCTCTTCAATGACTCACTGGGGATTCAACAATGTGTTGTTCAGTCTCCATGAGTTACAGGATTTCCCTTGGTGGAAATTGGTGTCAGTTCTAATTTTATTTTGTTTTGGTCTGAGATAATGCAGGGAATAATTTGTGTTTCTGAATTTGTGCCCTAAAATGTTATCTACTTTAGAAAATGTTCATGTGGTGCTGAAAGAAATGTATATTTTTGTGTTGCTGAGTGGAATGGCCTGCAGATATCTGTTAAGTCTAGTTGTTCTATGAAGTCTTTCAATTCTGGGGTTTCTCTACTGAATTTTTGCCTTGTTGATCTGTTCAGAGGTAGCAGTAGTGTGTTATAGTCACAATCACTATGTTTGTATCAATGTGCATTTTTAATGTGATTAAAGTTTGATGAAGTTGGGTACTCTGGCATTTGTTGTGTAGATATTTAAGATGGTTATATACTCCTGAAGGAGAGAAACCTTTAGTAGTATGTAATGTCCTTCTTTATCCCTCCTTACTAGTTTCAGTTTGAAGTCTATTTTATCTGATATGAGGTTGGCAACTCCAGCCTACTTATGGGGGCTGATTGCTTGATAGATTTTCTTCCAGCATCTCACTCTCAGTATATATTTGCCTTTGGGGTCAAGATGTGTCTCTTGAAGACAGTAGAAAGATGGGTTTTGTTTTGTGATCCAACAAGTCAGTCTATGTCCTTTAATTTGAGAATTAACACCATTGATGTGACAGTTAGGACTGAAAAAAAAGCTTGTTAGTTCCTACCATATTTGTATTTCACTATGGCAAGTGACTTCAGTTCTTGATGTAGTTATCTGGCATACTCTTTAGGTGCCATTTCTATTTTTGGTATCTTGTTTGTGATGATTTTCAATGTGTAGGATATCTTTGAGAATTTTCTCTAATGTTGGCTTGGTCGATATATACTGTTTCAATTTTTCCTTGCTGTGGAAGGTTTTTATTTTCCCCTTGGTTATGAATGAGAACTTATCTGGGTACAGTATTATTGGTTAGTAGTTATTTGTCATTAGGGAATGACATACTTCATTCCAAGCTCTTCTTGCTTGCATGGTCTCTGCTGAGAAATCTGTAGTTATTTGGATGGGTTTTTCTTTGTAGGTGATTGTTCTTGCCTCCCTTGGCACTTTAAGGATCCTTCCCTTAGTCTCTATTTTTCCTATATGGATTATAATGTTGTGGTGGGATGTCCTTTTCTGGTCTGGTCTGTTTGGGGTTCTAAAAGCTTCTAAAATATCTGGATGGGCTTGTATTTCTGGATATTTGGGAAGTTATCTGAGATAATTCCCTTAAGTACATTTACAATTCCTTTAACCTCCTTCTCCAGGCCCTCAATACCAATTAGCCTAATATTAGAGTTTCTAATTGTATCTTGGAGTTCCTGAAAAGATCTGTCATATTTCTTGGGCTTGGTTATATCAATTTTTGGTCTTTCTCTATAAATTCTAGGCGATCTTCAACTCTGGATATTCTCTCTTCTGCATCATGTAAACTGCTATCAATACTTTCTACTTTGTTCTTCATCTCCCTTCCATCTTTTTTAAAATATTTTATTGTCTGGGGTCTTTTCATGTCTTACTTATGGTAAATAACACTGTAAATGAACATGGTTGTGCTGAGACCTTTAGTATGTCCTTGTTTCTGGACATTTAGGTAAATGCCCTGAAGTGGGATGTTTTTTATTATTTATTATTTTTCTTATTTTTTTATTGTTGTAGTAATGTATAGAGCGGTTACAATTACAATCGCCAGGTAGTAGGTGTGTTACTTCTCACACAGTGATAACCAGTCTTATGTTTTGTCCCCATTTCCCAAAAAATAAAAACAAAATGTAATAAACAAAAAAAGACAAATGATAGAAAAACAAAAACAACAATAATAAGAAAAATACCACACACACACACACACACACACACACACACACACACACAAAAAAAAATGAAAAAAGCACAAGAAATTTTAGTGTATTTGGGATGTTTGAATCTCTCCCTTGTGATGATCAAATGACCTGTTGCTATCATTGGATATCTCTCTGTCCTGGGGGTGGAACTGAGGGAGGGGTTGGTCATGCTCCACTGTGCTAGGCCGGAGCTCCCCTGCTCTCAGGCCTGTTAGTCGGAGAATGGAGGGAGTTAGGAATTATGGTTTCCATATCTAGGGGCGGAGCTTTGACACCTAAGTTTCCAGGAGCTGGAGAATCTGAGCCTGTGCTCCCTTGGGGAGACATTCCCTCCTCTTTGGCGAGAGCTCTGGTCAGATGAATTTGGGTCACCCTAGAAATCTGGCTATACTTAGTGAAGGGTAGGGAATTGAGTATTTTTAAAGCCTGGAGCTGGTGTTTCATGGGCATCTTGTTGGCTGGTGTGTGCCAGCAAGCTGTAGGCTATCTGGGGGAGGGTCCATTTGCTTGGCCGAATCTGTCACACAATGGTGGTGATTGATCAGCTGAGTCTAAAGCCCCACTGTGCCCCTGGGGCTCTAAGGAGCTGGTAAGGAGGCAAAGATAGAGTTCATGCAGCGGCGGTTCAGATAGCAGAGACCTGTGTGGATCTGGTAAAAGTCTCCTCCATGCTAGGTCGCTGTGTGTCCCAAAGCATCTCTAGCTGGTTGCAGGTAGGTGTGTCCGGGCAGCAATGGTGGCACGGGAAGAGCATGGGGCCCACTGGTGATGGCGACTGCTGTGGATTCCTACAATCTTGTAGGAGACCATGTAGGACTCCAAGTTTTTAGATATTGTTTGATGTTGGTCCAGGTAGTTTGACTTAGGTTCGAGGGGAATTGCCAGCAGCGCATCTGCTGCTGTACAGCAGGAGTACGCTTGCTATTTTCTTTTTCTTTTTCTTTTTCTTTTTTTCCCTTTTCACTGGCTGTCTTAGTCTGCTTAATTGCTTGTTTAGGTCTGATGGAGTGGGATTTTTGGTAGAAGGCATGCCCTTATCCCGTAAATTTCTGTTTAGTCTGGGAGCGATAGGGAATTACCCTGTGAGAAGAGTCTCCCGAAATATAGATATTTTAAGTGAAAGGAAAACAGCAATATGCCAAGAAAACAATGACCCCATCAAAGCTATTGTTACCTTAATAAAAAGACCAAATATAATTTAAGGAAACAGCACTAATAAGTAAAAAAAGAGAAATGTATAATAATGATCAGGTCAGTGGTGTAATTTACTAGGATCATAGAATGCTTCCAAATTTTTGTGCAGAAAGCCTCAAAAGAGGTAAAGTAGAAAATGAGAAAAATAAAAACAGGATTCCGGATGAATTCATTTTCTCCATTTATTGTCTCTCCACGCTTTGCTTGTAAATAAAGATGAACTTAACTAGCTCATTTAGTTAAAGCATATGATCTTAAGTGAAGAGGCTATGAAAGCTCATTTGTACCATAGGCAGAATTTAACAATTTTCAATGATAGGAGAGAAGTCCTCATTTTCTTTTTGGCTACATGCCTGTGACTATTATCTTATAAATACAATTTTCTGGTCCTTTCCTTATGATCTTTTCAGTCTCAGCAATAGAACCTTTTTATATCAAATTCTTTCCTATGTTCAAGTTGTTTGACTTTCCATTTTACTATCAGCCAAAAATAACTGTTTAGAATAGACTTTGCCCCAGATACAAAATCTGTGGCTTAAGATCTACTTATTTTATTTATACCTACACAATCCCTTTTATTGGAGCTACAGCACTGGTTGATATTTTAAAACTTTAATCTTCAATTTGGTTGCTAATTTAAATGCTGGGAACTCTAGGAGAGAGGGTAGTGGGTAATGTTTGGGTCACTAAGGACCTGAATATGTAGGTGGGATGCAGGACTTCCTCTTTTCACTACCAGGAGGGAAGTGTTTTAGCTCTACCACACTCTCACATCTTCATCTTTTGCCTTAAAATCAAATGATCAGAACAACAAACGGAGCTATAAAACACAATAAAACTTTTCTCATTATGAATTGATAATCTCTAGGGTTTGATACAAGAATGGAAAGTGTGTTATTCCAGATATCATGATTTTAGGAGTAACAGAATGAGATTAAATAGAAGAGGGCCCCCTTAAAATTTGGTTACAAAAGCAAAAGAAGAAAATGAAGCAAGGTTTTAAAGATAAAATAAAGTTCAATGAAAAGAAAAAATATTCAGACTTGGAGAATCTGACTTTTGGAAGGAGTAAAAAAATAGATAGATAGATAGATAGATAGATAGATAGTTGATAGATGGTAGATCTAATTATGAAACTCATGGACTACTTAAACTCAAGAACTTTTTATAGATGACAAGCATATTTTAACATGTTGTTTTAATCTTAATCTTGTATTCATCAGACAAACAGTTAAAATGATGACAATTATTTAGAGATATATTAGGGAATTAATGCTAGCCTTCCTAATTTCATACACATAATGATCTTTAGAATGGGAACAACATATAGTGATTTATTTTGTAATTTCAAGTTTATCAGAAACTAACAACAAATTTTCACATAAATTAATAATGACATTACACATTCGTGAAGAGAAGAAATGATGAAAATAATATGTACTGAGACAAAATTTAAGTCACTATCTCTGCCAATTTAGTTTTATATTTCACTCAAGAAGTTTAGAGACAACCAATAAAATGATAACTGTATAGTTGTACAGACTTTAGAGGTTCACAATCATGGAAAGGTAATTTCACTCTCTCTTCAGAGGCCCCTTAGTAGATGAATGGAACAAGAAAATGTGGTATGTACACAAAATTCAATTCTATGATTCTATCGGACAGAATGAGATAGCCCCATTTGGAGGGAAATGGAAAGACTTGGAAAAAATCCTATTAAATGAGGTAAGTCAGAACCCAGGAAACAGACTCATGGCTTCCCTAATTTGTATCTGTCTCAGATTTTCCTATCAGAGTATACAACAGCTCCATATGACTATATAAGATGATGCCAAGCAAAATGAACTCCAAGACATGGAAACAAGAGGGTTTATTTTGTGGTTTCTGTTTTTAATATTCTATAAGTTTTCTCCCCCTATGTTTTATCCCCTGTTATCACTGTACTTGATTTTGGTACTTCATAATTTTTCTATAGGTTTATTTTAATTAAAGAAAAGAAGGAGAACAAGAAAATGGTGAGACAAAGGACAAAAGATGAACTAATGCAACAATACAATAGGTTGGAAATGAACTTTACAACTGAGAAGGCGTTGGGGAAACTGGTAGAGGGAAAAAGAGAGAAACATAGAAGGGAGTAAAAATGTTCAACAAGAAATACACTCACTACATAATGTAGGTAACTGTAACTCCTGTACATAATCTTGACAACATTAAATTTTAAAAAAAAGTTTAGAGAATGTCCACATATATTCAGCATTCAGTACATGTATACAAGTTTCTTATTTGTGGCACAATTAAGAGTTACCCAGGTAGTAGACATAAACAAATTAGTGATACAGTGTAATCATAAAAGGAACACTACTTGGAGGTCGGAACCAGTAGCTTAGGACAGAAGTTAAAAGGAGATGGTGATTCAGGAGAATATGAGAATGCATTGTACATATATATGTTAATAGTACATTGTAACCCTTAAAAAACATTCAAAAAGATGAGAATGAAAGGATCGTTAAGCATGGCCCCAGTGGGTAACTCATACATATAATCCTAGCTACTCAGGAGACTGAGATCTATGGATCACTGTGCAAAGCCAGCCCAGATAAGAAAGTCAGATAAGAAAATGGGAAGTAGCATTGTGGCTGAAAGTGGTAGAGTACTAGACTTGGGCTGAAGAGCTCAGGGACAGTACCCAGACCCAGAGTTAAGCCCCACAACCACCACCACCACAACCAACTAAAAACAGTGATATAGGTGATACAGGTGGAAGAAATTTGTTCATGTTTTAAGTATTTAGAAATAAACATTTAATAAAATAAAACATTAATAAAACATTTAATAAAAAATAAAATACTTATGAAATACATTTAATATAATATATATTCTATAGAAATAATACCCCTCAACTTAAATTTTAATAGCTCATTTTTATATTTTAATATGCTTGAATGTCTTTATACTTGAATATCTTATTATGTGTTCTTAAAAAATGGACAGTCAGGCCAGAAGTTCGGCCTAGTGGTAGAGTGCTGGCCTAGCATTCATAAAAACCCAGGTTCGATTCTTCGATACCACATACATCAAAAAAAAGGTTGAAGTGGTGCTGAGGCCCAAGTAGTAGAGCTATAGCCTGGAGAAAGTTCAAGGACAGTGCTCAGGCCCTGAGCTCAAACCCAGGACTGGCAAAAAAATGCACAAAATATATTACGTAGTGAATGCTTCATAAGAAAATAAGCTTGCAAATGTCTCTATTATGAGTTACAAGAATAATACTCCTGAACAAATAAGTACAATGTATAATTCTACTTTGAATTCAAAATCAGAAAAGTTTCTGCTAAACAAAGCATGATTTGGTGATAATTGCAGATTTTATGATCCAGTGTGTTGTCCCTCTTGCAACATTCTCTTAGAATAAACTCTCTCCTTGCTAGACAAAAGAACATTATTGGAACAGTAGAAAGGGGAAAATTTGAACTATGAAATGAATCTAGATAATTAATATAGTGCAAGTTTTTATTAATTTGCATGTTTATGATGTAACTTCTACTTGTGTGAAGGCATATTTCCTTTAAATGTATGAAGTATGGTTTCTTATAGCAAGTGAAAAAATATCCTGTGTTACTTTTTTTAGCTTCTATTGTTTTGGAGGAATTATCTGTGATTTTTAAATTTTTTCTTTCCCTAGAGCTAATGAATCTGATGTGTCTTATTTCATGACTTTTCTTTATGGATGTCTTCTAATTTATTCTACATGGTTCGTTCAATCTTTTGAAGCATGTTTCGAGGTCTTTTACCATACTTGGAGAGTTTTTAGCAGTTATTACAATAAATGTTTTTTTCATCCATTTTGTATTTGGTTGCTTCTCCTGAAATTCTGATAATATAGATATTAAATAGTTTATAATCATTATTCAAGTACCAATGGACTGTTTTTATTTCATTCATTTTCATTGTGCTCTTCACATCAAGTAAATTCTCTTGATGTTTTAAAATTGTTGTCAGTTAGCTAGATGCGGTGGCTCACGCCTATAATCCTAGCTACTCAGGAGGCTGAGATCTGAGGTCCTGGTTAAAAGCCAGCCTGGGCACTAAGATCGGTGAGACTCCTGTCTCAGTTAGCCACTAGAAAACTGGAAGTGCTCCAGGGGTAGGGTGGTATCCTTGAGCTGAAGAGTTCAGGGACAATACCCAGGCCCAGAGTTCAAGGCCCACGATAGATAAATAAATAAAGAAATAAAATTGCTGTCATGTCCACTCTGATATGTATTCCACCCAAGTAGTAAATACAGATCACAGATATTTTTGGTTCTCTGATTTTCTGTTCTTTTGCTGTTTATCTCAAGTATTCATTATTTTGTAATTATTTTAACGAGAATAGTTATGAACACTTTAAAATCTTGCCAAGCATTTCCAGCATCTGATAAACCTTAGTTTTAGCAATAAGTGCATTAAAAAAAAATTCAGCTTGGGTGCATGACAACTGATTGCACTCTGTGGGTTTTGCTGGTTTCTAACATTAGATATTTTTTTCTATTTTATACTGGACTTTTAAAACTTTTGTTTTTATTTTTAAATTAAATAATTCTATGAATTTCATTTTAGCATGCATTATTAGTAAAATAAAAAATACCTTCCATAAGTTAATTTAGAAGGTATCAAATTTTGTTATTTGTAGCTATAACCTTTTTATTTAAACTAATTTATTTATTTACTGGATTTTACAGAGAAAATTTGCCAAAGTATCAAAATAATGCAATATTTTCTAAATAGTTCCACTTTATTGTTAAATGTTTATTTTATCCTTTTATGTTAAGATAATCATAGTTCTGCTGTCTCAATTTCAGTAAATTCCATAATTGCTATGATTCCTTTGAATGTGATAATAACTGTCATATAGAGGAGTGTTATTCTTAATAATAATTCTGTTCAAGTGTTAGGAATTCAAATTACATCTGAAATGCTAATTATATTATTGTGCATTTCTTAGTCTTCACATTTATTGTCTATTCATAACAGTAATTTATTCAAAAAGTATTTTCTATATAACATCAATATGCTAGGTAAAGAGATTTGTTTCATGTGTGGAAAATACCTAAATTAATAATAGCATTCTAAGACCAAATGGGTTTAAATTCTCATAAAGGAAATTTTGGTATTAATGGATAGAATAGGAAGAGAAGTCTGAAGCAAACAGGTATGGAATCAATGAGAAAGATCATCAAATTTAGATTCCAAATAATGATTAGAGCATGATCTCTGGAACCTTTGAGTATGACTAAATCTATGTAGATTTAGTTCATGTGATAATGACATCAAAGATATTTCAGGCAGAAGGAATATTACATACAAAACTGGAGTTACAAACAATATACTGTTGTCAGAGAATATTAGGTAATAATGGAGATTTACATTTTAGAGGAGACAAGAGTTTAAAATATAGAGATAGCCAGATGCTGAATTACACAAAATTAATTTGATCCTACTCAAGAACATACAATTGTTCCATAAGGAAAGGTCTATTAGAAGTATTTAAATGTGCCCAGAAGTGGTGGTTTATGTAATTAATCCCAAATACTCTGGAAGTTGGATTGGAGAATTTGTCACAGAGTCTGTGAAGATCTGCTAGACTGTTATCACATCAATATAGCTTCTGAAAACTATTTTGGTAGATTTTATAGTTCTGCTTTCATACATGTATATAAATTATTTTGACTATATTTTTATCACTCTCCATTAAGCTCTTATTTTTCATTAGAAACCATATTCCCAAGAGAACCTGTTTTATCTCCCTTTCATTCATATATTGTTTTAATGAGTTCCACCATATTATTTCATATGTACACATATTTTTGTCAGTACATTCCTCTATTACTTTCTCTTTCAAAATCATTTACTCTCATATTGGCATTTTCATATCTAGTTGCAATGTATTGCAAAGTTATTCGTAGTCCATCTATCTTTTTACTTGTTCTCGGCCGTTCATATCCTTAAAGCATCATAAACCTATATTCTATGAATGTAAGTATATGTGTATGTATACAACTGCATATATGTATATTAATATGTATATATAAATATTTAAATGGTTTTATATGTGTGTGTGTGTGTGTGTGTGTGTGTGTCTCTTTTAGGTGTAGCTTCCACATGTGACTAAAAGTATATGTTATTTGGAATTTTTTGTTTGATTTATCTTGACCAACATGATGTTTTCTAATTTTATCCATTTTCTGCAAAGGAATGGATGTCATTATTTATTACTGTGCAATAATCACATATATACATGGAGGAATATATTATATATATACATATACTATATCTTTTTTTACCAATTTATTTGTTTTAGCTTAGCTGATTCTAGAGTTTTTGCTTTCTAGGCAATTTACATTCTCTTCAGAAAATAACCTATTACTAAAAATTCCAAGTTTTTCTTAAAATTTCCCATAATAGATTTAAAATATGTTATCTTTGATTTCTTTGATCCTTTGAAATTTGTTTCTTATACTCAATGAATGGAAAGGGTCCAGTTTCACTGTCTTGAAAGCAGATAACTGGAGTTACCAACACCATTTGTTGACAAAACACCTTTTTTGCCATGTGTTTCTAGATTTTTGTCAAAAATTTTATGACTGTGGTGGTG
Organism: Megascapheus bottae; assembly: GCF_031878675.1. NCBI lineage: Eukaryota > Metazoa > Chordata > Mammalia > Rodentia > Geomyidae > Megascapheus > Megascapheus bottae. The sequence goes on from NC_143547.1 coordinate 86,440,674, forward strand.
AGATTTAATTTCTAGGTCTTCTGTCTTCTGTTTTATTCTGTTGGTCTTTGGATCTTTTAACAATACATATGACTATTATTAACTAAATTTGTCTGTGTTTTCCATTGTCTGCTTCTCTTTTACAGCTTTTGAGATGCATTACCTATCTTTTCAGGTGTTTGTATTACACTTGATACATATTATATTAAGACCATATGTCAAATATATCACCATTACATACCTTATATGCATATAAATATCTGCTCTTTTCAAAGTGAACACTCATTGCACTGTACCTGATTACTCTCATTTTTTACAAATATGCATGAACTGTATAATTTCATGTTTTCATTGTCATTAAATTCCAGAGGGCTCAATCATAAATTATTTTATTATCAGCTCATTCCAAGTTGCTTGTTTACTGTGCATTCATGTATTTTATTTATAGGTTTAAAAGTGTCTTATTTTAGATATATTATTACATTGTGTGCAATTTCAAATACTTGAGAGGATCAGACAAGTACAAATTATAGGCAGTAAAATGAAATTTCCAATGTTCTTGTTAATTCAGAGAAAATATTATTCTCTTTCTTCCCTGCCTTTATGCTAATGGATTTATTTAAGTATCTAACACAAAAGTAAATATGAAATTTCTTATCCCACTTCTAGATCTTAATCTCCTTCCAGTGTTTTGTAATCATTTCCTTTGTACCTACAAAACTATTAAACCGGGGCCAGGAGTTTGGCCTGGTGGTAGAGTGCTTGCCTAGCATGCATGAAGACCTGGGTTCAATTCCTCGGTACCACATACACAGAAAAAAGCCAGAAGTGGTGCTGAGGCTCAAGTGGTAGAGCTCTAGCCTTGAGAAAGTCCAAGAACAGTGCTCAGGCCCTGAGCTCAAGCCCAGGACTGGCAAAAAAAAAACTATTAAACCATGACATATAGAACATACCACAAGTGATTTTCCAATGACTTGGTCTGTTTTCCTATCTCTTTCAAGAAGATCGCTGCAACTACTAAGTGCTTTTGTGTATGCAGTCTTGTTCTCTCCAAAGTTAATCTTCATTATACTACTGTCATTGTGAACTAAAGAATTGTGAAAAAGTATACAAAGCAAGATCTACACTTGCAAAATAATTGGCCAGTTAAGTCCAGCATTATGTTTGTGTTAAAGTATAAATTAAACATAGATATTTCTCTTCTTCCTTACTGTAGATTTCTCTGCTACTTGGGTATAATAACCAAAGTCAAGATAAAAGTAGGAGAAGAGTAAACATTTCAATAACTTGAAATTATATTTGGAGAATATCAATTAATTACTTTTTCAAAATAACTAAAGGGATTCTGGTGTTGTGGATATTTAGCAACTAATGTAAAATATGTCCTACTAACTTGACAAGGAATCGGTCTTGAAAGTGTGATAAAATATAGTCATTTCCTTATAGACTTGCCCTTATGTAATCAATATTCTCAAGATCTGCCTAAACTTAAAAATAACTTACTGTAAGTTGGTATCAAGATAAGGGGCTAGTTTCTGTGATATCAGTGTGTACCAAGTCTCCTGTATATTGCCTTTTTGCTGGAAAATGTATGTTGAGTAAAATTTCCTATAAATTTGCAAAAATGATAAAGGGCTATACCTACCATATTTTCCGTAATGTAAGATATATATTGTGATCAGCACACCAATGTGTATCTATAGTGAAGGAAATATATAATAGACTAAAATAGTTCTTCAAATAAGAGTAAAAGATCTGACAAAAGATATTTAACATTGTATACCCTTATGAGGAGTAACTTAGAAAAATTGTACTGGAGACAGGCAGAACATGGCGGTGGTTCAGTGTGAGACATACTGAGCTCCTGCCAAGATTCATGTTCTCACCGTGCAAGACACAGTTCTTTACCAGAAATTGATCCTAAGTAAGCCTTAGCACCGCAGACATCTCAGGCAGAGAGGAAAAAAGGGTATAATACCGGCACGAGAAGAGAGTGTGTAGCCCCGCCAGCCGCTGAGGGGCGGGGAGATAAAGGCTCTTCTGAATCAGAGCAGAGACAGTGCATCTCGACAGCGCAGACAGAACCACAGAGAGCCAACACCCAGATGTGCATGGACCTGCCAGCTTCATGGACAATCCAGCAATTTGTGAGTACCTCCGATAAGTTTCCACTTCTGCTCATGGAACGCCATTGGGAGGGAACCCCTCCCCCTCCAGCTGCCATATTGACTGCTGGCAAAGACCTGGCCAAAGAAATTGGAGCCTGAGAGGTGTTGCTGAGAGTGCCATCTTTCTAACTGGGAAAGGATTTCCCAGAGATCCCTTAGCTGGAAATCTGGCCCCAGCGCTGCTGAAGTCTGTCCCCTGCGCCGGCCACAGACATGGTAAACAAACCCGCCCGCGGATCTTTCAGCTTTGTTCTACCAAATAATCAATCTTATCCGAAAAACCGCAAAGCCAGATCACAAGAGAAAAAGACTTTGTGAAGTGTTTAGATCCCGAATTTAGTGGAGACACAAGTTTCCTATCCTGCCCTACCCCACAAAAAAAAAAAATTGAGAATACCCTTTTTTTTTCTTCTACCCCATTTCATTTTCATTTTTAGGTGTTCTTATTTTTCTCTTTGTCATTTAACCTACACCTTTTTTTCTAATGTTACAATTCATTCCTTTTTTTTTCTTCTCCTCTCTTTTCCCGCAATCCTGCTGTCACTGTGGTCGCTCCTAGAAACACAGTGACAGCTCTGGGTTCAGTCTGAATAAAAATGATACCCATATTGATACAGTCACCTGCCTTTTAAACTCCTGGTTCTCAACCCTAGTATCTCTTGAGTTAGAACTCAGAATAGTGAGGAATCTCCCCCCCACCTTCTCTTTTTTTTCTTTTTTGTTTTGCTTTCTTTTTGTTTTTGTTTTATTTTTTGTGTGTGTTCTGTTTTCTTTTGTTGTTGTTTTGTTTCTTTTTTTTCTTTTTAAAATTTGTATCATTGACATCTCCTATGTCTACCTCCCTCTTTTCTCTATATATTCTTCTTATTACTCTTCTTATTTTCATAATTTTTATCTATGTACATCTAAACTTTCTACTCAAATATTCTACCTGTCGATCACCTTAGGTCAGTTATCCTTACATGATACCTTTTCTTCATTACTATAATAATCTTACATTCCTGTATTATTTTTTTCCTACCTACTTTGTCGTCTTTCATATTATTTCTCTATCTCTGGTCCTCTGTTCATCCTTCAACTCTTATAAAGCATGGATCTACATTTCATGATTGTTGAGCAATGCTGTGTATCTAGGTGTTCAATTGTACTCTAGGTACAGAGGGACTTAAATACAATAGAGATTGGATTTAGGGAATTATTGTTTTGGCCATAAATTGGTCATCGGTGATTGTATTAGATTTGTAGGTAAGTGCACAAAAAGAAAGAGAGAGTGATATTACCAATCTAAAAGATTGAATATCTATCATCAGCCAACTAAAAAGGTCTAGGTTGGTTATATCTGAAAAATTATAATCTTCTTTAATATTAATCTTGCTCCCATTTTCAAGTGGGCAGAACAAGAAACTCAAGAAAAATGTCAAATCAAGGAATAGTATCTCCCACCCAGTATAAACATTCAATGGAGCATTCAATGGCAAATCCAGAGGAGAGTCCTCCAAGTGTTATACATATGCAATTGATAAACATCATTAACAAAAAGTGTGAAAACATACAGAAAGAGATAAGGGAGGAAGCCATAGCTAAACAAGAGAAAACCATAAACAAGGTAATAAGTGAAAAAGAGGAGGCCATAAAGGAGGCCATAAGAAAGGTTTTTCAAAGAAAAATGAACCAATTTATAGAATCCACAAACAAAAAGCTGACCGAACTTCAACAAATGTCCAAAGAGAATAAAGCTGCTGAGCTAAGCACTCAAATGGAAATCAAGGAGCTAAAGACATCCATACATGATCTAAAAGAAGAGATGCAAGGCATTAAAAATGAGCAATAAGAAGCAAGGAAGATGAAGAATTACGTAGATAGCTTTGATAGCAGGTTAGAAAATGCAGAAGAGAGAATTTCTGGGGTTGAAGATAATGTAGTTGTTAAAGAGAAAGAACAGAAAATGACTCAATTTAAATATAGGAAATATGAGAAAACGCTATAGGAGGTCCAAGATACAATTAGGAAGACCAATTGAAGGCTAATTGGTATTGAGGAGGGTGTGGAGAAAGAGGTCAATGGTATTGGAAATATACTTCAGGGAATCATCTCAGAGAATTTCCCAAATATCCAGAAGGGCAGGTCCATCCAGATACAAGAAGCTCTTAGAACCCTAAACAGACCTGACCAGAAAAGGACATCACACCACCACATTATAATTCGAACTGAATCAATAGAGACCAAAGATAGGATCCTAAAAGCAGCCAGGGAGAAGAGAACAATCACCTATCAAGGCAAAGCAATCACAATAACCTCAGATTTCTCAGCACAGACGATGCAAGCAAGAAGAGATTGTAAGAATATGTGTCATGCCCTGAAGTCAAATAACAACCAGGCAAGAATACTGTACCCTGCTAAGTTCCCATTCATAATTGAGGGAACAATAAAAACATTCCATTCCAGGGAAATGCTGCAACATTATGTAGCAACAAAACCAACATTACAGAAAATTCTCAAAGATGTTCTACACATAGAAAACCAACACAATTGGAATACAGAGAAAGACATGGCACCTAAAACTACTAACATCTAAGTACCACAAAATCTATCAAGACACAGGCATTAATGAAAGCTTGTAAAAATGGCAGGAACTAATAAATATTTCTCAATCTTGACTCTCAATATCAATGGGCTTAACCCTCCAATTAAATGACATAGATTATCTAGTTGGATCAAAAAGCAAGATCGATCGTTCTGCTCTCTTCAAGAGAAACATCTTACCCGCCAAAACAAACATTTTTGGAAAGTGAGAGGTTGGAATAAACTCTATCAAGCTAATGACCCCCATAAACAGGCTGGAGTTGCCATCTTTATATCAGATAAAATAGACTTCAAACTAAAATTATTGAGAAAAGACAAAGAAGGTTACTACATACTGCTAAAGGGATCTTTCTTCCAGGAGGACATAACCATCCTATATATCTACACACTAATCGCCGAGCTCTGAACTTCATCAAGTAAACTTTACTTTCACTGAAACCATACGTAGATCGAAACACAGTGATTGTTGGTGACTTTAACATACCACTCTCACCTATCGACAGATCAAAAAGGCAAAATCTCAACAGAGAACCCTTTAGAATTGAACAACTATATAGACCAACCATATCTAACAGACATCTGCAGAATACTCCACCCAGCAACAACACAATATACATTCTTTTAAGAAGCACATGGAACATATTCCAAAATAGACCACATTTTAGGCCATAAAACAAACCTGGACAGATTCACAAACACTGAAATCATTCCCTGCACTCTCAGACCACAAGGGCATCAAATTGGAACTGAACACCCATCTCCACCAACGAAAACCCTGTAACTCATGGAGACTGAACAACACATTGTTGAATCACCATTGGGTCATTGAAGAGATCAGAACAGAAATCCAACAGTTTATGAAATTTAACAAAAAGGAGCACACAAAACACCACCTCCTTTGGGACATGGCAAAGGCAGTGCTCGGAGGAAAATTCATAGATCTGAGTGCCTACAATAACAAATTGGAAAAATCACAAACCAACAATTTAATGTGTCACCTTAAGCTCCTGGAAAAAGAGCAACAAACCAACCCTAATCCCACTAGAAGGAAGCAAATTATTACTATCAAAGCAAAATCAAATGAATTGGAGTCTAAAAACCTATAGAAAGAATCAACAAAAAAAGAAGTTGGTTCTTTGAAAAAATTAACAAAATTCACAGACCATTAGGAAATCTTACTAAGAAATGAAGGGAGCATACCGAAATAAACAAAATTACAGACGAAAATGGTAATATCATTACAGAAATTACCAAGATCCAGAATATCTCAAACCTTTACGCCAACAAATTTGAGAATCTAGAAAAAATGGATGAATTCCTAGCCAATATTAACATACCCACATGGAACCAAGATGAACTAACCCAATTAAACAGCCCTATTTCAAGCACTGAAATAGAAATGGCAATAAGACACATTCCACCTAAGAAAAGCCCAGGGACAGATGAATTTACAGATGAATTCTATAAGGACTTCAAAGCAGAGCTCACACCAATACTCCTCAAGCTCTTCAATGAAATTGAAAATGAAGGCTCTTTACCAAACTCATTCTATGAAGCCAGTATAACCCTCATCTCCAAACCACATGGAGATTCATCAAAGAAAGAGAACTATAGACCTATTTCTTTGATGAACATCGATGCAAAACTTCTCAACAAAATACTGGCCAACCGTCTACAACAACTCATCAAAAAATTATACACTATGATCAAACAGGATTCATCACAGGGAGGCAAAGCTGGTTCAACATTAGCAAATCAATATAATTCAACACATCAACAGGAGCAAGGACAAAAATCACATGATTGTCTCAATAGATGCAGAAAAGGCATTTGACAAGATCCAACACCCCTTTAAAGCTCTGGAGAAAGTAGGAAACTAGGAATCCATGGAACATTCCTCAATATAATAAAGGCTGTGTATGACAAACCCACAGGGAGTATTATACTTAATGGCAAAAAGCTAAAGCCATTCCCTCTAAAATCAGGAATGAGATAAGGATGCCCACTCTGTCCACTCCTCTTTAACATAGTATTAGAATTCCTACCCGTTGCAATAAGGCATGAAGCAAGTATAAGGGGGATCCAAATAGGGAAAGAGGAAGTAAGCCTCTCCCTCTTTGCAGATGACATGATTCTGTATTTAAAGAATCCTATAGACTACTCCCAAGCTCCTTGAGCTGATTCAAAACTTTGGAAGGTATCAGGTTATAAAATTAACCCTTAAAAATCAACTCCCTTCCTCTATGCCAACAGTGAGAGGAATGAGGCAACAATCAGGAAAGCAACTCCTTCTGCATTAGCCCCAAAGAAAATAAAGTACCTAGGAACTAACTTAACTAAGAATGTAAAGGACATTTTAAATGGAAACTTTCAAACCCTGAAAAAGGAAATTAAAGCAGAAGTGAGGAAATGGAAAACCTCCCATGCTCCTGGATTGGAAGAATCAACATTGTGAAAATGACAAACTTGCCAAGGCTATCTACGAATTCAACACAATACCCATCAATATACCAATGTCATTCTTTAAAGAAATAGAAGATACAATCCTTAATGTATTATGTTATCTCTCATCTCTTTTGCTGACCCTTGGTTATCTCATACTGTTACAGTATCTCACTTTGTTACCTGATATATCGCATATATTTGTATTTGGTTATTTGAAATTGGATAGGGAAGGGGGAAAACAAGATGAGGGGTAGGGGGAGGGGGAGGGAAATGGGGTTCAAGACATGTGAACGGGTATCAATGTATGTGAATTAATGCACCTACCATCTGGCAAATATCATGTAACCCTTGTATTAATTTCAATAAAATATATGAATAAAAAGATTCAGAAAAAGAAAAAAAAGAAAAATTGTACTATAATTGTTTTCCTTGCTCAAATGGGATCTAATAATCACTTTAGCCCATGAAATTGTAAGAATAGAAAATCATTTCTATGTATTAAATTAGAAAAAGCATCTAACTTTTTAGCAGTGTTCACTCCTTTAGGTACAATCATAATAATTAAATTTCTATGTGATATGAAAAGTCTTATGTGGAGTATAATTTTACAATATTGCCAACAGAAAGTATGTCATATTTTCTCTCTCTTTCAGAAAAGTTTACACCTTTAAATGATTATCCAGGCATTTTTCTGATTACTGCAGTATTACTTTTAACTTGTGTGTGTTGGATTAGTCAGCATAGCACATTTTCATTATGTTCTTTAACTATAAGTGTAATGGTATTTAAAGGATTAAAAGGCCAGAGTTTCAGGTAGTTGAGCACCCATTTTAACCTCTGCAAATTGACAAGTAAAGATTACAAAGAACAAAATTTGTGCCAATAAAAGTTTTCAAAAATTAAAAATTAAATATATTCATAAATAATACGAATAAGGAATGCCAATCTAAAATCGTGGAGGAGAGTTTCAGAAAAAAATGTGTAGGGTTGCACTTAGTGGTTACATGTGATACTTATATTTACAGTTCTGAAACAAAATATCAGGAATGACTAACCAAGTAAAAAAAATACAAATTGGTTCTCAGTTTTAGAATTTTCTATCCATGAGAAGTTGGTCTATTACTTTTGAGCCTGTAGTGATTCTGGTGAGATAACATGGCAGAGATAGCTGCTGAGCCCTGGAAACGTATTGTATCTCCTATTCCTTCTTATAAACTTTTCAGTGTATCTGCTTTTACCTCAAAGTCTTTGATCCATTTCGAATTAATCCTGGTGGTTCTTCAAAAGACTAAACATAGAGCTCCCCTATGACCCAGCAACTCCACAACTTGGCATTTACCCAGTCATCCAGAAACAAGGACATACTAAAGCCACTAGCACAATGATGTTCATTGTAGCAATATTTACCACAACAAAGATGTAGAACCAACCCAGATGCCCCTCAGTTGATGAGTGGACCAAGAATATGTATTTATACAGAGTGATATTCTATGCTGCCATCAGAAAAAAGACATTGCTCCATTTGTAAGGAAATGGACAGATTTGGAAAAAATCATGTTAAGTAATGTAAGCCAGGCCCAATGGAACATAGGCTCAATGGTTTCCCTCACTTGTAATAATTAGTATACACCTAGGACTCTCCTAGCAGAGGATTACAGTAGCGCAAAACCTAGATACATAAGGCTAAATGAAAGAATCTCCAGGATATGGAGTAAAGAGCTTTATCTTGTGTGATTGTTGTTCTTAATGTACTATATTATTTCTCTTCTCTTTTGTTGCCCTTTGGTTAATCTCATATTTTTACCGTATCTCACTTTGTTACCTGGTATACTGTATATACGTTTTTTTGCTTATTTGAAATAGAAAAGGGAAGGGGGGAAGACGATTGGGAGGGGGTGTGGGGAGGTAAGTGGGTACAAAAACATGAGAAGGGGTATCAATGTATGAGAAGTAATACACCTACTATCTGGAGAATATAATTGTAACCTCTCTATACATTACAATAAAAAATAAAATAAAATAAATAAATAACCTGAAGGATTTTCACCAAAAATAGTAAGAAAAAAATCTTAAAGAGATAAACATTTCTATGGAAAATATTGAGGATGACTAGCTAGATATTTCTACAATTGACATATGCTAGACTAAATAAAAGAGACAATCAGGAAAATTCTCTCTATATAAACAGAGATTAAAAGTCTATAAATCAATAATGAAGTAGCTGTTCACTATTTAGGATGAAGGAAAAAAAGGCAACGGAGATGGAAGAAATTTCTACTTTGGTGGATATATCAAGTATCCCAAATGTACTGTTCACATGATTCTATATATTTATCAACTTTCATCAGTTTGTGCACAGTATGATAGAATATAATGAATACTTTCCACTATGAAGAAGGTCATTAAGAGTACACAATAATGGTTACTTCTAGGTAGTAGAACTTGGAATAGGCACTATTGTATGATTGAACAGTTGCCATTTATTAAATATTCTGGTAAACTGTTAGATTCTTTAACCATGTTTATACCTCAATTTTGCAGATATAACATAATTAAAATAGAATAGAATATATGAATGAAGATACATAGATAAAGGATAGTTACATAGATAAATAGAAAGATATATAGATATTTAGAAAATAGAAAAATATCTATGGATATCACCTGAATGCATTATGCGCTTTTTATAATTCTTATTCTAAATATCTTCTTTTTATTGTGGATAAAGTATTCACATGATTTTCTGAAAGATCTCAAAGCAATCTTTAAAACAGACAGCAGTATAGTTTCATCTTTCACTTTATTTTAATTATAAAATAAAGAAAATACTAAAAAATATTTTGCTTCAGTTGACCAAGTTCTTTATTTAGGGTGGCTATTTATTCTCTCTTTCTGAAATTGGATAGTTTACGATATATAAATAAAAATATATATAGCTTTTCATCTAGTACTAAGGTGAAAATAGAAAAAATCTCAACTGTACCTTTATTGTGAAACTATCTTTTGGTATTGCTTGATCATTTTTTGTTGGACTATTGGATTCATCTTAAGCCAATATATAAGCAGAATCTATGTTATACAATAAAGATGTAATGATTATATATGATTTGAATAAATCTATATAATAACATATTGAAATATATTTATGTGAATGATACGAATTTAAGGAGTGTTTACTAGATGAAAAGTGTTTTATCAGGAGAATGCTGACAGACTACTGATCAAGAGTCATGATTGCTACTTATACTGAATTATTCTTTCAAAGATATAAAGAAAGAATATTTTAATACTGTATGATAAATGCACTAAGTGAGAATTTCATATTTTACTTGTATGTTTTCAAAAGTATTACTAGTTTTTACTGGAGTAATTGAGATAAGCTTAAAAAAAGAATCCAAATATAATGTCAGGTTTTATGACAGATTTTATACAGGACACTAAAGAGAAACAAACAGTTAAAAGTCAGAGTGTGTGGGCCAGCTGTGGTGGCTCACATCTGTAACCATTTTTTTTTTACTAAAGCACAAGCACTTAGGCCTTAACTTGTGCTTTAATCTATGTTGGGGGAAGGCTAGTTGTAGTGTGTCCACCTCTAATTCCAGGTATATAGGAGCAGGTTCTGAGGCCAACCTGGGCAAAATCTGAAGAAGCTACTTGAAAAATAGCTAAAGATCCGGGTATGGTGTAATCCTAGCTACTCAGGGGAATGAGATCTGAGGATCAAGATTCATAGCCAACCTGGGCACAAAAGGACCTGAGACTCTTATCTCCAATTAACATCTAAAAAATGAGAAGTGGGACTTGGCTTGGCTCAAGGGTAGGGTGGAAGCCTTGAGTTGAAGAACTCAGGGACAGCACCCAGATTGAGTTCAAGCAACATCACACACACATACACACACACACACACACACACACACAGACACAGACACACACACACACACACACACACACACACACACACACAAATTAAAGAGTGTGGCAACAGGATGTTGAATCCCAGGAAAACTGCATTTTATGGATGCAATAAAAACACTTACGGAGAACAAAAATGGAAACTGAGTTCTGAAGACATATGTTGGGAGAAATTATGACTAGGAATAAAATGTTGATTGTGCCTCACCATTGGTCGAGATGTTTTCTTTACTTTTTCTTCCTTTTGGGTAGATATGATCCCTAAATTTTTATGACCAAGGAGCTAGGATTACAGACTTGCGCCTTGAACATCTAGAAGCATTCAAATAATTTTTAAAACTGAATACCAAATTCATCAATTTGGCAAGTATATTATATCTTAGTATAGAATGTTTCAAGTATCCTTTTATTATTCATATAAATTAATGTTTTTAATATATGAATATTATGTCCAATATTGGCACAATAAAGCTAGTTTCCAATGACTCAGGATCACAAAACGTCTACTGAAATCTTTTACTGGTACAGTTATTTTTGGTATGTCCATCCTGGGTCAACAAAATAAATCAATACTGAAGAATTATAGTTTACAAGAAAGTAAAATATGGAGCATGATCCTATTGTGAGACACGTCACTGTCTTCATTTCCTCCTTACAAAAATGGTTAGCTAGGAGTTTATGCTATTCATGTGATTTTAGAATTAATGGTTTAGCAGGCTACTTTTTACCCTATGTTTATTTTGAAGCAGCTGTGACAAAAAGGATTTTCATTGTTCTGTTGGGAAATGCTGGTTTGTTATATTGCATCTGTTCTTGAAACCTAGGGACTCTTGGTGGCAGTTGAAGCAGATAAATCTGTCAGAGAGATGTGTTCCAAGTTCCAAGAACCTAAATGATCTTTGTCTCCTGGGTCAGTGTCATTAATGATTACAATACTGATAAGACAAATTTAAAGTCACCTGCTCAGTTCTGCCTTCCATATTAAATGTTCAGAATTGGATATCCATGATAAAATTTTCTACAACAATGAAAATTGTCACTGTGCCAACTTGATAAATGGTAGCCCCAACTGACAGAGCCATTTGCCTGTCAGTAAGCACAAAATGACAGATCTTCACTGAATGCAAACTATATTGCTTGCACCTTCCACAGCTGGTTTAGCTTGCAAACAGCAGAAAGCAAAGACTGACAAAAATGGAAGGTTATATACAAAATGATCCCAATAAACAACTTTATTATTGGTTAAAAGGGTTCACCACCACTGAACAATATCTGAGATGAATACCTTTAAAGAATTGATGATGATGGTGACTCAAAATTTCAGTTACCACAGTACTCTGATTACTTTCCATACACTTTAAGCTCCTCAACTTTTAATGGGGTGTTGTTTTATTTGCAAAACATATTACTTTAATATTTTTTCACTGTCTACTCTGAAGTTTAGTAATTACTAATTTATTGTACAAACAATAATACTGCTTACATATTCTTGCAAAAGTAGCTAATCACAATTTATTAAAAAATAATCACCCTAAAAATACGCGCATGGAAGTATTTTCTGCGTTAGCTGTGTTATTGGGTAATATATCTGATTTATTCATAGCCCTACTATTTTTACAAAATTATACATGAAATCACATGACATCTGAGCAACAATACAAAGGTAGTCCCAAAAATGGAAGATTTTTTGCTATTCAAGCAGAGCCAACATTATAGGCAAAGGTTTAATACTGTTGGCTATGAAAGGAGGAGTTGTTATCAATGTCATTTAAGATCTTAAATAAGTTACTTTAAAAATTTTGGTTAAAACACTTCAATATTGGAAAATTTCAAAAGCACATGGATATTAGTTTACTTTTATTTTTATTGTGTAAAGAATCATGAACATGAGGCCTAATATAGTGAAGTCAATTCTTGTTGCAATGCTTTATAGCAGAACTTTTTAAATTATTCAGTTTGGATAACTAAAATATTATATACACTGAATAGCAATTCCGTTTATGTCTTACAGGTACTATCCTTCTCTATGTTATTATGTATTTGAATAATCTGGATGTTTTATATATGGAAAATTATACCATGTTTGTCATTCTGTGCCTGATTTAGTTTACTATGGACAGACCTTCCTAGTTCTTACTGCATCTTACCTATGTTAGGAGTTTTAGACAGTAAGAGATAAACTAGTATTAAAAATATAAATAAGAGTATCTTCACTTACTTTTTCTTTCTTTTTTGAAATTAATCTTATCATATTGTAAAGGTTATATAGAGAGGGATTACATAACTAAGGTCATGAGTACATTTCTTTTTTTGTTGTTTTATATTGTTTTTTATCCTTATTTAAAAGGTGATGAGCTGGGGGTTAGAGTTGTAGAAGTAAAGTAATGATTACATTTGTTTTTAAACAATATTACCCCAGCCTTAATTTTCTCCCACTTACTCTAGCCATTCCCCTCATCCCCAAGTTGTAAGATTGATATCCAACCAAGTATCAAGTGAGTGTCATTGTTGCAGCACTTCTTCCTTTGAACTGTTCTTTCTGTGGTTCCCTTTCCTTTGCCCTGGTCAAATAATGTTGTATACAAGGTAGGAGGTAGAGAAATTAAGACAGATGAAAGAAAAACATGAAAATAAAAATGTCAAAATTTAAAAATATACAGCACATAATAAATATCTCTTCTTTCCATATCTTAGACTTCATGTTGATATATTTCATTGTATATGGTTCTATGTATTAAGCAAATGGGATGTTCAGATCTCCTGTTAAGAAAATCATGAACATATTCTAGCTGTTACAGATAAGGGAAACCTACTTTTTTAATAAATGTTTTACTTTATTCAACAATGAAAATGACAATAAATTTTCCATAATGTAATATTCTTATTTCATTTTGTAAGTTATACTAAATTTATATTCACAGTTTGAAATTTCATTAATTTAAGAACTGCTTTAAAATTAAATAATCAAGATTAAATGCAATAAGCAAGTCAAATAATACTAAAAGTATTATTTTGAAAACTACACACTTATAGTAAGGATGACTATTATTAATTGTACTCCACCAAGTTTTTTGTTGTTGTTGGTTTTGGGACTTGAGTTCTGGGCCTGGGCTCTGTCCCTGAGCTCTTCAGCTCAAGGTGATGGCCCTTCCCCTGGTGCCACAGTGCCACTTCCGGTTTTCTGGTGTTTAATTGAAGATAAGAATTTCAGGGTCTTTTTAGAACCTGGGATGGCTCCAAACTGTGATCCTCAGATTTCAGCCTCCTGAGTAGCTAGGAATACTGGCGTGAACAACCATGCTTGGATTCACCAAGTTTTATATGTATAATCTATAGCACTACCACCAATTAGACAACGTTTTATTATCCCATGGATTTAATTTATGTGCTCTTTAATAACAATATTCCCACCCCAGACTAGCAGTTGTCTTTGCAACAAATTAACTTGAATTATATTCTCATTGGATTTATTTAAAATAATGACAATGTATACTATTTTGTATATATCAGTAGCTTGAATCAACTTATTGTGTGGGATATTGAGTATATAATGATTCGCAGACATTTTTTTCTTTGTTATTGCTGTATAATGTCAGACTAAATACATGAACCAGAATTTGTTTATTTGTTCTTTATTGTTGCATATCTTACACATTTGCTATAATTTTTCTTGAAATTGTATGTCATATGACATATACACATATTTTTCTCTAGAAGTGAGATTAAAGAGTTTTTATTAACCTTACTCCACCTAGAGATATTGATCATATGGACATGTTTAAGTGTGAAAACACAGAACACTAAATCAAACTTTGAAAAGAAAAGAGACAATTCAAATATAAAACACATTCATTCAATTTTATTATCATAATAAGAGAAGAAATGAGTTATGAGCTGCAAGGAAATATCATTTTACAATCTCTAAAGTTGTTCTAAACAAAATGTGAGTACCCCAATTTGAAGAAAGGTAAAAATTATGAAACAAACATGATTCAACTTCAAAATAAAGGTCAACAAACATAAATAGTTCAAAAAGGTCAGCATCATTAAAACTTGTGGTAAACACATCACCTAGCCTATTAGATGAAGTAGCGGTCATAAATGAACACATTGAACATTTTGTATGATAAATGGGAAACAGAAGCAACAAAACTTAAACAGTATATATTTTTTGAGTTGAGCCATAAATTTGACTCTTAAGTGTCCAAGTTGCCAAAACAAAGAGAAAGACTAGGTCAGTTATGGCTAAAAAAGAGCTTTTTTCCCTCCATTATTAAATAAGTCATAGGTCTTCATAAAGAAGGTCTAGTAAGTTTTACTGAAGAAAGTCTTTAATCATATATCATGAATATATTTTCAGAGAAAGCTTGTACAAACTTACTATATGACAATCAAAGTATAGTTGTAAAAGTGGAACACTTGTCCTCTCAGGGACTGGGATAAGTAAAATAGAAAAGGTTCAAACTCATATTTTGTCAGTCATGAGACTGAAACTCAACCTAGGTGCTGTTCCTGAGCATTTATCCTCAAGGGTAGTACTATACTACTTTGAGCCAGAGTGTCACTTCATTTTTATTGTATTATGAAATAAATACTTTATTGAATGTGTTTAACAAAATGCAAGAAAAAGAATGGAGGAAATGCAAGAAAAATTCAGTGCATACCACATAAAATTAAGAAAAGTTAGGAAAGGGTGGACGTTAAAAGGGACAGATAAGAAAGATGAAAAGGGTGATATTGATCAAGTTGCATTATCTTTATAAACTGCTTTGTTAAATATTAATTTATTAGTATAGCTACTTAAAGATGATAAAAATACTTACAAATACCACAGATAGAGGCATTATTTTCAAGCTAATAAAATCCACAAAAATCGACATATTTAAAACATCCAAAGAAATTCCTAGACACAGCAAGGCAAAAAGCAAACATAAAGGGGATAGAAATAGGGAAAGATGAAGTAAAATTCTCCCTCTTTGCAGATGACATGATTCTATATTTAAAGAACCCCATATACTCTTATTCCAAGTTTCTTGAGCTGATCCAAAACTTTACCAAAATAGCCAGGAGTGTGGCCTAGTGGTAAGAGTGCTTCCCTAGCATGCACAAAGTCCTGACTTGCATTTCTCAGTACCACATACACAGAAAAAGCCAGAAATAGAGCTTTTGCTCAATTGGTAGATCACTAGCCTTGAGAATGCCAAAGTACAGTGATCAGGCCTTGAGTTCAAGCCTCAGTACTGGCAAAAAATATTACACAAAATATCAGCAAAATAGCGGGGTATAAATGTAATCCTCAAAAATCAGTAGTTTCCCTGTATGCCAACAATAAGAAGAAAGCTTGCACAGTGTTGGAGGGAATAGAAACTGATTCAACCACTCTGGAAAGCAGTGTGGACATTCCTTAAAAAACTAAACATAGAGCTACCTCATGATCCAGCAACCCACTTCTGTGCATTTACCTAAATGAGCACAAACAAGGCCACACCACACTAAAGCTACCAATACAACTATGCTTATTCTGGCATTATTTATCGTACCTAAGGTATGGAACTGACCCACTTAGTACATGAATTTATCAAAAAAAATGTGGTATATATACACAAGGGAATTGTATAGTTCCATCAGAAAGAATGACATCGCCACATCCTTAAGAAATGGAAAGACTTGGAAAAATCATATTAAGTGATGTAAGCCAGACCCAAACATAAACTCCCTCATTTGTCACACTTAATGTATGTCTCGTTCACAATTGCTCAATACCTATGTACATATGACCATATAAAATGATGCTAACTGAACTCCAATATATGGAATGAAGAGGTTTTGTTTTCTTTTTGTTGTGTACAATATACACTGTGAATGGTACGCTGTGTAATATATATGTGTGTGTGTGTGTGCATGTGTGTGTGTATGATCTGGGGAAAGGACAAGGAATAACAAAATGATGAGAATAAGGAAAAAGGGTGAACCAATGCAACAGTGATGCTCACAAAATAGAATATTGGAAACGAACTTTATAGCTTGGGGCAGAAAGGAGTCAGTGGGGAGGGAAAGTTGGAGAAAAAGATGGAAGGGGTGGAGAAGGGAAGATGGCGCCGAGACAATAGGGATGCTGCCTAGCTCTCTCTCACAAAAAGAGAGAACTAGGGAGTCCCAAGAGCCAACTACCTTAAGAAATCCACAACAACAAACTCAAAAGGCAATGGAGAAGGACTCAAACCGGAAAAGAAATCCAGCTAAAGCTCACATCCAACTTTCTCAAAGAGTTCGGAACGCGAGGACGCTTCCCCCACCCCTCGCCGCCGGCTCCAAGCCGGGAAAAGCAGGGGCTGAGGGCGCTGGGCCGGGCATCCCCAACCCACAGAAACCAGCATAGGACAGGGCCAGTGAGCCGCAGAATCAGTGGAACCCAGACCCGGAACCAGAACAGCAAGCAGCGGAACCCAGACGCGGATCACAGGCAGCGGTGGAGACCCGAGCAGAGTGAAAGACCCACCATCACCGTGGAAAACCCACAGATGGAACGCAGATGTGTGAGTAATACAGCGGGTCCCCAAATCCATCGGGAAAGCAGAGCTGGTGCCAAGCAATAGAACTTAACTCAGACCCCTCCACTCCACCCAAGAAAGACTGGCAGGAGCAGGGGGGCAAGGAATTTAGAATCCCGTCCCTTCCCTCAACAGCCCCCTCCCTCAGGCCATTGACTGGAGACTGACAGGCAGGCGGTGCTAAGACCCAGCACCCCACCAAGGGAGGCGGAGCTGTCCCAACTCCCACCCACCAACAGGTTCAACTCCCAGCCCTCTGATTGGAGACTTACAGGCGGGCTACACTAAGACTCAGCACCCCACCAGGGGAGGCAGAGCTGTCCCAGCTCTCACCCACACAATAGGTTCCTCTTCCAGGCCACTGGATCTGGAGAGTGGAGGGCACTGAGTCCCTGCCTTACAACAGCGGGTGGGGTGTGCTGGTACCAACCTAGATGTCCCTCAGTTGATGCATGGATCAACAAGTTGTGGTATTTGTACACAATGGAATTCTATGCTGCTGTCAGAAAAAACGACATCGCCCCATTTGTTAGGAATTGGAAAGTCTTAGAAAAAATCATATTAAGTGAAGTAAGCCAGACTCAAAGGAAATTAGGCTCAATGGTTCCCCTCATTTGTCATAATCAGTAGAAACCTTGGGCTCTACTGGCAGAGATCTGCAATAGAGAAAAACCTTGATACATAAGGCCATATAGTATGAAGCTAATTGAAAAGACCTCCAGGATATTGAAACAAAAGGCATATAATGAGTGATTGTTGTCCTTAATGTACTATGTTATCTCTCATCTCTTTTGCTGTCCCTTGGTTATCTCATATTGTTACAGTATCTCACTTTGTTATCTGATATATTGGATTGATTTGTATTTGGTTATTTGAAATTGGATAGGGAAGGGGGGAAAACGAAGACGGGGGTGGAGGGGAGGGTGATGGGGAACAAGACATGTGAAAGGGTATCAATATATGTGAATTAATGCACCTTCTATCTGGCAAATATCATGTAACCCTTTTATTAATTAAAATAAAACAGAAAAAAAAGATGGATGGGGTAACAAGGTTGGATAAGAAATGTATTCATTATCTCACTTATGTACATCACCTTTACAATAATTTTTTAAAACAAAAAATGTAAATATATCCCAAGTAATTACCAAAAAATATATCAAAAGAATAAATGGTATTGTTGCATTTAGGACAAAATGGCAATGAATAGTCAATTGTTAAAAACTATAGAGGCTAGGTATCATAGAATTTATTAATACCATCATGAATTATTATAAAATTGTCAATATTGAATTCTATCTCCAAAAAAATGTGACTAAAAAAGAACAAAGATAGTGTTACATAAATGCAGAGAAAAATAGTCATGAACAGACCTGCATTATAAGAGCTGTCAAAATAAATTCAATTGTTTGATAATTATTGATGCCAGCTGGGAATGCATAATCACCTGAATGAATGAAGATGAAAAGAATTATAGATATGATTATATAGTGCAAATATTTTAAAACATTAAATAATAATAGACAATATGAAAGGAATTAAAGGAACTGAAAAGGATACATTTTCTCATGTCTGGGTCCCCATTTCCCTCCCCCCATCCCCACCCCTAATCTTGAATTCCCTCCTTCCCTATCCAATTTCAAATAACCAAATAGAAATATATCCAATATATCAGATAACGAAGTAAGATACTGTAGCAATATGAGATAATCAAGGGATAGCAAAAGAGATGAGAGATAACATAGTACATTAAGGACAACAGTCACTCACTATATGGCTTTTGTTTCTTTATCCAGAGGTCCTTTCATTTAGCGTCATACCATATGGCCTTATGTATCTAGGTATTGCTCTATTACAAATCTCTGCTAGGAGATACCTAGGTTTCTAAGGATTATGACAAATGAGGGAAACCATTGAGCATATCTTCCTTTGAGTCTGGCTTACTTCACTTAATATGATTTTTTTTAAGTCTTTCCATTTCCTAATAAATGGGGGGATATCATTCTTTCTGACAGCAGCAAAGAATTCCTTTGTGCATAAATACCACATCTTGTTGATCCACTCATCAACTGAGGGGAATCTGGGTTGGTTCCATATATTTGCTATGGTAAATAATGATCCAATGAACATCGCTGTGTGGATTTAGTATGTCCTTGTTTCTGGACAATTGGGTCAATGCCTAGTAGTGGAATTGCTGGGTCATAGGGGAGCTCTGTGTTTAGTCTTTTGAGGAACTGCCATAGTGCTTTCCAAAGTAGTTGAACAAGTTTGCACTCCCACCAGCAGTTTAGTAGTGATCCCTCCTGGCCACATCTCCTCCAAAATAGGTTGTTACGAGTTTTCTTGATCCTGGCCATTCTAACTGGAGTGAGGTGGAGTTGTTTTGATTTGCATTTCTTTTATGATCAGAGATGTTGAGCATTTCTTCATGTGTCTAGAGGCCATTTTTGTTCCTTCTTCAGAGAAGACTCTCTAATTCTTTGGCCCACCTTTTAATGGGATGGTTGTTTCTTTGGAGATTAGTTTGGGGTAATTCAATTTTTTGAGCTGTTGATATATTTTAGATATGAGGCCTTTATCCATTGTGTGGTGGGTGAAGACATTCTCCCATTCTGTAGGATTCCTAATTAGTTTACTTGCTATGTCCTTTTCCATACAAAAGCTCTGCAGTTTAATGCAGTCCCACTTATCCAACCTTTCTCTGATTTGTTATGATTCTTGGTCCTTATTAAGAAAGTTTCAACCTCTGCCAAGGAGGCCTAGTGTATCTCCTATTTCTTCTTGTAAAGTTTTCAGTGTGTCGGCTTTTACCTCGAGGTCTTTGATCAATTTGGGGTTAATTCTTCTTCAGGGTGACAAAGAAGGTCCAACTTTAGTTTTCTGCAGGTGCTTAACCAGTTCTGCCAGCCCCACTTGTTGAAGAGGCTGTCTTTCTTCCATTCTATTTTTTTGGATCCCTTGTCAAAGATTAGTTGGCCATAGGTCTGTGGTTTAATATCTGGGTCCTCAGTTGTATTCCATTGGTCTTCAGGCCTGTTCTTATGCCAGTACCAAGCTGTTTTTGAGGGTCAATTTTATATCCTGCTACTCTTCCAAAGTTTTGAATCAGCACAAGGAGCTTGGGAATGGAGTCTATAAGATTCTTTAAATACAGAATCATGTCATCTGCAAAGAGGGAGAGGTTTACTTCCTCTTTCCCTATTTGGATCATTTTATGCTTCCTTCTTCCTTATTGCATTGGCTAGGAATTCGAATACTCTCTTAAAGAGGAGTGGAAAGAGTGGGCATCCTTGTCTCATTCCGAATTTTAGCGGGAATGGCTTTAGCTTTTTGCCATTAAGTATAATACTCCATGTGGGTTTGTCATACACAGCCTTTATTATATTGAGGAATGTTCCATGGATTCTTAGTTTCTCCAGAGCTTTTAACATAAAGGGGTGTTGGATCTTGTCAAATGCCTTTTCTGCATATATTGACACACTCATGTGATATTTTGTCATTGCTCTTGTTGATGTGTTGAATTATATTAATTGATTTGCTAATGTTGAACCAGCTTTGCCTCCCTGTGATGAATCCAGTTTGATCATAGTGTATAATTTTTTTGATGAGTTGTTGTAGACGGTTGGCCAGTGTTTTGTTGAGAAGTTTTGCATCGATGTTCATCAAAGAAATAGGTCTATAGTTCTCTTTCTTTGATGAATCTCTGTCTGGTTTGGAGATGAGGGTCATACTGGCTTCATAGAATGAGTTTGGTAAAGAGCCTTCATTTTCATATTCATTGAAGAGCTTGAGGAGTATTGGTGTGAGCTCAGCTTTGAAGACCTTATAGAATTCATCTGTAAATTCATCTGTCCCTGGGCTTTTCTTAGGTTGGAGGTTTATTATTGACATTTCTATTTCACTGCTTGAAATAGGTCTGTTTAATTGGGTTAGTTCTTCTTGGTTCCATGTGGGTATGTTAATATTGGCTAGGAATTCACCCATTTCTTCTAGATTCTTAAATTTTGTTGTAAAGGTTTGAGAAGTATTCCCTCATGATATTCTGGATCTTGGTAATTTCTGTAGTGATATTACCATTTTCGTCTGTGATTTTGTTTATTTCGGTATGCTCCCTTCTTTTCTTGGTAAGGTTTGCTCTGGGTCTGTCAATTTTGTTAATTTTTTCAAAGAACCAACTCCTTTTCTTTGTTGATTCTTTCTATAGGTTTTTAGACTCCAATTCATTTGATTTTGCTTTGATATTAATAATTTGCTCCCTTCTAGTGGGATTAGGGTTGGTTTGTTGTTCTTTTTCCAGGAGCTTAAGGTGACACATTAAATTGTGGGTTTGTGATTTTTCCAATTTGTTATTGTAGGCACTCAGATCTATGAATTTTCCTCCGAGTACTGCCTTTGCCATGTCCCAAAGGAGGTGGTATTTTGTGTGCTCCTTTTTGTTAAATTTTATAAACTGTTGGATTTCTGTTCTGATCTCTTCAATGACCCAATGGTGATTCAACAATGTGTTGTTCAGTCTCCATGAGTTACAGGGTTTTCGTTGGTGGAGATGGGTGTTCAGTTACAATTTGGTGCCTTTGTAGTGTGAGAGTGTTCAGGGAATAATTTCAGTGTTTGTGAATCTGTCCAGGTTTGTTTTATGGCCTAAAATGTGGTCTATTTTGGAAAATGTTCATGTGCTTCTGAAAAAAACATATATTGTGTTACTGCTGCGTAGAATAATCTGTAGATGTCTGTTAGATCTAGTTGGTCTATATAGTTGTTCAATTCTAAGGGTCCTCTGTTGAGTTTTTGCCTGGTTGATCTGTCCATAGGTGAGAGTGGTGTGTTAAAGTCACCAACAATCACGGTGTTTTGATCTGTGTATGGTTTCAGTGAAAGTAAACTTTGCTTGAAGAATTTCGGAGCTCGGGGATTAGGTGAGTAGATATTTAGGATGGCTATGTCCTCCTGGAGGAAAGATCGGTTTAGTAGTATGTAATAACCTTCTTTGTCTTTTCTCACTGATTTTAGTTTGAAGTCTTCTTTATCTGATATGAGGATGATAACTCCAGCCTGTTTATGGGGGCCATTAGCATGATAGAGTTTATTCCATCCTCTCACTTTCAAAAAATGTTTTTTATTGTAATTAATAAAAGGGTTACATTATATTTGCCAGATTTAAAGTGCATTAATTCACATATATTTATATCCTTTCACATGTCTTGGTCCCCATTACCCTCCCCTCCACCCCCCGTCTTCGTTTTCCCCCCTTCCCTATCCAATTTCAAACAATCAAATACAAATCAATCCAATATATCAGATAACAAAGTGAGATACTGTAACAATATGAGATAACCAAGGGACAGCAAAAGAGATGAGAGATAACATAGTACATTAAGGACAACAATCACTCATTATATGCCTTTTGGTTCAATATCCTGGAGGTCTTTTCAGTTTGCTTCATACTATATGGCCTTATGTATCAAGGTTTTTCTCTATTGCAAATCTCTGCTAGTAGAGCCCAAGGTTTCTACTGATTATGACAAATGAGGGGAACCATTGAGCCTAATTTCCTTTGAGTCTGGCTTACTTCACTTATGTGTCTCTTGAAGAGAGCAGAACGATGGATCTTGCTTTTTAATCCAACTAGGTAATCTATGTTGTTTAATTGGAGAGATAAGTCCATTGATATTGAGAGTCAGGATTGAGAAATATTTATTAGTTCCTGCAATTTTTACAAGCTTTCATTAGGGCCTGTGTCTTGATAGTTTTTGTGGTACTTAAATGTTAGGAGTTTTAGTTGCCTTATCTTTCTCTATTACATTTGTTTTGGTTTTCTATGTGTAGAACATCTTTGAGAATTTTCTGTAATGTTGGTTTTGTTGCTACATAATGTTGCAGCGTTTCCCTGGAATGGAATGTTTTTATTGTTCCCTCAGTTATGAATCGGAACTTAGCAGGGTACAGTATTCTTGGTTGGTAGTTATTTGACTTCAGGGCATGACACATATCCTTCCAATCTCTTCTTGCTTGCATGGTCTCTGCTGAGAAATCTCAGGTTATTCTGATTGGTTTGCCTTGATAGGTGATTGTTCTCTTCTCCCTGGCTGCTTTTAGGATCCTATCTTTGGTCTCTATTGATCCAGTTCAGATTATATTGTGGCGGTGCGATGTCCTTTTCTGGTCAGGTCTGTTTGGGTTTCTAAAAGCTTCTTGTATCTGGATGGGCCTGCCATTCTGGATATTTGGGAAATTCTCTGAGATGATTCCCTGAAGTATATTTCCAATACCATTGACCTCTTTCTCCAGACACTTCTCAATACCAATTAGCTTTAAATTAGGCTTCCTAATTGTATCTTGGACCTCCTATAGCATTTTCTCATATTTCCTATATTTGAATTGACTCATTTTCTGTTCTTTCTCTTCAACCCCGGAAATTATCTCTTCTGCATTGTCTAACCTGCTATCAAAGCTATCTACTTTATTCTTCAACTCCCTTGCTTCTTATTGCTCATTTTTGATACCTTGCATCTCTTGTTTTAGATCATGTATGGATTTTTTTTAGCTCCTTGATTTCCATTTGAGTGGTTAGCTCAGCAGCTTTATTCTCTTTGGACATTTGTTGGAGTTTGGACACCTTTTTGTGGATTCTATGAATTCATCCATTTTTCTTTGAAAAACCTTTATTATGGCTTCCTTTATGGCTTCCCCTTTTTCACATATCACCTTGTTTATGGTTTCCTCTTGTTTAGCTATTGTTTCCTCCCTTATCTCTTTATGTTTACATACTTTTCATTAATGATGTTTATCAATTGCATTTGTATAGTGCCTGGAAAACTCTCCTCTAGATTTGCCACTGACTGCTCCATTGCCTGTTTATGTTGGGTGGGAGATGCTATTCCTTGATATGACATTTTTCTTGAGTTTCTTGTTCTGCCCATTTGAAAATGGGAGCAAGATTAATACTAAACCAGATTATAATTTTTCAGATATAACCAAACTAGACGTTTTTAGTTGGCTGACAATAGATGTTCGGTCTTTTAGATTGGTAATATCACTCTGTCTTTCTTTGTGTGCACTTACATACAAATCTAATACAACCACAGATTACCTATTTATGACCAAGACAATAACCCCTCCATCCAATCTCTATTGTATTGTGTCCCTCTGGACCTAGAGTATAATTGCTCATCTAGATACATAGCTTTGCTCAACAACCATTAAATGTAGATCCATGCATTATTAGAGTTGAAGGATGAACAGAGGACCAGAGATAGAAAAATAATACGAAAAGCGACAAGGGATGTAGGAAAAGAATAATGCAGGAGTGTAAGAATATTATAGTAGTGAAGAAAGGGTATCGTGTAAAGGTAACTGACCTAAGGGGATAGACAGGTAGAATATTTGAGTATAAAATTTGGATGAACTTAGATAAAACTTACAAAAATAAGAAGAGTAATAAGAAGAATATATAGAGAAAACAGGGAGGTAGATATAGGAGATTTCAATGATACAAAGTTTAAAATGAAAAAAGAAACAAAACAACAACAAAATAAAAGGAAACATAACACACACAAAAAAAGCAAAAACTAAACTAAACTAAAAAAAAATCCCAAAAAAAACAAAAACAAAAACAAAAACAAAAAAGGGTATTCTTTAGTTTTTTTTTTGGGGGGGGGGAGGACAGGAAACTTGTGTCTCCACTAAATTCGGGATCTAAACACTTCACAACATCTTTTTCTCTTTTGATTTGGCTTTGGATCAGATTTCTTGATTGGTAAAACAAAGCTGAAAGATCTGCGGGCAGATTTGTTTACCCAGTCTGTGGTGGGCACAGGGGACAGACTTCAGCAGCTCCAGGGCCAGATTTTTGGCTAAGGGATCTCCGGGAAATTCTTTGCCCTATAGATTGGTGGTGCTCTCAGCAACACCTCTCAGGCTCCAATTGCTTTGCCTAATTGTGTTTTCAAAATATCATTTTATCTCTGCATACAACTATTTCTGTCTTTTTGAGAATTAAACCAGGCCAATAAAATTAACAAAGTTATTAACGTTAATATTGGTATTCATAATGTAATAGTGAAATAAGTTTTCTGAGTAAATTTACTCTTTTTTCCCCATCTATCTGTCATTATAAAAATATAGTATTCATTTATATATCTATGCTCACATATATTTATATAAATGTTCTGATATTATATTTCAGAGTATCAGAATAATGTTCTTTATTATCTCACCTAAGATCATAGTGATTGCAAGGTGCTGGTGGCTCATGTCTGTAATCCTAGCTACTCAGGAGACTGATCTGAGAATCTTGGTTCAAAGCCAGCTCAGGCACCAAAATCTATGAGACCCTTATCTCCAATTAACCACCAGAAAACCAGAAGGGTCACTGTGGCTCAAGTGGTGGGGCCCTAATCTTGGGCTGAAGAGCTCAGGGAGAGCACCCAATCCCAGAGTTCAAGCCCTACAATCAATAAAAACAAAAAAACAAATTGATTGAAGTGACTGATTGATAATGTAGTAACAATATCTTTTGTAAAATAAGTTTTGAGTTTTTCAGCATTGAATATTAAAACTGTGTCTCTAATCTAATCAGACAATAATGCTTCTATACCCAGTAGTAAAGAAAAAAATAACTCTATAAGTGGAGATATGCAAAATAGCATCAGTGTATCCTAAGCAACTACTCATAGGAATTACTGAGTTAGGTGAATGTTTATACAACATATTTTGACATTGCTATTTAACAAATTAAATTAGATTATCTTATTATTCCAAGATCACTGAGAAAGGAAGGGAACGAAAAGGATAAGATAAGGAATTCATATTTCCAACTAAAGTACTGATCAGAAAGTATCTATGTAAGTGTGGGAAGAGACTCTTGCCTTGAATATGAAACACACAATATTGTGTTGAAATTCAAAATTTCACTTCCTTTATATTGCCCATTTTTATTATTATCTCAGAGTTTAGAAAATGACCCTGAAAGGTAGAATAGGAATGTGTGTTTTTTTTTCAATTAAAAAAGCCTCTGCACTAGAGGGAATGATTTCCCCACTCCCATCTGAGGAAATTAATCCTATGTTTTCTAAAGAAATGGAGAGAAATTTTCCTGAAACAACAATACCAAAACCCTTCAAAGCCCACTCCCATAACCATTTTTGCCCATAGTCAGTTTTTTGAAGAATAATTCTCAAATGAGTCCAAAACAACTACATGAACCTTGTAATTTATATAGACAAAAATAATATGTCCATGCATAATGACAGAAACTATGTTTAAGGTATAATAGTGAAAGGTATATAAAGATAGATTTGTCAAATTACTTACACACTCACCAGAAATTCTACATATGATGTTCTAAATGAAAGACTCACAAAGTGCTTTAATACTTCATGTGGCTGGTCAGATAAAAGATAGATGGAAGGGTAATCAAATTACAGAAATTGAAAATTCTGGACCTACATAGAGTAGATGTAGAAGAGGACACAAGTGCTTAGAATGACTGAAAACAAAGAGAACATTTTATTTCAGTCCTACTCCCAGTGAATGGTCTACATATCAGACATTACTAGTTGTTATGAAAGTGAATTAGAGAGGAGCCTCAGCATTTTTAAATGTGGTTATAGTTCTCTGTCCAATTTCACAATGGGAACTGCAGTCAATGAATGTAGATTGAATTCTGGAATGAAAAGTCAAGTGACAATACCCAATTCTCGAAGGAAAGAGAGATGTAGTTAGCCCAATGGATACTAAAGCCAAATAGTCTAACTTGGGAAAGCTTATAATATTGTCTAGGTGGTCAGATGTTTCTAGAAATGAAACAAATAAAAGTATTACAAATTTCCTACTTCGTTAGCAGAGACAGAAATCATTAGGTTGATAAGCAAGACACTAGCCAAGATAATAAAGATGGTTATGTGTATGTCTTTGTATAGTATACAATTGTATAGTGTAATTTATGTATTATGCACGTGTATATATAGTACATATGTACATGTATGATAATATATAACTACAATATATATACTATATAGATAAATAGACTATATACTATATAGAGTATATATATAACTATATACTATATATGCTATACATATACACTTTTGTATATATACATATAGAGTATTTTGTTTATACTTTTCCCATAACTTTTACCAGTATAATTCTATTTTCAGTAAAAAAAATGATCAGATATTTCTGAACTAGTAGTAAATCTAGAAGACCTAAAATTTCACGGAGATTCACATATGCTATATAACTGTAGGGCGGTCAGAGTATTAGTGGAATTTTAGCTAGATACAACATATACTGGGATCACTAGATCTCTGAAAACACTGTTTAGTATTTCACTACAATCTACAGAAGCTATAGAATCTTCAAAAATCTTACAAAAATCCTCTTTTGACGACATTTTATCCTAGCTCATCGGAGCTTATTATATGACTATTCCATGACTTTGAGCCTGTTCATCTGAACCGATATTTAGAAAGAATATTATTTTTAATCAAATTTAGATATTATTCCCTTATAAAATTTGATTATCTTCAATAGTTTTTTTAAATATATTTTTATTGTAATTAATAGAAGGGTTACATGATATTTGCCAGATAAATGGTGCATTAATTCCCATACATTGATACCCTTTCACATGTCTTGGTCCCCATTTCCCTTCCCTCCACACCCACCCCTCATCTTGTTTTCCCCCGTTCCCTATCCAATTTCAGATAACCAAATACAAATACATCTGATATATCAGGTAAGAAAGTGAGATAGTGTAACAATATGAGATAACCAAGGGACAGTGGAAGTGATGAGAGATAACATAGTACCTTAAGAACAACAATCATTAATTATATGGCTTATGTTTACATCATATTTTAGATGACAAGTTTAACAAACAATTGTTCAAGGAGGGAATTTCTAAGTATATTCTCTGGGAGTTAGTATTTAGAACTTAATCAAAATTAGGCTAACGGTTTGTATGTCATAGAAACATATCAATTTATGAAATAAAATATTATGATTATAGAGTCATATGTTTTTTTGTCTATATAGTTATGTTTGTATTTCCATTACCATGTCCATAGCTTTGGGTATGCAGTTATTGAGTCCTTGCTCTTGTACACTTTGGATTTAATAACCGCATATTAAGGAAACCATGCGCCTTTTGTTCCTTAGGTCTTGACTTGTCTCACTCAGTATGATTCACTCTAGACTCATCCACTTCCCTGCGAATGCCATTATTTTATCTTGTCTGTTGGCTATGGAGAATTCCACCGTGTATACATACCACATTTTCTGTATCCATTCATCTGCAGTAGGGCATCTGTATTGTTTCCATCACCTGGCTATTGTGAATAGTGCAGAGATGAACATAGCTGAGCAGGTGTCTTTATAATATCCTGGGTCATGCTGTTCAGATGCCCAGAAGTGGTATGGCGGGATCATAGGGAAGGTCTATTTTCCGTTCTTTAAGGAACCTCCACACTGCTTTCCAGAGTGGCTGAACTAGTTTACAATCCCTCCAGCAGTGCAGTAGGGTACCTTTTTCTCCACAACCCCACCAGCAACTGTCATTGTCTGAGTTCAAAATCTTGGCCATTCTTGTTGGGGTAAGGTGGTATCTTAGGGTTGTTTTTATTTGCATTTCCTTTATGACCATAGATGATGAACATTTTCTCATATGTTTTTCTGCCATTTTAATCTCTTCTGATAGGTCTCTCTTTAGTTCCCTTGCCCATTTAGTGAATGGTTTATTGGGTTTTCGGGGTATTAGTTTCTTGAGTTCCCTGTAGATACTGGGTATTAAGCATTTGTCAGATATATTGTTGGTGAATATCTTTTCCCAGTTGATTGGCTGTCTCTCTACTTTTGCAACTATGTTTTTATCTGTACAGAAACTTTTTATTGTTAGGTAGTCCCATTTATCGAGTCTCTCTTCAATCTTTTGTGACCCTGGGATTCTGTTCAGGAATCTGTTGCCTGTGCCTAGGAGTTCCAGTGTCTCTCCTACATTATCATGTAGCAATTTCATGGTTTCTGGTCTGACGTTGAGGTCTTTGATACACTTTGAGTTAATGCTTGTTCATGGCGAAAGGCTAGGGTCAATTTTTAGTTTTCTGCATGTGGCTGCCCAGTTTTGCCAGCACCAATAATTGAATAGACTGTGTTTGTGCCATTGTATATCTTTGGCTCCTTTGTCAAATACAAGTTGCCTATAGGTATATGGTTCTATTTCTGGGTCTTGTATTCTGTTCCAGTGATCTTCTAGTCTGTTTTTGTGCCAGTACCAAGCAGTTTTTGTTACTATGGCTCTATAGTAGAGTTTGAAGTCTGGTATTGTAATACCACCAGCATTGCTCTTTTTGCCTAGAATTGTTTTGGCTATTCTAGGTCTTTTCTTGTTCCATATGAATCTTTGGATTATATCTTCAATTTCCATAAAGAATGTCTTTGGGATTTTGATGGGGATTGCATTGAATTTGTATATCAGTTTTGGCAGTGTAGCTATTTTCACTATGTTGATTCTCCCTAGCCATGAGCATGGGATGTCTTTCCATTTCCTAGTGTCCTCTTTAATTTCTTTCATTAGGCTTTTATAATTTTCATTGAATAATTCCTTTACTTCTTTGGTTAAGTATATTCCTAAGTATTGTATTCTTTTGGGGGCTATTGCGAATGGGATCATTTTCTTGATTTGGACTTCTGTTTCTGTATTGTTGGTGTACAGGAAGGCTACTGACTTCTGAAGGTTGATTTTGTATCCTGCCACTTTGCTAAAGTGGTTTATTAATTCTAGTAGTTTGGGAGTGGAGTTTGTTGGGTCACTCAAGTAGAGGATCATGTCATCTGCGAATAAGGATAGTTTAATTTCTTCTTTCCCTATGTGGATCCCTTTGATGTCCTTTTCTTGTCTTATTGCTCTGGCTAAGGGTTCCAGCACTATATTGAAGAGAAGTGGAGAGAGTGGGCATCCCTGTCTAGTTCCTGATTTTATGGTGAATGGTTTCAGTCTTTCACCACTTAGTATAATACTGGCTGTAGGTTTTTCATATATGGCTTTCACTATTTTGAGGAATGTACCTCTTATTCCTATTTTTTCTAGTGCTTTCAACATGAATGGATGTTGTATTTTGTCAAATGCCTTCTCCGCGTCCAGGAAATTATCACATGATTCTTATCTTTATCTCTATTGATATGATGTATTACATTGATTGATTTGTGAATGTTAAACCAGCTTTGCATTTGTGGGATGAAGCCCACTTGATTATACTGTATGATTTTTTAAATTTGTTTCTGGATTCTGTTGGCTAATATTTTTTTGAGGAGTTTTCCATCTGTGTTCATTAGAGAGATAGGTCTGTAGTTTTCTTTTTTGTTGGGTCTTTCCCTGATTTGAGGATGAAAGTAATATTAGCTTCATAAAATGAGTTTGGTATTGCTCCTTCTGTTTCTATTTCTCGGAAGAGTTTCAAGAGTATAGGTGTTATTTCATCTTTAAATGTCTTGTAGAGTTCCTGGGCCTGGGCTTTTTTGGTTGGCATTTCCCTGATTGCTTCCACAATTTCGTTGTAAGAAATTGGTCTGTTCAATTTGTTTACCTCATCGTTGTTCAGTGTGGGTAGCCTATATTTATTTAAGAAATCATCCATTTCTACTAGATTTTCTTGTTTCTTTGAATATAGGCCCTGGTAGTACCTATTCATTATGGACTGAATTTCTTGGGAATCAGTTGCGATTGTTCCCGTGGGGTCTCTAATCTTGTTTATTTGAGTCTCCCCTTTCCTTTTTTTGATTAATCTTGTCAAGGGTCTGTCAATTTTGTTGACTCTTTCAAAGAACCAACTTTTTGATTTATCAATTTTTTGTATAATAGATCTTATTTCAATCTCTGAAATTTCTGATTTTATTTTTGTTATTTCTGTCCTTCTATCTGATTTAGAGTTAACTTTTTTTTGCTCCTGTAGGTGTTTCAGTTTTTTTTAAGGTTATTTACGTGCTCTTCTTCTGCCTTTTTAATATGCACTCGTAGTGTGATAAATTTGCCTCTTAGAACTGCCTTTGCTGTGTCCCATAAGTTTCTTTGTGATGTTTCTTGACTGTCATTACATTCAAGGAAGTTTTTAATTTCATTTCTGATCTGATCTGTTACCCAGGTGTTATTCAGAAGTGTGTTGTTCAGTTTCCATGTGATTGAATGTTTTTTGACTTTGCATTGTTCAGAATTAGTCTGACTCCACTGTGGTCTGATAGGATGCATGGGATTATATCAGAACTCTTGTATCTGCTTAAGTTTTCTGTATGAACTATTGTATGATCTATTTTGCAGTGTATTCCATGTGCTGCTGAGAAAAATGTAAAAAGTTTCACCGTTGGGTGGAAGACTCTGTGTATATCTGTTAAGCCCAGCTGGGCTACGGTGTCATTTAAGTCGATGGTGTCTCTGCTTAACTTTTGTTGAGTTGACCTCTCATTTGATGAGAGTGGAGTATTGAGGTCACCGACAATGACTGTGTTTGAGTCTATCTTGTTCTGTAGTTCTAAAAGAGTTTGTTTGACGAATTTGGGTGCTCCCGTGTTGGGGGAGTAGATGTTTATAACTGTAATATTATGGGCATGGATTGTACCCTTTACTAATATATAATGGCCGTCTCTATCTTTTTGTACTGATTTCACTGAGAAGTTAATTTTATCAGAGATTAAGATTGCTACTCCTGCTTTTTTGCATGGTGCATTGGAGTGGAAAATTCGTTTCCATCCTTTCACTTGGAATTTGTTTCTGTCTTTGGCAGTGAGGTGTGTCTCTTGGAGGCAACATATGGATGGGTGGTGTTTCTTAATCCAATCTGCTGCTCTGTGTCTTTTGATTGGATTGTTCAGCCTGTTCACATTTAGGGAGATTATGGAGAAGTGGTCAGTGTCCATTGTTATTTATTTTTACTTCTAAGTTTCTTTCTCTTTTTCCCCCTTTTGTGTTTAGTGAATTATAGATGTTTGCTTCTTGATGGGGGTTCTTGATGTTCTACAATTTGTTCTCGGTTAATTAGTATTCTTTGTAACGCTGGTTTAGTGTGCACGTATTCATAAAGCTTCTCTTTGGAGTGAAATATTCTTGTTTCTCCCTCAAATGTAAATGCTAGTTTTGCTGGATATATCAGTCTGGGTTGGCAGTTGTTGGCCTTCAGGACATCAATGATGTTTTTCCAAGCTTTTCTTGTATTTAGGGTTTGCGTGGAGAGATCTGCTATAATTCGAATGTTCTTCCCATTATAATATAGCTCCTTCTTTGTTTTTGCAGCATTTAAGATCAATTCCTTGGTATTCAGGTCTAATGTCTTTACTATGATATGTCTAGGTGAGTTCCTTCTAGGATCTTGCCTGCTTGAGGTCCTGAAACCTTCAATAATGTGAGTATTTTCCCTTTGGAAGTTGGGGAAGTTCTCTGCTATGATTTTGGTGAATAAAGGTTGCATACCTTTGTCCTGGAATTCGGCCCCCTCCTCGATCCCTATTATACGAAGATTAGACTTCTTTGCTGCATCTGCCAGTTCCTGGAGCTCTCTCTGGTAGATTCTGACTGATTTTTCCAAGGTGGCGATCCTCTGTTGCAGCTCTTGTGTTTTGTCTTCTGTTTCTGATGTTCTATTCTCCATCTCCATCAATCTGCTGCTTAATGCCTCCATTTTTGCTTGAAGTGTGGACACTGAGCTGATCATGTCTGCTCTGAGGGTATTAATATTTTCTTCCATTTCTCTTTTGAATTCGAGGAGCTCTTTGGTGATTTCCTGCTTATATTCCTGGAATTATTTTTGGAGTTCTGTTTTAACCTCTTTAGTCATGTTCACAATCATCTCCTTGAATAGGGTCATGTTTCGTGTCTCTTCATGCGTCATTTCTTGGGATGGTGACATCTCTCTCATCCCTTCACTCTTGTTACCTTTTGGGCTTTGCGTGGGATTTGATTATTTATGTATGTCGTGATTCTTCTTTGAGCTCTCCTCGGCATCGAGGACTGTTGTTGTAGTTCGCTCTGTGGTCAGTAGGTAGCGGTCTTTGCTTGGATTGGGACCGTGGTTCTGGGAATATGTGAATACCTGTGGTTCTCAGCGAAATTGATTCCTCTGCTGACTATGTCAGAGTTTGCAGTTTTTTCAGGTGTTTGGTCAATTCCCAGAGGCTGTGTGCTGCTGTACAACTAGCTCTCAGCCCAGCCAGTGGCCTCACAGTGGGCCGTGGGATGGATCTGCGAGCTTCAGTCTCAGTGTGCTGGGCGGATGGTTGGTTTTCCTGTGTTGCTTCTAGGGGTGGCCCCCTAGGGTCTGGGGTTTGGGAGTTTCCAGGGGCTCTCAACGGGACCTGCAGCTGTCTGCTCTGTTCCCAGGGGCAGGGCCCAGCTGAGGACATGAGCTCCAAGGGCGGAGCCGCACCTTTCTGATTCTCAGAAGGCAAGCTTGGCTGCTGGTTGGCCTTTCAGTTCCCTACTGCTTTGTCAGAGTCTGTGACTCTGGGGGGCCCCTCGATGCTGTCTTGCTCAGGATTCCCAGCTGGAGAATGCCCGGCTCAAGATTTGAGGGGGACAGATGCTGGCTCCTATTGTCCTGTACACCCCACGCAGCGCTCCCCACTCTCCAGACCCAGTGGCCTGGGAGAGGAACCAGGTGGGTGGGTGGGAGCTGGGACACCCCCGCCTCCCCTGGTTGGGTGCTGGGTCTTGGTGTAGTCTGCCTGTCAGTCTCCAGTCAGAGGCCTGGGAGAGGAACCTGGTGGGCAGGTGGGGACTGGGACACCTCCGCCTCCCTTGGTGGGGTGCTGGGTCTTTGCGCTGCCCACCTGTCAATCTCCAGTCACTGGCCTGGGGGAGGGGGCTGTTGAGGGAAGGGACAGGATTCTAAATTCCTTGCCCCCTGCTCCTGCTCCTCTCAGGCGGGGTGGAGGTGTCTGAGTTAAGTTCTATAGCTTGGCACCCGCTCTGTGTTTGGGGGCCCGCTGCGGTACTCATGCCTCTGTGTTCATCTGTGGGTGCTGCACGGTGCTGGAGAATCCTTCACTCCCCTCGGATCTCTGCCGTTGCTTGTGGTGCACGTCTGGGTTCCGCTGCTTGCTGTTCTGGTTCCGCGTCTGGGTTCTGCTGCTTCTGTGGCTCCCTGACCCAGTTCTATTCTGGTTTCTGCGGGTCGGGGTCGCCCGGCCCATCTCCCTCTGCCGTCCCCTCTGCCACCGCTTTACTTGGCTCAGAGCCAGCGCGGTGGGGGAAGGGTCCTCACGTTCCAAATTCTTTGAGAAAGTTGGATGTGAGCTTTATCTGGATTTCTTTTCCAGTTTGGGTCCTTTTCCGTTGCTTCTTGAATTTGTTGTTGTGGATTTCTTAAGGTAATTGATTCGTGGGACTCCCTGGTTCTCTCTTTTTGTGAGAGAGAGCTAGGCAGCGTCCCTATTGTCTCTGCGCCATCTTCCTCCCTTCCCTCAATAGTTTTTCAAGTTTTCATTCTCTATTTGAATGACTAGATACTTTCAGACAAAATTGTTATCATTTCCTTTTAGCCAGAATTCCTCCCCTGATACTTTCACTTAGCAATATTCCAATAATTAATCCCCTCTCAATCCATATCCCTGCATATAAATTTCTACTTTGCCACCTAGTCTTTTAAATGAACCAAACTTTCCACTAAAATCTCTTTCCACCCATTATAATAGTTTTAAATGAAATTAAATACATTACTATACAGATTCTTTTATAAAAAGCTCACTGTTCTTTTTTAATTCCTTAATATTGGTATAAAAATGTAGCAAGCTACAGAATAAGTGAAAATATCCTCATCATTTATCATGGACTTAATTTTCCCTAGTAATTATGAAAAAATTATGAGCCAGAGAAACAGTCATGTATCCTTATGTTATATAGCCAATGATTATAAAGTAATGATTTAAAAACTATTACAGTCCTTAGTTCTAAAATCTTCTCTGAAACAGGAATATACACCAAATGTCATTGTTATTTTTTAGTTTATGAGGTCTTTCCACAGTTACAATTTATTAAGCTTAATATTCAAATGTTTAGGTGGCTATAATAAAAACTGGTCATTTGACCTACATTTATCATTCAACTTAGCAATTTTTCATCATTGAGCATGAATTTTACTTATTTTCTTCTTAGAAGTAACACAATAGAGCAATTGAAGATCAATAAATGCAACTAGATATTCCACTTTATTATGGATTATGAATAGGAAGAAAGAACTGTACTAATGTTGAAAGTAAACAGTTAAAATAGATTTGGTAGTGTTTTAAAATTTCCACATCCATGAAAATAGCAATAGAAATAATCTACAAAACTGTTTTTATTAATAACAAATCCTATTAAATAATACTTTCAAGAAAATAATGAGTGTAGACAGGAATAAAAACACTTAATGTACTACTAATCTAAGATGACAGTCTATCAATACTATATAAATTTCTTGTAAAATCTAGAATTAGTACCAAATTGATCCTTATTTGTTCCATATTTTGTAGAAAGTAGATCAATACAAAGATGAAAGTATTTGCGGATTTCTAGTTTTACTATCCAATCTTTCCTTATTTTCAGGAGTTGAAATTTTTAGCCATGACATATAATAGTATGAATTATAATTGCCTGTTTATATGCCTGTTTTCTTCATTAAACTGTGCTCTTTTATGAATGAAATTTTATTCAGTTAATTTTTATTTAATTAGCAGTTGCCACAGTACCTATTCCATATGTTATGGTAGGAATTCAGGTATTTATTTAGCGAGAATATAAATGTGTAAGTGAAAGCATACCCAGAATAAAGAGTATACATAGTCCCGGAATATACCTGCTCAAATTACAAATATTAAATTTGGAAAAGATGCTTTGCTTCAGAAGCAAAGTATTCTGGACTCTCCTGAAAAACAAAGGCATTGTTTGCAAAGCCAATACAAGAAGCTTGTATTTAAGTATGTGGGTGTATTGATATCAACCAAATTCATGACTAAACTTCTATCACTACCATCATGTACTTTTATAAAAGTGATTAGTGGAATATGTGTCTCATGTTTCTGAAAACTTATATGTACCATTTTTTATTAATCTCTGAATACTTAGTGTGAAACACTATATGGAATATATGAATTATAAAATGAAATGCATTACATGCCATTATGCTTTCATTTGGTATTATTTTAATTTACATTTATTTGTTGTTTGAAAACTATAGTATTTTGCCAGTCCAGGGCCTTAAACTCAGTGCCTGTGCACTGTTCCTGGGCTTTCTCAAGGCTAGATCTCTACCACTTGAGCCACAGCCGCATTTCTGGCTTTTTGCTATGTATGTGGTACTGAGGAATTGAACCCGAGTCTTTGTCCATGCTAGTCAAGCAGTAGTCTAACACTAGGCTAAACTCCTGGCCCAAAAACTACTTTGAAATCTAGTTATGAAAGACAAGAAATTTTTTTTCGAAATTACTTATCAAGCTCTTCTAAACTGAACACAACTATTGAATGTATAATGATAGGAAAATGTGTAACCTTTGATACTAAAAGTTGTTTCTTATTGTGGACACCTAGCTGTTCAGTTATTCTACCTTCCATTGTTAATAATAACACACTAACAAGTTCCTTTCTCTTGACCCTGTAGTCAGATAAATAGTGAATTCAGCAGACTAAATTCTGCAAGCTCAGCATACACTCATGCATGTGAATTTGCTATTAAAATTGTTAGACTACATTAGGAGGTACAAATGTGACTGTCCTTTTTAGAAAGATTTGCTGGTGTAGAACATCATTAAATTTATCTTAATATTATTATTCTTAAGTACCTTCTATGGATAGTTCAAGGAATGACCTGGCATATTACCCTAGATATGTATTACAGAACATTTTTACATCTTTCTGAGGTAAAAATTCACTTAACTTGAGTAAAAATAATAGCTGTAAAAATGTAATAGTTAATGAGGGCTGCTTGATGGTTTTCCACAAAATAAATTACATGTGTACTGATTAAAACACAGAAGAAGTAAAAAGATGGTTCCTAAGTCATCATTATACCTTGTCTTTGATCAAAAGCATGGAGGTCACATAGACATACTTTCTGACAAAATAAAAAGCAATTTATATTCACAGCTAATTAAGAGTCTAAGTTTTTTCAAGTCTCTTATGCAGATTATTTGCATTAAATATTTACTACAGTAGAATTTCTCTGAGTATATTTTGAACATGTTGAGATGCAAAAGTATTTTGACCAAAAAAACTTGTGATTTCCACTACAAAAATGAAATTTCCATTATATTAGTATGCTTAAATTTTAGTGAGAAAGCAATTAGCAAAGGAAATAACACAATGAGACTATTATTTGTGAATTCCCAAGACAAATAATGACATGTGTTCTTTCTCTCAAGGTTTACAATATAATAAGCATAAAACCTTGAGGATCCTACGCAGTCAACTGCAGCATCTCAAATAAGATAATATTACTTATTTAATATGAATTACGATTAGAATTAGGATGCATAGATTTTTTGACCAGCACCGTTACCTGAAATTCAAGTAAAGAAGTGTTTTGCATCTCTTCTTTAAAAGTGGCAGAATTTTGTTACAGGAATAATCTGTATACATGGTAGTAGGAAATAACTGACAATACTGGCCAGTCACAAATAGATTAAAGGAAAAATGAATTATTAACATTCCATTCAATAGGTGGCCACAGGTCTGTGGGTTAATATCTGAGTCCTCAGTTCTCTTCCTTTGGTCTTCAGGCCTGTTCTTGTGCCAGTACCAAGCTCTTTTGGTCAATATAGCTCTGTAATAGAGTCTAAAGTTCAGTATTGAAATGTCTCCTGCGCTGTTCTTTCTGCTAAGAATTGTTTTTGCTCTATGGGGTCTTTTATTATTCCATATAAAATTTTGGATCACCTCTTCTATTTCTATAAAGAATGACATTGGGATATTGCTGGATATTGTGTTGAATTTGTAGATAGCCCTTGGCAAGATCACTGTTGGCGGGAGTGCAAAATCGTTTAACCACTATGGAAAGCAGTATGGCAGTTCTTCAAAAGACTAAATATAGATCTCCCCTATGACCCAGCGATTCCACTACTTGGCATTTACCCAATTGTCCAGAAACAAGGACATACTAAATCCACTAGCTCAATGATGTTCATTGCACCATTATTTACCATAGCAAAAATATGGAACCAACCCAGATGTCCCTCAGTTGATGAGTGGATCAACAAGATGTGGTATTTGTACACAGTGGAATTCTACGTTGCTGTCAGAAAGAACAACATTACCCCATTTGTAAGGAAATGGAAAGACTTAGAAAAAATCATATTAAGTGAAGTAAGCCAGACTTAAAGGAACATAGGCTCAATGGTTTCCTCATTTGTCATAATCAGTAGAAACCCTGGGCTCTCCTAGCAGAGATTTATTTACAATAGAACAAAACCTAGATACATAAAGCCATATAGTATGTCACTAAAGGAAAGGACCTCCAGGATATAGAAACAAAAGTCATATAATGAGTGATTATTGTCCTTAATGTACTATGTTATCTCTCATCTGTTTTGCTTTCCCTTGGTTATCTCATATTGTTACAGTATTTCACTTTGTTATCTGATATATTGGATATATGCATATTTGGTTATTTGAAATTGGATAGGGAAAGGGGGAAAACAAGATGAGGGGCGGGGGTGAGAGGAGGGAAATGGGGACCAAGACATGAGAAATGGTATCAATGTATGTGAAGTAATGCACCTTCTATCTGGTGAATATAATGTAACCCTTCTATTAATTACAATAAAATATATGGAACAAAATAAAGTAAGTGTGAAATAGATACATTCTTACATAAAGTGTCTGGCTTAGGCAAATCATATTTTAATCTTCTCAAGTATTAAAAACATCTCACTTTGTTATCTGATATATTGTACATATGCTTATTTGGCTATTTGAAATTGGATAGGGAAGGGGGAAAAACAAGGTGAGGGGTGGGGGCAGGGGGGAGGGAAATGGGGACCAAGACATGAGAAAGGGTATCAATGTATGTGAATTAATGCACCTTCTATGGGGCGAATATAATGTAACCCTTCTATTAGTTACAATAAAAATATATGAAAAACATTATTAATTTCTGTATTCTGGGGCCAGGAGTTTGGCCTAGTGATGGAGCCCTTGCCTTGCATGCATGAAGGACGGGGTTCGATTCTTCGATACCACATATATAGAAAAAAGCTGGAAGTGGTGCTGTGGCTCAAGTGGCAGAGTTCTAGCCTTGAGAAAAAAATCCAAGGACAGTGCTCAGGCCCTCAGTTCAAGCCCCCTGATAGGCAAAAAATTAAATAGTTCTGTATTCTAGGTATACTGAATATAAATTGCAAATAATTTATATTCTAAGGATGCTCAATATGCAATCAACTGATATGCAGCATTACAGTGGAGAAATACAGAAGCAAATATAGTGGTTTATCAGATATATTAAGAATGAGTAAGCTTCATGATAAAGTATATGACTATAAGGAATAGAATAGTCCATATGGAACATATTAGAAATTATTATGGTCATAGTATCAGATAAAAAGTGAATAAATGGAGAAGCTAGTGGCTAAGTTGCAAAATCATTTAATAAAGATTTTCTTACATTGTAAAAAAGAAAAAAGCTTTATCCTTTTGCAAATGTGGAACTATACAAAATTTAAAGTACTAATAATTTTGATTAAAGTAGTAGTAATTTAGGATAGAATAGCGAAAGGTAAAACCAATAGCAGTGTAGCTAATTGACTTGATATCGCTTATGTAAGAAATTAAAAAATTAGTCCTTAATCAATGTAATATTTACATTTTTGGAGGTCAGAATTTTACTGATTTTATGCAGTTAAACATAAATGTTTTTGTAGCCATACCACTTGTGGGCATCTACCCCGAGTATCATAACCCATGATATGATAAGGAGACCTGCACAGCCATGTTCATCACTGCACTATTCACAATAGCCAAGCTTTGAAAACAACCCAGATGCCCCACTACAGATGAATGGATACAAAAATGTGGTACATATATACAATGGAATTCTACATACCCCAAAGACAAGAGAAATAATGGCATTCCCTGGGAAGTGGATGAAACTAGAGCAAATCATGTTTAATGAGATAGGTCAAGACCAATGGAACAAAAGGCACATGGTCTCCCTGATACATGATTATTAGATCCAAACAGTATAAGAATGATGACTCAATATTCAAGTGCTCAAGGTCATTGTCATGATCTTGGAGATATAAATATATCTACATAGCCATAAAAATCTATAATGGGATATATACTCTGTAGACATAATGTTATATAGATCGATATATATCTATGACATACAACTCTGAGCTTAATTTAAATTTTGTTCTTAAATTTATGTGCCAGTGATTGCATGTAGATATCCCATTCTTGAATACTTATGTTAAACATGATATTTGAAATATGATGAAAAATTATCAATGTTAATGAAATCTAAAAAAAAAACGTTTTTGGAGAATCTAGGGTAAAATTATCCCTTACTTTCTCCAGACTCTAGAGTTTATATATGTTAGGGGTCATGCTACTCCAATCTTTGCTTTGATTGTCACGTTTATTTCTTCTTGTTTCCATTATTACTTGACATTCTCTAGTACTAACCTTCCTACAACTCTCTTATAAAGATCCCTGTGGTTAGGATGACTGACATTTAACAAGGAAATTCTACAACTCAAAATATCTTTAATCAAATCAGCAAAGTACCTCTTACCATTACAGGTTATAAGTTCATGGATTGCAGTGATTAGCATATGTAATTTGGAGGAAATATTTTAATTCATCTTAAAAATATTCATTAAATTGGAGGTATTTCTGATTGGATAATGAAGATGAAGTCAATGTTTTTACGAGGTGGTAACTTAAAACTAACTTTCTGAGGAAATGATTATGAAGAGCATAAAGAAGCATGGATATACTTGTATAATCTGATTTACATACTTGAATTTTAAGAAATGAAGTCTGAAGGGGAGGGAAGGCTGAGGGTCAGACAGGCACCTTCCATTTAAAGTATTTCATTGCTATAGATTAAATTATTAAGGTATTTTAAAGCAGGAGTGTTGGAATAATCTATTCCTAGAATATAGAGCTACTGTCAAAGATGGGTTTTTTTGCTAGTCCTGGGCTTGAGCTCAGGGCCTGAGCACTGTCCTTGGACTTTCTCAAAGGTAGAGCTCTAGCACTTGAGCCACAGCAGTACTTCTGGCTTTTTTCTATGAATGTGGTATGGAGGAATCGAACCCAGGTCTTTGTTCATGCTAGGCAAGCCCTCTACCACTAGGCCAAACTCCTGGCCAAAGATTCTTTTTGTTTTTATAGATTCGATGGGTTTCCATGGCTTAAACAAAGACTAGATATTGCCACTAAGTAGAATGTAACTGTGATAAATGGAAAGGATCTGAAAGAAAGTAAAAAGAAGGAAGAAAGTCAAGCTAGTTTAAAATAAGACAAATAGTATTTACAAATATATAATTATAAGTACACTCTTGATATGAAGCTTCCTTTCTTGGAATTATTGATGACTTGTAAATTTATTTCACAATTGAATCTCATATTACATTCAGGCTACTCAATCCCTGAGCTAATTATATTAGGTGACATGAATCAGGCTTTTATATGAATCTCAAAATTCAAGGATTGAAGGCTATACCTAAAGATCATGAAGAAGCATATATTCCATTCACATCACGTTTCAGCAAGTATAGCATTACCATTGACCAATTTACCATGGAAATAATTTGTCAAATAATATAAGCAAGCAAATAGGCTGTACACTTTAAAAAGAATTTTATAACCAGAATCATCTTACTGTAATAAAAAAGATTTTGTACAATTACCAGTGCACCTATCCCAATTTTTTCCAAAATCAATTTTATTATTTTTTAATTTTATTGTCATTGTGATGTATAAATTGCTTATAGTTACAATAAGCTAGTATCTTTCTTGTCAAAGATTGTTAGCCACTCTCATGTTTTTTCTCCTACATTCACTCCCCCCACCCTTCCTCAAGTTCATTTTTTGTGATTAGCGCTGTTACATTGGTTCACAGTTGTTCTCTGCCTCACCATTTTGTTGTTCCTGCTCTATTCCCTATTTTAAATAAATGTATATATAATACAAGAGGTACCAAATTCAGATACAGCAACAAGAGGGGATAAATCATAAGGGAAAAAATTCTAGAGTGTGAAGAAATAACTTCACATAGTACAGTAAAAACAACAACCACAAAGAAAAACCTCTTATTTCCATATCCTGAAGTTCATTTCATTTACCATCATCCTGTATGTTCATACCCTACTGAGGTATTGTTATCCACTGCTATGACTATCCTAGACATCACTAATTATTATAAATAAGAGAAACCATGGTTGTCTATGTTTCTTTGGGTCTGACTTACTTCACCTACTATAATTTTTTCCAAGTCTGTCCATTTCCTTATGCATGTGTCAATGCCATTCTTCCTGATGATAGCACAGAATTTCATTGTGTATATTTACCATATATTTTTGATCTATTCATCTACTCAGGAGCATCTGGGATTTTTCCATGTCTAACATATGGTAAATAATACTCTAAGTGAACATGGTTTTACTGGGATCTTTAGTATGTCCTTCTTTATGGACATTTGAGGAAAAGCACAAAAGTGGAATTGTTGCATAATAGACGAGCTCTGTGTTTAATTTTGTGAGGAAATTCCATACTGCTTTCCAGAGTGGTTGAACTAGATTACACTCCCACCAACAGTGTAGTAGCATTCCCTTCTGGTCATATCCCCACCAACATTAGTTTTTATTAGGTTTCCTGACAATAGGCATTCTAACTGGGGTAAGGTGGAATCTCAAATTTGTTTTGATTTGCATTTCATTTTCGGCCAGAAGTGTTGAGAATTTTATCATGTGTTTATTGTCCATTCTTATTTCCTTTTCACAGAAATCTCTTGGTTAAGTCTTCAGTCCACCTTTTAATGGGGTGATTTTTTTTCAGGATTTCTTTGGGGATATTTAATTTTTTGAGCTCCAAAATTTTAAAAATCTGAAAAAGGAAATTAAAACAGAATGCTCCTGGATTGGGAGGATTAACGTTGTGAAAATTGCAATACTGCCAAAGACTATCTACAAATTCAATTCAATACCAATCAATATTCCAATATCATTCTTTAATGAAATAGTGGAAGCAATCAAAAAATTATGTGGAATAATAAAAGACCCTGTATAGCAAAAACAATCCTTAGTAGAAAGAACAGCAATGGAGGAATATCAATACCAAAATTTTTTAAAAGCCTATTACAGAGCCATAGTAATAAAAAAAATCTTCGTACAGGCACAAGAACAGGCCTGAGGATCAATGGAATCGAACTGAGACCC
Source organism: Megascapheus bottae (assembly GCF_031878675.1). NCBI lineage: Eukaryota > Metazoa > Chordata > Mammalia > Rodentia > Geomyidae > Megascapheus > Megascapheus bottae. Next base: position 86,484,712 of record NC_143547.1, read on the forward strand.
AGAAATTAATGCATAGACCTAATCTTTAATAAGGCAGCCAAAAAATAGGATGAAATAAAGACAGCCTCTTCAACAAATGATGCTGGCAGAACTGGCTAAACATCGGTAGAAACAAAGGTAGGTCCTTACATGTCACCCTTCAGCATAATCATTTCTTAATGGATCAAAGACCTTGAGTTAAAGGTAGACTCTGAAATTTTTATAGGAAGGAATAAGAGATAGACAAGGGTTCTTTGGAACAGTTCAAAACTTTCTTAATAAAGGCCCAGAACACAACAAATCAAAGAAAGTTTGGACAAATGTGACGTGATTAAATTGCGGAGGTTATACATGGCAAAGGACATAGCAAGATAATCAGAGAGTCCACAGTGTGGGAGATTGTCTCTAGCTATAAAACAGACAAGGGTTTCTTATCTAAAATATACTTAAAACACTATTTTATTCTTTTTTATTAAAGAATTTATTAACATGAATTTTACATCATATTTCAAATGACGTGTTTAACAAAAAGGTATTCAAGAAGGGAATCTCTATATACAATCACGGGCAGTTAGATTTTAGAACACAATCAAAATTAGGTTAAGGGTATTTATATCATAGATATATAATCATCTATGTAATAAAACATTATGTCTATAGAGTCTTACATTTTTATGTCTATGTAGTTGTGTTTATATTTTCAATACCATGTCCATAGCATTGGGTATGCAACTTTTGAGTCCTCACTCTTGTACTATTTGGATCTAATAGCCACATATTAAGGATACCATGAGCCTTTTGTTCCTTTGGTCTTGACTTGTCTCACTCAACATGATTCGCTCTAGATTCATCCACTTCCCTGCAAATGCCATTATTTTATCTGTTGGCTATGTAGAATTCCATTGCATATATATATATATATATATATATATATATATATATATATATATATATCACATACACACACACAAACACACACACACACACACACACACACACACACACATATATATCTATATCACATTTTTTATCCATTCATCTGCAGTAGGGCATCTGGCTTGTTTCCATCGCCTGGCTATTGTGAATCATGCAGAGATAAACATAGCTGAGCATATCTTGGGTTATGATGTTCAGGGTAGATGCCCAGAAGTGGTATGGTGGGATCATAGGGAAGTCCAATTTTCAGTTCTTTAGGAAACCTCCACAATGCTTTCAAGAGTGACTGAACTAGTTTACAATCCCACCAGCAGTGCAATAGGGTTCCTTTTTCTCCACAATCCCACTAGCATCTGTCACTGTCTGAGTTCAAAATCTTGGCCATTCTTGTTGGGGTAAGGTCATATCTTAGGGTTGTTTTTATTTGCGTTTCCTTTATGACCATAGGTGGTGAGCATTTTCTCATATACTTTTCTGCCATTTTAATCTTCTTTTGCTAAGTCTCTCTTTAGTTCCCTTGCCCATTTAGTGAATGGTTTGTAGGGTTTGTGGGGGTGAGGGGAGATTAGTTTCTTGAGTTCCCTGTAGATACTGGATATTAAGCATTTGTCTGATGTATTATTGGTAAATAACTTTTCACAGTTGGTTGGCTGTCTCTCTACTTTTTTGGCTATGCTTTTATCTGTGCAGAAATTTTTTTTGGGTAGCCCCATTTATCGAGTCTCTTTCCAATCTGTTGTGACCCTGGGATTCTGTTCAGGAATCTTTTGCCTGTGCCTAGGAGTTCCAGTGTCTCTCCTACTCTTCCATGTAGCAGTTTCACGATTTCCAGTTTGACATTGAGGTCTTTGACCCATTTTGAGTTAATGCTTGTGCATGGCAAAAGGCTAGGGTCAATTTTTAGTTTTCTGCATGTGGCTGCCCAGTTTTGCCAGCAACAGTAATTGAACAGACTGTGTTTGTTCCACTGTATATCTTTGGCTCCTTTGTCAAATACAAGTTGACTATAGGTATGTGGCTCTATTTCTGGATCTTCTATTCTGTTCCAATGATCTTCTGGTCTGTTTTTGGGCCAATACCATGCTGTTTTTGCTGTTTTTGTTATTATGGCTCTATAGTAGAGTTTGAAGTCTGGTATTGTAATACCACCTGCACTGCTCTTTTTGCCTAGAATTGTTTTGGCTACTCTAGGTCTTTTCTTGTTCCATATGAACCTTTGAGTTGTATCTTCTATTTCAGTAAAGAATTTCTTTGGGATTTTGATGGGGATTGCATTGAATTTGTATATCAATTTTGGCAGAATAGCCATTTTCACTATGTTGGTTCTCCTTAGCCACGAGCATGGGATGTCTTTCCATTTCCTGGTGTCCTCTTTAATTTCTTTTTTTAAGCTTTTATAGTTTTCATTAAATAATTCCTTTACATCTTTGGTTAAGTTAATTCCTAATATTTTATCCTTTTGATTACACTAAGTTCTTAAAAACAATTATGGTTTTCAATGATTTTTTTTCAAAGTTTTACTCCAATCTAATTACAGTGCTTCTCACAATTAAGGCAGGAATTGGTATCTTACTGAATAGGACTCTAAAGGTTATTTCCTATTTCCTCCAATGTAAATACCAAGAAAGGAAGGGAATACTAGTCTATTACTGGAAGCCATAAATTTTAATTGGTAGCTTATTACGTCAATTTACACTAGGTAATAGTAAAACTAATATATAAAATAAGTGTTAATTGTCATTGTGTCAGAATGTTTTTGAGAAAGATAAGAGGAGCAGTAAGAAATTCTGATTCTGATTTACATGTTTGGTTAGGTTAATTCCTAAGTATTTTATTCTTTTGGGGGCTATTGCTAATGGGATCATTTTGTTGATTTGGCCTTCTGTTTATGTATTGTTGGTGTACAAGAAAGCAACTGACTTTTGCAGGTTAATTTTGTATCCTCCTACTTTGCTAAAGTGGTTTATTAATTCTACACATTTGGGAGTGTAGCCTATTGCATCACTCCGGCAGAGGATCATGTCATCTGTGAATAGGGATAGTTTAATTTCTTCTTTCTCTATGTGAATCCCTTTGATGTCCTTTTTTTGCCTTATTGCTCTGGCTAAGGATTCCAGCACTATATTGAAGATAAGTGGAGAGAGTGGGCATTCCTGTCTAGTTCCTGATTTTAAAGGTAAATCCTTCCAATCTCTCACCATTTAGTATAATACTGGCTGTAGGTTTGTCATGTATGGCTTTAATTATTTTAAGGAATATACCTCTTATTCCTATTTTTCTAGAGCTTTCAACATGAATGGATGTTGTATTTTGTCAAATGCCTTCTCCACGTCCAGAGAAATTATCATATGATTCTTATCCTTAGCACTATTGATGTGATGAATTACATTGATTTGCGAATGTTAAACCAGCCTTACATTTGTGGGATGAAGCCTACTTGATCATAGTGTATAATTTTTTAAATTTCTTTCTGGGTTCTTTTGGCTAGTATTTTATTTAGAAGTTTTGTATCTGTGTTCATTAGAAAGATAGGTCTGTAGTTTTCTTTTTTTGTTGGGTCTGTTTTGTGCTAGGTATCTCCACTGTTTCTTATTAACTTTGACTTGTGATACATTTTATATCAAGGCTATGGAATCTTACACATCTATTCCATTTTTAAAGTTTTTTTTACTATTCAGGATCTTCTGCATTACTTTCTGAGGGTTTAGTATCAACTTCTCATTTCTGAAACAAAATGGAGTAAAATTTGATAATAAGTTAAATTTTTTGATAAACTTTAGAGACTGGTACCGTGTGAAGAAAATATACATTTCATGCATATGTATGCATTCAAAAGTATATTATATGTACAGAATATCAATCAAATCAACAGACTGTATAGGAAGAGAAGAAAGTATAAACTACGGGGGAGGGGGAAGCAAATGTGGAACAAGACATGAGAAAGGGTATCAATGTTTGTGAAGTAATGCACCTTCTATCTGGTGAATATAATGTAACCCTTCTTTTAATTACAATAAAATTACAATTGAAAAAAAAGTACAAACTAACTGGGTTAATAATGTAATACATTGCAAACCTAGTTCAGTGCCATATAGAAAATCAATGAAAACTGTTGGTGCATGGAGAGACAAGTGAAACAGAAATAGACTTGCTTGAGAGTGGGAATTAGGGAGAGGGGCTTGGAGATAACAGATATTGAATACTGACTAAATATATTATATACAACTATGTTAATAACACAATGAAACTTGGAAATTTGGTGTAGTGGGGTTCAGGAAGTATCTCAGAAGATAACATATTGGTTAAAGTACATTATAAACGTGTAGAAATATGACAAATCCTATCCTGTGTAACTAATATAAGGAAATAAAATATTTATAGATATTGTTTAACTTATTTTTCCTTTATTACTCTTTGAATCTTATCAAGCTTTTTTTTTAAATTTTGGTCTGTAATATTGTTTTTCACATGACCTACTTTAGTGATAAGGCTTTAAGTGCAATGATGATTTACAGAGCTCTTTGAAATTTCAATTCTATTTTTTTATTTTGGTTTATTTTATAAGTATTATTTCATGGCCTTCATTGCCTTCATTGCCTTCATTGTTTTATCATGTTCTTATAATTTCTTATTTTCTTTGATGACACTGTGTTTATTTGCATCATCTTTGATTTTCATAATCATTTTTATAATCACTATTTTGAATTCTCTCAAATTTCACTCACTTTAGTATCATTTGAGTCTATTATAATGTAATTATTGACTTTTAGAATAGTCCTGTCATCATGATTTTGTGGGGTTTTTTTCCAAAGACCTCACATTCCTGCACTGGGATTTGCACATCTGATTGGTTGAAGATTTTATTTAATCTCCCATGTTCTTTCAGCTGAAGCAATATAAATGTTTAAGCATAGAAAAATAGTAGCAGGCTTGCCTTTTGTATTTTCTTAAATGAATATGTTTGCTAAGTCAGTGAATAGTGGCCCACCATGCTCAAAGTACTGAGTCTGACACATAGCATTATTAACCCTCTCTATAAATGTATTTTTTACAAAGAAATATAAAATAACTTTGATTTATTCATGCATTCTATTTTCCTCTTGTTATATTTATTATGTTTAGTATTTCTCATTCCAGAATTTTATGTAATTTTTGTATTGTGCATATAGATTTAAGAGCTTATTTCTTTTGGTTTGGTAATGAACAAAGCTTGGACACCATTAACCTACTTTGGAAGTGTAATATTATCCAAATCAAACATACACAGTTCAAATTGTAGTGCTAATTTCTGATGATTTAACTCACTAATTACTATGTTGAGAAAATAAATAAACATTTTTCTCAAAATATTTTTTCTTCTGTGGAGACTATATTGTTTAGATCTTGGGTGTTGTCACTACTTGGAGCATATATCTGAATTTTCCGTTCCTGTTGCTTACATTTTTCTCTTCTTTTTTGTCTATTTTCCTTACTGTTGACATTTTGTTTAACTATCTAAACCTTTCCCATTACCACACTATTTTGATTATTGAATTTATGTATCTTTAATTATATTACTTCAACTTACCTAATTTCTTTTATTATTCACCCTTAATCATGCTTTTACTCTCTCACAACTACTCCTCATTCCATTCCACAGAACAATATAAACACTTGTTCATACAACATGTCTATGAATATGTATCATATGTATTTCTATGAATATGTTTGAATTTTTCTCTTATGAATATATGATATTTAATTTCACAAGCTTGCCTTATCTCATGCACTATGCTGTTAAGCTGAGGATTCATTTGAAATATTATGTAAGAATCAATGTTAATAAATTCTTTAATAAAAAATAGCACAATGAACAGTACATATAAGGTCTTAAATATATATGTATAAATTAAAAATAATGTATGAGTATTAGAACACTGATGGAACCATCACCAATTGTCATAAGTAACATAGTTTATTTTAAAATTTCAACATAGAAATAGATAAAAGATCTAATTATTTAAAAATATATCTTATCTGAGTTCAATGAATCAATCAGTTATTTTTATTTTTCTCATACACAATTTCATTTGAGTTTTAAAAATATATAAAAATGTATGCAAATATAGAATTTATACTTCATTATAACCTACTCTTTGGGATATTTTTGTCTTAGTAACTCAGTGTCCCATTATGTAGCCTAAGATGCCTTTGAATTTATGATCCTCTTGTCTTAGCCCACTCAGTTCTTGAATTCCAGGAGTGAATCACCACATGCAGATTAATTATTAATTTTTGAAGAATTTAAATCATATTTCATAATATGTTGTGAACTTTGTTGTCAAGGTTTGGCAATAGTTTTACTGTGAAGAAGAATTACAGGCCACACTTCAGCACTGTGAAAGATGGTTTGATAAGTAATGGTATTCAAATACATAATAGTGCTGGAATGTCAACTACTTGAGCTGTATCATGATGCCAAGCAGGAAATGATATTAGTTTGGAAAAAATTTTCTTGTTCTTTTAATATTAATTGCTTAGTTGATTTCTCTTAAACATAGTTGACAGGTCCCTCTTGACATATTACTCTTTGAAAATATGAGCACTCTCCTAGTATATGTGACTTGAATTTTTAAGGGGAGAGAATCTTGTTAATGAAGATCACATTTCTAGTCATGTGTCAATTAAACAATCTGCCTGAAATACAAACATTTCTTTGGTTGATTTGGTAGGAATATATGACAGGTGAAGGGGAAGGGAAAGGAAATAATTTGATCAGGTTTTTATATGTGTCCAAATATAAGAGAATATAAACTTCAATAAGTAATATTCAGAGTAGATATCAATGGACATCAACCTAATATTTGTTCTTTCATATTAGTGTTTTCTCAGGTCTACCAGGTTTATTCATTCCCACATGCTTTTCCTTTAAAATTTTAGTCAATTCTACTTGTATTTTAAAATTTATTTCTGTTTAAATATATGCATTAAAGTTACCATTCCAGATTTTCTAACTAATCAACCATTATTGCTTATTTGATTCCTTAATTTTTTCATGTATGTATCTGATATGTGTTGGATTGGATGACCATGTCATAATTTAATGAGCATTGAAGTATAATTTTTGTAATGTCATTGTCACTATGCCTAAAATATAAGACTTTCTTTTGTGGTAATTGTGTTAAACAGTAATAGTTATGCAAAGAGGAGCCTGTTTAAGGCATGAGACATTCAATAAAATTTATAATATGAATGAATAAATGTATGCCTTTTCTAGTGCATTTCCATTTTCCTTTTATTTGTGTGAGAAACTTAGAAAATTTCTAGAGGTCCTCCGCAGAATATAGAAGCTATATTTTCAATTTGTATATTTTTCCTTCACATCATTATGATTCTCACTAAAAACTATCAGTTTCCATGAATTGGTTCTCAGAATGTGGGCCAAACACAGAATTACCTAATCAAAAATTCTGCTGTAAGAACCAACAGCATATGAATTAAAACTTTTCTAGCGTATTCTGATAACTATGTATTCTAAAGTTTCAATAATTTATTGTTATTTATTCAATATGCTTTTTCAAATCCTAACTGTATTTTAAAGGAAAAAATATGTAATATATTCTCAAACACAAACATTTCAAAATACTTTAGTACACATCAGACATTTGTTAGTTACAAATAAGCAATTATTTATCTATTATAATGAGATGGTAGAATACCCCCACACACACAAACACACACACACACACACACACACACACACACACACACACACACACACATTTACTATGTCCAGCACACCATGCTATTTCTCTTTAGGATCATCTTCTTTTTTCATTTTATTTTTTATTGTCAAGGTAATGTATAGAGGGGTTACAGTTACATTCATCGGGTAGTAGGTGAATTACTTCTCACACATTGATACCTTCTTATGTTTTTTTCTCCATTTCCCTCCCCCCACCCCCATCTCAATCATCTTGTTTTCCCCCTTCCCTTTCCTATTTCAAATAAACAAACATATATACAATATACCAGGTAGCAAAGTCAGATACAGTAACAATATGAAATTAACCAAAGGGCAACAATGGAGAAGAGAAATAATATAGTACATTAAGAACAACAATCACTGAAGATAAAGCTCTTGTTTCCATATCCTAGAGTTCATTTTGCTTAGTCTCATCTGATGTCGCCATATGTACATAGCTTTTGAGCTATTGTGATTCTCTGCTAGGAGAATCCTAGATGTTAACTAATTATGAATGAGAGAAACCATGGAGCCTCTGTTCCTTTGGGTCTGTCTTACTTCACTTAATATGATTTTTTCCAGGTTTTGACAATACTTGTATAATAACTCAATGCCTGGTACTTGTTAATCCCTTAGCCTGCCACTTGAGCCTCACCTTCACTTTTGTTTTAGTCCTTTCTTGCAGTCTCACACTTTTGCCTCAGTCTACATTTCTCTACTTATGGCTCCTCAGTAGATTGGAGCACAGGTGCTCTACCATGTTTAGTTTATTTACTGAGATAAAATCACTGCAGCTTTTTTCAGGCCTATACTTGAATTGTTCTCCTCTGCATCTCTGCCTCCTGACTAGATTGGATTACATAGCAGAAATTTAAAATCCATTCTAGAAAGTATAATTCGTGGTTATAAAACCATTTAATGAATATTCTCTTCATCTCCTTTTCCCCCCATATCTCTCTTATCTATATTTCTCTCATAAACCTTTCAAGGATAAGGAGATTGGGGAACAAGCACAGTACAGAGAGGGACACTAACAGAGAAAGAGAGAGAAAAACTACCTAAAGTTAGCAGGTTGACTTTCATTTAATTAAAAGAAAATTTTTTCATGAGAATATGCATGTTGTTTGTAAATGTATTAGTAAGATTGCAACTCTCAATTCAATGCCAGGAAAAAAAATAAAATGTTGCTTAAATGCTTTCAAGATTCTGATAAAAAAAAATGTAAGGCAGGTAATGGAGGACTTTGTGAGAAAATGCAACATACAAACAATCCACACATATTTATGAAATCCAAGGACATCATGTTCTTCTCACAGGCAACAACAACTGCATTAAATAGATAAGAAAAATCAATTGAAGTAAATATATTTTTACTTGAAAATTGAATTGCAAACATGACCCAGATTTGTACTATAATATAGACATCCTATAATATAAGTATAATCATATTATATTTTTACCCCACTGCATGTTTCTTCTAAGCAGTTAATATTTGTGTAATGTATTGGTATGTAATCTGTTTCTCCACTAAAATGTATACTATGTAAGTACAGGTAATGTATTTTTCTTTACTATTCTACAGAAAACACTAAAAAAGAAAAAGAAAAAGTACTTGAGTTATAATAAGCATTCACTATATGTTCTTTGAGATAAAGTGGAAAGTCTGTTACTGGCAATTAATACAGAATTCCTTGAAACATTCTTTTTTAAATTGTATTTTATAGTCTGGGTAAGGTATAGAGGGGTTACAGTTACATTTGTCACATATTGGGTACATTACTTCCTGGACAGTGTTACAGGTACCCATGCTATTCTCACAATTTCCTTCCCCCAAACCTCTCCCAATCACCTTGTTTTCCCCTTTCCTTCCCTAATTCAAATAAACAAATTCATGTATATACTATAGACCAGGTGCCAAAGTCAGATACAGTAACAACATTAGATAAATCATAAGGGGAAAAAAGAGGAAAAATAAATTCACATAATACCTTTAAAACAACCACAAAATTAGACCACTTATTTCCCTATCCTAGAGTTTATTTCACTTAGCCTCATCCTATATGGCCATATGCACAAAACTTTTGAGCTATTTTGATTCTGATAGGGAAATCCTAGACTTACACTAATTATTACAAATGAGGGAAACCATGGAGTCTATGTACCTTGGGTCTGAGTTACTTCACTTAATATGATTTTGTCCAGGCCTTGCCATTTCCTTATGAATGAAGCAATGTCATTATTTCTACGGCAGCATAGAATTCCGTTGTGTATAAATATCACCTTTATTCATCCATTCATCCATTCATCTAAACACAAGCATATGGGTTTTTTTTCATGTCTTACCTATGGTAAATAGCACTGTAAATGAACACGGTTGTACTGAGACATTTAGTATGTCCTTGTTTGTGGAACTTTAGGTGAACGTCCTGGAGTGGGATTTCTCTTTTTTAATTTTTTTTAAAATTTTATTGCTGGGGAAATGGATAGAGGAGTTACAGTTACATTCACCAGGTAGTAGGTGCATTACTTCTCACACATTGATACCCCTTCCCATGTTTTTCTCCCACTTGACCTCCCCCAACCTCTCCAAATCGTCTTTACCTTTCTGTTCCCTATTTCAAATAAACAAATAAGCATTTACAGGTATAATATACCAGGTAAAAAAGTGGGATAAGCTATAAGAGAAAAAGTAAAAGAGAAGTGAAAAGAAATAACTTCATATAGTACACTAAGAATAACAATCACAAAGATAAACCCCTTGTTTCCCGATCCTGGACTTAATTTTGCTTATCCTCATCCTATATGGCCAGATGCACATAGCTATTGAACTATTGTGGTCCTTTGCTAGGAGAATCCTGAATGTGTACTACTGCATATGAGGGGAACCATGGAGCCTAGGTTTCTTTACCCAGCAATCCCACCAATGGGCATTAATTCCAAATGTGCATAAATAAGGATAGACTAAAGCTACTAGCACAACTGTGTTTATTGCAGCCATATTTATTATAGTGAAGATATAGAACAAATCCATATGCTCCTCAGTAGATGAATGGATGAAGCAGATGTGGTATTTATACACAAGAGAATTCTATGCTGCCATCAGAAAGAATGGCATTGCTCCATAAGTAAGGAAGTCAGTGAAGTAAGCCAGAACCAAAGGAACAAAGACTCCACGGTTTCTGGGCCTTTATTAAGAAAGTTTCAACCTGAGTTAAGAAGACCTCGTGTTTCTCCTGTTCCTTCCCATAAAGTTTTCAGGTTATATGATTTTGCCTCAAGGACTTTGATCCATTTAAAATTAATTCCAATGCAGGGTGACATATAAGGGTCCAGCTTTATTTTTCTGCAGGTGTTTAAAAAATTCTGTCAGCACAACTTGTTGAAGAGGTTGTCTTTCTTCCATACAATTTTTTTTTGGAATTTTAACAAAAGTTAGGTGGCCAATAGGTCTGGGTCTTCAGTTCTATTTCATTGGTCCTCAAGCCTGTTCTTGTACCAATACCAACCTGTTCTTATTATAGCTCTGTAATAGAGTTCAGATTTTGGCATTGCTATTCTTCCAGCAATGGTTCTTTATGCTAAGGATTGATTTTTGTTATTTGGCGTCTATTATTATTCTACATAATTTTTTGGATTGCATCATCTCTTTAAAGAATGATGCTGGGATATGATGGGTGTAGCATTGAATTTTTCATGTAGCCTTTGGCAGGATTGCCATTTTCATGATGTGACACTTCCAAGTCTAGGAGTATGGGAGAAGTTTTCACTTCCTTTGTTCTGCTTGAATTTCCTTTTTCAGGCACTTAAATTTTTCATTATATTGGTCCTTCATTTCCTTGGGTAAGTTAATTATTATTTTATTTTTCTTGGGGCTGTTGATAAGGTAGTTTCTTTCCTAATTTTAGACTTTCCCTTCTCATGTTTTATTAAATGGGAGTGGAGAGAGCATTCATCTTAGTCTCTTTCCTGATTATAGAAGAAAGGGCTTTAGGTTTTTGCCGTTGAGTATAATGCTAGCTCTAGGTTTGTCATACACATTTTTTTTTACTTTTTTTAAGTACTGTTTTTTACTGTAATTACTGGAAGATGCATTACTTCACAAACATTGATACCCTTTCTTATGTTTTTGCCCCATTTCCCTCAGTTCTATTCCATTGCTCTTCAGGCCTGTTCATGTGCCAGTACCAAGCTGTTTTGGTCACTATAGCTCTGTAATAGAGTCTAAAATTTGGTATTGAAATTCCTCCTGCGCTGTTCTTTCTGATAAGAAGTGTTTTTGCTATACGAAGTCTTTTATAATTCCATATGAAATTTTGGATTGCCTCTTCTATTTCTTTAAAGAATGACAATGGGATATTGATGGGTAGTGTGTTGAATTTGTAGATAGCCCTTGGGAAGATTGATATTTTCATGATGTTAATTCTTCCAATCCAGGAGCATGGGAGGTCTTTCCATTTCCTCAGTTTTGCTGTAATTTCCTTTTTCAGAGTTTTAAGGTTTTCATCATAAATATCCATTACATTCTTAGTTAATTCCTAGACACTTTATTTTCTTTAAGACTACTGCAAAAAGAGTACTTTCCTGATTGCTGCCTCAATCTTCTCATTGTTGGCATATAGGAAGGTAGTTGATTTGTGAGGGTTAATTTTATACCCTGCTACTTTTCCCAAAATTTAAAATCAGCTCAAGCAACATGGGAGAGGAATTTATAGGGTCCTTTAAATATGGAATCATGTCATGTGCACAGAGGAAATGTTTCTTACCTTTATTGCTTTGGCTAGGAATTTTAATCCTATGTTAAAGAGCAGTGGATAAAAGTGGGCATCCTTGTCTCATTCTTGATTTTTGAGGAAATGGCTTTAGCTTTTTTGCCATTAAGTATAATGCTAGCTTTGGGTTTGTCATACACAGCCTTTATTATACTGAGGAATGTTCCATGGATTCCTACTTTCTACAGAGCTTTTAGCATAAATGGAGGCTGGATCTTGTCAAATGCCATTTCTATACTTACTGAGGCAATCATGTGATTCTTATCCTTGCTCCTGTTGATGTGATGTATTATATTAATTGATTTGCGTGTATTGAACCAGCTTTGCATTCCTGTGATTTATCCTGTTTGATCATAGTGCATAATTTTTTGATGAGTTGCTGAAGAATGTTGACCAGTATTTTGTTGACCAGTTTTGCACCAATATTCAACAAACAAATGGGTCTATATATTCTTTCTTTGATGAGTCTCTGTCTGGTTTTGTGTTGAGGGTTATGGTGGCTTTGTAGAATGAGTTTGGCAAAGAACCTTTGTTTTCAATTTCATTGAAGAGCTTGAGGAGTATTGGTGTGAGCTCTGCTTTGAAGACCTTATAGAATTCAGCTGTGAATACATCGGGCCCTGGCCTTTTCTTGGAGGGAGGTCTCTTATTGCCATTTCTATTTCAGTGATTGAAATAGGTCTGTGTAGTTGGATTATGTCTTCTTGGTTCAGTTTGTGTATGTTAATGTTGGCTAGAAATTTATCCATCTCTTCCAGATTCTCAAATTTGCTGGCAAAAAGTTTGAAAAGTATTCCTTTACAATTTTCTGGATCTTGGAAATTTCAGTCTTGGTATTTCCATTCTCATCCACAATTTTGTTTATTTGCGTGAATGCCCTTCTTTTTTTTTGGTAAGATTTGATAATGGTCTGTCAATTTTGTAGATTTTTTTCAAAGAACCAACTCCTTGTTTTGTTGATGTTTTTCCTATGGTTCTTTTAGACACTAATTCATTTAATTGTTCTTTAATTTTTGTAATTTGTTTCCTTCTACTGAGGGCTTGGTTTGGGCCTATTTTTTGCAGTAGCTTAAAGTATATTGTTATTGCTGTGAAAGTTCTCCAATTTATTAATATAGGCTCTCAGTGCTGTAAGTTTTACTCTGAGCACTGCCTTTACTGTGTCCCAAAAGAGCTGGTATTTTGTGTGGCCCTTTTTCTTAAGTATCATTAACGGTTGAATTTGTGTTCTGATCTCCTCAATTACCCACTGGTGGTTTAAAAAAGTGTTGTTCGATATCCATGGGTTTTAGGATTTTCTATGGTGTTATTTGGTGTTGAGTTCCTATTTTATGTCACTTTGGTATGAGAGAATGCAGGGAATAATTTCAATGTTTCTAAATTTGCACAGATTCGCTTTGTGCCCTAAAATGTGATCTATTTTATGAAATGTTCCATGTGCTTATGAAAAGAAGGTGTATTCTGGTGTTGCTGGGTGGAATAATCTATAGATTTCTGTTAGGTCTAATTGGACTATGAAATTGTTTAATTTTGAGGCTTCTCCACTGAGTTTTTGCCAAGTTGTTCATATGATATAAGGATGATAACTCCAGTATGTTTCTGGAGGCTGTTTTCTTGGTAGATTTTATTCCATCTTTTTACTTTCAGAATATGTTTTTGGGAGGAAGATGTGTTTTTTGAAGTTAGAAGAAAGATGGGTCTTAGCTTTCCATCCAACTGGTCAGTCTATGTCCATTAATTGGAGAGTTACTTCCATTAATATGGAGAGTTAGCCTTGAAAGGTGTTCATTAGTTACTTCCATTTTATCTATTTCTTTAGGTTCTGTGTCTTGTCAATTTTTGTAATAATTACCTGGTATTCTGTTTATAAAAGTATAATTTCTCTGTCTATATCATGTTTGTGTTGGTTTTCCATGTTTAGAATACCTTTGAGAATTTTCTGTAATGTTGATTTTGTCGATATATGCTTTTTCAATTTTTCCTTGCTGTGGAGTTTTTATTTTTCCTTTAGCTATGAATGAGATCTTATCTATGTCCAGTATTTCTTGGTTGGCAGTTATTTGTCTTTAGGACATGGCATACATAATTTCAAGTTCTCTTGCTTGCACGGTCTCTGCTGAGAAATCTGTAATATTTCTGATTGGTTTTCCTATATACGTGATTTTCACTTTTCCCTTGAAGCTTTAAGGATCCTTTCCTTGGTCTCTATTGATCCTGCATGAATTATAATATGGCATTGGGATGCCCTGTTCTTGTCTATTTTGTTTGGGGTTCTAAGAGCTTCTTGTATCTGGATGGGCCTGTCTATTTGGAAATTTGGAAAGTTCTCTGCTAATATATTTCCTTCTTTATGCCCTACTTAATACCAGTGAGCTTTAAATTGGGGTTTCTAATTATATCTTGAAGCTCTTGAAAATATCTGTCAAGTTTCTGGATTTGTTTTGAATAATTTTTGGACTGTCTCTAAAAAATCTTTACTGTCTTCAGTTTCGGATCCTTGTCTAAAATTTAGTTTATCAATTTATTTTAAATAATGCACAATAGCAGAAACTGTATACATTTGAATATGTTCACATGTGTGTGTACTGTTTAAAGTTTAAATCAGGTTAAGCATACCTATTCCCTCAAATATTCATCAACTCAACCTGTTCACATTCTTGGTCTATAATTTATGTACAATATGAATAAAAGTTTTTACTGCATGTATTAGAATAGGAAAAATTTAAAATGAGTTCTCTGGGTTTCTAATGTTAGAAACTGTCTAGAGCAAAGAAATTTAATATAATCTATTGCCTATTAGTAGGCAATTTAGTAAAGTAATAATATACAAACTTAGTTCTCTTTTATGAAAATGATAGCTGAATTAATATTTTATCAGGTTTTACAAATACAAACAAAATATAAAGAAAATGAACAGATAATAGATACAGAGACTGGAAAGCAAAAGAGGAAGGTTTCAATAAATGGTTATGAGGAGTAAAAGAAAATAAAGGACTATAAATTTTATAACTAGTAAATGATAAAAGATACCATCGTGATTAAATTTAGGAGAATAAATAATTTATGTGAAGTACCAGAAACCTCAGATTGTTCAATATATGGGGCTAGGACAACTTTTTGCATGAACTGGCTTTGAAATGAAATCCTGATCTCTGCCTCCCCAAGGAGTTGTGATTGTGGGGATGAATCATCATACCCAGCCTCAAATTCACTATATACAACTCAGTTGTGTTTACTAATATTTTTAGTTAATATATCTTTTAACTATAGCATTTGCTTTCAGTTCTTTTTACAGTTTCTATATTTTATTCATTTTCTCAATATTGTGATAGGTTTTTGTGAGAATTTTTATTAATTCATTCAAAAAATATGGTAAATGTGATGTACCAAGGGGTTACAGTTACATAAGTAAAGTAATGAGTATTTTTCTATTTGAACTGTGCTACTCACTCTTTTTAAATTTTATTTTATTGTCAGGATGATGTATAAAAAGGTTATAGTTACATTTGAAAGGTCATGAATAAATTACTTCTTGAACATTGTTACCCTTTCCCAAGGTTTTCTCCGACTTTTGCCCACTCCCATCCCAAGTTGTAAAGTTTATTTTCAACATATTGTCTTTTGAGTATTGCTGTTACATTGGTTCGCTCTTTGTCCTTTGTCTCATCATCTTGTTTTTCCCCTTCCCTTCTCTAATTCAAATACACAAATAAATGTATATGTAATACATCAGGTATCTGATTCTTATACAGCAACAACAGGGGAAAAAACGTAAGGGGAAAAAACCCCAAAAAGTAAAGAAATAACTTCACATAGTACATTAAGAACAACAACCACAAAGATAAAACTCTTGCATTTTCTCTCATATTCCTTACCACCAAGTTTTGAAGTTCATTTACTACAGAGTATTTAGTGAGTATAATTGTTGCACTGGTTCACCATTTCTTCCACCTATTTTGTGATTCCTGTCCCTTCCCCAAATAATATAAACTTCTATACAACGGTATAGATGATATATACTTGGGTACAGAAATTAAAAACAGTGAATACATGGAATAAACAAAAGGAGAAAAGAAAAAAGAAATAACTGCAAAGAGTAAAGTAAAAAAAAATCCTCCAATCATGTTCTATGCAGCATTATTTACCATAGATAAGATATGGAATCCACCTAGAATCCCCTCAGTACATGAATGGATCAAACAACTGGGTTATATACACACAATGGAATTCCATACTTCAATCATAAAGAATTGCATTGCTTTTCTCATGTGTAATAAATAGAATATGCCTAGGATATTGTAAGCAGAGGATTACAATAGCTATGTGCATATGACTCTAAAAATCATGTTTATCAAAATATCCAAGGAATGGAAACAACAGTGTTTTTTTTATTTCTTTTCCTCTTTTTTGAGTAAAGAAATAATTTTATTAGTATATTAGAAATAGCAACAAAATAAAATACTATTTCCTTATCAGTATCTTTTAAAAGCATCCAAAGGAGGATTAGTGCATGGTCAAAATTTTTATTTAGAAATAATAAAGTATTAGCCGGGTACAGTGGTTCACACCTGAATCCTAGCTACTCAGGAGGCTGAGAAAAGACCATGAGATTCTTATCACCAATTAACCTCTAGAAAAGCAGAAGTGGCACTGTGGCTCAAGTGGTAGCCTTGAGCTGAAGAGCTCAGCGACAGAACCCAGGCCCAGAGTTCAAGCCCCATGACTGACAAAAAAAACAAAAGAACAAAACAAAATAAACAACCAACCTGTTCCCTGAACTAAGTTTTACATTTAGTTAGACTACTGCATAAATGAGCTGTAATTACAACATATGAATACATCTTCTTAATTATGTCTAATTTGTATGTTGCCTGTAAACACTCTTGAGATGATCTCAATTGGCATATTTAAAGCAATACCCCTGATTTCCAAAATTTTAGGCTCTCGTGGCTTTTATTACTTAGAACAGGTGTACTAACTAGCCTTGTTCAGAGAGAAATTAAAAAAATCTATCAGACTATTGGTGAGCAGTTTGAGGCCTAAGATACCTCCTTGGATATTAGGGGAAAAAAATCACCACTTTGGAATATTGATGTGAAAGATAACTTATTTCACTGTTAAATGTAAGATCATGTTGAATTAACATTCCTTACAAAAAGCTAGGTTCTCTATTTTTATTGTTTCATAATATTCTTGTGAGAACTGGATAGAAGAAAATTATTACAGGTGTTGAATTTAGTGTTTTGGGTACAAGAGACTGAATCATGGTTAGTACTGGAAGGAAAAGTTGATATCATGATCATCAATAGGTAGGCATTTGTTGTCCCCCAATTACTTTTAAAGTACCCTCTCTACATAGAGACATTATATCTTTATCATTTTTTCACTCAGTAATTTTAACTTTAACGTTCAGACAAATAAAGAATAATATCCATGCTTCTTAGTGGGAGCTATATGAAAAGAAAAATGGACACACACCATACCTGAAGTAAGTCCCCAACACAATTTCAGCAGAATTTTGTTACGAAAGGGGCCAAATGCCTCAATTTCATAATCTATGGACAGGGCATATGGCTGCATGCTGTGAGCATCAACTAGTGAATGAAAGCTCTTTCTGAGGTGGAAAATGTTAAGGTAATAGGTTATTGTTTACATTAATAGTTACTCCACTGTTTCCTGTAATATTTTTTCTTTTTCACAGGAAACATTCCGAGTAATCTTCACTCCATGATTTGGAATTAGGCTGGCATCATACTAGATCCTCTCTCTGCTTGTCAGTGTTTTTATTAATATGAGTTCCAGAAAGAAAGATGATATTGCAGGGTGCTTGCATTTATTTTCTTGTTTAACAATCAAAATTGGCATCACCGCTTCCAAGACAGCAAAACTTACAGAGCCTAGATGACATGCCCAGGGCCACAGAGTTACCTGCAGTGAGTCTGACTTAAGCCTTCCATCAGAACCAGCACTCTCAATATGTTGTAGAGGCATCATTTAATTTTTAAATTCAGTTTGTCAAGCATATTGTTCCCGATATGAAGGATATAAAGGCTACTAGAGCAGGGATTCTCACAGTATGTCAAAGAAGAAAGATGAGGGGGGCCAGGAGTTTGGCTTGGTGGTAGAGTGCTTGCCTAGCATGCATGAAGACCTGGGTTCAATTCCTTGGTACCACATACTTGGAAAAAGCCAGAAGTGGTGCTGAGGCTCAAGTGGTAGAGTTCTAGCCTTGAGAAAATCCAAGGAGAGTGCTCAGGCCCTGAGCTTAAGCCCAGGACTGGCAAAAAAAAAAAAGAAGAAGATGAGGAAAAAAGTAGTTGTCAAATATCACCACAAAAACACAATGGGAAAATTTCTATAATAAAAGTGAGAAAGAGATCACATCATTATCTCTCTGAAGACACTATTTTGCTGATGAGTCTCATTTCTTTTCATTTCTCTTCTTTTTCTTGACAACCAGCATACATGTGAGAGTGTCATAGAAGTGTTCCTGAAGAAAGATATCTTGCATCTATTAGTCTTCTCCACATTCAGTTAAAAATGTTCTCCTTTGCTTTTGATCGCCTCTGCATTTGTCTGTGGGTGCTCGATGATGTTGGGGAGTCTTTCACTCCCCTCGGACCTCCGCCTGTGTTCTGCGTCTGGGTTCCGCTGCTTGCTGTTCTGGTTCTGCGTCTGGCTTCCAAAGCTTCTGCGGCTTGCTGGCCCGGTCCTTTTCTGGTTTCTGCAGAGGTCGGTGCTGCCCAGCCCTGTGCCATCCGCTGCAGATTTTCACGGCTCAGAGCCGGCGGCGAGGGGTGGGGAAGGGGTCCTCGCGTTCTGAATTCTTTGAGAAAGTTGGATGTAAGCTTTATCTGGATTTCTTTTCCGGTTTGAATCCTTCTCCGTTGCTTTTTGAGTTTGTTGTTGTGGATTTCTTAATGTAATTGGCTCGTGGGACTCCCTGGTTCTCTCTTTTTGTGAGAGAGAGCTAGGCAGCATCCCTATTGTCTTGGCACCATCTTCTGCTCTCTTTTCCTCTTTTTTAAATAACATTTCTTTTAGCTCTTTAGATATTTTTCTAATAGACTTAAATTATTCCTTTAATATGACCAACTTCTAAGATTATACAGATTTATAATCTCTTGATTGACCTTTCCTTTTTTCCATTTTGCATGATCCATAGCTTTGCTTCTTAATGGGCCTTGTAAGGATTTGCTGAACACTAGATATCTTAAATATTGCAATATGCTTTTGTAGAAATCCAATTATATGCTCTAAGTTGTGATTTTGCTTGTTTATCCCCTTAGTTGTTTATTTAGCAATTTTCTCAAATACTTCTATAAATTTTGAACTCTTGTGCTGCCATAGAAATTCTCAATTCATTAGTATTGCAATCAGCAAATGATTAGACAGATTACCTTAGGATTTGTAAGCAAAACTTCCCCATATTTTTTTTTATTTTTTTTATTCTTTTTTTTATTGTAATTAGTAAAAGGGTTACATGATATTTGCCAGATAGAAGGTGCATTAATTCACATACATTGATACCCTTTCACATGTCTTGGTACCCGTTTCCCTCCCCCCACACACCCCCCACCCATCTTGGTTTTCCCCCCTTCCCTATCAAATTTCAAATATCCAAATACAAATAAATTCAATATATCAGATAACAAAGTGAGATACTATACCAATATGAGATAACCAAGGGACAGCAAAGGAGATGAGAGACAACATAGTACATTAAGGACAACAATCATTCATTATATGGCTTTTGTTTCACTATCCTGGAGGTCCTTTCAATTAGCTTCACATTATATGTCCTTATGTATCAAGATTTTGCTCTATTGCAAATCTCTGCTAGTAGAGCTCCGGGTTTCTACTGATTATGACGAATGAGGGAAACCATTGAGCCTAAGTTCCTTTGAGTCTGGCTTACTTCACTTAATATGATTTTTTCTAAGTCTTTCCATTTCCTAACAAATGTGGCGATGTCATTCTTTCTGACAGCAGCATAGAATTCAATTGTGTACAAATACCACAACTTGTTGATCCACTCATCAACTGAGGGACATCTAGGTTGGTTCCATATCTTTGCTATGGTGAATAGTGCTGCAATGAACATTGTTGTGCTAGTGGGTTTAGTATGTCCTTGTTTCTGGGTGGTTGGGTAAATGCCAAGTAGTGGAATTGCTGGGTCATAGGGGAGTTCTATGTTTAGCCTTTTGAGGCACTGCCACACTGCTTTCCATAGTGGTTGGACGAGTTTGCACTCCCACCAACAGTGTAGTAGTGATCCCTCCTGGCCACATCCCCTCCAGCATCTGTTGTCATTCGTTTTCCTGATCCTGACCATTCTAGCTGGAGTGAGGTGGAATCTTAGAATCCTGTCCCTTCCCTCAACAGCCCCCTCCCTCAGGCCATTGACTGGAGATTGACAGGCAGGCTACCCATAAGAACCAGCAGCCCACCGAGGGAGGGGGGCTGCCCCAACTCCCACCCGCCCAACGGGCTCAACCCCCAGCCCTCTGACTGGAGACTGACAAGCGGGCGGACCCTAAGACTCAGCACCCCACCAGGGGAGGCGGAGATGTCCCAGCTCCCACCCGCCCACCAGGCTCCTCACCCAGGCCACTGGATCTGGAGAGTGGAGGGCTTTGGGACCCTGCCTTACAAAAGTGGATAGGGGATGCGGGTAAATAGGAACCAGCATCTGCCCCCCCTCAATTCTCGAGCGGGGCATCCTCCAGCTGGGAATCCTGAGCAAGACACCACCGAGGGCCCCCCCACAGTCACAGACTCTGACAAAGCAGTGGAAACACAGCAGGGATCTGAAGGGCCCACCAGCAGCCAAGCTCCCCTTCTGAGAACTTCCCCATATTTTATAGAGACTATAGATGCAACTTTCAGTTCAACAAATAAAACATTTGCCATATTCCCATTTGCAGTTAGACTAAAAAACATATGAGTTGAGACATTTAAGTCAGTCTAGACAAAGAACAATTAAGTGAGTAATGCTGGGTGTGTGTGATCTTTTACATTCTCAGGAATATATTGGACCTTTAAACAGTCCTTTGTATATATCATTCTTTACCATTTTCCCCCAAAAGTTTGGTTGTAGTCTCATTTTCCATAACCTAATTTTCTGTGAATCATGGAACACCTTTTTTTTTTTTAACTACAAAGTGTGTCCACAAATATCAACCAAATTGTGGTATGATAGACTCCTCAGGGAGGCAAAATACAATAGTATATATACCTTGTCTCCAATTTCCCAACACAAAGCAAAAAGCACTAGAATACTAGGAGGATTTTAGTGATAGTATTTTTTGAAGTTTCTTAAAATACTATCCAATTTTATTGGCCATTTCGAAAACCAGATTTATTTGTCAGTACTAAATGTATTCTTATTCCTCAAGTGGTGTGTTCCACATTACCTGTTGACAAACAATATTTTTTAAAAATTATTTTGTTAAAGCATTTATTAACATTGATATTTACATCATATTTCAAATGTCAGGTTTAACAAACAAGTATTGAAGAAGGACATATCTATATACAATCACTGGCACTTAGGTTGTAGAACATAATTAAAATTAAGCTGAGTGTTTGTATGCCATAGATACATATTAATCTATTAATAAAACATTATGTCTATAGAGTATATAGCCCATCATAGAATTTTGTCTATGTAGTTATATTTGTATCTCCAAGACCATGTCCAGAATATTGGGTACCCAAATATTGAGTCATCAGTCTTTTACTGTTTGGATCAACTATCCACATATTAAGGATACCCATGTGCCTTTTGTTCTTTTGGTCTTGATTTATCTCACTCAACATGATTCTCTCTAGTTTCATCCACTTCCCCGCGAATGCCATTATTTAATCTTGTCCGTCGGCTATGTAGAATTCCATTCCATTCTTTGTATCCATTCATCTGCACTAGGGCATCTGGGTTGTTTCCATCACTTGGCTATTGTGAATAGTGCAGAGATAAACATAGATGAGCAGGTGTCCTTATCATATACTGAATAATGATGTTTAGGATAGATGCTCAGGAGTGGTATGGCGGGATCATAGGGAAGGTTTATTTTCAGTTCTTTAAGAAACCTCCAAACTGCTTTCCAGAGTGGCTAAAGTTGTTTACATTCCCGCCAGCAGTGCAGTAGGTTTAGTCGTTCTCCACAACCTCACCAGCATTTATCATTGTCTGAGTTCAGAATATTGGCCATTCTAATTGGGGTAAGATGGTATCTTAGAGTTGTTTTTATTTGCATTGCCTTTATAACCATGGATGATGAGCATTTTCTCATATTTTTCTGCCATTTTAACCTCTTCTTTTGATAAGTCTATCTTTACTTCCCTTGCCCATTTAGTGAATGATTTGTTGGGTTTTGTGGGGATTAGTTTCTGACTTCCCTGTAGATACTGAATATTAAGCATTTGACTGATGAATTATTGGTAAATATCTTTTCCCAATTTGTTGGCTGTCTTTCTAATTTAGTGTCTATACTTTTATCTATGCAAAAACTTTTTAATTTTAGACAGTCCCATTTGTTGAGTCTCTCTCCAATGTGTTGTGACCCTGGGCCTCTGTTCAGGAAGATTTTTTTTGTGTTCCTATGAGTTCCAGTGTCTCTCCTACTCTATCATGTAACAGTTTCAAGGTTCCAGGTCTGATATTGAGGTCTTTGATCCATTTTGAGTTAATGATTATGCATGGCAAAATGCTAGGATCAATTTTAATTGGTGCTGCCCAGTTTGGCCAGCACCAATAGGCTGTGTTTGTTCCATTGTATATCTTTGCCTCCTTTGTCAAATACAAGTTGACTATACGTATGTGGTTTTATTTCTGGGTCTTCTTTTCTGGACAAACAATATTTTGAGTCCTGTTGATTTCCCTTAAAACTTTAGTTATTTTACTGGGTAATTTCTACTAGTCATTACAATTGTACTTGCAAATTTGTTTTTAAATTATGCTTTTATTACTTCAAAAGTCAGTTATTCCTTGCTGTGTGAAAATAGTCCATGCTGTGATTAAATGAAGTGCAAAAAGTCACTCATGGCAAGTCTGGGGACATTCAGTATTTTTTTATGCAGGGTAAATGGGACAGGTGGTTTTCTACTGAACATTATTTTGGGGACTCCTTGGAAAGAATGCAGACCATGTGAACCATACGCATTTGAGCCCTTCTGCAAATTTAGAAAATCAGAATGAAAAGTTATTTTCTTTTTATTAATAAAGTTGAATAGATTAAAATTATTAGCTTTAGTCAATCTTACAACTGTCTCAACTTCCTGTGTGTGGATTAAAGCACAGATCCTTTTTTCATATTTGTCCTTTTGTGCCTAATTCAGTACCAAAGCAACCAGAAAATGGATTGAAAACTCCATACAATAGAAAGAATCATAAGAAAAGATAGTGATTTTAAAAATAAGCCATTTGCCAGGGTAGGAATTTCTATGTAGTTTCTATCATCTCCTCTACCAGTGTATTGTGGTATATGGTTAGAGGTGGAACCGTTGAAATTTTTTTGGTCAGTCATGGGTCTTGAACTCTGGGCCTGGGTGTTGTCCCCAATCTCTTCAGCTCAAGGCTAGCACTCTAATGCTTGAGACACAGCACCACTTCTTGTTTTCTGGCAGGTTTAATTGGAGAAAATAGTATCATGGATGTTCATGCCCAAGTTGGCTTTGTACTGTGATCCTCAGATCTTAGCCTCCTGAGCAGCTAGGTTTACAGGTGTGAGCCACTGGCACTTGACCAGTTGCATTTTTAAAACAAAAAAATAGGGAAAGAGTACAAATATTGAAAAACAGAGCAAGTTTGTTTTTCAAAATGTTGGTATAAAATACCCCAATTGTTATGGATTTTAGTGTATGCAAGAAAATTCTAAAGAGTCAGAATCACATAATGTAGTTTCAAAACTACTGTTTCAAATCTTCTTATCTGATAGAAGTATTCTCCAAGAGATATTGCCACTCTTTCAGACTTCAGTGGTAAAACACATCCTTCAAATTAACTAGTTTCATTATAAAAATCTTAAATTCATTAAAACGTACATTCAATAATGAAAACTGGCAATGCAAATAAGTAAGGCAGTTGATTTCTTATGGGATCTAGAAATTTGGAATTAGGATACAGTCTAGACACAGAGTAAGAAGAGACAGATAAGCACAGCTGTCTTTAGAGGAAGGCAAAAACTTTAAATGACCAATCAGGTATACATATGTGTAAAGGATTTCAAATAAGCATCATAACATGAATATGAACTAATAGTTAAGGAAATATGACAGCATAACCTTAAACTTTAGCATTAGCTCTGGATTGAACCTAAATGTTGACAATCCAATAAGCATGCAGCCTCCTAGCCAATTTGCTTTCCATCTGAATGTAATAATTCATCGACCATGTCTTGAAGCACTGATTTTCTATCACTTAATCGATCTGCTCTGTAATGCTTTTCTTCAATTTTTCAATTTGATTACTGAAGGTTTAATTTGTAGGATAGCTATTCTATGAAGAATTTCTCTACTGAATGTATATCAAAAACTCTTATCTTTCCATATTTTATTAGCCTCAATTGTTTATACAGCATGGTATCATTTTGATCCATCATGTATGTGTTCAATGTACCTTTGTCATACTCATCTTCTTCAATACTCTCAATTACTTTTCCTTCCCTTCCCAAATCAATCCCAATAATTTTCATTATTCCTTTTTCATGTATGTACATAAAGCATTATCATCATATTCAGCCTGCTTTATTCTCTATATTCATTTCCTATCCCATATTTCAGAAATTGTTTTTCTATTGTTAATTTTAATTATATTAATTGGTCCTACTTGCTTAAGCATAGCATTTCACATAAATACATTCAGTATTTTAATCATGTCGATCATCTTGTTTACTGTCATGTTCCTTATTCACACTACAGCTTTCAGTGAGTTTCTTTTTGCTATCTTTGTTTCTATATTTCAGAATTATTCAGCTTCTAATCTTTTCAAAAAGATTCAAAACTAAATCATATGCCATATTGTACATATATTACTGTAGGTATATACAGATTTATTTACATTTTTGTTCTAGCATCCATATATGAGAGAAGACATGACTTTGTCCTTCCGAACCTGATTTGCTGTGTTTATCATGATGATCTGCATACATCCATTTCCCTGTATTTGACATAATTTCATTTTTTGGTCAATTTTTTATGGTTATTGTAAAAGTGATATACAGAGAGCTTACAGTTACATACTGCAGGGAATGAGTTTATTTCTTTTTGAACAGTGTCACCTCTTCCCTCATTTTCTCCCAGTTTCCCCTTTGATGCCCCTTCCACAAAAGTTATATGGTTCTTTCCGCAATATAGTGTCTAGTTTGCTCACCCTTTGTCCCTCCATTTCTGTGCTCAGACTTATACTCTGCAAAACAGGTGAACTTGCATACAAGACAAATGTACAAAAGTAAAAAATAGTGAAAAAGGCCATTTCTTGGAATTTATTTCAACAAATATAATTTTATACGGTCATTTGCACATAGGTATTGAGACTTTGTGATCCTTTCCTGAAATGTCCTTCTTTGGTCTGACTGTGAATCTCTAGTGTCCCATAAAATTTATAATGTCCAAGTATTTTTTTTGTCTTTTACTATTCAGTGTGTTTACTTGTCAAATTATAGGCACATTTTAGTAAAAACTAGTGAGGGAAACCATGCAATCTTAGTTTCTTTAGGTCTGGCTTACTGGTTTATTATAATTTTGTCCAAGTCTTCCCATTTCCTTATGAATGTTGCAATATCATTCTTATATCAATATTTTTCAAGGTTGTATATCATTCTTTCTGATAGAAGTATATAATTTCATTGTGTATATATACTACATAGTTTTGATCCATTCATCCACTGAGGAAATATAATTTGATTCCATTTCCTGGCTATAGTAAAGTGTGCTGTTATGAACATGGATGTGTTGTTAACTTTACTGTGGTCATTTTTTATAGTCTATTGGATAAAAGTCCTTGATTGTCTGCTCTTTTGGTTAATTATTTTATTTGGTAATTAAGCTTCCTTGACTTGCTATTTTTCTTGTATTCCTATGTATTCCTTGCATTCCTATTTTGATATTTTATTGGTATTTGTTTATCTGTGGTAAGATATTGTTAAGAGTAGTAAGTGTATAATTAGAATTTATTAGCATTGAAACACTGTGATTTAACACTTGTCTATCAGTTTTAAAACACTGGGGTTGTTAGGCAGAGCAGAGGAATGAAAAGTAGTTTTTCACAGAGAAAGAACTATGGACAGTGGAAATTTAATGATGAAGTCTTAAAGAAGATTTAGCTGAAGAAGGATTAAAAGGAGGAGAGGTAATGGCTATAAAGGAGAGAACACCACTGAAAAAAATTAAGTTGAGAGCCTATGTTTAGACTTCCTAAAAACAAATATTACCTACTTGAAAAAGCCAGCCAGTAGTAGGTATTTCCCTATCTAAATATTTTTGGGCAGAGAAGAGTAATTTGATAAAGAAAAGGAAAATGGGTATATTTGTAAGTCATTCAATTGTAAAAGTCAATATGATTCAATACAAAATAACCCCAAGGAAAACAAATTCACCCCAAACTGAAACCGCAACAGTACACAACGTACACAATGTAGTTAAAAACAAGTATAGAACCCTCCAATTGCCTATACTTTAAATCAGAGGTTTTAAATCATAGATAGGTATTCCCCTATCTAAATATGCCTTCAGAGTTTTTTGTCCGGGGTTTTAGTCCTCGGTCCCTCCCGACCTGCAGGAGGGATAGAGAGAAAAAGCCCTGACCAGGAAGGAGAGGGCTGACTTACCGCCTGCACCCAGCCCTCCCTCACTGGAGGACGATCAGACGTGTCAGGGAGACCAGTCAAGGCACGAACTCTTTTACTGATAAAGTACATTCAGCTAATATAGGATGCAGTAGCTTATCAGCACAAAGGTGGGCAGGGCAGGGGAGGTACTCTCATTGTAAGTAAAGGAAGGGGAATCATTTGCTGTCAGAGAGGGCAGAAGGGTTCTGGGCCTATCCCAGAGGTAGCCTTACTTTACATCACAAACCACAACCATGCCTTACAACCAGGTGGCAGCACCATCTCAGCTAGGTGCCATCCCAAGACCAGGAAATGAGCACTGAGCCATGAGTTAGGCCTCCTTTTCTACAGCATAGGTTTCCATTTCCCTGATGTGATGTTCTCCACATTTTTTTGGAGAGGGTATTATGTTTTAGAAAAGTAGATTATGTGTATTTACAGCCAGTGAGCAAGTCAGTTGTGAGGGTAAGTATAAAGCAAACCAAATCAAAGAGAAAACTGGATGAGCCAACTAGACAGAATGAAAAATACCAAAATGAGAATTAAACAAACTAAAAGGGAACAAAGGAATAAAAAAGGAGGAAAAGAAGAAATATGTGAATTATAGGGAAAATTTATAAAGAAAATTTTAAAAAGAAAGGAAGGGGAAAAAAAGAACAAAATAAGGCAAAAAGAAGTCGAACAACCAAAAATATAGTCAGAAGGTGGCATGCACACAACTCAGACACAGGCTTAGCAATCACTGTACACTGTATATCTAAGACAAATCTAAAAATGACTTCTTTTGTATGTTTTGAGGACAGTATCTTAGTCAACCTTAGTTCACAGGTAGGATGTGGCTTTAATCTGCAGCCTAGCTCATGCAGATGATTGGGTATGAAAGAGACTTTGACATAACTGGAATACATAAAGATTCCCAATATGGGTGGGGTGGCTAGCACCTGGATTTCCAATCTCAGTACAGACAGGAAGCACACTAGGTTTTTAATACTTGACTGGTTGTTTGCAGTGACATATTTAATTCCAAGGTGCTCAGCCGCCACCAGGCCTAGCTGAAAACTGACTTCAATATCAACCTTCTTTTTGCTCACTGCTGCATGGTATCACATTCCTTTGCTGTTTTCAAAAATGGCACCACTTCTTTGGCAATCATTTCAGGCCAGTTGCTCTGGTGGCCTCTTTTCCATTTTCAAAAATGTTACATTTCCATGTCATATGCTGCTGTGGAGGAAGAGGTCCTTGTTGTGATACTCACAGCTCCTGGTGTTGCTTCAGACCCTCCCATGGGGTAGTGAATTGTCTCTGCCTTTGACTGTGTCTGGCTCAGATTTCTGTTCCTGTCCCTAATTTTTCTCATGCAGGATCTATAAATACTTCCCTGAAGGTAAATGCTAATGTGATTGTTCTTTCTCCTGGATGAATTTCCATATCATCTGATCTTTCTCAGGTTTCTGTATTCTTTTGCAAACAGTTTATAATCTTTTTTAGAATTTATCTCTGTACTTGATGTGAATCTCTAGATGTGGAGTGTGTAATGTGACCCTAAATCTTTGCTTGGTCATATAAAGCTTAAATTGTTCCTGTAATTACACCATCACCTTCACACCAACTTGTACTTTATAGCTGATTAATAATCTGTATTGTATATGTGTCACACTTGGTTCCATTTCACAGTTTCAAGGCAGTCTGTAGATTGGTTATTTGAATAGTGTCAAAATGAATATGAATGTGCAAGTGACACTATTTTGTCCTGACAATCCCACAGATACATGTTCACTGAATGGTAAGGCAGTTCTATTTTTAGTTTTTTTGAAGTACCTCCATGTCAATTTCCATAGAGACTTCAATAATTACATTCCCATAAAAACATTGGTTATTGCTCATGTTCTTAATAAGGACCACTGAATTCTTTATGTACTTTGAAATCACTTTTGTAATCTTTAACCTGAAATCAGTTGGGCTCAGTTTTTTAAGTTGTTGCTTGTGTCATGTATTGTACATAGTCCTTCTTGAAAAGGGCATAGCACATATCATTGATACTCTTCTAAATTATTTTATCATAGCCCATATAGAGAATCATTAGAATATGGATAAACATGGAACAATAATTTGCAATAATGATAATATAATCCTTACCTATAAGTAACAATTATTAGATATATAAGAACTCCTGTAAATGAAAACAAGAGATTTCTTCTATAATAATATTCTAATTTTCTTTTCCTATTTTCTTATTTGTTCATTTATGTGTCTTTCATAGACAAGGTGAGCATAGAAATGGTTGCAAAAGGGTAAACAAATGCAGCAGTGATACTAGACAGAATGTTGAGAATGAAATGTATAACTTATGGGTGGGGATTGAAGGGAAAAACTGTGAGAGAAGAAGAAAATGGTGAAATTGTTCAAACTGAAATGTACTCTTCATCTGATTAATGTAACTTTTACCTCTCTGTACATAACTTTTTCAATAACAATAAAATGCAAAAAAATAACTGTAATAGAGTCAGGTGCTTATGGCTCATGATTGTTATCCTAGATATTCATTATGCAGAGATCGGGGGATTGTGGATCAGAGCCATCCTGGTCAGGAAAGTCTATGCATCTCTGATCTCCATTTTAACCAGAAGGAAACAAGAAGTGGCTTTGTATACTGGCACTGTGGCTCAAAGGGTTAGAAAACTAGCCTTTACCAAAAGAACTCAGAGGCAGCATCCAGTCCCTCATTTCAAGCACACAACTGAAAAATTAAAAATGGATAGTATTAAAAGTATGAGTATAAAAGGAATAATTAGAAAAACATTTCTTTCTTATTAAATATGAATTACAGCTTCAACTATATGACATAGATATATAAAGCATACACTGTTTGTAGAATAAGAGAACAAGGTAGTATCAAATAAAAGAACAATTTGATATTTATTGTCTGAAGAGATGATGGACAAGTCTAGAATTTTGGTAAAATTTTATAAGATTGAACTCTAAAGGAAAATCATAGTGTTAGTTATAATTACCATGAAGCATTTATGTCTAAAAGGAGACATCCTTATTTATAAGTATGAAAATTATTACAGTTTCATGAAATTCCTTATATCTTTAACAAGTGCTATATTAAATATCCATAAGTCATTACAAATAAACAACATGAAGAATCATGAATATATGGAAGCAAATAAATAAGCTACAAAGATAACAAGAAGGTCAACATTTGGAAAGATTACTAAACTGTTTTTGAATGGAAACATGACAGCTAACTGTACAGAGAAATACAATGCTAATCCCTAACAGTATATAGCATTCAGGACTTCTAATCTTAGAGATGAATGCATTCTCAGCAAGTAGTAGAAGGCCTTTAGGGTTATCTGAATACTACTAGTGCAATGTAATAGTAATAGTTATTTTGATAATTAATTTAAGAGTATTTCTCATAAAACTTCCTATTATTAGCTTTGCGTCTATTTATATTTAAGAAAGAAAATTCAATCTAGTTTATATCCAATACCGACTGTTATTAATGTATAATTATAGTTGAATACATGACTACTGATTGTAAGATTATCAACTTTACTTGAATGCTATTCACACATGTTGATGAATTCCTGTTTTAAAAGTGTATTTGTGATATAAACTTTGAAAGAACCAGCTACTCCTATGAGAAAAATAAGTGAAAAATCTAATCCAACTCATAAAATGAGAAATATCAAAAGGATTAATAAGATTCCAGTCAGAACACATTCCTTCATGTATTTAATAAGTTAATATTGACACCATACTGGATGCTGGGCACTATTTTAAGAAAGAGGAATTCAGTAGTTTGTGAGACGTATTGTATGATTCATAGAAGTTACTGCTTTTATGAATTAGTTTTCATTTTTTGCTTAAGTAGAGAGATAAAAATGTAAAGTAATAATGGTCTCATATTTTCTTTCTTTATATAAGGAATGCAACAAAATGATTTTTGAGTGAGAATGATATATAAACATACCAAAGAAAGAAGAAGAATGAAGGGGATTCAAATTTTCATTATTTAGTCTTCCACTTTAGAAGAAATTAAAAAGAAGTGTTAATTAAATGCAAAGAAAAAATAAGAAAAATAAAATTAGTTCAGAAATCGATGGAATGAAAAGCAAGAAATCTAGAGAGAAATTCAATTAATCCAAAGGCTGGTTCCTTGAAATGAGCAATAAAATTGACAAATTTATAACCATGTTCAGTAAGAAAATGACAAGAGATAAAACATGGATATCAGAATTGAGAAGAGAGACATATTTATCAAAATTAAATTGACAAAAGAGAGTAAAACATATGAAATCATTTGCCATTTTAATAACTGTGTTATTTAGTTTTTTTTTTATCACTAGCAAAATACCTGAAATAACTCTAAAGCCTGAAGGATTCATTTTGGTGTGTGTTTTCACAGGTTTTAGTTGATGGTAACGTGCCTCCTTTGCTCCTGGGCTAAGATGAGACAGAACCTAACGATGACCAACATGTGATGGAACAAAGATGCTAACTTTATAACTAGCAGTAATTAAATAGAAAGAGATAAGAATGTGAGACATGATGACATGTGCCAGTGGCTTGTTTTCTACCACTGAGCCATATATCCTAATGGCACTTTTATCTATGAACCCATCAATGGGAAAACCTCATTGATGAAGTTGATGTCCTCATGATCCAGTCACTTCTCAGTAGCATTACCAACTGGAGAAAATCTACAATATATGTGTCCTTTGTTAGAATGCTTCTTATGCAAATCATAACAAAATGATATGCAACTGACTGATGTTTGAAAGAAAAAAATCTACCAAAAAATTATAAAAGTAGATACATGCTATAAGCATCAGTAGTTAACAACCTACCCAAAAAGATAATAAAAGGCTCAGACGTGCTAGTGGGTAAATATTTTATCATCAAACTACAAAAAATACTAGAAATTTGTTAAAACTCTTTCTAGAATTTAGAAAGCAGAGAGAATACTTGCTAACTTAGCCTTATATAGCCAGTATTTCATTAAGAACTAAACCAAGTAAACACATTAGAAGAAAATGGAAATTTGAGAGAGCATTCTGAGAAAATGGAGGTGATTCAAGGTGAGTTGTTCTGAGCTCTTGCCAAGATACTAGTTTTAGCATTATAACGGAAAGTTACTTTTTTGTTTGTTTTTCTTTTTTTATTGTGATTAGTAGAAGGGTTACATTGTATTCACCTGATAGAAGGCGCATAACTTCACAAACATTGATACCCTTTCTTATGACATGGTCCCCATTTCCCTCCCACCCTCCCCCCGCTTATCTTGATTTCCCCATTCTCTATCCAATTTCAAATAACCAATTAAGCATATATAAAATATATTTGGCCTAGTGGTAGAGTGCTTGCCTAGCATGCACGAAGACCCAGGTTTGATTCCTCGGTTCCACATACACAGGAAAAAGTCAGAAATGGTGCTGAGGCTCCTGTGGTAAAGCTCTAGTCTTGAGAAAGCCCAAGGACAGTGCTCAGGCCCAGAGTTCAAGGCCCAGGACTGGCAAAAAACAAAAAAAAAACAATGTGAAATATTTTAACAATATGAGATAACCAAGGGATGACAAAAGAGATGAGAGATAACATAGTACATTAAGAACAACAGTCATTCATTATATGGCTTTTGTTTCCTTATCCTTGAGGTCCTTACATTTAGTGTCATACTAATTGGTCTGATGTCTGTAGATTTTGTTTTTTTGTAAATCTCTGCTAGGAGAGCCCAAGGTTTCCACTGATTGTGACAAATGAGGTAGACTATTGGGCCTATGTTCCTTTGAGTCTGGCTTATTTCACTTAATAGGATTTTTTCTAAGTCTTCCCATTTCCTTACAAATGGGGTGATGTCGTTCTTTCTCCCATTCTATTTTTTTTGGCTCCCTTATCAAAGAGTAGGTGGCCATAAGTCTGTGGTTTAATATCTGGGTCCTCAGTTCTATTCCATTGGTCTTCAGGTCTGTTCTTTTGCCAGTACCAATCTGTTTTGATTATTATAGCTCTGTAATAGAGTCTAAAGTTTGGTATTGAAATTCCTCCTGTGCTGTTCTTTCTGCTAAGAACTGTTTTTGCTATACGGGGTCTTTTATTATTCCATAGAAGATATGGAACAAACCTAGAGGTCCCTCAGTTGATGAGTGAATCAGCAAGATGTGGTATTTATACACAATAGAATTTTATGCTGCTGTCAGAAAGAAAGTTTAATTTTTTATTCATTTATTTTCTCTTTCTGTCAATTTAGGTCACATTGATTGTCACTCTATTTCTTTCCTTCATTACTACATTACTCTTATATTCCTGCATTACTCTTCTGTTATTTCCCCCTCTTGTCTTTCATACTATCTTTCTAACTCTGGTACTTTGTTCCTTCTTCAATTTCCATAATGAGTGTCAGTGTTGCTAACAAAGAATATATGTATTTGCTCAATTATACTGCAGATTCAGAGTGATTTAAATCTCATAGAGATTGGATTGTGTTTTTTTTTCTTTTGGCCATTAAACTATGTTTGGTGGTGGTGTTGGATTTGTTTGTAAGTGCACAAAAGAAGAGAGAGAATGAAAATACCAGTCTAAGATGGGGAACCTCTATAGTCAGGGCAGCTATAGAGCAACAGGTTGATTATTATCAGTTATTGTCTTAAAATTGTAATCTTGTATGGTATTACTCTTGCTCCCATTTTCAAATGGGCAGAACAGGAAATTCAAGAAAAATGACAAATCAAGGAATTGCATCTCCCACTCAAATTAAACAGGCAACATAGCAGTCAATGGGAAACCTAGAGGAGAGTCCTCTAAATGCTCTACAAATTTTGTTGGTAAACATTATCAATGGAAAGTTTGAAAACGTAAAGAAAGAAATACAGGAACTTGAGGAAGCCAGTCAATGCATAATGGAGGAATTCATAGAATCCATAAACAGTAAGCTGAATGAATTCCAAAAAAATTCCAATGAGGGTACAGTTTCTCAGCTAAAGGACTTCAAAAAGAGAGCACTCAAATCAAAATCAAGGAGGTAAAGATGTCCATACAAGATCTAAAACAGATGCAAGGCATCAAAAATGACCAACTAGAGGGAAGGGAGATGAAGAACAAAGTAGAAAGTATTGATAGTGGGGGAATGGGTGGAAGATGGCCGCAGTTCAGGGTGAGTATTTCTTAGCACTCGCCAAGATGCCAGTTTTGGCATCGTATTGGAAAGTTTACACCTAAGTAATTAGCCTCACAGAGATTTCACTCAGAGAGGAAAAAGTCAGGCAGCTGGCTAAAGATGAAAGTTTCAAGCCCACACTATTGACGGTCATGGGGCCAGCTGGTCCCCAAATGAGTGGCCGCAAGACACAGCCACCCTCCAGAACCTGAACGGCCAGTGCTGTGCTGCAACCCAAACCTGCTGGCAACAGACAGAGCCTTACTGAGAGGCGAGCCCATCACCTATCCTCCGCAGATCTGGCAGCTTCACGGACTCAGATAACCAAGGGAATTGTGAGTACCTCATTAAAGACCTTTGCGCTTCCGCTCGCAAAACGGCATTGGGAAGGTAGTCCCTCCCCCACCAGCCAATAGCAGCACCATCTTGACTACTGGCAAAGACCCTGCCAAAGCTCCATCTCTTAAAATGTTTTTTCCTTTTTTTTTGTCGTGAGGCTTGAACTGTGGGCTTGGGTGCTGACCCTGAGCTTTTCAGCTCAAGACTACCTCCCTAACCCTTGAGCCACAGCACCACTTAAAATAGTTTTTCTGAGTCAGCTTAGCGGGATATCTGCTTCCCTGCCCTACCAGAAGCGAAAGTATTTCCTATGGGTCAGGCTGGTTTCCTGGCCAACAAAAGCAGAGGTGGCTCTACCCCAGGTTCTCTGCTGAACTGGTAAAACTCAAGCTACCGTAAACAGCCAACTTTCTCCTGTAGGACCCATAAAGCTCACCACCCTGCCAGTAAATTAACCTGAATGAACTGTCACAGAGTCCCCAAAATAAATCTGCAAGGCAGATCATTTTCTGCCCAAACAGGCAAACTGATCGGAAAAATCTTCGAAGCCAAAAGGCTTCTTACAGTGTTTGGATCCCAGATTCAGCAGAGACACAAGTTTCCTCCCACCCCGGGGGGCAGGGGGAAGCTGAAGAATATCTTTTCTTTCTAACCATATTTTTTTCAAATTTTACTACTTTTTTCATTTGCATTTTTACTTGTTCTTTTTTCTTCTTTCTTGACATTTTACCTCCATCGCCTTCTTTCCCTTTTTTAAAAAAATATTATTTTTATTCCATTTTTTTTCTTTTTCTTCTTTCTTTGCTCTTTCCTTCTGTTATTGTGGTCATTCCTGGAAACATAGTGACAGCATTGTGTAC
This sequence comes from Megascapheus bottae, assembly GCF_031878675.1. NCBI lineage: Eukaryota > Metazoa > Chordata > Mammalia > Rodentia > Geomyidae > Megascapheus > Megascapheus bottae. Next base: position 86,520,309 of record NC_143547.1, read on the forward strand.
AGATTTTTTGTGAAATATTTTGTTTTTTCTCTTTTTTTGCCAGTCCTGGGCTTGAACTCAGTGCCTGAGCACTGTCCATGGTCTTTCTCAAGGCTAGAGCTCTACCACTTGAGTCTCAGCACCATTTCCGGCTTTTTTCTATGTTTGTGGTACCGAGGAATCGAACCTGGGTCTTCATACATGCTAGGCAAGTACTTTAACCACTAGGCCAAACTCCCAGCCCATTTTTTTTGCCAGTCCTAGGATTGAGCTCAGGGTGTGAGCACTGTCCTTGGACTTTCTCAAGGCTAGAGCTCTACCACTTGAGCCTCAGCACCACTTCCGGCTTTTTTTTTTTTGTATGTATGTGATACCAAGGAATCAAACCCTGGTCTTCATGCATGCTAGGCAAGCACTTTAACCCCTAGGCCAAACTCCTGGCAATGAAATATTTTTATTGATACATTCCCCTGCTGTTTAATATGTTGGTTATTAATCTTAATATTTCTTGTTTAAGAACTCACAAATGTAAGGTGTCCCCCTTTTCTTTGTATCATTGATCTCTCTCATATATACTTTCCTGTTGGGGACCGACTGTGGAGTCAATGACCTTGGACCTGACCTTGGACCTACACAACTGTATACACAAGGAAGTAACTCTTATCAGGATGACTTTAAGCAATGTCAATCAGTTCTTATCATGATGACTTTAAGCAATGTTAATCCTTTCTCATTTATCCTATATGTGATTTGTTTACTATTTTGTATGAATGTAGCCTCTGGCAGTTCCCTAGTTTTAAGAAGAGTATTTAAGGTCAGAACTTAAAATAAACAGGAGAGTCTTAGGCGGCAGTCTGGAGCTCACAGCCTTCTTGGACTGCTGACTTGGGCTGTAGTCCTCCTGAACTCCATCTGTTTGTCTCTCTTCTATTTTTTTCCTAGTCCTTGCCCCTATTTCAGGAATCCCAATCCGTGAACCCTGGTTTGCTGCCGGCTGGCCCCAGCAACTGGCGCCCGAACAGGGACCCTGAAAATCTCGGACGAAGGCGGAGGACCCCGCTGTGGTGAGTAACACATCATAGGACTGATAAGAGAGGATTTTAAGAGAGTGAGAGAGCAGGAGGCTGTATTGTCCAGAGTAAAAATTATGGGTCAAGTTAATAGCTATACGTCATATTTACCAATCTTAACAGTCCTACTTGAAGCCCACGGAACGTGGGTGGAAAAAGGGGTGCTTCAGAGCTTCCTACATTTTGTCGAGGAGGCATGCCCGAGGTCTATAGAGGAGGAATTCCAAAAAGCCTGGCAGCGGATAGGAAAAAGAATTCAAGATTATTATAATGTATATGGCCCCGAAAAGACCCCAGAAGATGCTATTACTGTATGGAATTTAGTAAGTGAATGTATAAATCCTCAACATGAGAATGCTGAACTTAATCTTGAATTAAGGGAACTTTATGAATTAAAGGACCCTTCTGAAAAACCTGAGGCTGAGCCATATGCTGCAGCCCAAGAGAGTCTAAGTGAGATCTCGAAAATGGAACAACAACCAGTAGATATTGAGTATCAGAATTCAAATTTGAATATGAGGGAGGAAAGTTATGATGAGCCGATGGAGGACCGGATAGCTACGATAGAAAAGAGGTTAGAAGAAATCCTACATCTACTATCTAAAATGGGGAAAGAGCAGAGAGCCCCCCCAGAAGTAGGAAGGAAATATGACCCTCAGGCCACTATGGTGTCTGATTCTAAACCTTACCCCTCACACCCACCGCCTCTGGCTGCAGCCTTACGGCCCCAATCCCTTTTTCAACCTTTAGGCCAGCCTAAAGGCCCTAGCAACAAGTCCCTTTTAACAGGCACTACAACCAGGCACAGTGCATCGCAATTAAAACTGTCTCAGGCTGCTAGAGAGAGGGAAGATATTTCAGGGCCTCGATGCTTCCCTAGTTTAGTTGATCATGATGAACAAGTATACCATCAACCTGTTCCTGTTAAACTATTACAGGATTTAAAAAGTGCCTGCTCCCAATATGGGCCAACTGCCCCTTTTACTCAAGTAATATTGGAGGCCGCGTGTGCTGTTATTGTATGCCCAAATAACTGGAAGCGGCTTGCCAGAGCATGCCTTAGTGCAGGAGAGTACTTATTATGGGAGACAGAGTTCACTGCACAGAGTCGGGCTAAAATTGAAAGAAATAGGTCTAAGAACCTGCCTTACACTTTTGATCAGTTGTTAGGAGAGGGAACCTATAAAAACACCGAAGATCAATTGGGTTATGCAAAGGAAGCCTATTCACAAATAAATGCTGCGGCGAAAGAGGCTTGGAAAAGGTTACGCAATTCCAATCGTACAAAAAATTTAGTAGAAGTTAAACAGGGACCGAATGAACCTTATCTAGAATTTTTGTCTCGATTAATGGAGACTGCAGACTGCCTAGTACAAGATGAGAATGCAAGGAAGATTATAGTTAGACACATAGCCTATGAAAATGCCAACGCCGCCTATCAGGCGGCTATCAGACCCCATAGGAATAAGGGAGGAATCACGGACTTTATTTCACTGTGTGCTGATATTGGACCCTCCCATGTACAAGGCCTTACTTTAGCAGCCGCTCCTCAAGGAAAGACTGCTACTGAATTTCTAAAATATAGAGGTCAGCGGCATTCTCAGGCTGCTAGACCCCCAGGGCGTTGCTTCTCTTCTGGACAAATAGGACATTGGATGACGCAATGCCCACGCCAGGCCAGGTTAAAGAGAGAAAAATTACCTGGCACATGTCCACGCTGTGGTAAAGGGAAGCACTGGGCTAAAGATTGCAAGTCAGCAACAAATTGCAATGGCCGCCCGTTTTCGGGAAACTGGAGAAGGGGCCAGCCTCTGGCCCCGCAAAACCATGGGGCAGTCCCTCCCTCTTCTCGGCCACAAGTAAATCTTCTAACAACCCCCCAAAATCAGTCTCCAGCCTCTTCCGTGCCACCCCAGGCAGCGCAGGATTGGACCTCTGTTCCTCCACCTGCTCAGTATTGACCCCAGAGATGGGGACACAAGCTCTCCCCACGGGGGTCTTCGGTCCCCTTCCCCCGGGAGTGGCTGGATTGCTGTTAGGGCGAAGTAGCTCAGCCCTTAAAGGGATACAGATTACACCTGGCAAAATTGACCAGGATTTCACTGGAGAAATCAAAGTTATGGCCTCTGCCCCGAAACATGTGGTATCGATCCCAGCTGGTCAAAAATTAGCACAACTAATACTTGTGCCTTTACCTCACGGGAAGACTGCTAATTCTTCTGCCCCATGTGGACAGAGAGGATTTGGATCCTCTGATATCTATTGGGTACAAAGCATAAAACAAGAGAGGCCTGAGATGACTATATTTATACAAGAAAAACCCTTTAAAGGAATATTAGACACAGGAGCGGATGTGTCTGTAATATCTAAAAAGCATTGGCCAGCCCAATGGCCCCTGACAACCTCTATGACTTCCCTACAGGGGATTGGGCAAGCAACTGACCCACAGCAGAGCAGTGCGATCCTTGTTTGGAGAGATGAGGAAGGGCACTCTGGTCATTTTCAGCCATTTGTCCTGGATCATCTGCCAATTAATTTATGGGGTCGTGATATCATGGAAAAAATGGGAGTGTATATGTTTAGTCCTAGTGCTGCGGTCACTAAGCAGTTACTTGATCAAGGCCTCCTCCCCTTTAGGGGACTAGGCTGAGCAGCACAGGGGGAGCCAGAGCCACTCCAATCCCAGTCTCACCCTACGAGAAAAGGATTAGGGTATTTAACGGGGGCTGTTGTTTGTCCTGCCCCCATGCTGATCCCATAAATTGGCTCTTGGAAGAACCGGTATGGGTTGAACAGTGGCCTCTTTCTCTAGAAAAGATCATTGCAGTTCAGCAGCTGGTACAGGAACAGCTAGACTTGGGACATGTGGCCCCTTCTAACTCTCCATGGAATTCTCCAATTTTTGTTATAAAGAAAAAGTCAAGTAAATGGAGGATGTTACAGGATCTGAGAAAGGTAAATGCAACTATGGAACTGATGGGAGCCTTACAGCCCGGCTTGCCTTCACCCATGGCAATCCCAAAGGATACTTAACAAGATTATTATAGATTTGAAGGATTGTTTCTATACTATACCCCTGGCGCCTCAAGACTGTAAGCGCTTTGCCTTCAGCGTCCCCTCTGTTAATTTTAAAGAACCCATGAAGCGATATCATTGGCTTGTGCTCCCACAGGGCATAGCAAATAGCCCAACTTTATGTCAAAGTTTTGTAGCCAGAGCCATTACTTCCACCCGTGAAAAATTTTCTTCTGTTTATATTGTTCATTATATGGACGACATCTTGTTGGCTTGTTCTGACCCTATCGTCGTACGACAAGCCTTTGGACAACTAAAGCAAGATATGAGCCTCTTTGGCCTTATAATAGCAGCTGAAAAGGTTCAGGAACACCCCCGTTTTACGTATTTAGGCCATATATTAGGCCCACACTATTTTAAAAGCCAAAAAATACAATTAAAAACTTCACACTTAAGAACTCTTCATGATTTTCAGCAATTCTTAGGAGATATAAATTGGCTTCGGCCTTATCTAAAGCTGTTCACAGGAGAGTTAAAACCCCTCTTTGATCTCTTAAAAGGAGATACTAACCCTACATCCTTGCGCAATTTAAATCCTGACGCCAGGAGGGCCATCCAAATCGTAGAAAAGGCAATTTCCCAGCAACAAGTGACCTATTGTGACTACTCTAAACCATGGGGAGTTTACATTTTAGCTACTTCTCACTCCCCAACTGCTGTATTGTGGCAGGATGGCCCACTTTTATGGCTTTATCTACCATCAACACCCGGCAAAGTGCTGACCCCCTACTACGAATTGGTAGCTAATCTGATACATATGTGCCGAGTGGATTCCCGTAAATATTTAGGTCAGGAACCTCATTTTTTTCTGTGTCCCATATAATTTACAACAACAAGATTGGCTATTCGCCCATTGTGATTCTTGGGCCATTGCTTGGGCCAAGTATACGGGAAAAATTTTGCATCACTACCCGTCTAACAAACTTCTCCAATTTGCTGCGTGTCATACGTTCCTATTTCCTTCCATAGTACGGGCCTCGCCTTTATCTTCTGCCGCTTTAGTATTTACAGATGGATCCTCTAATGGAACGGCTGCTTTGACCATTAATGGGAAAACTCAATCTTGGGTTACGGGTTTTTCCTCCGCCCAAGAGGTAGAATTAGAGGCTGTTTTACAAGCACTCGTCCTATTACAAGACGAGCCCTTTAACTTATACTCAGACAGTCAATATGTAATTCGTGCTCTTCAAGTCATAGAAACTGTTCCCTTTATTGGAACTACTAACTCCAATATCCAGACCCAATTTCGCCAAGTACAAACTTTGCTTTGTTCTCGCAACCACCCCTGTTTTTTTGGCTTCATTCGAGCTCACACTGATCTTCCTGGCCCTTTAAGTGAGGGTAACGCAGTTACTGATTCTGCTACCAGAGTTTATTTAACTCAAGTTGAACTTGCTAAGCAGTCACATGCCATCCATCATCAAAACAGCCGAGCCTTGCGCCGACAGTTTAAATTATCTAGAGAAGCGGCACGTCAAATAGTTAAAACTTGCTCCAACTGTGTGCCCTTCTCACCAGCTCCTCATTTAGGTATAAATCCACGAGGACTGCTTTCTAATCACATTTGGCAGGTGGATGTCACACATGTTCCATCATTTGGCCGATTAAAATATGTTCATGTTACTGTAGATACTTATTCTAATTTTATCCTGGCCACCCCCCTTGCTGGGGAAGCTACTAAACATTGTATTTCTCACTGCATTCGATGTTTTGCTGTGATGGGGATTCCCTCGCAAATAAAAACAGATAATGGCCCTGGCTATGTAGGCCAAGCATTTCAATCCTTCTGCCATTCTTATCATATCACTCATATTACAGGCATTCCTTCCAATCCTCAAGGTCAAGGCATCATGGAGAGAGCTAATGGATTATTAAAACATCAAATTGCTAAAATACAGAAAGGAGAGTCGTATCCCGCTACCCCTGTGAATATACTTAATCATGCTTTATTTGTTTTAAATTTTTTGAATCTGGATTCAAATAATTTATCTGCTGCTCAGCGATTCTGGGAAAAAAGAGAGCAACGTGCTTTTGCCTTAGTAAAATGGAAGGATCCCCTAACTGGTGCTTGGCACGGACCAGATCCTGTTCTAACCTGGGGTAGAGGGCATGTATGTGTTTTCTCACAGGAAGAAAATGATGCCCGTTGGCTGCCCGAACGCTATGTTTGGATTGTGGAGAGTGACAGTGGTCATCCAAGCAGCGACTCACTGGACCTTCACCTCCAACCCTCCAGTAATGCATCCAGTAATGGGGAAAAGACCTGAATTCATGTTTTTGTGTTAAGTGTAAAAGTCTGTTTCTTTGTCTTGTTCGTGTTACATATTTTTTCTTGTCCAGTTTTGTCTTTGAAATTGGTACCAGTTTTAAATATGGATCCTTATGGTTTTTCTAAAGTTTTGTTTTGAACCTGGCAAAGCTCTCTTGACACAAACTTCCGGAAAATGAACGGCCAATATTAATTTTGTGCACTTTAAAATCTTTGAGTATGAATGTGTGTGAATGAGTGAGTGAACATGTTCAAGGTTTAATCAAGAAAATCATTTAGGTTTGAATTATTGCATTGTTTTAAAGAGGGGGGAGAATGGAACATTAGATCAGCAAAAACAAAATGAACTTGATGCTCGTATGACAGCTCTTAAGTCCCATTTAGAAGGTCGAATCAGTAGATTGGAGAGAGAACTCCGAGAGCATCAAGGGAGGCACTTAGAGCAGAGAAAAGAGCCTCAAGAACCTACTAGTAAGGTCCCAGAACAGCAGAGACAGATCACGTTGAAAACTACTGCAGCTTCTGAAGAACGAGGAATTGCCAGCACTTCAGATCCACCAACAGCCAATATCAAGCCAACTCCTGTTGTTTCTACTCCAAGTAAATTGACAACTGAAGCTATGGCTGGGAACAAATCAACACCTATGGCCAGTACCCGTCCAATGGTCACATTTGCAACAGTCACCAATCGAACAACTCCGCAGATCTAAGCCCCAGATGGATGAATTCCCCCCCGAGAGGAATCGCAGTCAAGGATGGGATAAGAGGAGATGCTCTCTGACCAACCTAAGATAGGGCCTTCAGCTTGATCTGAAGAAGTTCCCCATGACGGGTAAGGCAGAGTCAGCGATCCACCCAACCTAAGACAAGCAAGTCTGCATCTTTTAAAAGAAAGACCGGGGAGATGTTGGGGACCGACTGTGGGGTCAATGACCTTGGACCTGACCTTGGACCTACACAACTGTATACACAAGGAAGTAACTCTTATCAGGATGACTTTAAGCAATGTCAATCAGTTCTTATCATGATGACTTTAAGCAATGTTAATCCTTTCTCATTTATCCTATATGTGATTTGTTTACTATTTTGTATGAATGTAGCCTCTGGCAGTTCCCTAGTTTTAAGAAGAGTATTTAAGGTCAGAACTTAAAATAAACAGGAGAGTCTTAGGCGGCAGTCTGGAGCTCACAGCCTTCTTGGACTGCTGACTTGGGCTGTAGTCCTCCTGAACTCCATCTGTTTGTCTCTCTTCTATTGTTTCCTAGTCCTTGCCCCTATTTCAGGAATCCCAATCCGCGAACCCTGGTTTGCTGCCGGCTGGCCCCGCTTTTCTTTATATATTCTTTTTATTATTTATTTATTTATTTATTTATTTATTTATTTATTTATTTTTATTTTTGCCAGTCCTGCGGATTGAACTCAGAGACTGTACCCTGGCCCTTCCATAAGGCTAGAGTTCTAACACTTGAACCATAGCAGCATTTCCCACTTTTTCTACGTATGTGGTACCAACGAATCAAACCCAGATCTTAGTGCATACTAGGCAAGCCCAATACCATTAGGCTAAATTCCTGGGACTCTTTTTATTTTTTTATGTTTTATCTTATTTTTTCTAAACTTTGTGTTCAATTATTTTCCCTTTCTATCAATCTTGTCAGTCATCCTCACTTTATCCCATTCCTTCATTACTATATTATTCTTACATTCCTGCATTACTCTTTTCTTATTTCCCCTCTTGTTTTTCATTCTATTTTTCCATCTCTGGTTCTTTGTTCCTTCTTCAGGTCTTATAATGCATGGATATACAGTTGATTGATGTTGACCAAGATTGTATATATATGTGTTCAATTATACTTTTTTTTATTGTAATTAGTAAAAGGGTTACATGATATTTGCCAGATAGAAGGTGCGTTAATTCACATACATTGATACCCTTTCACATGTCTTGGTACCCGTTTCCCTCCCCCCCCCACCCCCCACCCGTCTTGGTTTTCCCCCCTTCCCTATCCAATTTCAAATAACCCAATACAAATAAATTCAATATATCAGATAACAAAGTGAGATACTATACCAATATGAGATAACAAGGGACAGCAAAGGAGATGAGAGACAACATAGTACATTAAGGACAACAATCATTCATTATATGGCTTTTGTTTCACTATCCTGGAGGTCCTTTTAATTAGCTTCACATTATATGTCCTTATGTATCAAGATTTTGCTCTATTGCAAATCTCTGCTAGTAGAGCCCAAGGTTTCTACTGATTATGACGAATGAGGGAAACCATTGAGCCTAAGTTCCTTTGAGTCTGGCTTACTTCACTTAATATGATTTTTTCTAAGTCTTTCCATTTCCTAACAAATGGGGCGATGTCATTCTTTCTGACAGCAGCATAGAATTCCATTGTGTACAAATACCACAACTTGTTGATCCACTCATCAACTGAGGGACATCTAGGTTGGTTCCATATCTTTGCTATGGTGAATAGTGCTGCAGTGAACATTGTTGTGCTAGTGGGTTTAGTATGTCCTTGTTTCTGGATGGTTGGGTAAATGCCAAGTAGTGGAATTGCTGGGTCATAGGGGAGTTCTATGTTTAGCCTTTTGAGGCACTGCCACAGTGCTTTCAATAGTGGTTGGACGAGTTTGCACTCCCATCAACAGTGTAGTAGTGATCCCTCCTGGCCACATCCCCTCCAGCATCTGTTGTCATTCGATTTCCTGATCCTGGCCATTCTAGCTGGAGTGAGGTGGAATCTTAGAGTTGTTTTGATTTGCATTTCTTTTATGACCAGAGATGTTGAGCATTTCTTCATGTGTCTATAGGCCATTTTTGTTTCTTCTTCAGAGAAGACTCTCTTTAAGTCTTTGGCCCATTTTTTAATGGGATGGTTGTTATTTTGGAGGTTAGTTTTGGAGTGATTCAATTTTTTGAGTTGTTGATATATTTTAGATATGAGGCCTTTGTCCGTTGTTTGGTTGGTGAAGATCTTCTCCCACTCTGTAGGCTTCCTGATTAGTTTAGTTGCTATGTCCTTTGCCATGCAAAAGCTCTGCAGTTTAATGCAGTCCCACTTATCCAGCCTTTCTCTGATTTGTTGTGATTTTTGGTTCTTATTAAGAAAGTTTCGACCTGTGCCAAGGAGGCCTAGTGTATCTCCTATTCCTTCCTGTAGAGTTTTCAGTGTGTCAGCTTTTACCTCCAGGTCTTTGATCCATTTGGAGTTAATTCTAGTGCAAGGTGACAAACAAGGATCCAGCTTTAGTTTTCTGCAGGTGCTTAACCAGTTCTGCCAGCACAACTTGTTGAAGAGGCTGTCTTTCTTCCATTCTATTTTTTTGGCTCCCTTGTCAAAGATTAGGTGGCCATAGGTCTGTGGTTTAATATCTGGGTCCTCAGTTCTATTCCATTGGTCTTCAGGCCTGTTCCTGTCCCAGTAGCAAGCTGTTTTGAGAATTATAGCTCTGTAATAGAGTCTAATGTTTGGAATTGAAATTCCTCCAGCGCTGTTCTTTCTGCTAAGAAGTGTTTTTGCTATATGGGGTCTTTTATTATTCCATATGAAATTTTGGATTGCCTCTTCTATTTCTTTAAAGAATGACATTGGTATGTTGATGGGTATTGCATTGAATTTGTAGATAGCTCTTGGCAAGATTGTCATTTTCACAATGTTGATTCTTCCAATCAGGAGCATGGGAGGTTTTTCCATTTCCTTAGTTCTGCCTTAATTTCCTTTTTTAGGGTTTTAATGTTTTCGTCAAAAAGGTCCTTTACATTCTTAGTTAAGCTAATTCCTAGGTACTTTATTTTCTTTGAGGCTATTGTGAAAGGAGTTTCTTTCCTGATTATTGCCTCGTTCCTCTCACTGTTGGCATAAAGGAAGGCAGTTGATTTTTGAGGGTTGATTTTATAGCCTGCTACTCTTCCAAAGCTTTGGATCAGCTCAAGGAGCTTGGGAGTAGAGTCTATAGGATTCTTTAAATACAGAATCATGTCATCTGCAAAGAGGGATAGATTTATTTCCTCTTTCCCTACTTGGATCCCCTTTATACTTGCTTCTTGCCTTATTGCACTGGCTAGGAATTCTAGTACTATGTTAAAGAGTAGTGGAGAGAGTGGGCATACTTGTCTCGTTCCTGATTTTAGAGGGAATGGCTTTAGATTTTCACCATTAAGTGTAATACTAGCAGTAGGTTTCTCATACACAGCCTTTATTACATTGAGGAATGGTCCATGGATTCCTAGTTTCTCCAGAGCTTTTAACATGAAGGGGTGTTGGATCTTGTCAAATGCCTTTTCCGCGTCTATTGAGACAATCATGTGATTTTTGTCCTTGCTCCTGTTGATGTGTTGAATTATATTAATTGATTTGCATATGTTGAACCAGCTTTGCCTCCCTGTGATGAATCCAGTTTGATCATAGTGTATAATTTTTTTGATGAGTTGTTGTAGACGGTTGGCCAGTATTTTGTTGAGAAGTTTTGCATCGATGTTCATCAAAGATATAGGTCTATAGTTCTCTTTCTTTGATGAATCTCTGTCTGGTTTGAGGATGAGGGTTATACTGGCTTCATAGAATGAGTTTGGTAAGGAACCTTCATTTTCAATTTCGTTGAAGAGCTTGAGGAGTATTGGTGTGAGCTCTGCTTTGAAGACTTTATAGAATTCAGCTGTGAATCCATCTGGCCCTGGTCTTTTCTTAGGTGGGAGTTCTCTAATTGCCATTTCTATTTCAGAGCTTCTAATAGGCCTGTTGAGTTGGCTTAGTTCTTCTTGGTTCAGTGTGGGTATGTTAATATTGGCTAGGAATTCATCCATTTCATCTAGGTTCTCAAATTTGTTGGCATAAAGGTTTGAGAAGTATTCCCTCATGATATTCTGGATCTTGGTAATTTCTGTTGTGATATTACCATTTTCATCTGCGATTTTGTTTATTTCGATATGCTCTCTTCTTTTTTTGGTAAGATTTGCTAAGGGCTTGTCAATTTTGTTAATTCTTTCAAAGAACCAACTCCTTGTTTTGTTGATTCTTTCTATAGTTTTTTTGGATTCCAAATCATTTAATTCTGCTTTGATTATAATAATTTGCTTTCTTCTACTGGGATTAGGGTTGGTTTGTTGCTCTTTTTCCAGGAGCTTAAGGTGGGACATTAACTTGTTGGTTTGCAATTTTTCCAACTTGTTGTTGTAGGCACTCAGCGCTATAAATTTTCCTCTGAGTACTGCCTTTGCTGTGTCCCAAAGGAGTTGGTATTTTGTGTGCTCCTTACTGTTAAATTTCATGAACTGTTGGATTTCTGTTCTGATCTCTTCAATGACCCATTGGTGGTTCAACAATGTGTTGTTCAGTCTCCATGAGTTACAGGGTTTTCGTTGGTGGAGGTGTGTGTTCAGTTCCAGTTTGATGCCTTTGTGGTCTGAGAGTGTGCATGGAATAATTTCTGTTTCTGAATCTGTCCAGGTTTGTTTTATGGCCTAAGATGTGATCTATTTTGGAAAATGTTCCATGTGCTGCTGAGAAAAACGTATATTGTGTTGTTGCTGGGTGGAATATTCTGCAGATGTCTATTAGATCTAGTTGGACTATATAGTTGTTCAATTCTAAGGTTTCTCTGTTGAGTTTTTGCTTTTTTGAAGAGGAAGATGGCGCCGAGACAATAGGGACGCTGCTTAGCTTTCTCTGACAAAAAGAGAGAACCAGGGAGTCCCACGAGCCAACTTTCTAAAGAAATTCACAACAACAAACTCAAAAAGCAACGGAGAAGGACTCAAACCGGAAAAGAAATCCAGATAAAGCTCACATCCAACTTTCTCAAAGAATTCGGAACCCGAGGACCCCTCCCCCACCTCTCGCCCAAAGCCGCAGAAAGCCACGCCAGACCAAGCTGGGAAAAGCGGCTTGAGCTGGCACCGGCTCCACGCGGGGAAAGCGGGGGCAGGCATGGGCTCTAATCCACGAAAAGCGGCGGCAGTGGAGGGCACCAGGCCGGGAACCCAATGGCTGCAGAAACCAGCACAGAACCGGGCCAGTGAACGGCAGAAGGAGCGGAACCCAGACGCGGAACCAGACAGCAAGCAGCGGGACCCAGACACAGAACACAGGCGGCGGCGGAGACCCGAGGGGAGTGAAAGACTCCCCAGCACCGTGGAGCATCCGCAGACACAGAGGCGTGAGTAATACAGCGCATCCCCAAACACATCGGGAAAGCAGAGCGGGTGCCAAGCAATAGAACTTAACTCAGACCCCAACACCCCTCCCCGGGAAAGACTGGCGGGAGCAGGGGGGCAAGGAATTTAGAATCCTGTCCCTCCTCTCAACATCCCCCTCCCTCAGGCCATTGACTGGAGATTGACAGGCAGGCTACCCATAAGACCCAGCACCTCACCAAGGGAGGCGGGGCTGCCCCAACTCCCACCGACCCAACGGGCTCAACCCCCAGCCCTCTGACTGGAGACTGACAATAGGGCGGACCCTAAGACTCAGCACCCCACCAGGGGAGGCGGAGCTGTCCCAGCTCCCACCCACCCACCAGGCTCCTCACCCAGGCCACTGGATCTGGAGAGTGGAGGACTTTGGGACCCTGCCTTACAAAAGTGGGTTGGGGGTGCAGGTAAATAGGAGCCAGCATCTGCCCCCCCTCAATTCTCCAGCGGGGCATCCTCCAGCTGGGAATCCTGAGCAAGACACCACCGAGGGCCCCCCCCACAGTCACAGACTCTGACAAAGCAGTGCAAACACAGCAGGGATCCGAAGGGCCCACCAGCAGCCAAGCTCCCCTTCTGAGAACCAAAAAGGCGCGGCTCCGCCCTTGGAGCCCACCTCCCCAGCTGGGCCCTGCCCCTGGGAACAGAGGAGCCTCCTGCTGGTCCTGCAGAGAGCTCCTGAAACTCTCAATCCCCAGACCCTTGGCTTGGGGCCGCCCCTGGAAGCAGCACAGGAAAATGTCCGCCAACCTTGCTCAGATGGAAGCTCGCAGATCCATCCCATGTTCCACAGTGAGGCCACTGGTTGGGCTAAGAGCTAGTCGCGCAGCAACACATAAGTTTTATTCTAATACTTTCCAAATACTCTACCTACTTACCCCTTGACCTCTCTCATTCTATTTTTCTATCTCTGGACCTCTGCTCCTCTTTCAACCCTTATACTGCATGGATCTACACTTGATGGCTGTTGAGCAACATTGTATATCTAGGTGTTTAATTATCCTCTAGGCTCAGAGGGACTTAAAGACAATAGAGATTGGATTGAGAGGCTTATTGTTTTGAATATAAATTGCTTATCAGTGAAAAATTAGACTAGTCGGTAACTGCACGAAAAGAAAGAGTGATAACACCAATCAAAACTCGTGAACATCTAGAGTCTGCCAGCTACAGAGGTCTACGTTGGTTATATCTGAAAAACTATAATCGTGTTTAGTATTAATCTTGCTCCCATTTTCAAATGGGCAGAACAAGAAACTCAAGAAAAATGTCAAACCAAGAAACAACACCTCCCACCTCCCCCACCCAATGTAAACAGCCAATGGAACAGTCACTGGCAAGCCTAGAGGAGAGTCTTCCAAGTGCTGTACAAATGCAATTGATAAACATCATTAATGAAAAATGTGAAAATATAAAGAAAGAGATAAGGGAGGAAGCCATATCTGAACAAGAGGAAACCATAAACAAGGTGATAAGTGAAAAAGAAGGAGCCATAAAGGAAGCCATAATAAAGGCTGTTCAAAGAAAGATGGATGAATTCATAGAATCCACAAATAAAAAGGTGACCGAACTCCAGCAAATGTTCAAAGAAAATAAAGCTACTGAGCTAACCACTCAAATGGAAATCAAGGAGCTAAAGAAATCCATACATGATCTAAAAGAAGAGATGCAAGGCATCAAAAATGAGCAATTAGTAGCAAGGGAGATGAAAAATAAAGTAGATAGCTTTCATAGCAGGTTAGACAATGCAGAGGAGAGAATTTCCAGGGCTGAAGATAATTTAGTTATTATAGAGAAAGAACAGAAAATGAGTCAATCCAAATCTAGGAAAAATGAGAGAGCGCTTCAGGAGGTCCAAGATACAATTAGGAAGCCTATTTTAAGGCTAATTGGTATTGAGGAGGGTCTGGAGAAAGAGGTCAATGGTATTGGAAATATACTTCAGGGAATCATCTCAGAGAATTTCCCAAATATCCAGAAGGGCAGACCCATCCAGATACAAGAAGCTTTTAGAACCCCAAACAGACCTGACCAGAAAAGAACATCTCACCGCCACATCGTAACCCGAACTGGATCAGTAGAAACCAAAAAAAGGATCCTAAAGGCAGCCAGGGAAAAGGGTTCAGTAACCTATAAAGGAAAACCAATCAGAATCACCCCAGATTACTCAGCAGAGACCATGCAAGCAAGAAGTGACTGGAAGCATATATGTCATGCCCTTAAGTCAAATAACTACCAACCAAGAATAGTGTACCCAGCTAAGCTCTCATTCATAACTGAGGGAACAATAAAAACATTCCATTCCAGGGAAAAGCTGCAACAATATGTCGCAACAAAACCAACACTACAGAGAATTCTGAAAGATGTTCTATACATAGAAAACCAAAATAAAGGCAATATAGGGAAAGAAATGGCACCTAAACAGCATACCACCTAAGGACCACAAGAACTGTCAAGACACAGGCCCAAATAAAAGCTTTTAAAAATGGTAGGACCTAATAATTATCTCTCAATCCTAACTCTCAATATCAATGGACTCAACTCTCCAATTAAACGGCATAGGCTGTCTAGTTGGATCAAAAAGCAAGAGCCATCGTTCTGCTGTCTTCAAGAGACACATCTTACCCAAAAAAACAAGCATCTTTTGAAAGTGAGAGGTTGGAATAAACTATCAAGCTAACGGCCCCCATAAACAGGCTGGAGTTGCCATCCTCATATCAGATAAAATAGACTTCAAACCAAAATTAGTAAGAAAAGACTAAGAAGGTTACTACATACTACTAAAGGGATCTTTCCTCCAGGAAGACATAACGATCCTAAATATTTACACACCCAATCCCGGAGCTCCAAACTTCATCAAGCAAACTTTACTTACACTGAAACCATACATAGATCGAAATACCGTGATTGTCGGTGACTTTAACACACCACTTTCACCTATGGACAGATCAACAAGGCAAAAACTCAACAGAGAAACTTTAGAACTGAACAACTATATAGACCAACTAGATCAATTATACTTTAATAGCATAAAGATTGGATTGTAGGTTTTTTTTATCATAAAACTTTGTTCAGTGGTATTGTCAGATTTGTCTATAAGTGCACAAAAGGAGAGAGAGACTGATAATACCAGCCTACAATTGTGAATTTCTGTAGTTTGGGCAGCTATAGAGCCCTAGGTTGGTTATATCTTAAAATTGTAATCTTGTGTGGTATTAGTCTTGCTCCCATTTTCAAATGGACAAAATAAGAAACTGAAGAAAAATGGCAAATCAAGGAATAGCAACTCCCACCCAACATAAACAGGCAAATGAGCAGTGAATGGCAAATCTAAAGGAGAGTTTTCTAAATGCTATACAAATGCAGTTGGTAAACATGATCAATAAAACATTTGAAAACATACACGAGGACATACATATGTGAACATGAGGAAGCCAATCAAAGCATAATGGATGAACTCAGTGAACCCACAAACAAAAAACTGACTGAACTCCAACAAATGTCTAATGAAAGTAAAGCTGCTGAGATGAAGGACTTCACAAGAGACTACTCAAATCAAAATCAAGGAGGTAAAGAAGTCCATACACAATCCAAAGCAAGACATGCCAGGCGTCAAAAATGGCCAATTGGAAGGTAGGAAGATGAACAACGTAGAACGTATTGATATCAGGTTAGACAATGGACAAGAGAGAATCTCTGGGTTGAAGATAATCTAGATATTATTTAGAAAGACCAGAAAATGAGTCAATTAGGAATGAGATACAATTAGGAAGTGTATTTTAAGGCTAATGGAATTCTATGCAGCCATCAGAAAGACGAACATCACCCTATCTGTAAGACTTGGAAAAAATCATATTAGATGAAGTAAGCCAGACCCAAAGGAACATAGGCTCAATTGTTTCCCTCAATTGTAATAATTAGCACATATCTAGGACTCTCCTAGCATAGGATTACTATAGCTCAAAACCTAGATACATAAGGTCATATACGATGAGACTAAATGAAAGGGTCTCTAGGATATGGAGACCACAGCTTTATGTTATGTGATTGTTGTCCTTAATGTACTGTTATTTTTCTTCTGCTTTGTTGCCCTTTGGTTAATCTCATATTGTTACTGCATCTGACTTAGTTACCTGGTATGTTGTATGTATGTTTATTTGTTGATTTGAATCAGGAAAGGGTGGAAAACAAGATGATTGGGAGTGGGTGCGGGAGAGAAATGTGGACAAAAATATAAGAGGGGTTATCTATGTGTGAGAAGTAATGCAACTAATAATACCTGGCAAATATAAATGTAACCACTCTATACATTACCCCTCAGATGATGAATGGATCAACAAGATGTGGTATTTGTACACAATGGAATTCTATGCTGCTGTCAGAAAGAACGACATTGCCCCACTTGTTAGGAAATGGAAAGACTTGGAAAAAGTCATATTAAATGAAGTAAGCCAGATTAAAAGGAAATTAGGCTCAGTGGTTTCCCTCATTTGTCATAATCAGTAGAAACCTTGGGCTCTCCTAGCAGAGAGTTGCAATAGAGCAAAACCTTGATACATAAGGCCATATAGTATGACGCTAAATGAAAGGACCTCTAGGATATAGAAACAAAAGCCATATAATGAATGATTGTTGTGCTTAAGGTACTATGTTATCTCTCATCTCTGTTGCTGTCCTTTGGTTATCTCATATTGGTACAGTGTCTCACTTTGCTACCTGATATATCGGATATATTTGTATTTGGTTATTTGAAATTGGATAGGGAAGGGGGGAAAACAAGATGAGGGGTGGGGTGGGGGGAGGGAAATGGGAACCAAGACATGTGTATCATGTATGTGAATTAATGTATGTGAATTAATCAATGTATGTGAATTAATGCACCTTCTGTCTGGCAAATATCATATAACACTTCTATTAATTACAATAAAAAACATATGAAAAAATACAAAACAATAGAAACTTGAATACAATATTTCTCATGAACAAAAATGAATGTACCACCAACAAAATATTAGCAAATGTATTCCAATATTATACTATTAAAATTATATACTATGAACCAATTAAGTTTGTTTTACTTGTGAGAATGACTTAACCTTTAACAATGTAATATTTTATATCTTGTAATCCCCTGCCCAAGTTTACATATTGAAACAATAGCTTCCAGTGTAGAAGTGGGGTATTTAGAAATACAACTCTTGCATTGAATATCACAATCAAAGTGCACCCTTTGTACCATGGAAGAAGCTGGCTAGATATCAGTCACCGGTGAACTAGGAAACAGGTCCTCTCAGCAAGTACCAAATCTACTAATAGTTGTATCTAGGACCTCCTCCTTCTAAACCCAGGAGAAATATACAAGCCACCTAGTCTATGATATTTTCATCAGAAAACATCAAACAAAAACAAAATCGATCACCTCAGTAGTCTAATGATGAAATATGTGATCATATCAATAAACAAAAATCTTTTGACAAAAGTACTATATCAATTCATGTTTTCAAAGCCTCTCAGTAAACTAAGGGTCAACCTGATAAATGAAATAATTATAATCCTTACCAATAGCACCACACTTAACACTTTTTATTAACATTAAGAAGCACTCTTTTCAGTATCATACATGAAAATGTATATAATACAATAGTATGATCTTTGAATAAAAAGACATACAGATTAGAAAAACAAAAATGTCTTTATAAGATGATATGGGGACCATGTCATAAGAAAGGGTATCAATGTTTGTGAAGTTATGCACCTATCTGGTGAATATAATGTAACTCTTCTATTAATCACAATAAAAAAGATGATATGATTGTTTTATGAGGAAAATTTGGATCAACAAAAGACTTTTAGAGCTACATGTGGTGGCTCATGGCTTTAATCCTAGCTACTCTTGAGGCTGAGATCTGAGGATCGTGGTTCAAAGCCATCCCAGGCACTAAAGACCTTGAGAATATTATCTCCAGTTAACCACTAGAAAACCGGAGTGGTACTGTGGCTCAAGGGGTAGGGTGGTAGCCTTGAGTTGAAATGCCCAGGTACAGCACCCAGGCCCAGGGGGAGAGTGGTAGTCTTGAGCTGAAGAGCTCAGTGACAGCTCTCAGGCCCAGAGTCCAAACCGACAAAAAAAAGTCTTTTAGAACCAAAATCAAATGATAAAAAACTTTTGCAATGTTAATTACATTGAGATTTACCCATGCCCTACACAGAAACTGATATGTAACCTCACTTAAATTAGTAACAAAATTAATTAATTACATTTGAATATAAGAAAATATGTAAATATATACGAGGAAAGCTATAGAAATCTGATGAAATAATTCAAATAAAATTATAAATTAGTTAATATTCATGAAAAAGCTACAAGATTATCAACAAAGTTTTTTTTAAATTTGACCTACAAAGGCAATGCTGACTTATTCATGTCCCAATTGTTTTATAGATATATTGCTAAACAGATTATAAAGTTTATATGGAGAATCAAATTACCCAGCATATTCAAAGCAGTACTGAAAGAGAACAGAGTAATGGAGATATTCTCTGAAACATTTACTATGAAGCTATAATAAGTCATTATGATCTTAAAGAGACATTACAAAAATCAATACAGTTTAATACAATGGCCAGATATGCATTCACACAAATGTAGTTAACCAAAATTTGGAAACCAAACAAAATCAAGAAGTGGTGCTGGAACTAGATGTTTATATGCAAAAAATAACTCAACACAACTTAAAAAAAACTCAAAAATATTTAAACATGAAATGAAAAGCTCTAAGACTCCTACAAGATAATGTATGAGAAAAAAATCTTCAGGAGTCGTGATTTAGTTATTACATTTTAGGTTCCATAAACAAAGGCATAACACATGAAGAAAAATATATAATAAACTATACTTCTTTAGAATTAAAAGCCTCAGTTTTACCCTATGTAATATCCTGAAAGTATATTTAGAAATGGCATATAAGAGTAAAGAATCATTCAAATGTGGAAATAATTATTTGACTCAATATGAATACAAGCATAGCATGGTACTTCATTTAATATAAAAGATATGAAAGATTACATCATAGAAGTATATATAGATGCCAATAAAATATATGGAAAAATGTTCAATGTTATTATATAAATGAACACCAAAAACATATGACACAATTGTAAATTAGAATGATACATATATGAAAGGCCAACCATGCCCAAAACTTTTATTGTTGGATAGTGAAGAATCTCATTTACTGCTATGGGTCAAAGGTAATTGTACATTTCTAATGGGAGACAGTTTTGTGATTTTTCACAAAACTTAAGAGAGCCTTCCAATATGATCTAGAGATTATGCATCTGAAGAACTTTAAAATCGTGTCAAACAACACCTTCAACCTGTAAACAAATATTTATTGTAAGTTCATTTGTAATTTCTGGAATTTGAAGGAAATAAAATACCTGTCAAATGTAAAAAGATAAGCTCTAGTAGGCAAAATAGTATCATTAACATCATTAAAAATAAATTAGGAGCCAGGAGTTTGGCCTAGTGGTAGAGTGCTAGCCTAGCATGCACGATGCCCTGGGTTTGATTCTTCAGTACCACATATATAGGAAAAAAAGCCAGAAGCGGTGCTGAGGCTCAAGTGGTAGAGCGTTAACCTTGAGAAAATCCAAGAACAGAGTTCAGGCTCTGAGCTCAAGCCCAGGACTGGCTAAAGATAATAAATAAATAAATAAATAAATAAATAAGTTATCAAACCATAAAATGTGTGGAAATTTAAGAAACATTTTGCTGAGTAAAGTAAGGCAGTATATAAAGGCTATCTATGGATTTCTTCAAAATATTAAATTTTGAAAAAGGTGAATCAAATCTGATTTCCAGATGCTGGAGAGGAGAGAGGAGCTGATAAATAGAACACAGGATGAAAAGTAAACTATACTACAAACAAAGATAATATTTGTTTTTTTTAAACATAATAGTAAGTTAATGGTTTTCTTTTCAGGGGACAAAAATGGAAATATATATATTTTTTTCCTTTTTCTCCTAAAAAATGACATAGTAGCAAAGTGTCACTAAAGATCATGATAAAAATACTTATTAATAGTTTATGAAAATACATAGCTATTAATAGTTAGTGTAATAGTTATTATGTACTTATATGATATAATTTAAACTCATGTATACATAAAATATCAAATAACAGATAATCTTCTAATTATATATTGAAAATTTTGTCTTCACATTATAAGTATGCCAACAGCTATACAGTTTGTTTCAGAAAATTATAGATCTCAGTATCAACTAATAACTTTAAGTAGCAAGTGATATATTTTTAACTATTAATATCAATTATATGTGGATAGTAGTTGTCTAGCCATCAATTTGTATGTGCCTAAGGCAATTTCTTCAAAGTAAGTGTTTGGAAATGATCTCTTTTTCTTCATGGAGAAGAACTATAAGAAGCTAACCCAATTTATATACTTCTCTATTTCTGGCCATGTATGACAATCTTTGACTAACGTTGCAGATTAAGCTAATTGAAATAATTAACCTGCAATTTCCTTAGTCCGGTGAAAAAATAAATAAAATACTATTTTATTGATCTGCACTTGTCGAGTACCAGTGACTTACACCTGTAATGCTAGCTACTCAGGAGGCTGAGGTCTGAGGATTGAGGTTCAAAGCCATCCCAGGAAACTAAAGTCTGAGAGACTCTTCTCTCCAATTAGCCACCAGAAACAAAAGTGGTTCTGTGGCTCAGGTGGTAGAGACCTAACCTTCTGCTGAATAGATCAGCAACAGTGCCCCCGCCCAAAGTTCAAGCCCAACAACTACCCTATCCCCCCAAAAGTGAGGTCCTTTTCTGATACATACTTAGTTAAAAAAATCTTCCATTTGATGTGCTTTCTGTTTTTCACATTAGCTATATCCTTTTCTATGCAGAAACTGGTTAGCTTGATGCAATCCCATTTATCCAGAGTTTATTAGATTTGATGTGATGTGATTTTATATCAATGTGATTCTAAATCTCTTCTTAAGAGGTTTCTACGCATGCATAGGAGCTCTAGTGTTTCCCCTATCTTTTCCTATAATATTCTCATGTTTTTTAGCCTTACACTGAAATTGCTAATCCATTTACAATGATTCTGGTGCAATATGATAGATATGGATTTGGCTTAACTTGTCTGCATGTGGATACCCAATTTTACCAGTATCATTTATTGAAGAATCTCTCTTTCAATATGTGTTTTGGGTTACATTATCAAATGTGTGGTTATATGTCTCTGGGATTGTTTATGGATCTTTAATTCTTATGCCCCTATTAAACTTTATTTATTATTATGGCTTTGTAATAGAGTTAGAAGTTTGGAATTGATATTCCTCCAACACTGTTTTTCCTACTTAGGATTTTTTTTACTGTTTGGGGTCTTTTACTATTGCATGTGAATTTCTGCATTACTTTAAATCATTGAAGGATATTGGGAGTCTGATTGATATTGTCTAAAATTAGTAGATAGTTTTGGGAAGTATTGCTGTTTTCGTGATGTAAAACGCACATGATAGAATTCATGATCATAGAGTATTTCTCTCTCTCTCTCTCTCTCTCTCTCTCTCTCTCTCTCTCTCTGTCTCTCTCTCTCTCTCTCTCTCTCTCTCTCTCTCTGTGTGTGTGTGTGTGTGTGTGTGTGTGTGTGTGTGTGTGTGTGTTTGAAAACTTTGAAAGAAAGAAAATGTTTATCTTTTTATTTTTTACTTTATTGTCAGGGCATTGTATAGAGGGATTACAGTTATATTCGTCAGGTAGTGGGTGCATTACTTCCCAAACACTGATACCCTTCTCACATTTTTGTCCCCATTTTCCTCCCCTACCCCTCCCAATCATCTTGTTTCCCCCTTCCATTTCCTATTTCAAACACACACACACACACACACACACACACACACACACACACACACACACACACACACGCACACACAATAAACCAGGTAACAAAGTCAGATACAGGAGAAACAGTAACCACTCCTACTTGAGATTAAACATAGGGGAAAAGAAGAGAAAAAGAAATAACTGCACATAGTAACCACAAAGATCAACCTCTTGTTTCCATATCCTACAGTTCATTTTGTTTAGTCTCATTCTATCTGACTGTATATACATGGCTTTAGAGCTATTTTGATTCTCTGCTAGGAGAGTCCTAGATGTGTACTAATTATTACAAATGAGGGAAACTATGGTGCCTATATTCCTTTGGATCTGGCTTACATCACTTAATATGATTTTTTTTCCAAGTCTTTCCATTTCTTATGAATGGAGCAGTGTCATTCTTTCTGATGGCAGCATGGAATTATATTGTGCTTAAATACCACATCTACTTGGTCCATTAATCTACTGAGGAGCATCTGGGTTGGTTCAATATCTTATTTGTGGTAATTATTGCTGCAATGAACATCGTTGTGCTAATAGATTTAGTACGCCCTTGTTTCTGAACATTTGGTAAATGCCAAAGAGTTGGATTTAAGCTAAAGAATTGATCTGTCACTACCTATTTCTATGAGCTAGCACCTTGATTTTAAATTTTCCAATTTCAAAGGCTGAGAAATAAATTCCTTAAAAAATATGATATTGTTATGACATTTGAGCTGACTAATACTTATCACTTTCCATCAAAACTGTAAATATGTGAAAATTGCTCTATAACTAGGAAAAGAATGCCATCAGACTAACTTACCTTGCACAATGTTTTGACTTCAAATAGTATTGATAATATAAGTATTTGAAGATAATCTTTACTGCTATTTTATTTTCATATTGCAATATTTTTCAAATGATTATTACAATGACATTTAAAATATATTGTTCAGTATTCTCAAATCCACCTATAATTTCAAACATTCCCTCTGAATATTTATCAAGCTTTGAAATTCATTAATTTCAATATATGCCTTCAAAATCACAATTTCTATGGTAGATCCTTCTACATTTATAAGCATTTCTACTTTTAAATGTATTTTACAACTTCATACCCAGTAATTTACAGTGCTAAGTCAGAGATTCTGAACCAATATAAAATAAATAAATGTGTCTTGAGTTTCCAATGGGGATCTGTTTTTAACTTAGTACCAAATGAATAGATTAAACTAAGGAACAAATGGTGGTGGTTGCCAAAAAAAAAAAACACCTCAGTAATAAGATTTCAATACTGTGTATCTATTTCTTAATTGTTTTTATTTACTGAACTTATTTTACTTAATAAATTCATCCTCTGAAAAGAACCAGCTCTATCCTACACCTTAGATTTTGTTCATCTTGCAGATAAATTCATTCTTTTCTTAATTCGTAACTTATTACCTACTTATTTCTATTTAGGCAGCAGAATGTAAAACAGAGAAAGTAGTAAAAGTCTCTGATTATGAAACCCATACTTGATGGAGGATAGAAATCAAAACATAAACAAATTTATCATAACATTTATGAGGAAAATAATTAGATTATATGAATTAGATGTATGGAAGGTGGAACAAGTTTCTGTCATTAAAAGCTCTATTGTGGGGCCGGGAGTTTGGCCTAGTGATAGAGTGCCTGCCTAGCATGCACGAAGCCCCAGGTTCGATTCCTCGGTACCACATACATAGAAAAAGCCAGAAGTGGTGCGGTGGCTCAGGGTAGAACACTAGCCTTGAGGAAATTCCAAGGACAGTGCTCAGGCCCTGAACTCAAGCCCAGGATTGGCAAAAAATAAAAGCTCTATTGTGGTCATAAAAATAATTTCAAAGATATTCCATGAAAAAATATAGACTGAGAAAAATCCCATATCTTCTAGGTTGATACTGCAATAGAGCGAAATCATACATTATTTGTCTGTTTCAGAAATGACAATAACAAAAGTCAGAATAGATCAAAGATTAACTACATGTCAGATGTAAAATTTGAAAATCATTTCTCCCAAACATATTGTCTTTTTTTTTGCCAGTCCAGGGCCATGAACTCTGAGCCTGAGCACTGTCTTGGGCTTTCTCAAGGCTAGAGCCCTACCACTTGAGCCACACACCATTTCCAGCTTTTATCTATATATATGGTACCGAGGAATCGAACCTAGGGTTTCGTGCATGCTAAGCTAGCACTCTTACCACTAGGCCAAACTCCCACCCCCCCCCAACCATAATGTCTTTTTACCTTGCTTTTTGTTTTCTTTAATATTTGGAAACTTTATAGTTTGAAAAAAATCACATTTTTTTCTTGCTATTGAAGTTTTACCTATTTAGTTGAGGTTATTTTCATGAAATCATTGTACAGAGTAATGTTTTCAAGTTTCACCTTATTTTCCACTCACACTTTTACGTTCTCATTAAGATTTTAATGCGTTTTAGTTGACTGTTATTTCACATGAGATAAGGCAGTTATCTCATATTATTGCATGTACATAGCTAGTTTTTATTATTATATGAGTGTAGCATAATGTGAAGTAGTGCAGCGTTACACTTCTTCGTTTATGCTGTTTACTCAGCAGTGTTTTGACTTTGTAGGAATTATGTCAAAACAGAAATTTTCAAATTTTTTACGTGAAAAGTATCAGTGAGAGTAGCAAGATGGCATAGAAACAATAGGACCCAGCCTAGCTCTCCCACAAAAAGAAAGAATCATAGAATCTCAGGAGCCAACTAAATTAAGAAATCAACAACTACAAATTCATGGAAAAATGGAGAAGTACACAACTGGAAAAGAAACACAGATAAAACTTATATCCAATGCTCTCAAAGAATCCAAAACACGAGGACCCTCTCCCACCCCTCACCACAGGCTCCAAGCCTCAAAAGCCATGGCAGAGGGCACTGAGGCCAGGAAGCTCTGAACTCCAGCAAGCTGTGGAATCCAGACACAGGAACCCACACAGAGTGGGTGTGGACAGCACAGACAGCGGTGGAGACCAGAGGGGAGGTGAAAGACCCGCCAACATTGTGGAGAAACTCCCAGCCAAACCCCAACAAGTAAGTAGTCCAGCAGATTCCCCCAAACCCATCAAGAAAGCAGAGCCGGTGGTGAGCTACAGAACTTAACCAAGACCCCCCCACCCCACCCAAGAAAGACAAGTGCAGGGGTAGGCAAGGAATTCAGAATCCTGCAGCTTTCCACAACTGCCCTCTCCCCAAGGCCATTGTCTAGAGACTGACAGGCAGGTGTGCGCTAAGACCTACGACCCAACAAAGGGTGTGGAGGTATTCCTGCTCCCACCTTACCAACAGCCTTCTCTACCAGGTCATTGAAACTGGAGACTGAGGGGCGCTAAGACCCTGCCTTCCTACAGCGGGAATATTAAATATTCAAGAACAAATTGCAGAACAGCAAGAATCCCCATCAAGAAGCAATCACCTATAAACCACAAAATACAAAGAGGGAAAAAGAGTGAGAAAGAAACTCAGAAGTAAAAATAAATAATGACAAAGGACACTAACCACTTCTCTAAAATTTCCCTAAATGTGAACGGGATGAACAATCCAATCAAAAGAAACAGAACAGCAGACTGGATTAAGAAACAAGACCATCAATATGTTGCCCCCAAGAGACCCACCTCACTGCCAAAGGAAAAAAAGACTCCAAGTGAAAGGAAGGAAAAATTTTCTACTCCAACGCACCATGCAAAATAGCAGGGGTAGCAATCTTAAGCTCGGACAAAATTAACTTCTCAGTAAAATGAGTACATAAAGATAAAGATGGTTACTACATATTAGTAAAGGGAAAATTTATAACCAGAATATTGCAGTTATAAATATGTACTCCCCCAATACAGGAACACCTAAATTTGTCAAACAAACTCTCTTAGAATTACAGAAGAAGATAGACTCAAACACAGTCATAGTGAGAGAACTCCAATACACCACTCTCACCAAATGACAGGTCAACTTAACAAAAGATAAGCAAAGACACCATTGACTTAAACGACACAATAGCCCAGCTCTGCTTCACAGATATACACAGAGTCTTCCATCCAGTAGAGAAACTTTATACACTTTTCACAGCAGCACATGGAACATACTCCAAAACAGATCATGTAATAGTTTGTACAGAAAACTTAAGCAGATACAAGAAGACTGATATAATCCCATGCATTCTATCAGATCATGGTGGAATTAGACTAGTTCTGAACAACACAGTAAATCAAAGGAGAAATTCAAAATTTTCTTAAATGTAGTGAAAATCAAGATACATCACAGAGGAACTTATGGGACACAGCAAAGGCAGTTCTAAGGGGCAAATTTATTGCACTAGGAGCACATATTAAAAAGACAGAAGAAGAGCATGTAAATAACCTAAAGAAGAAATTGAAGCACCTAGAGGCACAAGAAAAAGTTAATTCTAAAACAACTTGAAGGACAGAAATAAAAAAATAAAATCAGAAATATCAGAGACTGAAATAAGATCTACTATAGATAAAATTAATAAATTATAGGTTGGTTCTGGGAAAGAATCAACAAAATTGGTATACCCCTGGCAAGATTAATCAAAAAAATTAATATGTTTCTATGACATAGAAACCCTTAGCCTAATTTTGATTAAGTTCTAAATACTAAGTCCCAGTGATTGTAAATAGAGATACCCTCCTTGAACACCTGCTTGTTAAATTTGTCATTTAAAATATGATGTAAAAATCAACTTTAATAAATTC
The DNA here is from genome assembly GCF_031878675.1 of Megascapheus bottae. NCBI lineage: Eukaryota > Metazoa > Chordata > Mammalia > Rodentia > Geomyidae > Megascapheus > Megascapheus bottae. Next base: position 86,547,550 of record NC_143547.1, read on the forward strand.
TTTAATAAAAAATGAGAGGGGAGATTCAAAGATTAGAGACTCTATGGGAATAATCATGACTGATATCCAAGAAATTCAGTCCATTATGAATAAGTATTAGCTGTCTCTCTATTCAAAGAAACAGGAAAATCTAGTAGAAATGGATGATTTCATAAATAAATATAGGCTACCCACATTGAACCATGAATAGATAAACAAATTGAACAAACAAATTTCATACAATGAAATAGCAGAAGCAATCAGGGAAATGCCGACCAAAAAGAGCCCAGGTCCAGAGGGTTTCACTGTGAAATTCTAAAAGATTTTTAAAAATTAAGTAGTATCTACACTCTTGAAACTATTCCGAGAAATAGAAGCAGGAGGAGCAATACCAAACTCATTTTATGAAGCTAATATTACACTCATCCCCAAACCAGGAAAAGACCCAACAAAAAAAAGAACTACAGACCTACCTTTCTAATGAACACAGACACAAAACTCCTCAATAAAACACTAGTCAACAGAATCCAGAAACAAAATAAAAAATTATGCACTATGATCGAGTAGGCTTCATCCCAGAGATGCAAGGCTGGTTTAACATTCCCAAATCAATTAATGTAATACATCATATCAACAGACCGAAGGATAAGACTCATATGATAATTTCTCTATATGTGGAGAAGGCATTTAACAAAATACACCATCCATTCATGTTGAAAGCACTAGAAAAAGATAGGAATAAGAGATACATTCCTTAAAATATTTAAAGTCATATATGACAAACCTACAACCAGTATTATACTAAATGGAGAAAGACTGGGACCATTTACCTTAAAATCAGGAACTAGACAGGGATGCCCACTCTCTCCACTTCTCTTCAATATAGTGCTGGAACACTTAGCCAGAGCAATAAGGCAAGAGAAGGACATCAAAGGGATCCACATAGGGAAAGAAGAAAATAAACTATCCCTATTTGCAGATGACTTAATCCTCTACTTTAGTGACACAAGAAGTTCCACTCCCAAGCTCCTAGAATTAATAAACTACTTTAGCAAAGTGTCAGGATACAAAATTAACCTTCAGAATTGAGTAGCCTTCTTATACGCCAACAATACACAACCAGAAGGGAAAATCAGGAAATTAATCCCATTTCCAATAGCCCTAAAAAGAGTGAAATATTTAGGAATTAACTTAACCAAAGATGTAAAGGAATTATTTAATGAAAACTATAAAAGCCTAACAAAAGAAATTAAAGAGGACACCAGGAAATGGAAAGACATCCCATGCTCATGGCTAAGGAGAATCAACATAGTGAAAATGGCTATTCTGCCAAAATTGATATACAAATTCAATGCAATCCCCATCAAAATCCCAAAGAAATTCTTTACTGAAATAGAAGATACAACTCAAAGGTTCATATGGAACAAGAAAAGACCTAGAATAGCCAAAACAATTCTAGGCAAAAAGATCAGTGCAGGTGGTGTTACAATTCCAGACTTCAAACTCTACTATAGAGCCGTAATAACAAAAAAGCAAAAACAGCATGGTATTGGCCCCAAAATAGACCAGAAGATCACTGTAACAGAATAGAAGATCCAGAAATAGAGCCACATACCTATAGTCAACTTGTATTTGACAAAGGAGCCAAAGATATACAGTGGAACAAACACAGTCTGTTCAATTACTGTTGCTGGCAAAACTGGGCAGCCACATGCAGAAAACTAAAAATTGACCTTAGCCTTTCGCCATGCACAAGCATTAACTCAAAATGGGTCAAAGACCTCAATGTCAAACTGGAAATCATGAAACTGCTACATGGAAGAGTAGGAGAGACACTGGAACTCCTAGGCACAGGCAAAAGATTCCTGAACAGAATCCCAGGGTCACAACAGATTGGAGAGAGACTCGATAAATGGGACTACCCAAAAATAAAAAGTTTCTGCACAGATAAAACATAGCCAAAAAAGTAGGGAGACAGCCAACCAACTGTGAAAAGATATTTACCAGCAATACATCAGACAAATTCTTTATATCCAGTACCTACAGGGAACTCAAGAAACTAATCTCCCCCCAAACCCAACAAACCATTCACTAAATGGGCAAGGGAACTAAAGAGAGACTTATCAAAAGAAGAGATTAAAATGGCAGAAAAGCATATGAGAAAATGCTCACCACCCATGGTCATAAAGGAAATGCAAATAAAAACAACCCTGTGATACCATCGTACCCCAACAAGAATGGCCAAGATTTTGAACTCAGACAGTGACAGATGCTGGTGGAGTTGTGGAGAAAAAGGAATCCTATTGCACTGCTGGTGGGATTGTAAACTAGTTCAGCCACTCTGGAAAGCATTGTGGGGGTTTCTTAAAGAACTGAAAATTGACCTTCCTATGATCCCACCATACCACTTCTGCGCGTCATAACCCAAGATATGATAAGGACACCTGCTCAGCTATGTTTATCTCTGCACTATTCACAATTGCCAGGTAATGGAAACAGTCCAGAAGCCTTACTGCAGATGAATGGATACACAAAATATTATATATATATATATATATACACACACACAATGAAATTCTACATAGCCATCAGACAAGATAAAATAATGGCATCTGCAGGGAAGTGGATGAATCTAGAGTGAATCATGTTGAGCGAGACAAGTCAAGACCAAAAGAACAAAAGACAAATGGTATCCTTAATATGTGGCTATTAGGTCCAAACAATACAAAAGTGAGGACTCAAAAGTTGCATACCCAATGCTATGGACATGGTATTGGAACTATAAACACAACTACATAGACATAAAAATGTATTCATAATATCTACATAGATTATATATCTCTACATATCTAATATTATATAAACACAACTACATAGACAAAAATCATAGACATAATGTTTTATTACATAGATTAATACGTATCTATGACATACAAACCCTCAGCCTAATTTCAGTTATGTTCAAAAATCTAAGTGCCAGTAATTGTATATAGAAATTCCCTTCTTGAATACTTGTTTGCTACATACGTCATTTGAAATATGATGTATAAATCAATGTTAATAAATTCTTTAATAAAAATAATAAAGCAATTACTTACAAAAAAGAAGTAATGTCCCCACTACAAATATAACTGACAAATGTAACTGCAACCCTCTATACATTTTTCGTGACAATAAAATACAATAAAAAAATTTAAAAAAAACATATCAATGAAATTTTAACCTGACTGACACTGAATAAATGTATCACTCCAGTTATTAAGGACATTTTAATGGTATTAATATTATTACTATCATTTTTATTTTGGTCAATCGTGGTTCTTGGACTGTTGCCCTGGGTGCTGTCCCTGATCTCTTCATCTCAAGGCTACTACCATAATACACCTTGAACTACAACGCTATTTTAGTTTTCTAGTGGCTAATTGGAGATGAGTCTCTTGTTCTTTAGTGCATGGGCTGGCTTTGAACCATGATCCTCAGATCTCAGCCTCCAGACTAGCTAGGATTACAGGCATAAGCCACCATGCCCTACTATATTTTTCCTGTGAATTAACATGAAATATCTTTCCACTCATATCCTGTTCAATTTTTTGTAAAACATTTTTTACAGTTTTCAGTACATGGTTATTTCTATTTCCTTGACTAAATTTATTACAATTTTTAAAATTACCATTGTGGATAGCCTCAATTACATTAGTGGAAAATGTGTTTTTCTATAATTTCTGCCTTCTAGAATTTATATTCTTTTTTGTGTGACCTCCTGATACATCCTCAGTTGTCGTAGAATAAGAGCTTATATCTTCTCTTACCTATTTTCTTTTATAAGGACTGTTGTGATCATAGTGTGCTTACCTAGAAAATTCAAAGGTATTTCCCAGTCTCAGGATTTTTACCTAATTTGTTATGTTTCTGTTTATCAAGTTACTATATTGACAAGTTTTATTAATAATAATAATAATATATATGCATATATGTATCTTTAGTACAATTGTTCAGCTACAGAAATTGTTTGGTACAGAAATGTAATAAGCCTATGTCATATCAAGTTTCAGACATAACAAGAGCAGGTGGTATTGATTGTCATGTTATAGAGATATCTGATATTTTTTCCATATTATGGGACAGAACTTTACTAGGAAATAAAGATAAAATAGCATTTTATTAGAATTAACGTAACAATCATAATTGCATATCATTGAGATGGAATGATTTAGCAGAATGAAGCAGGTAATTTTGAACTCACAGAAATACAAAGAGCTTGAAATAATAGACTAAAACTCATGAACTTTGGGAGGAAACAAGACCTCACTTCATGTAATATCAAGAGAGATTATGAAAAAATATAAGAAAGATCTAAGTCAATCTGATGATTGAACTCAGACAATGAGAGTAAATTTCATGATAAGAAACTTGAGAAACAGTTTAAAAGCATAGGATGATTAATTTAGAATTTGAGTTTGAAGTGCTAATTGAATATAAGCAAAGAATATCCTCCTTAGTGGTAAAAATAATGTTCTTTATTTTAAGACTATTGTCAAAAGAGATATTGAAGCCTTGGTCTTAGAAGTGATAATTACAGTAATAAATGTAAATTAAGTCACTTAAAACTCAAGGAAATGAGAGTAATGTGATGATAAGTCATTTGTACCATACAATCAATAAACATTATATATGTAAAACCATCGATGTCACATAGAATATATACGATCATGAAATATATTTAGAAGTCATATTCTATAGAATTCTTTTGCTTTAATATGATAGCTTTTTTAAAAATGGAATAATCTCATTTAAAACATATTGTAAGATTATAGGAACCAGAAAATATATGTCTATGAAGAAGAAATGGAAAGCAATGTGTCATAAGGAACAAATATATTTATGCAAAACAGAATTCATAGATTTGTCTTTGCTTCTCAATTCTAGGACACCTATAAATATCCATGGAGAATACAGTTACACAAATATCTTTTCAGATTCTACACTGATCACTGATTAGAATCATGAAATTAGAAGCACCCAGCTGTTTGAGCTCTCTAGACATATGCATTTTGGTTTTCATCAATCAGTTCTCTGCTGGGAACAAATGCTTGGTTATGCTTTATCTAGATTGCTCCATTGTTAAAATAAAGCTATTTTAATAACTCAATGTTCAGTTTCATCTCTTTATAGTATACTATGTGATAGATACATAACTGTTCGTATACTATTTCATGAACTGTATCGAGGAGAATTCTGCAAGCATTCTATTTTACTATTTTTTCATAATGTTTTTATCTGCCAGGGATTGAACTTGGGGCTTTGTCTCTGATCTTTTTTGCTCAAGGCTAGCTTTCTACCATTTGAGACACCAGTCCAGTTCGCATTTTCTGGAGTTTAACCATGCTGGTTTTGAACTGCGATTTTCAGGTCTCATCTTCCTGAGTAGCTGGGATTACAGGCATGAGCCACTAATTCCCACCTAATTATTTTATTTTTTTAAAGAAAATCTAGAAGCAATCTGGTCATTTTGTAGACATGGAGTGAGAACTACTATCAGTGATAGCCCCTATGTTTAATTACTTCAGTTGCTGATAAAAATAAATAGGTGAATGTATCCTTAATTTGCATAAAGTTTAGCATGATGAAAGTTAATTGCGATTTTGTATTTTCCTTTAGCAAGAGTTATAATACGGAATTATTTTAACTGTTATTTGAATTGGGCTGTTTCATTTAGTAAAGTTATTATAAAGTATTTATTTTCATTTTGTATATTTATAAATTACAAATAAACCAAACATTTATATAAATATGTAATTTATCGATAAACTATATATTTGTTGATATATAGTTCATTATCAATCTGGATCAATACAATAATTACTAAGATAATCTAGTTTTTCCAAACACACTAACAAAACAATTTTTTAATTTTAATTTTATTGTCAAAATAATGTACAGAGGGGTTACAGTTACATTCATCAGGTAGTAGGTGCATTATTTCTCACACATTGATATCCCTTCTCATGTTTTGACCCATTTACCTTCCATCTTCCTCTCCTAATCATCCTGTTTTTTTCACTTCTTTCTATATTTCAAGTAAATAAATAAACGTGTGTGTATATATATATATATATATAAATATATATATTATAAGGAAACAAAGTCAGATACAGTCATAATATGAGATTAATTATAAGGGCAAAAAAGAAGAGAAATAACATAGTACATTGAGAACAACAATCACACAAGATAAAGCTCTTGCTTCCATATCCTAGAGTTCACTTCATTACTCTCATCACATATGACCTTCTGTACATCGCTTTTTAGCTACTGTAATCCTCTGTGAGGAGAGTCCTAAATGTGTGCTAATTACTACAAATAATGGAATCCATTGAGCTTATGTTCCTTTTGGTCTAGCTTACTTCACTTAATTCACCACATTTCCTTGATCCGTTCATCTTTGTTTCTGGATATTTGGGTAAATGCCCAGGAGTGGAATTGCTGAGTCATAGGGGAGCTCTATGTTTAGTCTTTAGAGGAATTGCCATAATGCTTTCCATAGTAGTTGAATGAGTTTACACTCCCAGTAACAGTGCTGTAGTGAGCCCTCCTTGCCACATCCCCACCAGCATCTGTTGTTATTGGATTTCTTGATAATAGTCATTCTAACTGGAGTGAGGTGGAATATCAAAGTTGTTTTTGATCTGCACTTCTTTTATGGCCAGAGATGTAGGCATTTCTTCATGGGTCTATAGGCCATTCTTATTTCCTCTTCACAGAAGTCTCTCTTTAAGCCTTTAGCCCACTTTTTAATGGGATGTTTGTTTCTTTGAGGATTTGTTTCTGAGATATTTTTTTTGAGCTGTAGGTATATATTACATATGACACCCTTAGAAACTTGAATCCTTCTACTGAAATCTCCAAGACAAAAAATTGGCATAAGGTTCCTTTCATAAAGGAATTCTGTGACTAAGAGATCAATGGACTACTTAAAACCTTTGAGGATTCAGAGGCAGATATTTCCTGTCAGCATTCAGAGGCCTATTACATGAAAGAAACCTGAATTTTCTTCTCCTGGCCTGAAGCCCATTCAAAATTCTTAGGTGCAACTTAGTCATCTCCTTCCACTGCCAGACAATCCCAGAGTTCAAGTTTGTGTCAGCAACCATTTACTATTTAGAAGCTGATATTGCTACTTGGCACCTTTGATTAGTTGGTTCAAAGAAATCAGAAAGCTTCCTAAAAACCTATGAAGCCAGTGAAATTGGGTTGTCTGCCCCAGCTCATGAGGGAAAACACTAAGCTGAGAAGACTTCATTCAGATAGCAATAACATTTTCCTATGTAGGTTTGTTTGGACTTCTAATACCTTCTTGTATCGGGGTGGGCCTGTCTTTCTGGATATTTGAGAAGTTCTCTGAGATGATTCCCTGAAGTATGTTTCCAATTCCATTAATCTGCTTCTCCATACCCTCTCATTACTGATTAGTCTTATATTAGACTTCCTAATCATATCTTGGAGTTCCTGAAGGGATCAGTTCTATTTCTTGTACTTGGTTTCACTCATTTCTGGTCTTTCTCTATAAATTCTAGGTTATATTCAACTCTGGAGATTCTCTCTTCTGCATTATCTAACCTTCCATTAATAATTTCTCCTTTGTTCTTTATCTCCCTTCCTACTCAGGAGGCTGAGATCTGAGGATCAAGGTTCAAAGCCAGCCCAGGCACAAAAGGACCTGCTACTCTTATCTCCAGTTAACCCCCAGAAAATTTGAAGTGGGGCTTGGCTCAAGGGTAGGTGGTAGCCTTGCGCTGAAGAGCTCAGGGACAGTGTCCAGGCTGAGTTCAAGCTCCATGGCCCACAATAGAGGAAATAGAAAAACTGTCAAAATGGCAGGAAATAGATAATAAAATGTTTATGATACCTGTGCACTACAAAATAAAGTCACCAGAATAGTATTTTAAAGTATCAGTTCAAGGAGAACTGAATTTTATATAATTGAGGTTTCAGTTTTCATCAAATGTATTAATAGAGTCAGTGAGACATCAACAAAACATTTACAGTTTTGAGAGACATGGAATCACATGGACTTATGGAATTTTTATGAAACTACATCAATTTTATAGTACCTTAATGAAAAAACTTTAACAAATTTGTTGGACTCCATTGCTTACTATAAAGAATCATTTATACATTTAATTGGATCTTGGTTGCATGAGAAAAGTGTCATACATGCTCCATAGCACTTCTACAGAAAATTACTTAAAACTATTGGTAACTTGAAATACTTGAAAAAAATACAATATGAACATGGCAAAGGAGATAGCAGCCCTTCCTTTTGGTAAAGTCAAAAGAATATGCAACTGACAACAGAGCAGAAAAAAATGGACAATACACACAAATAAGGTATTGCTTTTAAGACTAGCTCATCAACATTCATAAAGACAGGATAATATGAAGAAAATAATGGTGAGCAATATCAACCATGCAATGGAAAACATTGTGCTCCCCAGTAGGATGCTATTTAGAAGGCCTTTATTTTTTAATACTGAAATTACTAATCAACACTTGTGATGAGTGACTCTAGATTGGAACAAGGTGATACCTTTACAATGCTTTCACAATGATACAGTTCATAACTAGAGACAGACTTTCCCTAAATTTGTATATGGAATAAATATCTGAAATATGTCTACTTCACACAAGTGCCACATTCCAGTTCTCAACTCTGTGACAAGAGTGTGTCTTTTCATATCTCAGACACAATAGCCAGATCAAGAGCAAGCTACATTCATAGTTTGATACCAAGATCAAATTTCTGTATCTATATGTTGATTCAATTTCAGTAGAGATCTAGACTCTTGTTGAACCCCTTGAGCCATGGTAACTTTGTGCACTTATTTTGTGCTACTTCACAAATATTTCTGTCTTGAACTGTTAACAATATGCATATATGAGTATTATTTTTTCCTAAACATTGCCACTGATGTCACTTTAGAAAACAAGACCCATTATCCATATATACATGCCTTCTCTCTAGAACTTGGCCCAATTTGTATCCCATGTGTTTGACACATCAGACAGTAGTGTTGCTGCTACTGTTATAAGGCATACAAACCAGATTTAGTAATAAATGAATTCTTAACAGTTGTGACTTTCTCAGTGTGAGGAACAGAGATTAGAAGTACCCTATTATCTAACATCACTGAAAGTCTACAACTATAACTGTGAACCCATAAATCAAATTCCCCCATCCTTCCTTCATTGCACTCCCCAGCGTCTGATAACAAGCCTTCTACCATAAACTAGATGTAATCAACTTTATATTTTTTTGTATGCTCAGGATTATGTTGTGCTTCTGTTCTGAAATTAACTTACTTAACATAATTGGGTCCATATTGTTGAAAATGAAAAAAATTTGTTATTTATAGGACTGAATATTACCATTTAGATCATCTACCATAATGTCCATATCAATTCTTCAGCTAATGGATACATTTGTTCTGTCCACTTCATGAAAATATTTTAGCAATAACAGGGAGGTGAGGATGCTTCCTGTAGTTTTGCTCTTATTTATATATACATATAACTGTGTGTATGAATATATAGTATATGTGTATATATTATATATGTATATATAATTAGGATTGCTGAATTATATATTATTTCAATTTTTTGTGCCAGTCCTGGGACTTGAACTCAGGGCCTGAGCACTGTCTCTGAGCTTCTTGTTCTCAAGGCTAGCACTCTACCTCTTGAACCACAGCACCACTTCTGCTTTTTCTGTGTATGTGGTACTAAAGAATTGAACCCAGTACTTCATGCAAGCAAGGCAAGTGCTCTATCACTAAACTACCCTCCTAGCCCCGCTAATTTTTAATTTATTAATAAGCCTGAATAAACTTTACCACAATGATTATACTAAATAACATTCCCAGCAACACTGTATAAGAGTTTCATTTTCACTGCATACTTCTTGACACATGTACCCTTTGTCCTTAGACATACTAGTTTAATTGATGTCTCATTTTGGTTTTGTTTGAAATTATTAAAAAGACTCAGGTTTGATCTTACTTTCTTGTTATTTATTTTAAAGCAGAGTGTAGCTAGGTCATGCTGGACTTAAACTCTTTCTGTAGTCCAGTCTAGTCTCAAACATCAGATTTCTTAGTGTTTAAATTACAACAATGTATCATCATACTGAGATTAATCTGTTTTTTGGGAGTCCTGGAGCTTGAACTCAGGGCCTGGGCACTGTCCTTGAACACTTTAGTGCTCTGCCACATTAGCCACAGAACCACCTCTGGCTTTTTTTGTAGTATGTGGTGCCAAGGAATTGAACCCTGGGCTTCCTGCATGCTAGCTGCCCACTCTTACACTAAGCCATGCTCCCAGCCCCACACAGATTAATCTTGTAAAATATATTGTTACTTTAGAAAACTCAACTAAACATACTTGTATAAGAAAAGGAGAGAGGTAAATCACACTGAAAATTAAGATGATGAATTATGTATCTTAACATCCTGGGGATATTTCATTTCACTAGCACAGTTAATTCTATTTACTAATTGATACCAACTACAAAATACCAAAACAAGAGTATTATATGAAAAATTATTTAATCCTAATATTTGGAGCATCTAAATTGTAGCTATGATCATATAGACCTAAATGCTATTTTATATAGAAATGAAATTTCAAGGAATTTTGTGTAAGACAGTTTAATGAGTCAGCCTATTAAGAAGAAAATAAAATTATTGTCAGGTACTAGTGGGTCATAGTTTGAATCCCAGTTACTCAGAGGGCTGAGGATTGTTTAGTCTTTTAAGGAATCACCATAATGCTTTCCATAGTGATTGAATGAGTTTGCACTCCCATCAACAGTGAAGTAGCTATCCCTCCTGGACACATCCTTGCCAGCATAGTTTGTTATTAGATTTCATTATAATGGCCATTCTAAACGGAGTGAGGTGGATTCTCAACGTTGTTTTGATTTGCTTTACTTTTATGGCCAGAGATGTCCAGCATTTGTTCATGTGTTTGTAGGTCATGTTTATATCTCAAGAGAACTCTCTCTTTAAGTCTTTAGCCAACCTTTTAATGACATGGTTGTTTCTTTGAAGATTTTTTTGGAGTGATTCAATACATTTTAAATATAAGGGCCTTGTCTGTTGTATGGTGAGTGAAGAACTTCTCCCACTTTGTGGGAGATATATCCTTTGACATACAGAAGCTCTGTAGTTTTATGTAGTCCCCTTTGTTCAAACTTTCTTTAATTTGTTGTGTTTCTGGGCCTTTATGAAGAAAATTTCGACCTGTGCCAAGAAGACCTAGTGTATCTCCTATTCCTTCTTGTAAAGTTTTCAGGTATCTATTTTTACCTCAAGGTCTTTGATTCATTTGTAATAATTAGCACACATCTAGGACTTTCCTAGCAGAGGATTACAATAAAACCTAGATACATAAGGTCAGGCAGGATGAGACTAAATGAAAGGAACTCTAAGACATGGAAGCAAGAGCTTTATTTTGTGTGATTGTTGTCCTTAATGCACTTGTTATTTCTCTTCTCTTTTTTTACCCTTATGATTAATCTCATATTTCTACTGTATCTGACTTTGTTACCTGGTATATAGTATGTATGTTTATTTATTTGAATTAGGAAAGGGAAGTGGGAAAAGAATATTATTGAGAGGTGGTGGCGGGAATAAATTGGGAACAAAACATGAGACAGTGTATCACTATTTGAGAAGTAACACACCTACTACCTGATGATGTAATTGTAATCCCTCTATACATCATCCTCACAATAGAAATATAAAAATAAAAAAAATAAAAAATGTTTTACGGATTTTTGTGTCTGGTCTGGCTTTGAACCATGATCCTCAGATCTTCTCTTTTTCCCTCATTGTTTTTCATTCCTACCTCCAAGCAAAAGATGTGTAGTTCATTTTCAACATAGTGATTATTATTATTGTATTTATTCACTCACCTTTTTTCTGCCCCCTTGACTTCGAAATACAAAGAAAGATGAGAAAAGGAAATGAATCAAAAACAACAATAACTGCATCTGAAAAATGTCACGTGTTTTCTTTTCTTGGAGTTCATTTCATGAAATATTATCTTATACTATAACATGCACATAGCTGTTGTGATTCTGGATCATCATTTATGAAGTTTCAACTGATACCTAGAAGGCCTAGAGTTTGACCCTACCCTTCCTGTAATATTTTCACCTTTGTCCATACACTGTGGTTTTTGATCCATTCATAATTTATTGTGATACAGGGAAAAGAAGATGGTCAGTTTTGCCAGCACCATTTCTTGAAGACTATTTTTTTTCCAACCTGCATTTTTGGCTCCCTTATCAAATATTGAATGGCTAAATTTTGTGGACTTATTTCTCAATCTTCTACTTTGTTTCATTGGTCCTCAGGACCATTTTTGTTCCAGTACCAGGCTGCTTTTATTAATATATCTTTGTAATAAAATTTGAAGCTTGGCATTTATTCTCTGCCAGCACTGTTCTTTCTGCTAAGAATTGTGTTTGTAAATTTTCAGATATATTTTGATTAATTTATACTACAAAGCAAAGTTTATATGTGATTTCTATTGTTGCTCAGATTGTTCTACAAACTGCGATTCTGTGTTTCTTTATCTAATGAATTATTTCTGTTATACTCTTTCAATAGTAATATTTGATGTATATTTTGACTGTTGGCATTTATGCAATTATACTTATATTAAGCTCTATTTATAAAACTCTACTAAAATGCACATGAAATCCATTTTTTAGATTTCAATATTTTCTTTCTTAACCAATTTATTTAACCTCAGAGCAAAAGAGAGTACCACAATTATTATTCGTTTATTACTATAAATAATAGTAGTACCTGGAGAAAAGAGATTGCTTTGTTAAGATATAAATGTGATTGAATAATTATCTAGGTATAATATTCCAAAACAGCAAATGCCAAATTAGTTGCATCTAATAGGCAAGTGCGTGAAAATTAACATATAAAACTAATTTGGAGTGGAATAAATGCCCGAAGCACACATGCTTTTTACCCAGCAGACCAACATCAGAAGGAACTTATTCATATTGAAATCAGAAAGCATAAATTCAGAAAATAAGAGGTTGTGTAGGACATAGAAGGGAAAAAATGAAAAGCTACTGGAAATGAACTTTTTCTACTGTAAAAATTTTGTTCAATTTTGATTCTATTCCAAGTATTTTTTGTGCCAGAAAATTATGGCAAAATGTGGTAACTACGTACAAAGGAAGATTTCTTGGAAGATTACATATTGACTTTTATGTTTCAATGTCAGAGATCAAGAGTAGATAGATAAAAATAGTGATTATGTATTATGCAATCAAGTTAATGCTGACATATTACTCTGTATTTTAAGTTACCTCAAGTCTATTTAATAATCAGAACATACCAGAAATATGTGTAAATTTTTTGTTACATGCTTCAAAAAGCAGCTGCATCTATAATGTGGATTAATGTACTCAAAATCTAGTATCTATCTATCTATGACTTGGGTGCTAGAAGTAAAACTGTATATAATAGACCATAATTTTCAAGAAGATAATTACCAGTAGAAGTTAGATAAACATGACTATTCCATAAATCCATGTTTATTTGACAAATTTAGATGGAAGTTCTAAAATCAATTATATATACAGGCTTGTATACTTGTATTTAAGCAAAACTAATATAGGCATCTATAATTTTTATTGACTGGTTAAATAAATGATCCTGTATTAAAATTTCAAACACATTTAGGACTGGGAGAAGTATTTTTAGATAAATTGTCAACTTCCCATTCAACAACAGTATACTGAAGAATAGTTTTAGTAAGACTCTTGTTCAGTTAATATTTGAAGCTTTCAAAATATATTAATAACTCCTCAATAGACATAAAAATTTCTAATGTAAAAGTAAAAAGAAAACCTAACATTTGATCATATTCTCTTACAGCTAGTAATTTCATTTTATGATTTTATATTACATCTATAATGGATAGTCTAATGACAACTTCTAATCACAGCACTCGGGTATTCTCAATGGGTAGTGCTGGGTAAAATACATATTCTCATACTTAAGAAAAAACCTGGATCATCTTACATTATCCATAGGAATAAACTGATGGTTTATGAAAAATTTAATACTGATACTTGAAATTCTAAAATTCATCACATAAATTATGGAAATTTTTGTGAATATTTCTCTTGGCTAGGATATACTGTGGATATGACCATAAAACATAGACAACAGAAGCACAAATAAAAATGTGATTTCATCAAATTAAAAAGCTTTTGCAATGCAAAAACAAAACTAACAAGACAGTGTGTTGAAATTAACTTTACAACAGTGGGGCGTGGGGGAAGCGGGAAAGTGGAAGAAAATGGGAGAAGGGGTAATGTGTACTCATTACCTTACTTATGTAACTTTTTTGACCCCTTTGCCCTCACTCTTACAATGAAATAATTTTTTTATATTTTTATTATAATTAATAAAAGGGTGACATGATGTTTGCCACATAGAAGGTGCATTAATTCACATACATTGATACCCTTTCACATGTCTTGGTACCCATTTCCCTCCGCTCCACCCCCCCATCTTGGTTTTCCCCCCTTCCCTATCCAATTTCAAATAACCAAATACAAATAAATCCAATATATCAGAAAACAAAGTGACATACTGTAACAGTATGAGATAACCAAGGGACAGCAAAAGAGATGAGAGATAACATAGTACATTAAGGACAACAATCATTCATTATATGGCCTTTGTTTCAATATCCTGGAGGTCTTTTCAATTAGCTTCATACTATATGGCCTTATGTATCAAGGTTTTGCTCTATTTCAGATCTCTGTTAGTAGAGCCCAAGGTTTCTACTGATTATGACAAATGAGGGAAACCATTGGGCCTAAGTTCTTTTGAGTCTGGCTTACTTCACTTAATATGATTTTTTATAAGTCTTTCCATTTCCTAAAAAATGGGATGATGTCGTATTTTCTGACAGCAGCATAGAATTCTATTGTGTCCAAATACCACAACTTGTCGATCCACTCATCAACTGAGGGACATCTAGCTTGGTTCCATGTCTTTGTTATGATGAATAATGCTGCAATGAACATTGCTGTGCTAGTGGATTTGGTATGCCCTAGTTTCTGGATGGTTGGGTAAATGCCAAGTAGTGGAATTGCTGGGTCATAGGGGAGGTCTATGTTTAGCCTTTTGAGGCACTGCCATACTGCTTTCCATAGTGGTTGAACAAGTTTGCACTCCCACCAACCGTGTAGTAGTGATCCCTCCTGGCCACATCCCCTCCAGCATCTGTTGTTATTCATTTTCCTGATCCTGGCCATTCTAACTGGAGTGAAGTGGAATCTCAGAGTTGTTTTGATTTGCATTTCTTTTAAGACCAGAGATGTGGAGCATTTCTTCATGTGTCTATAGGCCATTTTTGTTTCTTCTTCAGAGAAGACTCTTTAAGTCTTTGGCCCATTTTTTCATGGGATGGTTGTTACTTTGGAGATTAGTTTTGGAGTGATTCAATTTTTTTGTGCTGTAGATATATTTTAGATATGAAGCCTTTGTCCATTGTATGGTTGGTGAAGATCTTCTCCCACTCTGTAGGCTTCCTAATTAATTTACTAGCTATGTCCTTTGCCATACAAAAGCTCCGCAGTTTAATGCAGTCCCACTTATCCAGCCTTTCTCTTATTTGCTATGATTCTTGGTCCTTATTAATAAAGTTTCGACCTGTGCCAAGAAGGCCTAGTGTATCTCCTATTCCTTCTTGTAAAGTTTTCAGTGTATCTGCTTTTACCTCCAGTTCTTTGATCCATTTGGAGTTAATCCTAGTGCAGGGTGATAAAGAAGGTCCAACTTTCGTTTTCTGCAGGTGTGTAACCAGTTCTGCCAGCACAACTTGTTGAAGAGGCTGTCTTTCTTCCATTCTATTTTTTTGGCTCCCTTGTCAAAAACTAGGTGGTTATAGGTCTGTGGTTTAATATCTGGGTCCTCAGTTCTATTCCACTGGTAACGTGTACTCATTACCTTACTTATGTAAATTTAACCCCGTTGCCCTCACTCTTACAATGAAATAAAATTTTAAAAAGAAAAAGAAAAAGCTTCTGCACTGCAAAAATACCAAGGAAACAAAAAACGTTAAAGAATAAAGACTAATTTATACAACAAGGAACTACATTTTAAAACTATGTGTCTGATAGATTAATATCCAAAAATATATAAAGAATTCCTACATTTACATAAAAATGAAATAACTGAAATAATATAAACACTAACACTAGAGTAGCTATTTCTCCAAAGAAGACGTACAAATTACTAAATATTTTAGAAAAGTCTTCAACATTATTAATCTTCAGAGAAATGCAAATCAAAATTATGATGATATATTCTCTCATTGCTGAATTGCCAAGGATAGGGTTTTCACATCATTGTTGCACACTTTTGGAAAAGTAAAATAGTATAATTGTTAAGGGACAGACTATATAGATTCCTTAAAAATTAGAATGTAACTGCTGTATTATGGGAATTTACTTAAAGAATGTTGGTCAGAATTTGGTCATAATGTTTATTTCAGCAATAATTAAAATAGTCATATAGTGGAAAGAGTCTACATTCCCACAGATAGATGAATAAAAATATGATATATACATACTTAAGTTACAAAATTATCCAAACAAAAAAACCAGGAAGTGTTGGAATATTTAAGAATATAGATGAAACTTAAATATATTATAATGAGAAATCTGCCACAGAAAGGCAAACAGTGCATGATTCCATTCATTTTTAACTTCATTGAACATGAGTGTAAAAACGTTGGCTCACAGGAACCTCCCATAAGACGTAATAGGAAGTTACTATTAAATGGGCACAAAAAGTGTTAAACTATAGGGATCTGTTAGACAACACTAATTTTACTCAGCAGTAGTTTATTGTACATTAAAATTTTGTCAAAAAATTAGGTATATTTGTAACAAAATATTGTTTAAAAATCTCCTGCATAACACAAAGGGATTTACAAGTCACATATATGACAGAGATCTGGTATTCAAAATGAATGAAATCCCTTGTAAGTCAGCAAAGACAATGGTTGTAATGAAAAATTGGGCAAAAACATCATTAGGCATTTCTTCCCCCCCCAAATGCAATAGCCAATCACATATGAAAAGATACTCAATGTAAGTAATCTGAAAGAAAAAAAGTAAATTAAAGCCATATTATAATACCACTTAAGTGCTCCTTATGTGTCCAGAATCAAGTTAATGAAAGATCATGTGTACTCTAGATGTGAAATAACTTTTGAATATTATTCCTGTGCAGTGGTAATAACTCATGTTGTAAACACTTTGAAAAAGTTTGACATTTCTTCCAAAATTTGAAGTATAGTTACCATGCAATCTAGCAATTATATTATCCATTATAAAGTCACATGACTTAAACATAGCTTTACTAAAACTTAAATGAAGTTCAGACCTTGGACATAAAATAAAGACAGCAAGTCTAGGCATGAAAAACTACATACAGATGGACAAATGATGCTATCAATGAATTAGAGATTCACATTTTAGAGGTGGAGGACTAATTTTAAGAATAATGCTAAAATGACATGTAAAAAAATCATAAGTGTAATGCTACATAGAAAAATCATGATATAGTAAAACATACTCTTCCCAAGCAAATAATTTTATCTATTGGTAGGAAATTCTTCAGAACATAGATGTAATATCAATAGTTCTAATTTTGTTTCAAAGTTCATTGATTTTAAGTATTTCCCAATGATTTTCAATGATACTTCTGCTTTATTTCCTTATTTTCAACGTATTCTATCCTTCAATATTAGTAGATATGTTCCAAGTTGGATTTTGTTGTTGTTGTTGCTCATGGTTCTTGAACTCAGGGCCTACATGCTACCCCTGAGCTCTTTTACTCAAATCTAGCACTCTATAAATTTGAGCCACAGTTCCACTTCCAGCTTTCTCCTGGTTTACTGGAGATAAGTCTCATGGACTTTCTACCACTTTGAGCCACAAAGTTTCTGTTTTTGAGTGCTTTACTGGAGATAAGAGTCTCTTGGAGGCCAGGAGTTTCACCTAGTGGTAGACGGCTTGCCTAGCATGCACGAAGACCTTGATTTGATCCTCAGGACCGCATATACAGAAAAGTCGGAAATGGCTCTGTGGCTCAAGTGGTAGAGGGCTAGCCTTGAAGAAAGCCCAAGGACTGTGGCCAGGCCCGTAGTTAAAGCCCCAGGTCTGGCAAAAAAAAAAAAGAGTCTCATAGACTTTCCTGCCCTAGCTGGCTTCAAACCACTATTGTCAGATCTCAGCTTCCTGAATATATAGGATTAAAGGCTTACACCACTAGCACCCAGTTTACAAGAGTAGCTTTAAAGTGTTTGACTTTACTCATTTTCACAAGCTTTTTATAACACTTTGAAGAAAAAAAGTAAAAGAGATAATTGCCTTTATGAAAAGCATAATATCGAAGTCCACCATTTCTTATCATTCCACAAAACCAAACATACTGTAAAAAAGAATGTCTTAAAGGGCTTGGAACATGTAGTATTGATTTTTATCTCAATTTACATGGCAAATTATTGTCAATTTTTTCTCAATTTATGATCACAAAAGCTTATCCCAAAGTATATACTATTGCAATAAAGGAAACATAAAAATTATCTCCAAGTATTTATAATTACAACAAAGGAAAAATTGTGTTTCCATAGGGTTCTTATTTTGAGGGCAGTCAAAATATTGTCCAATGAATTAGGTTCTAAAAAATAAAGTGTGTGTTACAGCAAAAATGCAATCGTTTAATAGTGACACCTTTTCTTAATTACACGAATTTATTCATACACAGATTCCTGTTTCACAGCATATCATATTGAACAAGAAAAATGCTTTTTTGTTTGCTAGGTTGGTTACTGGCAAAGCAAAACTAAATGAAAAAGATCATTAATGACTTTACATGAATATTTGTCAAAATTCTAAGAGTTTTTATTTTTACCACTTAAGGATCAGTGTCTCCTTTGAGATTGTTTGTTTTTTATATTTCATTAAATCTAAACAGAACAACTAAAATAATACTTTAACATGAGTAATGACCTTACATTGGATCTTCACTGTACTCAGAAAGAAAACTACACATTAGCAACAAATACACCACAAGTTGTCAATACATTCTTATTAATAACTAAATTCATATTTATTACAATAAATACATGGTTATAAAAATAATACTATAATTATTTATAACTACATTAATAATGAATTTTAATATATTTACATGGTAACTGCATATTTCAATAAAATAAATATGTATATAAACACTTGTAAAAACTATTGTAATGAAAGGTTACATTTTTCTGAAGGCTAATCATCATTTGCCTTCCTATATTTCCTAAGTACAATCAATTTCATATGTTTAATCTTAGGAAGATAACTATACAAATTTATTTGTACATTTAATACAATCCCAATGAAAACAGCAAAAGAAATAATTTATAATACAAAAATTGCTTCTATAGTTCACCTAAATTAGATAATACATACTACAATACCATTAAAAACAGAATATAATAATGGTTTTCACAAGACCTAAATTATTATTGTGAAGTACTTAAATTTTACATAAGACCAGATATTGGCAGTCTTTCCTGGAAAACACTTAAATAACTTTTTTTGACAACTTGGTGGCCTCGATTCAACTGTGGTATTGAAGTATAAAAGTGAAATAAGCTGCTTTGGAGAAATTATTTTCTGCATGTGTGAGGGTCTAAATGGTAACAATACTAAAGTTATTTTAATTGTATAGAAATGAAAATTCACCCAATAATAGAGAACTTAAATATGGACATTTTTGTAATGAAAACAGTAATAGACCTCTATTTCCATGACTATGGTTTTAGAAAAGTATTATTAACTAGCCATTGAGGCTTGCCAGCTTATCAAGTATGTTTATTTATCTTAAATTCACTATCATTATGATAAGGAATTCATAATTAACTTTGTTTCAGTAACTTGCCCAATCATGATGGTTCCTATCACTGGGCCACAGGTGGAAGAAGGCAGGAACATGTAGCTTTGGAGTTTGAAGCCAACAAACCAGTAGATAAACATAAGTACTAAATTTCTGGTTTTCCCAATAAAAACATTCTTACCACTGAGAATGTAACTGAAGTTTGGGGGATGGTCGTCCACAAAACTCAAAACTTCTTCTTTTTTTCTTGTAAGTTAATTAACCTTTACCCCGCCCCAAACTCTGCACTTCTTATTTAGGAATTGGCACTGAATTCAGCGACCAGGCATTTTTGAAAATTTTCACTCATCTAAATGAATAGAACATGAAAATGATAGGAATCAGCTCTTATTACCAGTGTTTACTCTATTACATTAACTGGATCCTTAGTAATTTGCAGATATTTTAACAAGGCTCTGTTTCCTATGCATACATTTAAAACAATGTTTATTTACATTAAATTTTACGTAAGAGTAGTTCTTAAGGTCTATGCAATAAAGTTCATAAATGTGTGAAAGTCTCCTACAAGATGTTGTTTATGTATATGGGAAATCAGTCATTAAAATGTCAAAAAATCAAGCAGTCAAATAAACTGTGAGGTCATTATGAAAAAAAGACATATTTGTAAGAACAATGTTATTGAAATAAGATGCAAAGGCAACATAGAAACAAAATAAAATATTGCTTAAAAATAAAATTATAAGAAGTTATTCTGAAAATATTAATATTTTTCTTATTAGGAGTAAAAGCACTGTCACTAACATTACATTAACATACATTTTTGTACATTACCCATAATAAATACCTAATACCAACTCAGAAAATATATTCATCATAATTGTATATATACAATATCTCAGGCATTAATATTGCTTCAGATTACACTTAGTAAGTTTCAAGTATTTTCACAATAATTTTCAATAAAAATGTATGAACATGCATAATATTGGAAATATTTTATAGAACAAATAACTCCTACAGGAAAATTTCACTTTGAATTAAGAGAAAATGATGTGACACATTACCTCCTGGAGAAGGGATTACTAATTATTTATTCTTTCTTTTGTGTTTTCGGTTATCCAAATTTCCTATACTGTCTCAAATGTCTGTAAGAAATATGAATATGCATTATTTATGTATTTAATAACATCCAAAAATTAAATACATGGTTAAATTTTAATGCAAAAATTATTAGGATATTCATTGTTACCCTCATGTCAATTTTCATAGCTACTATATTTTACTTTATTTTATTATTTTTTCCATATATTTTTATTGTAATTAATAGAAGGATTACATTATATTCACCAAATAGAGGGTGCACTACTTCACATACATTGATACACATTCTCATGACATGACCCCATTTCCCCTCCCCCCCACCCCCACTCGTCTTGATTCCCCCCTTCCCTATCCAATTTCAATTAACCAATTAAGCATATATAAAATATATCAGATAAAAAGGTGAAATATTGTTAAAACATAAGATAACCAAGGGATGGCAAAAGAGATGAGAGTTAACATAGAACATTAAGGACAACCATCACTCATTATATGGCTTTTCTTTATATATCCTGGAAGTCCTTACATTTAGCATCATACTATATGGCCTTATGTATCTGGATTTTGTTCTATTGTAAATCTCTGCTAGGAGAGCCCAAGGTTTCTACTGATTATGACAAATGAGGGAAACCATTGAGCCTATGTTCCTTTGAGTCTGCCTTACCTCACTTAATATGAGTTTTTATAAGCCTTTCCATTTCCTAACAAATGAGGCGATATCATTCTTTCTGAGAGCAGCATAGAATTCTATCGTGTATAAATACCACATCTTGTTGATCCACTCATCAACTGAGGGACATCTGGGTTGGTTCCATATCTTTGCTGTGGTAAATAGTGCTGCAATGAATATCACTGTGCTAGGGGATTTACTATGTCATTGTTTCTCAACCTTTGGGTAAATGGCAAGTAGTGCAATTGCTGGGTAATAGGGGAGCTCTATGTTTAGTCTTTTGAGGAACTTCCATATTGCTTTCCATAGTGGTTAAACGAGTTTGCACTCCCACCAACAGTGTAGTAGTGATCCCTCCTGGCCACATCCCCTCCAGCATCTGTTGTTACTAGATTTCTTGACCCTGGCCAATCTATCCGGAGTGAGGTGGAATCTCAGAGTTGTTTGATTTGCATTTCTTTTATGGCCAGAGATGTTGAGCATTTCTTCATGTGTCTATAGGCCATTCTTATTTCTTCTTCAAAGACTCTAAGTCTTTGGCTGATTTTTTAATGGGATGGTTGTTTCTTTGGAGATTAGTTTTGGAGTGATTGAATTTTTGGAGCTGTTGATATATTTTAGATATGAGGCCTTTTTCCATTGAATGGTTAGTGAAGAACTTCTCCCATTCTGTAGGCTTTCTAGTTAATTTGCTAGCTATGTCCTTTGCCATACAGAAACTTTAATACAGTCCCACTTAATCCAAACTTTCTCTGATTTGTTGTGTTTCTTGGTCCTTATTAAGAGAGTTTTGACCTGTGCCAAGGAGACCTAGTGTATGTCCTATTTCTTTTGTAAAGTTTTCAGTGTATCTGCTTTTACCTCCAGGTCTTTGATCCATTTGGAGTTAATCCTAGTGCAGGGTGACAAAGAAAGATCCAACTTTAGTTTTCTGCAGGTGCTCAACTAGTTTTGCCAGCACCACTTGTTGAATAGGCTTTCTCCCATTCTATTTTTTTTGGCTCCCTTCTCAAAGATTAGGTGGCCATAAGTCTGTGGTTTAATATCTGGGTCCTCAGTTCTATTCCATTGGTCTTCAGGTCTGTTCTTGTGCCAGTACCAAGGTGTTTTGATTATTAAAGCTCTGTAATAGAGTCTAAAGTTTGGTATTGAAATTCCTCCTGCACTGTTCTTTCTTATAAGAAGTGTTTTTGCTATATGGGGTCTTTTATTATTCCATATGAAATTTTTGATTTCCTCTTCTATTTCTTTAAAGAATGACATTGGGATATTGATGGGTATTGCGTTGAATTTGTAGATAGCCCTTGGCAAGTTTGCCATTTTCACGATGCTTATTCTTCCAATCCTGGAGCATGGGAGGTTTTTCCATTTCCTCAGTTCTGCTTTAATTTCCTTTTTCAGGGTTTTAAAGTTTCTATCAAAAAGGTCCTTTACATTCTTAGTTAAGATAATTCCTATGTACTTTATTTTCTTTGAGGCTATTACAAAAGGAGTTGCTTTTCTGATTGTTCCCTTTCCTGTCATTGTTGGCATATAGGAAGGCAGTTGATTTTTGAGGGTTAATTTTATACCCTGCTACATTGCCAACGTTTTGAATCAGTCTAAGGAGCTTTGGAGTAGAGTCTATATTGTTCTTTAGAGAATCATGTCATCTGCAAAGAGGAAAAGTTTCACTCAGTCTTTACCTATTTGGATCCCCTTTATGCCTGCTTCTTGCCTTAATGCTCTAGCTAGGAATTCTAATACTATGTTAAAGAGGAATGGAGAGAGTGGGCATCCTTGTCTTGTTCCTCATTTTAGAGGGAAGGGCTTTAGCTTTTTGCCATTAAGTATAATGCTCGATGTGGGTTTGTCATACACAGCCTTCATTATACTGAGGAATGTTACGTTGATTGCTAGTTTCCCCAGACCTTTTGGCATAAAGGGGTGTTGGGTCTTGTCAAATGCCTTTTCTGCATGCATTGAGAAAATCATGTGATTCTTATCCTTGCTTCTGTTGATGTGCTGACTTATATTAATTGATTTGCTTAGGTTGAACCAGCTTTGCATCCCTGTGATGAATGCTGTTTGATCATAGTGTGTAAATTTTTGATGAGTTGTTGAAGAAGGTTGGCCTATTAATATTTTGTTGAGAAGTTTTGCATTAATATTCATAAAGGAAATGGGTCTATATTTCTCTTTCTTTGATGAATCTGTCTGGTTTTTAGATGAGGGTTATAATGGCTTCTTAGAATGAGTTTGGAAAGAGCCTTCGTTTTCAATTTGGTTGAAGAGCTTGAGGAGTATTGCTGTGAGCTCTGCATTGAAGACATTATAGAAATCAGCTATGAATCCATCAGGTCTTGGGCTTTTCTTGGATGGGAGGTCTCTTATTGGTAGTTCTATTTCAGTGTTTGGAATAGGTCTATTAAGTTGTATTAGTTTTCTTGGTTCAGTGTGGGTATGTTAATATTGGCTAGAAATCCATTCATTTCTTCTAGATTCTCAAATTTGTTGTCATAAAGTTTTGAAAAGTATTCCCTCATGATGCTGTGGATCTTGGTAATTTCTGTCGTGATCATACCATTCTCATCTGTGATTTTGTTTATTTGGGTGTTCTCCCATCTTTTCTTGGTAAGATTTGCTAAGGGTCTGTCAATTTTGTTCAGCTTTATTCTCATTGGACATTTGTTGGAGTTCGGTCAGCTTTTGTTTGTGGATTCTATGAATTCATCCATTTTTCTTTGAAAAAAACCTTTTTTATGGCCTCATTTATGGCTTCCTCTTTTTCACATATGTCCTTGTTTATGGTTTCATCTCTTTTAGATATGGCTTCCTCCCATATCTCTTTCTGTATGTTTTCAAACTTTTAATTTATCAGGTATATCAATTGCATTTGTATATCACTTAGAGGACTCTCCTCTAGTTTTGCCATCAACTGCTCCATTGCCTGTTTATATTGGGTGGGAGAGACTATTCTTTGATCTGAGATTTTTCTTGAGGTTCTTGTTCTGCCCATTTGAAAATGGGAGCCAGATTAATACTAAACAAGATTATAATTTTTAAGATATAACCAACCTAGACCTCTTTAGCTGGCCAGAAAACAGATGTTCACAATTTTAGGTTGGTATTATCACTCTCTCTTTCTTTTTGTGCACTTACATTCAAATCTAATACCACCACTGATCACCACTTTATGACCAAAACGATAAAACCCTCAATCCATTCTCTCTTGTATTTAAGTCCCTCTGGACCTAGAGTATAATTGAACTCCTAGATATACAGTATTGCTCAACAACCATCACCTGTAGATCCATGCATTGTAAGAGTTGAAATACGAACAAAGGACCAGAGATAGAAAAGTAGTATGAAAGACAACAGGGGTGGTAAGAAAACAGTAATGTAGGAGTGTAAGATTAATATAGCAATGAAGAAAAGGGATGTAAGGATAACTGACCTAAGGTGGTAGAAAGGTAACATAGTTGAGTACAAAGTTTAGAAAAAAATGAGATAAAACTTATGAAAATAAGAAGGGTAATAAAAAGAATATACAGAGAAAAGAGGAAGGTATATATAGGAGAGTTCAATGATAACAAATTTTTAAAAGTAAAAATAAACAAAACAAAAGAAAAAGAAAAAAGGTGGGGGAGATTCCACATTATTGTGAGTTCTTAGACAAGCAATACTAGGGTTAAGAATCAACAGATTAAAAAGCAGGTGACTGTATCAATATAAATATCATTTGTATCCAGTCTGTATCAGTCTGTCACTATGTTTCTAGGAACTACCACAATGACAGAAGGAATGCGGGAAAAGGGAAAAACAAAGGAAAGAATCATAACATTAAAAAAAGGTGTAGGTAAAATGGCAAATAAAAATAACAACACATAAAATGCAAATGAAAAAGGTGGAAAGGGAAGAAAAAGAAAAAAAAGAAAAAAGAAAAAAGGGGGTTATTCTTCAGGTTTTTTTGGGGGGGGAGCAGGATAGGAAAACTGTGTCTCCACTAAATTCGGGATCCAAACACTTCAAAAAGTCTTTTTCTCTTTGATTTGGTTTTGCAGTTTTTCGGGTCAGTTTGCTTGACTGGACAGAAAAAAAAGAAACTGGAAGTGTCATGAGTGGCTTTGTTTACCAGGACTTTGACCTGGTGCAGCGGGACAAATTTCAGCTAGTGCCAGGGGCGGACTTCTGGCTAATCTGCCTCTGAGAAATCCTTTGCCTTTTTGAATGATGGTGCTGCCAGCACCACTTCTCAGGCTCCAGTTTCTTTGGCCAGGTCTTTGCCAGCAGTCAAGATGGCGCTGCTCTCAGCTGGTGGGGGAGGGGATTCCTTCCCACTGCCTTTCTGGGAGCAGAAGTGGAAACTTCTCCTAGGAGGTACTAACAAATTGCTGGATTCTCCAGTTCAGTGAAGCTGGCAGGTCCATGCCACGGCCGGGTGAAGGCTCTATGCTCGTGCAGGCTCTGTCTGGCTCTGTCTGAAGCCGGCAGGTCTGTGCTGTCGAGAAACAGTCTGCTCATGTTCAGGAGGGAGGTTTTGTCTCTGTGGCCACTCTGAGCTGCTGGCATGGCTCCACGCTGTCTTCTTGCACCGGTTTTCTGCCTTTCTCCTCTCTGACTGAGATCTCTATGGTACTAAAGCTTACTTAGGATCGCTCTTTGGGCATGACCTTTGCCCTATGATGCTAGAACTGGTATCTTGGCGAAAGCTCAGAAAGACTCACACTGAACCGCTGCCATCTCCCGCCGATTCTCTCGCTACTGTATTTTATTACAGCTAAAGTTTTGAAATGGGAATATAGCATAAACCTGAATAAAAAATCAACTGCTTAATTTTAACCTGTACTAAATTTAGAGGTTAACTATGTAAATTTCAAAGTGCTGGCTACTAGGACACAAGCAGAAATTAAAAACTAAAACAAAAAATGATGAAGATAACAGTGGTGGTCAGAATAAGAAAAATACACAAAAACACTATTAGGACCAAATGAAAAACACATTGTAAACTCATTGGTTTGATTTAAAAAAAAACATGTTAGTGAAGCTGGGCATGGTGGCTCATGCCTGTAATCCTAGCTACCCAGGAGGCTGAGATCTGAGGATCAAGGTTCAAAAGCCAATGCTAGCACAAAAGGACCTGAGATTCTTATCTCCAATTAACCTGTAGATAACAGGAAGTGGGGCTTGGTTCCAGGGTAGAGCAGTAGCTTTGAGCTGAAATGATCAGGGGCAGCCCCATGACTCCCACACAAAGAAAAACAACAGTGAATGAGAACAAATGTATAGATATATTTATGTATATGAATTATGACTGTATATATGAAATATGTATTCATATACAGATATGTATATATGCATATATATGTTTATATGTACTTAATGCAAGGATTATAAAACTATATCATTTTTTCCATATATTTTTTATTGAAATTAATAGAAGTGTTATATTATATTCACCAGATAGAAGGGGCATTACTTCACAAACATTGATACCCTTTCTCATGTTTTGGTCCCCATTTCCCTCTCCCCATCCCTGCCCTTCACCCCTTCCCTATCCTATTTCAAATAACCAAAGAAACATATATACAATATATCAGATAACAAGGTAACATACCTTAACAATATGAGATAATCAAGGGACAGAAAAATAGATGAGAGATAACATAGTACATAAAGGACAACAATCACTCATTATATGGCTTTATTTTTATATATAAAACTGTATATTACAAAAGTATTTTATAGTTACTAAATATAACTTTGTATTGCTATGTTTTATAATAAAAATAAAATTTTACCACTTTTGTTTACCTATCATTCAAAGAGAAATGTACAGTGATCCCTTACCTATCATGGGAGTTATGTTCCAGAGACCACCGCAAAGTAGCAGAATTAGATAGTTGTTCCTTGCTATATTGCGGTTCATTTATTGCTTCTACAACGAGGGACTTTTGTACTTAATATGTATTTTCTCAGCTTATGACCCGAAACACTTTGAGAATAAAGCCATATTATAATTTTCTCATTTTCATTAGTTTATTCCACCAAGAGGGAAATAAAAAAGAAAAAAAATATCTGCTTTGTAAAGCCAGGTGGCTTACCTAACTTGATGAATATTTTCTGGTTCTAAAATATGCATTACATGTATGAGATACATTTCTGTTCTAAAGTCACATAAACAATGACTGAGCTCTCTTAGTTATTTCACTTTTCTCTACTTCAACTTTACTTTTTATTTATATTTAGATATAATTAGCAAATTTAGGAACATATTTCCAATTATGATCATAAATTCCATAGTAAAACTTCAGAGAATTTATTCTTTTTGATGAATGTTTTAAGCCTTATGAGGATCAAATTATATGTCTCAGAGACCTTGTAAAATCAAGCTCTTCTAAAAATCATGAAACCTTCCATCAGCAGCTTTTGGATATGATTCCCTTTGGTCTTTTCTTGTATGAGCCATCATTTTGCTTTTTAATACCAACTAGCCTTTTTGAGAGAGAAAGCACTTGGAAATTTGGCAACCATTTTGACTGTCTAACCAAATTGTGCCATGGATTTCTTCCAAACACCGCATCTGCATCCACGACCACAGACTTCCAAAAGACATTTTATAAAGCAGCAGTAAAATTGGCTACAATATTGTCACAGGCCAAATGCAATCACCTTCTCTCCTCTGATGACTTCTATAGAAGCACTGTGAGTAATTTTTGGCTGAACTTTTAATTTTTTTCATAACAAAATGAGGGAAGAAGGTCATCATGAACAGAAGGTTATCTATTTAAAAGTACCAATTAAATCCTTTTTAATCTGAATGATTCACATGCATGCATCCTATATGAAAATATTTTTCAGATATGTAAATGTGAATCCACATAGAAGTAAACATTCAAACTTAAATGAACTAATATGCTTACACATGAATTTGCTCCAAAGCTTTTAAAAAAATTTACAAACTTCCACAACTGTGATTCTACTGACAAAGTTAATTTTAGGTTTATGGTTTATTACTTTGATCAATAGCTATTTCTTCCATGAACAGTTCTCAATGTGCATTTCAACAATGAAGACAAATCGATTGTTCTTAGAAAAAAATTAAAATTACTAGAATCAGAAAAATGAAAATGACCCAGTCCAGCTTAGAAAATGAACAGAAAAATGTAGGTCATTTATCATGTATTTCCACAGAAAGTTAATGCTTAAATTATGTTGTAAATTAAATGTGGATAAGCATGTAGACATTCTATTAGCTGATAATCATTAAGATATACACTCTATCCATATAGAGATTTGAAATCCACACTAAAATGATTGGGGAGCACTAGTGAATTTCTGAATTCATATAGACAATATTATGAAAGAAAGAGGAAAGAGGAGATACAATGAATATACATGACTTATAAATGAATGGTACTAAAATGAAAGAAGATAATTTTGTCCTGTGGTACTTATGCTTATTGTGAACAACTGTTTTGGTAAAATTGTTTCATGTTCATAAACTGAAATATTTATTGTTAATTTGGTATTTGGTGAAACAACATAAAGGACTTTATTCAATTCATGATTTCAATTCTAGGATCTCAAATAGCAACCAATGTCTTCTGAATGAATTCTGCCAAGTTTGGTTATATTATCTGTAAGTAGATTTGTATTTCCATCCCCTGCTTTTGAATCTTTTGGTTATTATTCTTAGCATTTCTTGTTTAACAACTCATAACTGTTATATGTCTCCTTTTACTCATTGATCTCTTTTATATACATTTTTATATATTCTTTTTATTTTTTAAGTTTTATTCATTTATTTTCACTTTCTATCACTTTAGATCACAGTTATCTTCATTCCATAACTTTCCTTCATTACTATATTATTCTTACATTCTTACATAATTTTTCTCTTATTTCCCACTTTTGTCTTTTATGATATCTTTCTATCTCTAGTCATTTGTTCCTTCTTCAATTACCATAATGCACAGATCTACAGTTGTTTGTTGTTGAGCAAGTCTTTATATGTATTTGTTTAATTATACTGTAGGTACAGAGTGATTTAAATATCACAGACATTGGATTGTGAATTTTTGGTCATAAACTATATTCGGTGCTGGTGTTGGATTTGTTTGTAAGGGCACAAAAGGAGAGAGTGAAAATACAAATCCAAGATTATGAACCTCTATAGTGTGGGAAGCTATAGAGCACTAGGTTGGTTACTATGTTGAAAGTGTAATCTTCCCCCCAAAAAAACATCCAGTATCTACAGGGAACTCAAGAGACGAATCCCCCTCAAACCCAACAAACCAGTTACTAAATAGGCAAGGGAAGTAAAGAGAGACTTATCAAAAGAAGAGATTAAAATGGCAGAAAAGTAAATTTGAAAATGTTCATCATCCATGGTCATAAAGGAAATGCAACTAAAAACAACCCTACCTTACCCCAACAAGAATGGCCAAGATTTTGAACTCAGATAATGACAGATGCTGGCAGGGTTGTGGAGAAAAAGGAACCCTACTACACTGCTGGTGGGATTGTAAACCAGTTCAGCCACTCTGGAAAGCAGTGTGGAGGTTTCTTAAAGAACTGAAAATTGGCCTTCCCTATGATCCCACCATACCACTTCTGGGCATCTACCCTAAATATCATTGGCCAGGCCATGGAAACAATCCAGATGCCTTACTGAAGATGAATGGATACACAAAATGTGGTTAGATAGATAGATAGATAGATAGATAGATAGATAGATAGATAGACAATGAAATTCTACATAGCCATCAGACAAGATAAAATAATGGCATCTTCAGGGAAGTGGATGAATCTAGAGTGAATGATGTTGAGCGAGACAAGTCAAGACCAAAGGAACAAAAGGCACATGGTATCCTTAATATATGGCTATTAGATCCAAACAGTACAAGAGCAAACACTCAAAAGTTGCATACCCAATGCTATGGACATGGTATTGGAACTATAAACACAACTACATACACAAAAAATCTAAGACTCTATAGACATAATGCTTTATTACATAGATTATTATGTATCTATGAAATACAAACCCTCAGCCTAATTTTGATTATGTTCTAAAATCTAAGTGCCAGTGATTGTATATAGAGATTCCCTTCTTGAATGCTTGTTTGTTAAACATATCATTTGAAATATGATGTATAAATCAATGTTAATAAATTCTTTAATGAAAAAACATCTTAACAAAAACACAAACATACTTTGAGAGTATGGAATAAATTCTGTCAACTAACTGCCACCATATACAGGCTTGAGTTGCCATCATCACATCAGAAAAAATTGACTTCAAACTAAAATTAGTGAGAAGAGAGAAAGAAGGTTATTATATCTTAAACATGTACAACACGTAAAGCCAGGGTGCCCAACTTCATCAAACACACTTTACTTACACTAAAATCACTCATAGATCGAAACAAAGCGATTTGTTAGTGACTTTAACACACCACTGTCAACTCTGGATGGATCAGGCAAAAACTCAACAGAGAAATCTCAGAATTGAACAACTGCATAGACCAATTAGAACTAACAGACATCTGAAGATTATTGCACCAGCAACACCAGAATGTAAGTTTTGTTTTGCAGTTCATGGAACATTTTCTAAAATAGACCACATTTTAGGGCATAAAGCAAACCTGTGCAGATTCAGAAACACTGAAATTATTCCGTGCATTCTCTCAGACCACAAGGGCATCAAATTGGAACTGACCACCAATCTCCCACAAACAAAAACCCTGTAACTCATGGAGATTGAACAACAGATTATGGAAACACTAGTGGGATATTGAGGAAATCAGAACAGACATTCGACAGTATATGGAATTTAACAAAAAGTAGCACACAGAAAGGCAGCACTCAGATGAAAATTTATAGCTCTGAGAGCCTACATTAACAAATTGGAAAAATCTCAAACCAACAACTTAATGATGTACCTTAAGCTCTTGGAAGAAGCAACGAATCAATTCCAATTCCAGTAGAAAGAAAGAAATTATTAAAATAAAAGCAGAATTAAATGAATTAGTGTCCAAAAAACCATAGAACAAATCAACCAAACAAGGAGTTGGTTCTTTGAAAAAACTAACAAAATTGACAGACCATTAGCAAATCTTACTAAAAACGGAAGGGCACACACCCAAATAAACAAAATAATGGATGAGAATGGAACTATCACGACAGTATTTACCATGATTCAGAGCATCATCAGGGAATACATTTCAAACCTTTATGCCAACAATTTTGAGAATCTAGAAGAGATGGATGAATTTCTAGCCAATATTAACATACACAAACTGGACCAAGAAAATCTAAAACAACTAAAGTGACCTGTTTAATGTACTGAAATAGAAATGGCAGTTAGAGACCTCCCATCCAAGAAAGTCCCAGGACCTGATGGATTCACAGTTGAATTCTATAAGGCCTTCAATGCAGAACTCACACCAATACTCTTCAAACTCTTCAATGAAATTGAAAGTGAAGGCTCTTGGACAAACTCATTCTGTGAATCAAGCATGACCCTCATCCCACAGCCAGACAGGGACTCATGAAAGAAACAAAACTATAGACCCTCTTCCTTGATGAATATTTTGCAAATCTCAACAAAGTACTGGCCAACTGTCTTAACAACTCATCAAAAAATCATACACTATGCTCAAAGAGATTTCATCAAAGGGATGCAAAGCTGGTTCAGTATGCGCAAGTCAATTAATATAATTGAACTCATCAACTGGAGCAAGGACAGGAATCACACGATTATCTCAAAAGATGCAAAGTGGCAGGATACAACATCAACCTTCAAAATCGGTAGCCTTTCTGTATGCCAACAATAGAGAAGCAGATGGAGAAATCAAGAAAATGATCCCATTGCAATAATCCACAAAACAATAAAATATTTAGGAATTAACCTAACCAATGATGTAAAGAAATTATTTAATGGTAACTACAAAAGCCTGAAGAAATAAATCAAAGAGGATACCAGGAAATGGAAAGACATCTCATGCTCATGGATAGGGAGAACCAACATAGTGAAAATGGCCATACTGCCCAAACTGATATACAATTTCAATGCAATCCCCTACAAAATCCAAGGGCATACTTTACTGAAATAGAAGGTGCAATCCAAAGGTTCATATGGAACAACAAAAGACCTAGAATAGCCAAAGCAAATCTAGGCAAAAAGAGCAATGCACGTCGTATTACAATACCAGACATCAAACTGTACTATAGAGACATAATAACAAATTAGCTTGGTATTGGCACAAAAACAGACCAGAAGATCGATGGAATAGAATAGAAGATCCAGAAATTAAACCACATACCTACAGTCAACGTATTCGACAAAGAATCCAGAGATACACAGTGGAAGAAACACAGCCTATTCAATTATTGGTGCTGGCAAAACTGGGCAACCACATGAAGAAAAATTAAAATTGATCCCAGCCTATCACCATGCACAAACTAACTCAAAATAGATCAAATATCTCTATATCAGATCTGAAATCCTGAATCTGCGACATGATAGAGTAGAAGAGACACTGGAAATCATAGGCACAGGAAAAAACTTCTTGAACAGAGTTCCAGGGTCACAACAGATTGGAGAGAAACTCGATAAATGGGACTACCTAAAAATAAAAAGTTTATGTACAGACAAAGTTATTGCTACTTAAGTACAAAGACAGCCAACCAAATGGGAAAAGATATTTACCAATACTACCCAGACAAATACATAATATCCAATATCTACAGGGAACTCAAGAAACTAATCCCCCCATAAACCCAACAAACCAATCACTAAACGGGCAAGGGAACTGAAGAAGTACTTATCAAAAGATGAGATTAACATGACAAAGAAACATATGAGAAAATGCTCATCTTCCATGAGCATTTCCATAAAGGAAATGCAAATAAACACAACCCTAAGATATCACCTTACCCCAATTCGAGAGGCCAATATTCTGAACTCAGACAACAAATACTGGCAGAGCTGTGGAGAAGGAGGAACCCTACTGCACTGCTGGTGGGAATGTAAACTAGTACAGCTACTCTGGAAGGCACTTTAGAGGTTTCTCAAAAAAACTAAAAATAGACCTTCCCCAAGATCCAGACATACTACTTCTGGGCATCTACCCTGAGCATCATAACCCAGGATATAATAAGGACACCTGCTCAGCCACATTCATCTCTCCACTATTCACAATAGCCAAGTGATGGATACAACTCAGATGCCCCACTATAGATGAATGGATACAAAAAAATTTGTACATATATATAATGGAATCCTACATAGTCAACAGAAAAGATAAAATAATGGCATTCTCTGGTAAGTGGATGAAACTAGAGCAAACCATGTTGAATGAGGTAAGTCAAGACCTAAGGAATAAAAGGCACATGGTCTCCTTGATATATGGATATTAGATCCAAACAGTACAAGAGCGATGACTCAGTATTTGGGTATCCACAGTTATTGAAACAATCTAGGAGATATGAATTTAAGAACACACATATAAAATTCTATGATGGCATAAATACTCTATTGACAAGTTATATTATATAGATCGATTTGTATCTATAACATACAAAGTCTCATCTTAATTTTAATTCTAAAATTTATGGATCATTGATTGTATATAGAGATTCCCTTCTTGAATACTTGTTTGTTAAACATGGCATTTGAAATATGATGTAAAATTCAGTTAAGTAAATCTTTTAATATAAAGTAATATGTAATGAATTTCTTTTGATGAATTGTGACATATAAAGAAATGAAATTCAATATGCCTATTTCTAACCTAAAATGTAAAATAAATACAAAATAATACATTATTAAATACATACAATAGAAATGGTAAAAAATATCATTCTTTTATAAGAAAAAAATTGTAACTACAGGGAGTAATGCTGAAAAAATTATGAAAGAAACATGCACAAGTTATCCAGGAAAGCTATATATTAACCTGTGACACACATTTGAGTACCATTAGCCACTTTCACCTATTGTACAAAAGAAAACATATGGCAATATGTTTTACAAAAACTACTCCCTTAGTTTTCCTAAATAAGCAGAAGAGCTGTGTGTATAATTGCAAATAAGCTAGTCTTTATTAATGTGTGACATAGGTTCATACATAGGCAACAGCTGTAGTTTTGCCAGCTGTATACTGATGTTTTACACACCTCTGCTCAAGGAGTTAGAGATAAAGATTTTTTAATTTTGTCACACAAAATCTCCATTTTTTTAAAGAAATATTTTGAAGATCATTAATATTAAAGTTTTATGAAGGAATTTTTAGAGGAAAACGTAGATACTAGAAATCAGCATTATGACTTTAACAAAGGAAATCAATAATCAATAAAATGAAGGGGAGGCAGAAGAATTAATTACTTGGTACATTTGTTACTGCATGTATTTTCACTTCCTAGACTACTATTGATTGACCCATCCATTTAATTGCTCAGATAACATTTATTTTTCTCATAGGAAGTTAAGAAAATTATTCTGTTATCGCCTTCTTATTAAGCATTGTGTATCTTATTTTCTCCTTGTCCTCTCTTTTCAATCTCTACTTCTTTCTTTCTTATAAATGTGGTATAGGAGAGGAACAGAGTATGTATTTGGGTTCAGATAAAGCAAGTTTCTTTAATGGCTGCTTGCTTTGTGCAGTATAGATGACATGAAATGATATGCTTGCAAAAGCAGATTGTATCAGATAACTTTTAGTTGAACAAGTTTGGCATTTCAACCTTTTTGCTTAGAAGTGAACTTGCTTTGTAGAAAACCAAAGTACTGTAATGATACACAGGAAAAAAAAAGAGCTAAAGAATTGTGAGGAAGTACTTTATATCATGAAATCAGACCTGTCCTTTCCCATTCACCATATGCCAGTGACACCAACATATACTATTTCTAAATGTTTCCAAAAGTAACAAATAAGATTACTAATTTTGACTTGCTAGTTGTATGTTATATTTTCAAAAAAATGGTTCTTATTTTTCAGTAAAATTTTTCATATAAAACCTAGTTCCACAAATATTAGGATGTCCATAACTATATTCATAGAAAATTCTCAAAAATATATTAAGTGAAACTTATTTTCTTGTCTACTTGGACAATCTTGGGTAAGGCCAAAGCTCTCAACACTGGAACGCAATTAAGAAAATCTACATTTGTTCAAACCCTTCTATAAGATTTTTTAAAATAATGAATATTAAAATCCTTGTTTATGGATTACCTTAGACTTCTGGCATTTATCAGAAATAGGGGAGCAAAATAAAAATAACTATTTTTGGTTAAATACATAAGATTTAGAAGACAGTAAGTGTCATATTCTTGACTGTTTAGGAAGAATTAGAATATAGTTAATATACCAAATTCAAGATAGAGTATTATCTAAAAGAGAAAATAAAATTGAGTCATATATTTTATACAAAAAGATAATATTCAGAACTATTTAGAATGTAAGTTATACTTATATATTAGCAATTTGTTTTTAACACCATTCCTCTTCCTATTATTAAGACACATTCAATTTCAGTGAAGATTCTGTGCCCTTAAGCCACTTGTTAACATCTCGGTTGAAAATGCTGATATTTCAAAGGTTAATTAAGTTTACTAATGAATCTATGCAGAAAACACATGATTAACTCTAATATTCCACTTCAATTTTGGACTGTTTATAAATTATTTAGTTATTGATAACTGGCACACTATTTATCACCAGGCATATAGTTTGATTTCATTAACCAAAGAAATTTTGCATTCAATTCCCATCATCTATCATCTCTCAGACCAGTACAAAGGAGGAAATATGACATAAACATGGCCTATAAAATATTGATATAACTTAAAGTGTCTAAAGCTTACATTTATTCACTAACTTTTAAAAATATTAACGTAATTTTAATATTTAACTCCTTGTAAATATATGAACATTTTTTGATGATGACCTGAGAGAAAATGCAACACATTTCCTTGGATTAAAAGAACATCGGTTAGTCCATTCATCTTGTGTTTCTTTCATTTTTTCATATTAGAATTACTTTACTAGTGTTCAAACATTTTCCAATATAGAATAAAAAAGAGGAAAAATTATTCCTGAGTCCTGTACTATTTTCACCTTTAGAATTATACATTAGATTACTTTCTAGGAAATGTCTGCAACTGAACCATAAATTTCTCCTGATAATAATTATATGAGGCAACTAGGACAATAAAATCAATACTTTCACAAGGTAAATTTTTGGTAAAGGAAGTGGGACTGTGGCTCTAAGGGTAGTGCAGTAGCCTTGAGCTGAAGAGCTCAAGGACAACACCCAGGGGCAGAGTTCAAATCCCACCACTCACAAAAAAACAAAAACAAAAAAAACGAAAACATTCTGCTGGAAGTTTGACCTAGTGGTAGAGTGTTTGCCTAGCATCCATGAAGACCCAGGTTCGTTCCTAGGTACCACATACATAGAGAAAAGAAAAAGATCATCTTAAAGGCACATTAAATTACCTTTCATTTTTGAGATTTGTTTGGAGATGCAGAAGTATTTAAACTTCCTTTTGTTTTGGAACTTTGAAAAGTCATTTAATACAAAAATGAATTATTTTCAAAAAGCTCTAAAATTTCTATTTGATACTGAATTGTGGTCAATAGTTCATAAAATGCTAACAATCTATGTAAAAAGAAGCAAGCCATTATGGCTAATCATGCTATTGTTATATTTCAAATCTTAAGCAGGAGAATATTTTGAGGAAAATATACATTTGTCTGCCAAATAATTACATGGAATTGTACCAAGTGAAGTTTCATAATTCAGTTGAAAATCTGTCATTTCCTGTGAAAAATGATCTTTGAGGCAACTCTTTTTATATGGGGGTAAGTACAGTAGAATTAAGTTTTAATATTTTTATGATTAAAATCCTTGGAACTCTTAAAACAGAATATTGTGTATTATTTGTTAGCAAATACAGAAGTTTGAGGCAAAATTTAAATATTTTCATTTTTAGTATGTGTCCTTAATAATTTAAGATAGAGGAGAGCATCGGTGGAAGATGCCAGTGGTTCAGGGTGAGTCTTTCTGAGCTCTCACCAAGGTATCAGTTTTAGCTTCATAGTGGAAAGTTTACACCTAAAGAACAATTCTAAGTAAGCTTTAGCACCACAGAAATCTCAGTCAGAGAGGAAAAAGTCAGGCAGCCGGCTCAAGAAGAAAGTTTGGAGCCACTCCATAGGTGGCACAGTGGCCATGGCACCAGCTGCTCCCCAAAGGAGCTGCCACAGAGACAAAGCTTCCCTCTGGAAGCTGAGCAGACAGCACTTCTTGGCAGTGCAGACCTGCGGGCTACAGATAGAGCCTGTCCAAGCCGTGAGCCCATATGCTATTCTCCTAGGCAGGGCCACAAAGACAGAGGCTGCTCCACCTCAGGATCACTGCTGAACTGGCTAAAGCTCAAGCTACCAAAAATAGTGGAATGTCTCCTGTGAGACTCAGAATTCTCACCTGTCACAGAGTCCCCAAACCAAATCTGTAAGGCAGAACTTTTTCTGCCAGATCACGCAAACTAATCAGAAAAACCTCAAACCCAAATCACAGGAGAAAAAGACTACTTAAAATGTTTGGATCCCAAATTTAGTGCAGACACAAGTCCCCCCCCCCCCCAAGAAAATATCCAAAAACTGAAGAACATCTTTTTTTCCTTTCTTTTTTAAACATAATTTTTTCAAATTTTTCTACTTTTTCACTTGCATTTTTACTTGTTCTTTTTTTTGCCATTTAACCTCCATCCTCTTTATTTTTCCTTTTTTTAAAATAATGTTTTAATTCTATTTTCTTCCTCTTTTCTTCTGTCATTGTGGTCATTCCTAGAAACATAGTGATAATAGTGACAGCACTGTGTACAGACTTGTTACAAATTATATTTTTATTGGTACAGTCCCCTGCTTTTTAATCTGTCGGTTCTCAGCCTTAGTACTTCTTCTTTAAGAACTCACAATTATGAGGTGTCCCCCTTTTTTAATTTTATTTTTTTATTTTTATCATTGATCTCTCCCATATGTATTTTCCTCTTTTCTTTATATATAATTGTTATTCCTTTTTACTTTTTATATATTTTACCTTATTTTTTCTAAATTTTGTATTCAATTATTTTCCTTTCTATCACTTTAGGTAAGTCATCCTCACTCTATCCCTTTCTTTCATTACTATATTATTGTTACACTCGTACATTAATATTTATCTCCCTTCTTGTATCTCATATTATTTTTCTATCGCTGGTCCTTTGTTCCTTCTTCAGTTTTTATAATGCATGGATCTACAGTTGATTGCTGTTGACCAAGACTACATAATGCAAATCAAAATAACTCACTCCGGTCAGAGTGTCCAATATCAAGAAATCTAATAACAACAGATGCTGGTGGGGATGTGGCCAGGAGGGATCACTACTACACTGTTGGTGGGAGTGTAAACTCGTTCAACCACTATGGAAAGCAGTATGGTGGTGCCTCAAAAGACTAGACATAGATCTCCCCTATGACCCAGCAAACCCACTACTTGGCATTTACCCAATCTTCCAGAAACAAGGACATACTAAAGCCACTAGCACAACAATGTTCACTGCAGAAGGACTTACCATAACAAAGATATGGAACCAACCCAGATGTCCCTCAGTTGAAGAGCAGATCAACAAATGTGGTATTTATACACAATGGAATTCTATGCTGCCATCAGAAAGAACGACATCGCCCCATTTGTAAGGAAATGGAAAGACTTGGAAAAAACTCATATTAAGTGAAGTAAGCCAAACTCAAAGGAACCTAGGCTCAATGGTGGTAACTAGTACAAACCTTGGACTCTCCTAGCAGCAGATTGCAATAACTCAAAACCTAGGTACATAAGGCCAAATAGGATAGTGCTAAATGAAAGGATCTCCAGGATATGGAAACAAGAGCTTTATAATGTGTGATTGTTCTTAATATACTGTGTTATTTCTCATCTCTTTTGCTGCCCCTTGGTTAATGTCATAATATTACAATATCTGAATTTGTTACCTGGTACATTGTATATACGTTTATTAGTTTATTTGAAATAGGAAAGGGACGGGAGGGAAAAAAGATGAGGGGAAGGGGGAGGGAAATGGGGTCAAAAATATGAGAATGGGAATCAATGTGTGAGAAGTAATGCACCTTCTATCTGGCAAATATAGGTGTAACTCCTCTATTAACTACAGTAAAAAAGTATATCTATAAAAAGAATCCAAATAACATCAAATGCTGTTTAAGCTGTGGGCGAAAATGAACCCTGTTGAATGGTTGTAGGAATGTAAGCTGATAGCACTCTGGAAGGTGGCTTGGAGGTTTTTAAAAAACAACACATATATCACCTCTATGATCCAAGCCATACCACTCTTAGGGAATCTATCCAGAATAATACAAATCAGGATATGGTAAAGACAATTGCACATCATGATCATTGCTGCATTACTCACAATGGCCAAATTATAGAAAAAGTCTCATGTGTAATCATCAGTACACATGTAGGACTCTCCTAGAAGAGAATTATAATAGTTCAAAACCTATGTACATAAGGTCACATAAGATGTGACAAAATGGAAGGATCTCTAGGATATAGAAACAAGAGCTTTATCTTGTATGACTGTTGTTAATGTACTATGTTATTATTCTTGTCTTTTTTGCACTTATTGTTAATCTCACATTATTACTATACCTGAATATGTTACCTGGTATATTTTACATACATTTATTTGTTTATTTGAGATAGGGAAGGGGAGGAAACAAGATGATTGGGAGGGTATGGGGAGGGGATATGGGGACAAAAGCATGAGAAGTGTTATAAGTGTGGGAGAAGTAATGCACCTACTACTGTAGTTACTACTGTAATTCCTCTATACATTATCCCTTCAATAAAATACAAATGTGGTACATATAAACAGAGCAATTTTACTTCTCCATTACAAAGAATATTACTTCATTTGCAACAAAATGGATGCAACTAGAACAAATCATGCTAAGTGAGGTAAACCAAGCTCCGAGAGACAAATGGCATGTTTTTTCACCCATATGTGGAAGCTAGAGCCAAAAAATAAGACAATAGGAATCCACACCTAAAACAGTCAGGCTAAAGGAGGATATCTTAGGGGAGCAATCCAAAAGTATAATTCCTCTGACCACAGAAAATGCTATTTATTGCAATAAATTCTAGGAAATAACAATATGTGAGTTTTGGTGGTGATGGTGATGATGGTGATGTTTTCTTTCATTTTTAGGTAGGATAAAATGGATATTCAAAAAAGAAGGGTGGAAGGGTGAAAAATGTAATCTGTAATGATGTAACTATGTAACTTGTGGGCAGGAACAAGAAAGGGAAACTGAGGGAGTGAAGGGGGGTTGAAATTGTCCAAAAAAAGTACTCATTAATTAACAAAATGGTAAACCCTCTGTACAATACCTAACCAATAATAATAAAATTATGTTTTAAAAATAAATGAATAAATATGATGTAAAAATCAATGTTAATAAATTCTTTAATAAAAATATGGTGACAAGTACTAAAAATAAATAAATGAATAATGGAAATAAAATGTAAAGGCAGAAATAATGCCAGTATTTCCTGAAAACAAAAAAAAAATTAGAATGTTTAAATTTCAAACTCATATATAAGATCTTTTGGTATCGACTAACTAAAATGATACAAACATATTGTAAGAAAATTAGATGTATTCTGGTCCTAGTGGCTCACATCTGTAACCTTATGTACTCCGGAAGTTCAGGTCTGAGGTTCACGCTTGAAAGCCAGCCCAGGCACAAAAGTCCATGAGACTCTTATTTCCAATTAACCATCAGAAAAGCAGAAGTAGCACTGTGGCTTAAATGGTAGAGCTATAGCCTTCAGCTGAAGAGCTCTGGAGCAGAGTCCAGTCCCAGATTTCAAGCCCCACGATGAACAAGAAAGAAGGAGAGAGATTAATTTTGGTGTAAATATTGTTAATGTACATAGATGTACAAAAACTTCAGGATTTATAGCCTGTTTAGTAGATGAGATCGCAGGCATTAGTCACTAGCGCCAGGGTAGGATACTCAGTGTTACGATAACAATTCTTGCCATAGGTACATTGTTATGTACCTGTCAACTATAACTTGGCAAGCTCAAGGTCACCAGAAGTAAAACAGCATTCATGGGATAAAGACAAAAGTTTTCTGGTGGAAGGGATTGACCTGCAACAACTTAAAAGCTGTGAAATCTGGGGCTTTAGAAACAAAGGAAGAGCCCGTGTACAGGGATTGGTCCAGGTGTGCTTGCTTTATTTCACTGAAGACTGGAAATCAAAGGACAACATGTTTAGTATGCGGGAACTTGTCATTTTGACATTGGTTCCGGACTGTGCATAGTAGGCCTGACAGGAGAAAGCAGACCTCGATGTGTCATCAACACTGTTAAGGGACATCATAAATTCAACGTAGTTTCAGCAAGAGCCAATCAGAAGAAATACTTCGTAGGAGAAGAAGCACAAAGCAGACATAACTGCTTATATTTACACTACCCCATTGAACGTGGTTTGGTAACCACTTGGGATGATGTAGACAAACTGTGGAATCATCTCTTTGAATTGAAATCCAGTGAACATCCAAAACTGATGACAGAACATTCCTTTAATCCATGGGATGCTAGAGAAAAAAAAAACATTGAAATTATGTTCGAGGCATTTGATGTGCCAGCATTTTACTTATCCAATCATGCTGTGGGATCTCTTTATGCTTCTGGTAATGTGACCGGTCTGGTGGTAGACAGTGGGGATGGGGCACTTGCACTGTACCCATCTATGAAAGTTATTCCCTTCCCCACGCTGTCACCAGACTCAATATAGCTAGAAGAGACAGTAACAAAACATCTCGTCCGCCTTCTGTTAAAAGGTTATATTTTCTCTTCGATTTTCAACAAAGCTGTAGGAGATGACATGAAAGAAAAGATCTGCTTTGTTACCACAGGTCATGAGGAAGAGACACAGAAGAAGGCCCAGTCACAATACAAACTACCAGATGGAAACTTCATCCACATCAACGATCATCTCTGCAAGATTCCTGAGGTCCTTTTTACACCATACCGAGTAGGCATCCACTAACAAGGAATCTCACAGATGGTTTACAACAGCATAATGAAGTGTGACATCGACATCCAAAATAACATCTTTATGAAGCTTGTGCTGTCGGGAGGCAAAACACTTCTTCCCGGCCTTGAAGAAAGGCTCATGAATGAACTGAAAACATTAATTCCTAAAGAAGATGCTATTGAGATTATAGCCTCTCATAAGAGATGCTATTTCCCGTAGATTGGTGCATCCATTATTGATTCGCTGAGCATCTTCAAGGACATGTATATCACCGCTTCTGATTTCATGGAGTTTGGAAAATCTGTTGTTCAAAGAAAGTGCTTCTAGAGATAATTCAAAACAAGGCCAAACATTAATCGCAAACCACCAGAGGTGGTTAAAGGATGTGAAACTGGTCATTGTCAGTAGAACTTCAATAAATCTTATCCCATTGCAACATTCATTTATGTCTTCATAGCGCCAGTCATTTCTTATATATTGTGAATCTTTAAGCAAATCATAAGGACTTAAGTGTGTACTTGAGAAAATTTGGTTTTCTTTGTTGTATACCCTTACAGTATTTATAAATAACAGGTGCAGATTAAGTTAACAAGGATTTAATTGGATTTCCTAAGATTTTTTTTATAATTCTGTTGTATAGTTATTTAGTGGACATTGGGCAGAGATGATCATGAAGAAAAGTACAGATGTCATAGGAAAACCTAGAAACAAGAATATTATTCCCATATTTAGATTCAAGAAATACTTTTGCCTTTCCCATACAATAGAGTGATTTATTTGTTTTAAGACATGCTAGCTTGTCTTATATGCTGGGCACAACAGTTTCCATTTGTTTAAGGTTCACAAATGTTGCTACAGTAGAACAACACAGGAATGGGGAGGGACACACAGGGCCAGCCTCTAGTCCCCCGGAGCCGAGCAAGATGGTAAGTATGGATGACCCAGCCATCCCCCAATTACCGAGGAAGAAAAAACCACACTGAGT
The DNA here is from genome assembly GCF_031878675.1 of Megascapheus bottae. Lineage (NCBI taxonomy): Eukaryota > Metazoa > Chordata > Mammalia > Rodentia > Geomyidae > Megascapheus > Megascapheus bottae. The sequence continues at coordinate 86,591,385 of NC_143547.1, forward strand.
CAGGAGCTGAGTCAGCCATGAAAGCGTATCGAATCTCTCTTTATTGCATCAGGAAATTAGTTATATACTATTGGGGTAAGAGAAGGTGGGAACTGGGAAGCTAGCCAATAGAAAGAGGGCCACCGTGCTACCACTAAAGGTCTGGGGCAGACTTTTAGGTACTGGGTGGGACAAGTGCAGGAAAGCCCGCGAGACCTGCACTGCTGCGAGACCCGCACAGCTGCAAGGGGCTCAGTCAAGTCACGGTACACAGAGATGCCTTAAGAGAGGTATGCAAGGAGGGAATGCCTGGCCAAAGTCCTTTAATGGCCGCTGAACCAGAATCAGGCCTCAGAAATGAAGGTCAGGCCCCAACAACTCCCTCTTTTTTGTTTATTAAAACAGGGGGGACAAGCCTGCGAAGCCCCTGTCTTAGGTTGTCCCCTTCAGTGGATCTTACCTGTCATTGAGTGCTCTGCAGCCTTCTGTCCCACTTACAGATCACCCCCGGGCCTGTCTTAGGTTGTCCCAGCTCCACAGATCTTAACCGTCATTGGCTCTCGGGGAGACATCTAAGGGGAGTCGAAGGATCCCTCCTCGTCATAGGGCTCTCGTTGGTCATAGGAGTCATTGGCATTGGTAGCAAGCCTCTGGTAATGCATCTATACGTTCATCAACTGAATGGATTCTATCTTGCTTTGAATGAGTTGTATGAACTTATTGATAACACAGGGCCCAAAAGTTAAAAGTAAGAACAAGAGGAGTATAGGACCAAGAAATGGAAGGACATAGGGTAGCCATCCATGCAGTCCGGTCCAGAGGAAGTTGGCATGTAGCTCTTTCATGTGTCTTAAGAGGTCGAGTCCTTGACGATTTTGCAGAACTACAGCAGCCAGGGAGTCCAGTTGTTCCTGGAGATCTAAAAGAGTACTAATAAAGCTTTATAATAATGTAAGGAGGTTCCCAGTCCCGCTGCCCCAGAAGTGGCCCCAGCGGCCACTCTGAGGCCTATAATCATAGGAATAATTTGAATTAATAAGAATAGCATTGGCCTGTAAAGGCCCAGGCTTTTTACAAAGCCAGCAGTCTCCTGCTAATTTTGGATTTGTAATGTTAAGCAAATTAAAGGCAGCTTGCAGGATCGATTGTGTCTCAGGGTCAAACAACAACTTGCTTCTTATTTCAGGTATAGCAAGATCATGGTTCTCAATAATTTTATCTACTATCTTTTTCTTTGAGCCAGCACACATGATTGGGGTTGGCCATATGTCTGAGGTTTGATCTTGGGGCCAGATCAGCATATAAAGCTCTGGCCTGGCTGGGGTCACCAAACCCCGCACTGATGATGGGTATCTTGACTCCAAGAAGAAACAGGATCAGCACTGTAAGGTCCATTATTTATCCTGAAAAAGAAGAGAGAGAGAGAGATATCCTCAGGAGGCAAAGAGCCTTCTGGGTCCTCATCAATATTATTGGGGTCCCTCCCTATTTGGGGACAATATTTAAGATCCCTTGCAGGGACCCAAAATGGCTTGTTTCATTAGTGTGGAAAACACAACACAATCCTCTTCCAGATGTAATGAGGGGATCGGAGCCCCTCCACTCCCCATTAAGGGGGTCCTTCCACTGGACATAGACAGTTCAATAGGGAATAGAGGTTGTCCAGTGTTTCTGGAAGGGTGAGATGCTCCCCTTTGGCAAAATTTAAAATATTCAGAGTAAACAAGGCCATCTTTAGCTGATCATGGGGGGGAGTGTTCCCTCTTTTTGTTTTATTAATTGAGATTTAAGGACATGGTTATATCTTTCTACTATTGCCTGTCCTCTGGGATTATGAGGGATGCCAGTAGTGTGGGTAATTTGCCATTGTTTAAAGAAGTCATCAAGAGACTTGCTTACAAAACATGGACCGTTATCAGATTTTATTTAGTCTGGCAATCCGGGAGTAGCAAAACATTGAAGAAAATGACTGATAGCATGTTTAGTTCTCTCCCCGGAATGGGCTGTAGCCCAAAAGGCATGGGAAAAGGTGTCTATTATTTAAAAAATGTATTTAAGTTTTCCAAAAAAGGGAAAATGTGTAACATCCATTTGCCACAAATTATTAGGCCAAAGGCCTCAAGGGTTAACACCGCCCATTTGGAAAGGGTGGAATGACTTACAGGTCCTAATAATCTTTTTTAGGTCTTTAATAGCAACTTGGGGAAATCGGTGGTATAGTCCCCTCCAGGTGACATGCATGAGCTGATGGAAAGAGATAGCCACCTGTAAAGTGTAACATTCAGGATTAGAGGCTAACTGGTCAGCGAGGGCATTGCCTTTGGTCAAAATACTTGGAAGGCTTTGATGTCCCCTCAGATGTTGAAGAAACATAGGAGAAATCCTTTGTTTGAGTAAATTTCTAGCTTGAATCATCAAAGGAGTGATGGGGTTACTATCAAGTTTAATATGAGCTTCTATGAGGTTAGGTAACAAATTGACCACATAAAGGCTATCTGAGAATAGGTTAAGAGGACCAGTAACCTCAGATAGTGCTAGGACCACAGAATAAAGTTCCTTAAATTGCGCTGAGCCCTGTATTTCATGAGACAGGGTCACTGCAGGAGAAGAATTGCCTTTACCTGGGGAGAAAATAACAACGGAAGCCCCCTTCTTGCCTCCATCCATGAATACGGTGGGGAAGGAGGGATCGGCTTCAATTAGAAAAAGTTTTGGAGGTCGCCACTCCAGCTGACTAAAGGAGCTCATCCATTTATGGGGACCATAATGACAATCCACTTTACCTGGAAAGCCTTCCATGGCTATTGCTAGTCTATCATTTCTTTGTAGCCAAGAGAAATCATTAATTCTAAAGGGGACAATAAGAGAGTGGGGTTCGCTCCCCAAAAGATGAGTGGATAAATCTCATCCTTTGACAATACAATCTGCCATATGGTCATTCATGGAGTAAACTCTAGGTGTTCCTCCGACTGACAGGTGAATCCAGTGAAGAGGTTCCCCTTCCTGGCCTAAAAGAGCAGTAAGGAGGAGCTGTCCTGATAGTATATAGAGCATTAGGGACATAGCAGGTTCATACCTCTTTAAGGCTGCTTCATTAATAGCTAATTTAATTTTATTTAGAACCTCTTTATGATCAGCTGACAATGTTACTATGGAGGTCAGATCAAGATCCTTTAAAATATCAAAAAGAGGTGTGAGGGTTGCAGTGGTTATGGGGATCCATGGCCTCATCCAAATAATTTCACCAAGAAGTTTTTGCAGTTGGGGCAGGGTGTAAGTGTCTTGGATACATATTTGGAGTTTTAAAGGAGACATAACATCCAGCGTTAGGACAGCTCCCAGGATTTTAAAGGGGGATATCTTTTGGATTTTTTCTGGGGCAATTTGGAAGCCATTATCTTTTAACAGATGGAGACATTTATTAAAAAGACAATCTAAATGCTGAGTGTCTGGGCTTCCTATAATGATATCATCCATATATACATAGAAAAGTGAGCCTGTCTCCTCGTTAAGAGGGGATAAGACTCTAGACATATAGTCCTGACATATAGGAGGACTATTGGCCATGCCTTGAGGTAGAAATGTCCATTCAAAATGCAAATCAGGGCCCTTATAATTTAATGAAGGAAGGGAGAAGGCAAACTTCTCAGTGTCTTCTGGGTGGAGAGGAATAGAGAAAAAACAGTCTTTGATGTCTATGACTATAAGATATTGGTCATTAAGAATGGCAGGTATCCAGGGCATCCACCTTTGGGGGGTCCCGAAAAGTTCCATCCTCTCATTTATTTTTCTCAAATCTTGGAGTAGTCTCCACTTGCCATTAGGCTTTTTAATTACAAATACTGGGGAGTTCCAAGGGCTCAGAGAGCGTTGGAGATGTCCCAACTGGACTTGTTGTTCAACCGAATGATGAAGTTGCTCTAATTTTTGGCGAGGCAGTGGCCACTGCTCCATCCAGACAGGGGGACCCGGGGTCCAACGTATTTTCGGTGTCCCCAGAGGAGCACTGGCCCTTAGGATTTGGGGTGAGGCCGAGAGCAGGAAAGCAGTTGATCCCTTCTGATTATCTCAAATGTAGGGTGGTCTCTATAATTTCTTTGACCCTCGAGAGAATATTGCCGATATTCCTCGTCATCCAGGGGATTATCATAAAAGGCTTTACGGTCAACGTTAATAAATGCTTCTGTTTCCCCTAATACATCTTGGCCCAGCAAATTGGTGGTTAAGCCTGAGGCCACTAGGGGGCGAACTTCTCCTGTATTGCCATCGGGATCCTTCCAAGTTACCAAATCAGCTGTCTGCTGTGATCCTGTCTGTCCTCTAACTCCCAACAGAGGCGGGCCTGTAACCAGCTTCCACTGATCAGGAATTTCCTCTTTTCTAAGCACTGTCCAATTCGCGCCTGTATCAATGAGGCACTTGAAGGGCTGTCCTCCTATGGTGAACACCATCTTAGGCCTAACCCCAGACATGAGAGGCACCATCCAATGCACATGCGCTGGAGTTTTCCCTTATTTAACGGGGCTGGGGTACACCCCTCTTGGAGTTTAAAGGCCTGCCCTGAATATCAGTTTTGGATCGGCAGTCTTTAGCCCAGTGAAATCCTTTTCTGCACTTAGGACAGGGTGTACGAGGCACGCTGGAGTCTTGTGATCTACTGAATGGAAGCGGTGGCAGAGGCTTACTGGGACAGTCTTTCTTAAAATGTCCCTACTGATCGCACCCAAAACAAGTAAGCCCTCTCCTAGGGAGTGCCTGCCTGAGGGTGCAGGGTGACAGAGAAGATGCAACTTTAGTTTTCTGTAGGTGCTTAACCAGTTCTGCCAGCACCACTTGTTGGAGAGGCTGTTTTTCTTCCTTTCTATTTTTTGGCTCCCTTATCAAAGATTAGGTGGCCATATGTCTATGGGTTAATATCTGGGTCTTCAGTTGTATTCCATTGGTTCTCAGGCTTGTTAATTCTTCCAATCCAGGAGCGTGGGAGGCTTTTCAATTTCCTCAGTTCTGCTTTAATTTCCTTTTTCTGGATTTTGAAGTTTTCATCAAAAAGAACCTTTACTTTCTTAGTTAATTCCTAGGTACTTTATTTTCTTTGAGGCTGTTGCAAATGGAGTTGCTTTCCTGATTGTTGCCTCGTATCTCTCATTGTTGGCATAGAGGAAGGCAGTTGATTTTTAAGAGTTTATTTTATACCCTGTTACCTTGCCAAAGTTTTGAATCAGCTCAAGCAGCTTGGTAGTGGAGTCTATAGGGTTCTTTACAGAATCATGTCATCTGCAAAGAGGGAAAGTTTCTCTTCCTCTTTCCCTGTTTGGATGCCCATTATGCTTGCTTCTTGCCTTATTTCTATGGCTAGGAATTCTAATACTATTTTAAAGAGGAGTGATTTTAGTGAAAATATAGTTTGCTTGAGGAAGTTCGGTGTTCCAGTATTAGCTGTGTAGGTATTTAGAATGGATATGTACTCCTGGAGAAGAGATCCCTTTATTAGTATTTAATAACCTTCTTTGTTTTTTCTCACTAAATTTAGTTTGAAGGCTATTTTATCTGATATGAGGATGGCAACTCCTCCCTGTTTATGGGGGCCGTTAGCATGATAAACTTTATTCCAACCTCTCACTTTCAAAAAATGTTTGTTTTTTGGGCAAGATTTGTCTCTTGAAGACAGGAGAACAATGGATCTTATTTTTTGATCCAGCTAGAGAGTCTATGCTGTTTAATTAGATAGTTAAATACGTTGATATTGAGAGAAAATGTTTACTAGTTCCTGCCATTTTTAAAAACTTCCATTAGGGCCTGTGGCTTGAGAGCTCGTGAGATACTTAACTGGTATGATTTTTAGGTGCCATTTCTTTGTCAGGATCACGTTTGTGTTAGTTTTCAATGTGTAGAACATCTTTGAGAATTTTCTGTTATGCTGGTTTGGTTGCTACTTGATGCTGCAACTTTTCCTTGGAATGGAAGGTTTTTATTGTTCCCTCAGTTATGAATGAGAGCTTAGCTGGGTACAGTATTCTTTGTAGTTATTCATCGTAAGGGTATGGCATATATCCTTCCAATCTATTCTTGCTTACATGGTCTCTGAGAAACCTGTGGTTATTCTGATTGGTTTTCCTTTGTTGGTGATTGTTCTCTTCTCCCTGGCTGCTTTTAGGATCCTTTCTTTGGTCTCTATTGATCCTGTATGGATTATAATGTGGCAGTGGGATGTCGTTTTCTGCTCAGGTCTGTTTGGGATTCTAAAAGCTTCTTATATCTGGATGGGCCTGCCCTTCTGGATATTTGGAAACTTCTCTGAGATGACATTGACCTCTTTCTCCAGACCCTCTTCAATACCAGTTAGCCTTAAATTAGGCTTCCTAATTGTATCTTGGACCTCCTGTAGCATTTTCTCATATTTCCTAGAATTGAATTGACTCATTTTCTGTTATTTTTCTATAATAACTAAATTATCTTCAACCCCAGAAATTCTCTCTTCTGCATTGTCTAATCTGCTATCAAAACTTTCTACTTTATTCTTCATCTCCCTTGCTTCTAATTGCTCATTTTTGTTGCCTTGAATCTCTTGTTTTAGATCATACATGGACTTCTTTAACTCCTTGATTTCCATTTGAGTTGGTAGCTCAGCAGCTTTCTTCTCATTGGACATTTGTTGAAGTTTGGTCAGCTTTTTGTTTGTGGATTCTATGAATTCGTCCATTTTTCTTTTAAATCCTTTATTATGTCCTCCTTTATGGCTTCCTCTTGTTCAAATGTCACCTTGTTTATGGTTTCATCTTGTTTATATATGGCTTCCTCCAGTATCTCTTTCTGTATGTTTTCAAACTTTTCATTAATCATGTTTATCAGTTGCATTTGTATAGCATTTAGAGGACTTTCCTCTAGTTTTTGCCATTGACTGCTCCATTGAGTGTTTATATTGGGTGGGAGATACTATTCCTTGATTTCCCATTATTCTTGAGTTTTTTGTTGCTGAACTGCTGCCATGTTCCGCCGATCTCCCATGATTTTCTTTTATTTGTTGGAGTTAGTAAGTTCAAACCTGGCCCTATGCATGGTATCCAAGAGGCATATTGATCACAGAATTTCTTTTATTATCAACTTTGTACCATTTCTTCATAATTTCATTTAATGTCATAATTTGGTATGGCAACTTGTCTAGAAATTTCTGGGTTTGGAGTTTCCATCTCATCAGTCCCTTCAGGTACTGACAAAATTGGGAACCTTTCCTTATCACTGCAATAAATAATTAGCATGAAACTTTCATGGCAGGAAACTTCAAAGAAAATTGTTAGGATTTTGAATTCTTTAATAAAAATCCAGACATCTTGACCAAAAATAAATGAAGCTTAACCTTTTTTTCCTGGATTATACATGGGAAAAAGAGCAGACACATATTGTCACCATGTTTAATTTTGTGAAGGGGTTAAAGGCCACTTTTATCTTTGCTTGGAGGTTGTATTTTTGGGTGTTAAATGTTTGGCTTATGCACTAGAGCAAGAGATATAGATATAAAGAGGAAGGGTAGATGGTCCCAGGGAATTGTAATTGCTTAAATGAAGGCAAAATGCTGGGGGAAGGGAGAGCACTCATGGAAATGATGGATAACTCCAAAAACATGGAAGAATGGGGAGAGATAGAAAATGATTTAGACTAGGCTGATGGGGAAGAAAGGAGCTGAAAGTCATTCAGAACATTTTTAAAAATTATCATTTCCAGGGGCTAGGATTGTGGCCTAGTGGTAGAGTGTTTACCCAGCATGTACGAAGCCCTAGTTTCTATACATTTTGCCACATACACAGAAAAAGCCTGAAATGGTGTTGTGGCCCAAGTGGTAGAGCATCAACCTTGAGAAAGCTCAAGGACAATGCTCAAACACTGATTTCAAGCCTCAGGTAAAAAACAAAAAGGAAAAAATCATTATTTTGGGACAATAGGGCCAGACACATTGCACATACCTCCAGGAGTTCCTAATTATGAGAGAGAAATAATAAGGCCTGAAAATAAGGAAGCTCACAACACTTAATGGAGTTATAGTAAGAAGAACTCAAGTAGAAATTGCAGAACCCTGTGGTAAAGAATGCTGATTTTATCCTAGAGTTCTGGTCTAGCAGTTTGTTAGGAAAAGACAATTACAGTAATTGATTATAATATACAGAATTTATGCAAAGTTCATAAACCTTCAATGTTTTTAATTGGCAGAAAAATTAAAAGTACAGAATGATAAGCCAGTTACCTGTGACTCACACATTTTATCTTAGCTACTCAAATGCTTGAATGCAAGCATTGTAGTTCAATGCTAGTTCAGGCACAAAAGTTTGAAAGTCTCTTATCTACATTTAACCAGAAAACATCCAAAGTAGAACTATATTTCAAAGAGTAGAGCAAAAAATAGTAGGGGATAGCATCTAGAACTTGAATTCAAAATCAGCACTGGCATTACCATTTTGTGGTATTAAGTATAGTTCATTAGTACACATTTAAAATATTGGGTCAATGTTTATAGAAAGGAACACACAGTCATAAAATACCACCTGAAATATTAGTATTTATAAATCTCAATGTATTTTTATTGTTAAAAAGAATATAGTCTTAGACTTTAAGTAAAGGACCAATTTTAGTTGTAACAATAATTAAATAAAATGAAATTATATATCTTTCCATTATACAGCTATCATCCTCAAGATAAATCTTTAAACTTATGATAATGATACAGGATAAAAATATATAATTAATTCATCTTCAAGACAATAGGCCAAGGGTCTTCTAAACAGCATTATGAAGGAAGACGAAATCCAAAAGTCTACACAGGAATAGTTCAAATTAAGTAAGTCTATGTAAACATGCAGAATGTAAAATGTTGTAGGTTATGGATATCATTTTATACAAAATTTTATTTTATATCATTGCAGTACTATAAAATTTATTTAAAATCTATTTTTTTCAGTATATAAATTTTTTTCTTAGTGTTTATGATAATTGCACCATAGGTACTCTGTTTTAAATTACAGTGTAAAGTAGATGATATGAGAGAAAATATACACCAGTTAATAATTTCATTAGCATATTAACTCTATTTTCATCACCTTGTTTTTATTTTCGAGACACTATTATTTTTCCTTTTTTTTCTGTTTTTGTGCTTGATCTGTGGGCCTGGGTAATGTCCCTGAGCTCTTCAGCTCAAGGCTAGTGCTCTATGACTTTGAACCACCACACCACTTCTGGTTTGCTGGTAGTTAATTAGAGATGAGTCTCACAGACTTCCATGCTGGGCCTGGCTTTGAACTGTGATCCTCAGATCTCAGACTCCTAAGTAGCTAGGAATACACACATGAGTCACCGGCTCCTGGATTTTCACTTTATACATATATATGTGTGTGTGTATATATATATGTATTCTCCATATCTAATCTATATTGTACAGTTTCCAAATATGTTTTCCAATTTATTAATATTGATCTTTCATGCTATTGATAACGTTATTTCCTGAATATGTAGTTTCATGTAATTTCATTTGTCTATTTTTTAATTTTACTTTTAATTTTATTTTCAGAGTGAGGTATAGAGGAGTTAGTTACATTCATAAGGATAGTGAATGCATTACTTCAGGAACATTGTTATCTTTCCCATGTTTTTCTCCCATTTTTCCTCCCTACCAAGTATTAAAATTCATTTCCAACATGTTGTCTTGTGAATATTGCCATTACATTGGCTCACCCTTTGTTTCATCTTCTTGTTTTCTCCCTACACGTTCTTAATTTGAATAAACAAATAAATGTATTTACAGTACACACGGAATCAAAGACTATATTTTGTTTTTTTGTGTGCTTTTGGAGATTTTAAAATTCTTGCCAATAGTAGTGTTCTGAAGAAACCCTCCACATCTTTTAATGTTCTCATAGATTTATATCCCACATACAGATCTTTGATTTTAGGTTAACTTTTGGTAATTTGTGGAATATGAGAATCCAATTATTTTTAATATCAGGATGTTCATTTTTCCCATTATCATCTATTGAACAAAAAGTATTTTCTAAATACATTAACTTCTACAATTTTTATTCTACTGTATTGTTATAGTTACTTGTATTAATGAAAACTTTGCCAGGGTGTTTTTACCTATACATTTTTGCAGTATAAATACAAGTCAGGTAGTATAATTCCTCTTGTATTTATTTATTTATTCATTTACTTTTGAAAATATATTTACCTCTTCAGAATGTTGTTGTTCAACACTAATTTCTTGTGGTTTTGGACACATTGTCAATGGAATTTTGATCGGAATTTCATTGACTCTGTAGATTGATTTAGGTAATTTAGACAAGGAGCCAATATTAATTTTGCAATCTCTGAACATGAAATCTTTTAAAAATTACTTTTAGCTTTTCAAAGTTCTTCATTAGACCTTAGTTTTCATTTTTCTTTTTCCATTTAAAATGACTTGCAGCTAGAAATGAGATTTAGCTCTAGTATATTCTCTATAAATTTATTTTAATCTTTTCTGAGTATTACTATTACATATTTTTCTATTTTTAACTTTATATTTTCTTCTAGTTTCATGAATTGTAAGTTCTCATTGAACTTTAGTGACTTTTTTTCCTACTGAGTGCTAGAGATCATTCTTTTCTTGCAAGAATACTTTTTTAGAGAACTTCTTACACAAAATATAGTGACTTAAAAACAGTAGGTTAGTTGTAGATGTTTTAATTTTTATATTAAAGAATTATCTTTTGAATATTCTCTTTAATAACTGGCATACTAAAGAATTTCTTACTTCCAGCTTGTGTGAATGATAACTCCTTCTAAATTAACAATAATTTTAGCATGCTTTTTCTGGATGTCTATTTATTTGCCCACAAGATTTTGCCATACATGTACACAGTGATCAGTATCAATAAAATTCTCCAGAATACTTTGATTCTTATTTCCTGATGTCTTTTTTTTGTGGATCATGGGGCTAGAACTCCAGCCTGATCACTGTCCCTGAGCTCTTCAGTTCAAGGCTCTCACCCTTCCCTTGAGCCAGGCACCATCTGATGTTATTAGATTTCTTGATAATGGCCATTTTTTTCTGGAATGAGGTGGAATCACAAAGTTGTTTTGATTTGCATTTCTTTCATTGCCAGAGATGTTGAGCATTTCTTCATGACTCTATAAGCCACTCCTATTTCCAATTCAGAGAAGTCTCTTTTCAACCCATTAGCCCACCTTTTAATGGGATTGCTGTTTAGAGCGAGCTATAGTAACCAACACAACTTGTACTGGCATAAGAACAGGCCTGAGGACTAATGGAATAGAACTGTAGACCCAAAAATCAACCCGGAGACCTATGACTACCTAATCTTTGATAAGGGAGCCAAAAAATGGATGGAAGAAAGACTCTTCAACAAGTGGTTCTGGCAGAACTGATTAGCACTTGCAGAAAACTAAAGTTGGATCCTTCTATGTCACCCTGCACCAAGATTAATTCCAAATGGATCAAAGATATTGATGCAAAAGCAGTTACCCTGAAAACTTTATAAGAAAGAATAGGATATACACTAGGTGTCCTTGGCACGGGTTGAAACTTTCTTAATAAAGACCCAGAAACAAAACAAATTAAAGAATGTTTGGACAAACGGGAATGCATGAAACTACAGAGCTTATTTATGGGAAAGGACAAAGCTAGCAAATTAAATAGAAAACACACAGAGTGGGAGATCTTCATTAGACATACAACAGACAAGGGACTCATATCTAAAATATACCTACAGCTAAAAAATGAATCTCTTGTGTTGGTTTTCTTTTTTCTTTTTTTTTTGCCAGTCCTGGGCTTGAGCTCAGGGCCTGAGCACTATCCTTGGACTTTCTCAAGGCCAGAGCTCTACCACTTGAGCCTCAGCACCACTTCCGGCTTTTTTCTATGTATGTGGTACCGAGGAATCTGGGTCTTCATGCATGCTAGGCAAGCACTTTAACCACTAGGCCAAACTCCCGGCCCCTTCTCTTGTGTTGGTTTTCTATGTGTAGAATATCTTTGGGAATTTTCTGTAATGCTAGTTTTGTCATGCATACTGTTTCAGCTTTTCTTTGCTGTGGAAGGTTTTTATTTTTCCCTAAGTTATGAATGAGAGCTTCATTGGCACAGTAGTCTTGGTAGTTATTTGTCTTTAGGACATATTATACGTCATTCCAGAATCTTCTTGCCTGCATGGTATCTGCTGAAAAGTCTGTGGTTTTTCTGATCAGGTTTTCTTTATATGTGATTGTTCTCTTCTCTCTGGTAGCTTTGAGCATTCTTTCTTTGGTCTCTATGGATCCTGTAAAGATTATATGATGGCATTTGTATGTTCTGTTATGTTCCAGTATATATGGAGTTCTAAAAGCTTCTTATATCTGGATGGGCCTTTCCTTTATTCGTGTAGTTCTCTGTGATAATTCCATTTAATATATTTCATATTCCATTAACCTCCTTCTCCAGACCCTACTATATACCAATTAGCTTTAAATAACGTTTTCTGATTGTATCTTGGAGTTACTGAAGGGATTTGATATGTTTCTTGACTTTGTTTTGAATAGTTTTCTGGTCTTTCTCTATAAAATCTTATCTTGATTTCGGAGATTTGCTCTTTTACATCATCTACCTTGCTCTCAGTACTCTATACTTTGTTTTCATGTCCTTTCCTTCTATTAGTCATTTTGATGGTTTGCATCTCCTATTTAATATCTTGCGCAGATTTCTTTACCTCCTTTATTTGATATTGAGTACAATCTCTCAAATCCTTTAGCTGAGTGGATATACTTTCCTGCATTAATGATTTATTATCATCGTGTATGGACTTTCCATACTTTCATTGATCATGATTACCAGTAGCATGTGTAGAGCATTTTGAGGACTCTCCTCTAGATTTATCATTGACTGCTCTGTTGCCTATTTAGTGTAGTTAGGAGATGACGTTCCTTGACTTGCCATTTTTCATGAGCTTCTCTGGCTTGTTCTTCCCATTTGAAAGTGATAGCAAGTATAATGCCATACTAGATAATTTTAAGATAATAACTTTCCAAGATCTCTATAGTCTCACAAACTTTAAAGGTTTACAATCTTACACAAATATTTGGACTTTCTCTCCTTTGCTCAATTTAAACAAGAGAACCTATAACACCACCACACAGTTTTAAGGCAAAACCAACTTGATCCCTCTGGGATTAAAGCAATCTAGACACAAAGGATACCTCACCATATACAGATACAGTCTGGGTCAACAACTAACAAGAGTAAATCAATGAACTAATGAACTAGAAGAAGGAACAATGGACCAAAATAGATAAAATGAAAGAAAAGAAGAGAAATTAAGAATAGATGAATGTAGGGAAGAGAAGGGACAAGAAGAATTAGAGGGAAGATAACTAAGTCCTAAAATCAGTAAAGGAAAAAAAATGAATATTATCAAATAAAAGAAAAGGAAAAATAGTTAAAGAAATGAATTATTTGAAAAAAATCTTAAAAACTATGCAAATATATGGCCGGGAGTTTGGCCTAGTGGTTAAAGTGCTTGCCTAGCATGCATGAAGACCCCGGTTCGATTCCTCAGTACCACATACATAGAAAAAAGCCAGAAGTGGTGCTGAGGCTCAAGTGGTAGAGCTCTAGCCTTGAGAAAGTCCAAGGACAGTGTTCAGGCCCTGAGCTCAAGCCCAGGACTGGCAAAAAGAAAAAACTATGCAAATATAAAGAAGTAATACTAAATTTAAAAAACACTAAGAAGGGCATATACTGCGCATAGGGACTTTGACCTACGGATAAGAGTGCTTGCTAGCATACACAAAGAACTGGGTTCAATTCCTTGGTACCACATCCATAGAAATTGCCAGAAGTGGTGCTGTGGCTCAAGTAGTAGAGTGCTAGCCTTGAGAAAACCCAAAGAGAGTTCACAGGACTTGAGTTCAAGCCCCAGGACTGGCAATAAAAAAAGAGTCTCACAGACTTTATCACCTGGGATGACTTCAAACCGCAACCCTTGGATCTCAGCCTACTAAATAGCTAGGATTAGGGAGAAGGAAGATGGCGCTGAGACAACAGGGACGCTGCCTAGCTCTCTCTCACAAAAAGAGAGAACCAGGGAGTCCCACGAGTCAACTACCTTAAGAAATCCACAACAACAAACTCAAAAAGCAACGGAAAAGAAATCCAGATAAAGCTTACATCCAACTTTCTCAAAGAATTCAGAATGCGAGGACCCCTCCCCCACCTCTCCCCGCCCAATCCAACCTGGGAAAGCTGCAGAAAGCTGTGAAAAGCGGCAGCTGGCACCGGCTCCAAGCTGCAAAAAGCTGCTGCGGGCGCCGGCTCCAAGCCACGAAAAGCGGCGGCAGTGGAGGGTGCCAGGCCAGGAGCCCAACTGCTGCAGAAACCAGAACAGAACAGCGGAAGCAACAGAACCCAGACGCGGAACCAGAACAGCAAGCAGCGGAACCCAAACGCAGAACACAGGTGGCGGCGGAGACCCCAGGGGAGTGAAAGACTCCCCACCACCGTGGAACACCCGCAGATGGACGCAGAGGCGTGAGTAATACAGCGCATCCCCAAACACATCAGGAAAGCAGAGTGGGTGCCAAGCAATAGCACTTAACTCAGACCCCTCCACCACGCCCGAGAAAGACTGGCGGGAGCAGGGGGGCAAGGAATTGAGAATCCTGTCCCTTCCCTCAACAGCCCCCTCCCTCAGGCCATTGACTGGAGATCGACAGGCAGCCTACCTAAGACCCAGCACCCCACCAAGGGAGGCGGGGCTGTCCCAACTCTCACCCGCCCAACGGGCTCAACCCCCACCCCTCTGACTGGAGACTGGCAAGCGGGAGGACCCTAAGACTCAGCACCCCACCAGGGGAGGTGGAGCTGTCCCAGCTCCCACCCGCCCACCAGGCTCCTCTCCCAGCCACTGGATCTGGAGAGTGGAGGGCGCTGGGACCCTGACTTAAAACAGCGGGTAGGGGGGTGTGGGAAAATAGGAGCCAGCATCTGCCCCCCCTCAATTCTTGAGCGGGACATCCTCCAGCTGGGATTCCTGAGCAAGACAGCACCGAGGGGCCCCCCACAGTTACAGACTCTGACAAAGCAGTGGAAACACAGCAGGGATCTGAAGGGCCGACCAACAGCCAAGCTCCCTTTCTGAGAATCAAAAAGGCACGGCTCCGCACTTGGAGCCCACATCCTCAGCTGGGCCCCGCCACTGGGAACAGAGGGGTCTCCTGCTGGTCCTGCTGAGAGCCCCTGAAACTCTCAATCCCCAGACCCTTGGCTTGGGGCCGCCCCTGGAAGCAGCACAGGAAAACGTCTGCCAACCGCGCTCAGAGGGAAGCTCGCAGATCCATCCCATGGTCCACTGTGAGGCCACTGGTTGGGCTAAGAGCTAGTCATGCAGCAACACATAAGTTTTATTCTAATACTTTCCAAACTTTTACTCAAATACGCTACCTACTTACCAACTTAGGTCAGTTATCCTTACGCTATACCTTTTCTTCATTAGTACAATATTCTTACACTCCTACGTTAATCCTCTTGTACCTCCCCTGACCTCTCTCATTCTATTTTACTATCTCTGGACCTCTGTTCACCTTTCAACCCTTATACTGCATGGATCTACACTTGATGGCTTTTGAGCAATACTGTATATCTAGGCGTTTAATTATTATCTAGGCTAAGAGGGACTTAAAGACAATAGAGATTGGATTGAGAGGCTTATTGTTTTGGGTATAAATCGCTTATCAGTGGTTGTATTAGACTGGTCGGTAACTGCACAAAAAGAAACAGTGATAACACCAATCAAAACTTGTGAACATATAGTGTCTGCCAGCTACAGAGGTCTAGGTTGGTTATATCTGAAAACTATAATCGTGTTTAGTATTAATCTTGCTCCCATTTTCAAATGGGCAGAACAAGAAACTCAAGAAAAATGTCAAATCAAGAAACAACATGCCCCACCCAATGTAAACAGACAATGGAACAGTCACTGGCAAACCTAGAGGAGAGTCTTCCAAGTGCTATACAAATGCAACTGATAAACATCATTAATGAAAAATGTGAAAAAATAAAGAAAGAGATAAGGAAGGAAGCCATAGCTGAACAAGAGGAAACCATAAACAAGGTGATAAGTGAAAAAGAAGAAGCCATAAAGGAGGCCATAATAAAGGTTTTTCAAAGAAAGATGGATGAATTCATTGAATCCACAAATAAAAAGGTGACCGAACTCCAGCAAATGTTCAAAGAAAATAAAGCTACTGAGCTAACCACTCAAATGGAAATCAAGGAGCTAAAGAAATCCATACATGATCTAAAAGAAGAGATGCAAGGTATCAAAAATGAGCAATTAGAAGCAAGGGAGATGAAAAATAAAGTAGATAGCTTTGATAGCAGGTTAGACAATGCAGAGGAGAGAATTTCCGGGGCTGAAGATAATTTAGTTATTATAGAGAAAAAACAGAAAATGAGTCAATTCAAATCTAGGAAAAATGAGAGAGCACTTCAGGAGGTCCAAGATACAATTAGGAAGCCTAATTTAAGGCTAACTGGTATTGAGGAGGGCGTGGAGAAAGAGGTCAATCGTATTGGAAATATACTTCAGGGGATCATCTCAGAGAATTTCCCAAATATCCAGAAGGGCAGACCCATCCAGATACAAGAAGCTTTTAGAACCCCAAACAGACCTGACCAGAAAAGAACATCCCACCGCCATATTGTAATCCTAATTGGATCAACAGAAACCAAAGAAAGGGTCCTAAAGGCAGCCAAGGAAAAGGGATCAGTAACCTATAAAGGAAAACAAATCAGAATAACCCCAGATTTCTCAGCAGAGACCATGCAAGCAAGAAGTGACTGGAAGCATATATGTCATGCCCTTAAGTCAAATAACTACCAACCAAGAATACTGTACCCAGCTAAGCTCTCATTCATAACTGAGGGAACAATAAAAACATTCTGTTGGGGCCTAGCCTCCATCTCTGAGGCCTGATTCTGGCTCAGCTGCAATTAAAGGGCTTTGTCCAGGCATTTGGTCTTTTGCATACCTCTCTTAAGGCTGTGTACGTGACTCGAATGAACCCCCCGCAGTTTCGCGGGTCTCGCAGCAGCTCAGGTCTCGCGAGCTTTCCTACACCTGTCCTGCCCACTACCTGAAAGCCCCACCCAGACCCTTGGTGGTAGCACAGAGGCCCTCTTCCTATTGGCTAGCTTCCCAGTGCCCACCTTCTCCTACCCTAACAGTATATAACTAATTGTCTGACGCAATAAAGGAGGAGAGCATCAGAGAGCATCAGAGATCAGCAGAGATCTGCAGAGAGATCTGATGCGCTTTCATGGTTAACACTGCTTCTGACTCAGCGTGGTTTTTTCTTCCCCGGTGATTGGGGGAGGGCTGGGTCTTCGACACTTACCATCTCGCTCGGCTCCCGGGGGACTACAGGCTGGCCCTGTGTGTCCCTCCCCGTTCCTGTGTTGCTGCCCCAGAGAGGAGCAACACATTCCATTCCAGGGAAAAGCTGCAACAATATGTAGCAACAAAACCAACACTACAGAGAATTCTGAAAGATGTTCTATACATAGAAAACCAAAATAAATGCAATATAGAGAAAGAAATGACACCTAAACAGCATACCATCTAAGGACCACAAGAACTCTCAAGACATAGGCCCTAATAAAAGCTTTTAAAAATGGTAGGAACTAAGAAATATCTCTCAATCTTAACTCTCAATATCAATGGACGTAACTCTCCAATTAAACAGCACAGGCTGTCTAGTTGGATCAAAAAGCAAGAGTCATCATTCTGCTGTCTTCAAGAGACACATCTTACCCCCAAAAAACATCATCTTTTGAAAGTGAGAGGTTGGAATGAACTCTCAAGCTAACGGAGCCCATAAACATGCTTGAGTTGCCATCCTCATATCAGATAAAATAGACTTCAAACCAAAATTAGTAAGAAAAGACTAAGAAGGTTACTACATACTACTAAAGGGATCTTTCCTCCAGGAAGACATAACGATCCTAAATATTTACACACCCAATCCCGGAGCTCCAAACTTCATCAAGTAAATTTTACTTACACTGAAACCACACATAGATCTAAATACAGTGATTGTCGGTGACTTTAACACACCACGCTCACCTATGGACAGATCAACAAGGCAAAAACTCCACAGAGAAAACTTAGAACTGACCAAATATATAGACCAACTAGATCTAACAGACATCTGCAGAACATTCCATCCAGCAACAACACAATATACGTTTTTCTCAGCAGCACATGGAACATTTTCCAAAATAGATCACATCTTAGGCCATAAAACAAAACTGGACAGATTCAGAAACACTGAAATTATTCCATGCACACTCTCAGACCACAAAGGCATCAAACTGGAACTGAACACACATCTCCACCAACAAAAACCCTGTAACTCTTGGAGACTGAACAACACATTGTTGAATCACCAATGGGTCATCGAAGAGATCAGAACAGAAATCCAACAGTTTATAAAATTTAACAGTAAGGAGCACACAAAATACCAACTCCTTTGGGACACAGCAAAGGCAGTACTCAGAGGAAAATTTATAGCGCTGAGTGCCTAGAACAACAAGTTGGAAAAATTGCAACCAACAAGTTAATGTCTCACCTTAAGCTCCTGGAAAAAGAGCAACAAACCAACCCTAATCCCAGTAGAAGAAAGAAAATTATTAAAATCAAAGCAGAATTAAATGATTTGGAATCCAAAAAAAACTATAGAAAGAATCAATAAAACAAGGAGTTGGTTCTTTGAAAGAATTAACAAAATTGACAAGCCCTTAGCAAATCTTACCAAAAAAAGAAGAGAGCATATTGAAATAAACAAAATCGCAGATGAAAATGGTAATATCACGACAGAAATTACCAAGATCCAGAATATCATGAGGGAATACTTCTCAAAACTTTATGCCAACAAATTTGAGAATCTAGAAGAAATGGATGAATTCCTAGCCAATATTAACATACCCACACTGAACCAAGAAGAACTAAGCCAACTCAACAGGCCTATTTCAAGCTCTGAAATAGAAATGGCAATTAGAGAACTTCCACCTTAGAAAAGCACAGGGCCAGATGGATTCACAGCTGAATTCTATAAGGTCTTCAAAGCAGAGCTCACACCAATACTCCTCAAGCTCTTCAACGAATTGAAAATGAAGGTTCCTTACCAAACTCATTCTATGAAGCCAGTATAACCCTCATCCCCAAACCAGAGATTCATCAAAGAAAGAGAACTATAGACCTATATCTTTGATGAACATCAATGCAAAACTTCTCAACAAAATACTGGCCAACCGTCTACAACAACTCATCAAAAAAAATTATACACTATGATCAAACTGGATTCATCACAGGGAGGCAAAGCTGGTTCAACATACGCAAATCTGTTAATATAATTCAACATATCAACAGGAGCAACGACAAAAATCACATGATTGTCTCAATAGATGCGGAAATGGCATTTGACAAGATCCAACACCCCTCTATGTTAAAAGCTCTGGAGAAACTAGGAATCCATGGAACATTCCTCAATGTGATAAAGGCTGTGTATGAGAAACCCACTGCTAGTATTACATTTAATCGTGAAAATCTAAAGCCATTCCCTCCAAAATCCGGAACGAGACAAGGATGCCCACTCTCTCCACTACTCTTTAACATAGTAGTAGAATTCCTAGCCAGTGCAATAAGGCAAGAAGCAAGTATAAAGGGGATCCAAGTAGGGAAAGAAAACTATCCCTCTTTGCAGATGACATGATTCTGTATTTAAAGAATCCTATGGACTCTACTCTGAAGCTCCCTGAGCTGATTCAAAACTTTGGAAGGGTAGCAGGCTATAAAATCAACCCTCAAAAATCAACTGCCTTCCTTTACACCAACAGTGAGAAGAACGAAGCAATAATAAGGAAAGAAACTCCTTTCACAATAGCCTCAAAGAAATTAAAGTACCTAGGAATTAGCTTAACTAAGAATGTAAAGGACCCTTTTGACGAAAACTTTAAAACCCTAAAAAAGGAAATTAAAGCAGAACTAAGGAAATGGAAAAACCTCCCATGCTCCTGGATTGGAAGAATCAACATTATGAAAATGACAATCTTGCCAAGAGCTATCTACAAATTCAACACAATACCCACCAATATCCCAATGTCATTCTTTAAAGAAATAGAAGAGGCAATTCAAAATTTCATACGGAATAAGAAAAGACCCCGTATAGCAAAAACACTTGTTAGCAGAAAGAACAGCGCTGGAGGAATTTCAATTCCAAACTTTAGACTCTATTACAGAGCTATAATTATCAAAACAGCTTGTTACTGGCAAAAGAACAGGCCTGAAGACCAATGGCATAGAACTGAGGATCCAGATATTAAACCACAGACCTATGGCCACCTAATCTGTGACAAGGGAGCCAAAAAAATAGAATGGAAGAAAGACAGCCTCTTCAACAAGTTGTGCTGGCAGAACTGGTTAAGCACCTGCAGAAAACTAAAGTTGGATCCTTCTTTGTCACCCTGCACTAGAATTAACTCCAAATGGATCAAAGACCTGGAGGTAAAAGCTGACACACTGAAAACTTTACAGGAAGTTATAGCAGATACACAAGGCCTCCTTGGCACAGGTGGAAACTTTCTTAATAAGGACCAAGAATCACAACAAATCAGAGAAAGACTGGATAAGTGGGACTGCATTAAACTGCAGAGCTTTTGTATGGCAAAGGACATAGCTAGTAAATTAATTAGGAAGCCTACAGAGTGGGAGAAGATCTTCACCAACCAAACAACAGACAAAGGCCTCATATCTAAAATATATCAACAACTCAAAAAATTGAATCACTCCAAAACTAATCTCCAAAGTAACAACCATCCCATTAAAAAATGGGCCAAAGACTTAAAGAGAGTCTTCTCTGAAGAAGAAACAAAAATGGCCTATAGACACATGAAGAAATGCTCAACATCTCTGGTCATAAAAGAAATGCAAATCAAAACAACTCTAAGATTCCACCTCACTCCAGTTAGAATGGGCAGGATCAGGAAAACGAGTAATAATAGATGCTGGAGGGGATGTGGCCAGGAGGGATCACTACTACACTGTTGGTGGGAGTGCAAACTCGTTCAACCACTATGGAAAGCAGTGTGGCAGTGCCTCAAAAGGCTAAACATAGAACTCCGCTATGACACAGCAATTCCACTACTTGGCATTTACCTAATCATCCAGAAACAAGGGCATACTAAATCCACTAGCACAACAATGCTCATTTCAGCACTATTCACCATAGCAAAGATATGGAATCAACCTAGATGTCCCTCAGTTGATGATTGGATCAACAAGTTGTGGTATTTGTACACAATGGAATTCTATGCTGGTCAGAAAGAATGACATCGCCCCATTTGTTAGCAAATGGAAAGTCTTAGAAAAAATCATATTAAGTGAAGTAAGCTGGACTCAAAGGAACTTAGGCTCAATGGTTTCCCTCATTTGTCATAATCAGTAGAAACCTTGGTCTCTACTAGCAGAGATCTGCAATAGAGCAAAATCTTGAGACATAAGGCCATATAGTATGAAGCTAATTGAAAGGACCTCCAGGATATTGAAACAAAAGCCATATAACGAATGATTGTTGTCCTTAATGTACTATGTTGTCTCTCATCTCCTTTGCTGTCCCTTGGTTATCTCATATTGGTATAGTATCTCACTTTGTTATCTGATATATTGAATTTATTTGTATTTGGTTATTTGAAATTTGATGGGGAAGGGGGGAAAACCAAGAGGGGTGGGGGGTGTGGGGGGGAGAGGGAAATGGGTACCAAGACATGTGAAAGGGTATCAATGTATGTGAATTAATGCACCTTCTATCTGGCAAATATCATGTAACCCTTTTACTAATCACAATAAAAAATGCAATAAATAAATAAATAAATAAATAAATAGCTAGGATTACAGGGATGTGTTACCAGTGCTTGGCACCTTGCTGTGAGTGTGGTCTAATGGTAGAGTGCTCGCCAAGCATGCATGAAGCCCTGTATTCAATTCCCCACTACCCCATGTATAGAGAAAAGCTGAAAGTGATGTTGTTGCTGAAGTGGTAGAGGGCAACCTTGAGAATACTCAAGAATGTTACCCAGGCTCTTAGTTCAAGCTCCAAGACTGGCAAAAAAAGAAAAACTAAAAGAAAATATCTGGGACTAGATAAATCAAAACAATAGTCGGTAGACAATAAAGTCTAATAGTCACTTTCGGCTATGTTTCTAGGATTGACCAGAACCATAATAAAGTGTTAAAGGGGAAGAGAAAAAAATAAATCTCATTCAAGAAGTTATAAAATACAGTAATTTCTCATTCAGAAACAAAAAAGTGTTTTTATTATAGCTCAAAATTGAATTAGCACTCAAGTGCAGAAGATTGCCATTTCCCAGTATCTTAGAAGAATTTGAAGGATAAATAAACTAAAATTTGATATAAATAAAATAAGTAAAGAAATAAGAACTGTCCAATGAAGTGATATGTATTTGTAAAAATATAATAAAATATTTTTTTACAAATTAATTATTTCTGTAGGATGGGGAAAAGATAACATTTTTTCAGAAGCATTTTCCTGCATCTAACAATAAGAATAAATTTAAGAATTTTCTATTAGTAGAGGAAAATATGAATACACGTATGAAATGACAATATTTTTGTATTAATGTACTTCATATTTATATTGTTCTTTCCAATGAAGCTAATAATACCAAACATGAAGACCCTATACAAATCTATTCCAACAATGATATAAAAATTTAAAAGGAAGCTGGGTGCCACTGGCACCTGTCTGTAATCCTAGTTACTCAGAAGGCTGAGCTATGAGGATCATGGTTCAAAGCCAGTCTGGGTAGGAAGTGCCATGAGACTCTTATCTCCTACAATATATATATATGTATATGTATATATACATCCCAAAAGTGGAGCTGTCTCTCAGGTGGTAGAGCACTATCCTTGAGCAAAAGAAGCTCAAAGACAGAGCTCAGGCCCTGAATTCAAGCCCACAAAACAATCTATCTCCACCCCTCCAAAAAATTGAATGTAATTTTAAGGAATAATCAAGTCATAATGGCATACACTTCTTCCAACGGATATCCACTGTCTAACCCAAATAGCCTGTTTATATTTTAATGAAAATGGCTAATTCAGTTGTGAGCATTTTAAAATCATGACATGGGGAGATACTCTGAACTAACTAGTTTTATCTAATGAAATGACAAAGATCCTTCAAGTCCAAAAGAAAGGGACAGGGCCAGGAGTTTGGCCTAGTGGTACAGTGATTGCCTAGCATGCACGAAGGCCTGGGTCTATTCCTCGGTACCACATACCCAGGAGTAGTGCTGAGGCTCAAGTGGTAGAGCTCTAGCCTTGAGAAAGTCCAAGGACAGTGCTCAAGCCCTGAGTTCAAGCCAAGAATTGGCCAAAAAAAAGAAAAGAAAAGAAAGAGACAAAAGAGAAGCTATGTTAATTTTGCAGATGACTGAAGTGGTCAGAAACTGAAATGTGCAGTAACTCTGACTGGATGATCATCCTGGTACACACCTCAGGATCCATTTATTAGCCCAGTGTTCATGTGAAATTTCTTCTGGGCAATTAATCGATAAGGATTTGATACATAGAAGGCTGCATAAGATACTGGTCAAGCGGATGGTGAGGGATGCAGACCATCTATGGGAGATGGGGCCCATTCTGTTTCTTTTTCTTACTCAAAAATTATAAGAATTAGATGGTTTCAATGATAAATTCACTCAATATCTGAAAAAGAATTAATATCAGTGTTTCATGTACTTTTCAAAAAATAATAAAATGAAGACTAACACTTTCCAGTTTCTTGTTATTTCTTCTGTATTATATACTAATACCAAAATCAAAGAGGTATATTTAAATTTCAACATCAGTGTTGGAGGGGACATTCAAGCCATGGCAGACCATATTAACATATTCTTTCAGACAGACAGTTATTGTCTGTGTTGTTCCCAATTATGAATCGAATCAACATTGCCATTGAGTCCATTTCTTTCCATTTTGGCCAGAGCATAATATAACCAACTATGTCAGTTTTTCCAAAATGCAGGACATCCTATAATGAAGAACATTTAGTCCTGAAGCTAAAAAGTTTCTGAATACTCTAGTTTTATCACTCTATGAAAAAATAGTTCAAAGATCTTTACCTCTCCCATGTTATTCAAAATTTCAGAATTTATTGTCCTGAAATTTAAAAAGCAAATTCAGGAAATGACCTTGTATTTATGATTATATTTCTAAAGTTTACATCGTCGATGAGTATAACAAAGACTAGTCTCTATTATAGAAAGGAGTTAACATGTAATTTCTATATTGGAGGACTTTTTGAAAAAAATAAGAAATTAAGTATATAATGAATTTTTAGGATGACTATTTTAGTCAACAATCCCCTTCCAAAATCATTATGAATAAGGTTTTGTGGGGTGAGCATAAAATTTGTTCATGAACAAGAAAGGATGGTACAAAACTTCCTTTGAAGTTTGTTTATGATGTGAACTAATTCTGACCCATCCATCACACTTCTCATGCACATTACTCTGAAGTAAATACATTTAACTACAGCTCAGAGAAACTGGGAATTCTTGCTCCAGTAGTACACTCAAAACTGTATTGATTTATAGTTCAGTAATTCTGATGTATACTATAATTTTAATTTAGAACAAATCCTGAATACAACAGCTCTGCCTGGTTCATTCCTTTCCTTCCATGTTTCTAAAGCACCTCCAAAAAATCCCCAAATCACGATGGAAATACAAGAACAGAATACAGTATAGAAAAAGAAATATATACTAGTCAAGGTAATAAAGAAGACATTTGTTTTGATTTTGCTCCTTGAGAACTTTATTTCACCATTTTATAGCTCCAAAAGTATCTGGAAATTTTTTAAATAAATAACCTGAGGGCCATTTCCTATTATTAATTTTCAAGTATACCATTCTTATCATGTGAGCAAACTGTCTTCTAATGATTTATACTTTTAACAAATTAACAAGAAAATTGTGCTTTTCAATTTTGTGATTTAAATTTGTACAGAAAAATTGAACTGTACTTTCAATATTATTGTCAAAACATCTGTTAATGTTGGTAAGTCAAAGGTTTATTTTCCTGTGTATGATGACGGTCTTTGGTCTGAAGCACAGTCTTATCAAGTACAGATACAAAGTTCATTATACTTCCAATCCAGGAAATTGGTTCAGTGTGAAATATTTTTTCACAATAGCCTTTCAAGGGCAGCAGTTGTGCTTGATGAAGAATCCAGTCTTCCTGTTCTTGTGTGGGAGGAATTTTATTAGCAACTATAACTTCTTTTCCCTTGCTCAGAACTATATGCGTATTTGTGTGTGAGAGTTACATACATATATCCGAATTTTCACAATTAAAATGATCATGATTATGAGGCTAGAGTAAATACATTATATAGATTAAAATATTTCATGTACATATAGAAATATTTAATTAAAACTCTTTAAATTTTAATTAAATCTCTTATTGCATGTTATGCACATTTGCACTTTTGTGCTGTTACTTAGGTTTTCAGTAGTTTAATTATTATTTTCGTTTCTTTTTCTGTAACTGTAAATGGAGATTTCAATTCAACATGTCAGTATATAAATACAATGCATTTTCATAAAAATTATGAAAACTTTTCAGCTTCTTTCTTTACTTTTTTGTTTGTTAGCATATAGTAATTGTGGAAAAGGTCTCATGTTGATGTATCTAACAATATATGTAATATTCTTCAATTATTCAAAAAATGGTATTCTATTATTACCTCACTCCTGTTGAAGTTCCTTTAGAATAGTCACCATTTTAAATTTATAAATTGTATAAATATAAATAGAAAATGTGGTATTATTTTGGATATTTTATTTTGTTTAACATAATTATCTCCAGTTCCATTAATGTTGTTGTAAATGACAAAGTTTCATTATTTCTTATAATTAAAAATGTTCAATTGTATAGATATACCATATTTTCTTTATCCAATAATCACTTGCTGGATATCTAATCTGATACCATAGCTTGGCTATTATGAATAAACTTGCAATATAGATGGATTTGCCACTAATTTTACTGTACACAGCCATGAATATCAGTTGTGTAACACTATCATAAGGTATTCTATTTTAGTTTATTTTATATAATTTTTATTGCAATTAATAGAAGGTTTACATTATATTCACCAGATAGAAGGTACATTACTTCACAAACATTGATACCATTTCTCGTGTTTTGGTCCCCATTTCCCTCCCCCACTCTCTCCCCTCATCTTGTGTTCCCCCTTCTCTATCCCATTTCAAATAAGCAGATAAACTTATATAACATATATAAGATAACAAGGTAAAATGCTGTAACAATATGAGATAACCAATGGACAGCAAAAGAGATGAGAGATAGCATAGTACATTAAGGACAACAATCAATCATTATATGGCTTTTGTTTCTATATCCTGGAAATCCTTTCGTTTAGCGTCATCCTATATGGCCTTATGCATCTAGGTTTTGCTCTATTGCAAATCTCTACTAGGAGAGCCCAAGGTTTCTAACTGATTATGACAAATGAAGGAAACCATTGAGCCTATGTTCCTTTGAGACTGGCTTACTTCACTTAATATGATTTTTTCCAAGCCTTTCTATTTCCTTACAAATGGGGTGATGTCATTCTTTCTGATGGCAGCATAGAATTCCATTGTGTATAAATACCATCTTGTTGATCCACTCATCAACTGAGGGAAATCTGGGTTGGTTCCATATCTTTGCTATGGTAAATAGTGCTGCAATGAACATCGTTGTGCGAGTGGCTTTAGTATGTCCTTGTTTCTGGATGATTGGGTAAATGCCAAGTAGTGGAATTGCTGGGTCATAGGGGAGCTCTGTGTTTCCATAGTGGTTGAATGAGTTTGCATTCCCACTGAAAGTGTAGTAGTTATCCCTCCTGGCTACATCCCTCCTAGCATTGGTTGTTATTAGATTTCTTGATCATTACCGTTCTAACTGTAGTGAGGTAAATCTCAGAGTTCTTTTGATTTGCATTTCTTTTATGGGCAGAGATATGAAGCATTTCTTTGTGTTTATATGCCATTCTGATTTCGTATTCAGAGAAGACTCTCTTTACGTCTTTGACCCATCTTTTAAAGGGGTGGTTGTTTCTTTGGAGAATAGCTTTGGAATAATTCATTTTTTAGGTGTAGATGTATTTTAGATATGAGGCCTATGTTACATGGTTAATGAAGATTTCCCACTGTGTGGGCTTTCTATTTAGTTTTCTAGCTGTATCCTTTGCTATACAGAACCTCTGCAGTTTAATGTAATCCCACTTACCCAAACTTTCATAGATTTGTTGTGTTTCTGGATCTTTATTAAGGAAATTTCGACATGTGTCAAGGAGACCTAGTGTATATCCTATCCCTTCTTGTAAAGTTTTTAGTGTATCTACATTTACCTTGAGGTCTTTGATCCATTTGAAGTTAATCCTGGTGTTTAAATACATTTTTGTCCCTATGTGATTCTTTGGATAACTGTCTTATTTTCTATTTATTAGCAATATTATTTATTCTTTGTTATTCATATCTTTTTTATTGTCGGGGTAACATTTAGAAAGATTATAGTTGCACTTGTCATGTAATGGGTACTTCTTGAACATTGATACCCCTTCTCATGTTTTTCTCCCACATTCCTTCCCCTCAACACTCCCAATCTTTTTTTTTCCTTTCCCTTCCATATATCAAATAAACAAATAAACATACATACAATATACCAGGTATCAAAGTCAAATACAGTAAGAACATGAGATTAACCATAATGGGGAAAAAGAGAAAAATAACTTCACATAAAACATTAAAAAGCAAGACGGGTGGGGGGTGTGGGGGGGAGGGAAATGGGTATCAAGACATGTGAAAGGGTATCAATGTATGTGAATTAATGCACCTTCTATCTGGCAAATATCATGTAACCCTTTAGCTAATTACAATAAAAAATTTTTAAAAAAACATTAAAAACAACAATCACAAAGATAAACCTTTTTTCTTTCCTTATCCTGGAGTTCATTTTGCCTAGTTTCATCCTATATGGCCATATGTGCATAGCATTTGAGGTATTGTTATCCTATGCTAGGAGAATCCTAGATGTTTCCTAATTATTACAAATGAGGGAGGCTATGTTCCTTTGTGTGTTGCTTACCTCACTTAATATGACTTTTTCCAAGTCTTACTATTTCCTTACGAATGGGGCGATGTCATTCTTTCTTATGGCAACATAGATTTCCATTGTGTATAAGCACCACATCCTCTTGATCCATTCATCTACTGAGGTATATCTGGGTTGGTTCCATATGTTAGCAGTGGTAAATAATACTGCAGTAAACATCATTGTGCTAGTGGCTTTATTATGTCCTTGTTTCTGGACATTTGAGTAAATGACCAGGAGCAGGATTGCTGGATTATAGGGAGGTCTATGTTTGTTCTTTTGAGGAACTGTCATACTGCTTTCCATTATTTAATATTTTTAACTCTTTATTTGGATGTGTGTATATGTATACTTACATATATAATTGTATCATATATTGTATACATATAAGCAGCTATCTCAGAATAGGATTGTGTACATAAATGACAGCGTGAAGCTGAGTGGCTGGGAGATAGATGTTCGAATTGATAGAAACGCTTAAGTGGTTGCCTTTTTTAAACATCAATACCAGACCTCCGAATTTGTATTTTTTCTTGTTAACCATTTTAATTTGTTGGCTGGATGTATAAAGATTTTTTAAAAAATTCAGTTGCTTTTTGGGGTAATTTGAATTACTTTTTTAATGACTGGGGTTCCATTTGACTGTTTGCATTGAGATTGCAATGTGTGCAATTGTTTTTGTAGTTGTGGCATCTTGACATCGAATATGACTTTGATAATAAATATCAGTTCCTGAGAAAAAAAATAAATGACTACATATTTACCAATCATTGAGATAATACTGGCTTGAAAGTTATCATTAGTTTATTACTGATATTAAATCCATTCAATAGAGAATTGCAACAAAATTTTAAGGTTAATTACTACCTCATTGACTAAGCAACATTTTTGAATACAGGTACCGTTTTGATGGCAAAGCTACACAGTGTACTTTTAATATGCATGTTTATAAAATTTCCCCTAGTTTGGTGACTCTACTGCTTTCTTCCATATTTCCAAAGCTAAATACAAACTAGTTATAGTTAGGCAAAATCATTCTCTTATTCTCTGTCACAGAAAGAACTTTATTACTTTATTAATGTTGGAATATTTCCTTTCACTGTTTCTCAAGGTATTGTCATTTGATACAATGGTTAATTGCCTGGCTATTTTATTGTTCATTAGCCTGGACATTGCTGCTTAATAAAACATTGACTTATACTTGAACAATTACAATCCTATTCATTGAGATGGACACAGGTTTGCATGCTGACAATAAATGATTGAAAAACACAATTTTTTTGAAAGAATAAAATGGGAACAGAAACAGTAAATGTTAATTCAATAATTAGAATCATTACTTCCAAGCCACTGAGGATTTATTTTCTTTGGCAGTAGTTCTTAGGTCTTGATGATTACACAAAAATAAATTTTGATTTCCTGAGACAGATGCTGTCATAATTTTCCCTGGACAGCTATTAGTCCTTTAGAAACCAGAAGATTAATACTCATTAGTAACTAATCACTCCTACATTAATTTCAACTGAATCATATATTAAAGTGATGGTTGATGTCCTGGCAATGAATAGCAGGATAACATGAAGTTATATTGCCTTAATATCAATGTAGTCTGTCTGCTTCCATCCCAATCTTCTCCTATTCCAATATATAAAATATATTTTGTTCTTGTGAAAATTCTGTATGAAAACTGAGAAAAAAGATTTAAATTTGAATCCAGTTTCACATATGAAATTATAATAATATGTTAGGTGTTGATGCATATGTTACACTTCAGTAATATTGGACAATTTTGTCTTTGGTATTAGTTTAATTTACAATCAACCTAAGTACCTTCACTTTTTTCCTGTGGAAAATTATGAGAAATTCTCAATGCTTCATTTGACTGAAAGATATATTTGGAAGCATACAACAAAATGTCTGTGGAACAGATGGAATTTTTTCTTTTACTGATTATGATTTTATTAAAATGGCAATAAAGTATTCCTAAAATTCTTTCTAAAACTGAGTCGGTTGGATTCATGGGTACTTCTCTAGTCATGTGACAAATATCTAATTCTGAACTGTAACCTATCCATGTCTTATTTTTCAATCCACCTGTATTAATATTTAACTAATTTTGTAATAAATTATAACAAACTTGGTGAGTGAAACAATGCAATTCCTTTATTATACAAGTGGATGCATCTGAAGTGTGTCACTATATTGGATATCATTAAACCAAGGTTTAGACAGAGCTATAGTCTTTTCTGAAAACTGGACGTATGAATTAGTCATCTTGCCATTTCCTCCACGGTGTAGGAAATGGAACTTTTGTCATCTTCCATATTTTATAACAGCAATGATTTTCTTATGTGATTGTAACACAGAGTTCCACTTAATGCTCCTATTTCTAAGAATTCCTATGATTTGAAACCACACAAATAATCTAAGTTAATAGTATTTTAATGCCAGCTGAAAATCAATCAAATTCTATGTTCAAGTTTAATTGCTATATAATACACCCACTTCCAGGTACTAGGTATTAGAACCTGAACATAAAGGATTCTATTCTGAACATCACAACTAACATAATTACTTAGATTTTTTTTATGTTAGAAGGGCAGAAACCCAAAAGGTTTTCCTTCCTGAAACAATTAAAAATCAGATATGTTGAAGGAATTCACACTTTTCAAACACTGATTATCAAGTAGCACAGGGTACTGCTCTCTGGAAGAAGTAGCCTATAAGGTAAACTTTTTGATGACCCCAACTTACTGCAAACCATATACAAGTTTAAGAGAAGAGGATATGAAATCAAAGAAGATCTGTGATTCACT
The DNA here is from genome assembly GCF_031878675.1 of Megascapheus bottae. Classification (NCBI taxonomy): domain Eukaryota; kingdom Metazoa; phylum Chordata; class Mammalia; order Rodentia; family Geomyidae; genus Megascapheus; species Megascapheus bottae. Next base: position 86,622,433 of record NC_143547.1, read on the forward strand.
CTGAGTTAATATAGAACCATAAATTGAACAATTTCACAGAAAGAATAAAAGTGAAAGCTACAAAAAGACATCAGGAAGCCAGGCGTGGAAGTTCACACCTGTAATCCTAGCTACTTAGGAGCCTGAGATCTGAGGATCAAGGTTCAAAGCCAGCCTGGACCTGGGACTCTTTATCTCCAATTTACCTCTAGAAATTGGGAAGTGGGGCTTGGTTCAAGGGTAGGGTGGTAGTCTGGAGCTGAAGAGCTCAGAGACAATGCCCAGGCCAAGTTCAAGCCACATGAGCACAAAAAAAAGAAAGTAAGAAAAAAGAAAATATAAAAGGCTTGCACGTAATTTGTTTACTTTTATTCAGTTAGCTGTGATTCAAGCACTGTAAGATACATTTTGTGGATAGAAGAGAACATTCACAAAAGCTAGATTTTTTTCCTAAATACATTAATATTCAAAATTGTATATTGCAGTGTAGTAGTGCCAGGAGTAGTAGTAATGTAAGTAGTAGCCACACTAGGAGTATAAACCCAGTGGTAATTAGAATTACTTCTTAACTCAACAACTATGGAAATAGTAAATTCTAGAGATTTCCAGGGGTTGGGTTCACTAACAAAGAGACTAGGGCCAAGCATAGTGGCACATATCTATAATACAAAGAGATTTGGGGGCTATCAATTCAAGGCCTGTCTGGGTAGAAGTTAATGAGATTTCATCTCAAACAAACTTGGCATGGTGGCTCACATCTTTCATCAGAATTAATCAGAAAGACCTAAGTATAATTATTTGTTTTTTAGCATAACCCCAAGCAAAATCATGAGAATATACATGAAAAATAATTGAAGATTTGGAGATGGGGCTCAAATAGCCAAATGCTTGCCTAGCATATGTTAGACCCGAGTTCAAGCCTCAGCATTTCCAAAAGGAGCACATTATAGGTATTTGTGCCAAGCACAGTAACTCCTCTGTATGATACTGTAAGGGTGGATGCCAAATCTCAAAACTGTGCTGCAACAAAAAATATATTCTCTCTTCTCTTCCTTCCTCCCTTCAACTCTTCCTCTTTTACCCAATCCTTTTTTCCATAATCATCTTGCACATAAACCCCATTTTCAGTGATTGCAATTATGAAAAAATTCACTTTTCTTTCTCTTCTTTCCTTCTTTTCTTTCCTTTCTTTCTTTTCTTTCCTTTCCTTTTTTTTCTTGTAGGGTTTGAACTCAGAGACTGGGCGCTGTCTCTGAGGTATTTTGTTTAAGACTACCACTCAACCACTTTGACCCAAGACTGCTCTCGCATTTTTATTGTGATTAAGTGAAGATAGTATTCTCATAGACTTTCTTTCCTAGGCTGGTTATAAACTATGATCTTCAGATCTCAGTGTCCTGAGTAGCTAGTAGTATAGGCATGTGCCACCAGAACCCAGATTCACATTTCTTAACAACTATCAATCTTCGTTATCTTTTTTCCAAACATTACTACTTAGAGCATAACTGCGGCACTGTAACTTATAATAGTGCAGTAACAACTAATATTTCTTTTTAATTTTTAGTGCTGGGGATGATTCCTAGGCCTTTAGCATACTAGTCAAGTGATCCATTATTGAACTATATCAGTAGCTCAATGTTTAATTTCTTTTGAGAAAAAAAGTAAGAAGATAATTCTAAAATAAGAAGTATGTAATTGTATTCTAATCACACTTCAATGATAAATTAATAGTTATATATTATTTTCTTTCATGCAGGTCTTTTAATTTCTTTGCTCTACTAGGAATGTAACCCATGTTCTTTCAAGTGCTAGACAAGTCCTCTGAAACTTTCTGGAGACTGGATTGTGTGTGTGTGTATGTGTGTGTATGTGTGATTTGTACTTTAGTATAAATTTTATGTTTGATTTTTATGTCGACTATGGTGTAAACTTCAGTGCACCTTCTGACTGATTTCAGTAATATAATTTTGTCAATACTAAAGATGTTAAGCATTGAAACTCTTTCCATCTACTTGTATTCGCTTCAGTTTCTGTAAGAGTTTTGCCCGCTTGTATGCCATCTTAGTGAATTTCTTTGATAAATTTCAGTTCTTTACTGTTTATAATTTATACACAGTACTATGAGTAATACAAAAACTAAATATTCATATTATTTCAACTTTAATTAAATTCTTTTTTTATGGACCATCCTGGGGCTTGAACTCAGTCTGGGCACTGTTCTTGAGCTTTTTCAAGGCTAGTGATCTACCATTTTAGCCACAGCATCACTAACTGGATTTTTTTTCTCTCTGTATATAGTACCAGAGCATCACACTCTCGGTGCCTAATTCAAGTCTCTTAAGAGTGCTAAAAACAATAATTCCACTGATTATGACAAATGGTAACAAAACGTCCAGGAGAAAAATCATATGAAAAAATTGAATCCTTTGGAAATAGTAAGGATAATTCCAAAAACAATTTCTCATTGAGTAGACCACATAGTTATTTGCAGACCCTGTGATTTAAACCATTTTTTGCTCAGATAATTTACAGTACAATTATTTAAAACATTGAGAAGGGTTAATTAGCATTGCAGAAGCTTGTACAAAAAGTCATACTATATTCTAAGATTATTTTGTTTTCAATGCTATATTTTTATACTTTTTTGTGTCTTGAAATGAATGAACTTGTATAAATCTATTGTTAAATTGGTAACTTTCATAGAGTATAAATTACTATTGTCATATACTTTTCATTTAACTTTTGAAAGCACTTATTAATGACTATCTAATCCAAAAGTGAGGTTATTAATCAGGTGTGTAAGGAGAGAAATTATTTACTAAGGTTATCCAGGGGATGACATGTATTCAAAATTTTCCTAAACTCAAGTAAAATTGAAAGACAACTATTGACAGGAATATTTAGGTGAAATCATATGGCATTTAGTTATTTGTTCTAGATATTTTGGGCAAGTGGAAAATAATCCAATTTTTTGCATCTTAAATTGTGTGAATAAAATGAAAATGTTCACTATATAATTAATATAATCATATTTCTATCAAAAATAGTAAATGGAATTTAGTAAAATCTTCATCCATGTAAATATTCATTATTTGACATATAGTAAAGTTTCTTTATCTAGTAAGTGTCAAATATCCAAAGCATTCCTTTTTTGTGTTATATTGTCAGATTTGAACTTAGGCCCTAGGTTCTGTTTCTGAGATTGCTTGTTTTATTTTGCTCAAGATTATTATTTTACCACTGGAATCACAGCTACTCTTCTGTCTCTGGTTCAGTAATGGGAAGTAAGAGTGTCAAAGACTTTCCTATTCAAGCTAACTTCAAACTGCATTTCTCATATCTCAGCCTTATGAGTAAATAGGGTAAGAGGCACGAGCTACTGGCATCCTGCTGAAGCATTCATTTTTATAACTTTTATTTAATATCATTGATGTAGTTTAATAATATCAATGTCAGTATCAAATCTTACTTTGCCTAAAAACTGAAGATTTAAATTTAACATAGTAAGTTAAGTTTGAAATGAACCACTATCCAAATTATCTTACTAATAACCATGATTTACATTAATGATGATTTCACATTTAGGATGAAATGAGAATATATTCCTCACAGTTGAAGGAAAGTGCAATATTTAGAATTGTGTCTTAATAAACTTTAGGTATCTTTTTAACATATAAATTTCAATATTTTATTGTTTTATAATAATGTTGAACTGTAAAACAATCTGCAACTATGTTAATGTCTCTATTGTGTAACACTCAAATTTTCAAATAAGAATTCCCTTTCCATCTGCATTTTCCACATCCAGATACTCATTTAGCCAGAAAATGCCCTTAATCAATGTAAAGGATGATTAAAAATAATAGGGAATATATACACTTTTTAATTAGCAACATGTTCTTTCATACTTGTCACAGAAAATCAAAGCTTGGCAGAAGCACATGCTTATTTCATAAGAAGAATAAAAGTTGAAAAATCAAATGCAAATAATGACCTTTAAGAGTAATTCAAATTGTTCCAATCAGTGTTTTAAAAACTGAAATGTTGACATTACATTTCATCAAATAAATTTGGAAGAAACAAAGCTATTTTGCTAGTTTATATTATTGTTATTCACTAAAGTTTCTCACTGATTTGATTAAAATAATTAATTTCTTTTCCTATATGGATTTTCTATTGAAAAAGGAAGATAAACTTTCAAGTAATACTAAAGCCACTCGCACAATGATGTTCACTGCAGCATTATTTACCATAGAAAAGATATGGAACCAACCCAGATGCCCCTCAGTTGATGAGTGGATCAACACGATGTGGTATTTATACACAATGGAATTCTATGCTGCCATCAGAAAGAATGACATCACCCCATTTGTAAGGAAATGGAAAGGCTTGGAAAAAAATCATATTAAGTGAAGTAAGCCAGTCTCAAAGGAACATAGGCTCAATGGTTTCCCTAATTTGTCATAATCAGTAGAAACCTTAGGCTCTGCTAGCAGAGATTTACAATAGAGCAAAACCCAGATGCATAAAGCCATATAGGATGATACTCTATGAAAGAGCCTCCAAAATATAGAAACAAAAGCCATAAAATGAGTGATTGCTGTCTTTAATGTACTGTTATCTCTCATTTCCTTTGCTGTCCCTTGGTTATCTCTTATTGTTACAGTATTTTACCTTGTTATCTGATATATTGTATATATGTTTATTTGGTTATTTGAAATAGGATAGGGAAGGGGGAAAACAAGATGAAGGGTGGGTGTGGGGGAAGGAAAATGGGGACTAATACATGAGAAAGGGTATCAATGTATATAATGCAACCCTTCTATTAATTGCAATAAAAATATATAAAAAATAATTTTGCTTTAAGGAGGCCATATTATAACATCGATCAGCACACAAATATTTTAAAGTCAATGCATTGTGTTAATGGAATAAAATCTGGAACAATAAAATGACAATCTACATATATATTGATACAGGGCTCATAAAGAAACATATGACACTTGTGGATGAATACTAAAATTATTGAAAAACATTACTGAAGCACGTTAGAATGGATTTAAAATGTGGAGGAACATACTAAACACAAAATGTTAATTAAAATTACATTTAGACTAGTGCTGATTGCTCACACCTATAATCCTAACTACTTAGGAGGTTCATATGCAAAGGGTATCAGTTTGAAATTACTCTGGGAAGAAAAAGTCTTTGAGACTCCATCTCCAAAATAATCCACAAAAAGCCAGATTAGACTGTAATGAACAAGCTAGCCATGAGAATATGAGTCTCTGTGTTCAAAACCTGGTACCGATTTAAAAATTAGATATATATTTCCTCAGAAAATAATTATTTTTCAAGAAAAATAATTTTAACACACTTAAAATATTGGGAGGGAGATAATATGAAACATGTTTTAATATCAAAATATCAGGAAAGAATCTTTAATTCTCTCTGAAGTCATTGAAAAAGACCAAAGAGAAAAAGTAACATAGGAGCACAAAACACAAAAGTGTTGATAAAAGTGTAAGATTTCAAACAGAAGTACTGTAGGAGAAGACAAAAACTTTCCACGAATGCTTATGTCAAAAATAACTATGGCAGTATAATTCTCCTAGGTCAAAGGTCACATGTGAGCTGGAAAATAAAAATGTAGAATATTGGGAATAGTTCTCATCGGTTCAAAACTGTCTTTTCAAAGCACACATTTCAGTTCTGCAAAAAATACAGCAGGCTTAATCACAGAAAACAGTAAAACTTTGAAAAGCTATCTCTTTGTATGACAATAGAAAGAGCAAGACTCCATCATGTACTATCTTAGATCTATCTGTAATTTTTAGAGACATAACATTAAATTTCTGCACATACACCATATACCTATAACCCTATTTATAAAAATAAATAGTACAAAGCCTTATAAAAAGTAGGTAAATAACTTAGACACTTTTTAAATTGTCAATAAAAAAGCTAATCACTAGTACACCCTGAAAAATGCAACACAAAGATGAGTGGTTTTTAAAAATAAGCCATACATGGTATATTTAATCACATTATTTAAGAAGAACAAAAGTATAAAACAAATCATGAATTAAAGATTTGAATATTGTGGTACTAGTTGCAAAGATTTAAGGATATGCAAAATATCACTGAAATGTACATTTTATTTTTTATTTATTTATTTATTTATTGCCAGTCTTGGGCTTGGGCTCAGGGCCTGAGCACTGTCCTTGGACTTTCTCAAGGCTAGAGCTCTACCACTTGAGCCTCAGCACCACTTCCACCTTTTTTTCTATATACGTGGTACCGAGGAATCAAACCCGGGTCTTAATGCATGCTAGGCAAGCACTTTAACTACTAGGCCAAACTCCCGGCCCTGAAATGCACATTTTAAAAGATATGTTTTGGGATATTGAAATTAAATCTCATTCAAGAAGTTATAAAATACAGTATTTTTCCACCAAATTTTTTAAGTTAAATTTTATTATCAGAGTGATGTATAGAGGGTTTACAGTTACATTCCTAAGATAGTGAGTATATTACTAATTCATCTTTTTACTTTTTTAGGTCAGTCATGGGGCTAGAACTCTGGGCCTGGGTGCTATCCCTGAGCTCTTCAGATGAAGGTTAGCATGTTACCCCTTGAGCCACAATACCACTTCTCATTTTTTGGTGGTTAATTGAAGGTAAGAGTTTCACGGACTTTTGTGCCCCGGCTGGATTTGAACTGGGATCCTCAGATTTCAGCTTCCTGAGTAGTTAGAATTACAGGTGTGAGCCACCAACATCTGGCTTACCTTTTGTCTTGAACATTATTACACTTCCCATCTTTTTTGCCCATTTCCCTCCCCCCACAAGTTGTAAAGTTCATTTCCAACATATTGCCTTATAAATATTGCTGTTACACTGATTCATCCTTTGTGCTTTATCAACTAGTTTTCCCCCTTGCCTTCCCTCATTCAAATACAAATGAATGTGTATTCAACACAACAGGTACCAAGGTCAAATACAGCAGCAACAGAGGATAAACAATTACTGAAGAAAAGGCCTTAGGTCTGTGGGAAAATTTCTGGGTCTTCAGTACTATTCCCTTGGTTCTCAGGCTTGTTCTTGTGCCAGTTTCATGCTGTTTTGATTACTATAGCTCTGTAATAGAGTCTAAAGTTTGATATTGATATTCCTCAAGCGCTGCTCTTACTGGTAAGGATTGTCTTTGCTATATAGGGTCTTTTATTATTCCATAAGAATTTCTGGATTGCTTCCTCTATTTCATTAAAAAATGACTCTGGAGAAATGGTTCTGTTGCACAAGTGGTAGAGTGCTAGCCTTGAGCTGAAGGGCTCAGGAACAGTACCCAGGCCCAGAGTTCAAGCCCCATGACTGACAAAAACATAAAAAATCAAAAAACTAATGATTAAAGAATGACATTGTGTTATTGATTGATATTGCACTGAATTTATACATAGCCTTTGGCAGGTTTGCCATTTTCACAATGTTAATCCTCCCAATCCAGGAGAATGAAAGGTTTTTACTACTTCCTTAGTTCTGCTTTAATTTCCTTTTTCAGGTTTTTAAACTTTTCATCATGTTTCAAATATATAGATAAACGTATATATAATATATCAGATAACAAAGCCAGATATAATAACAATATGAGATTAACCAAATGGCAACAAAGGAGAAGAGAAAAAACATACTACATTAAGAACAACAATCACTCAAGATAACTCTCTTATTTTCATATCCTAGAGATCCTTTCATTTAGTCTCATCCTTTATGATCTTATAGGGAAGGGGGGGAAACAAGGAGTGAGAGAGGGAAAAGGGGACAAAAACATGAGAAAGGGTATCAATGTGTGAGAAATAATGCGCCTACTATCTGGTGAATGTAACTGTAATCTTTCTATACATTACCTTGACAAGAAAAATAAAATGAATTTTAAAAAGTTTTCATGATGGTGTTCCTTCACTTCCTTCATTAAGTCAATCTTTCATATTATATTTTTGAGGCTATTGTAAGAGGAGTTGCTTTTCTGATTGTAGCCTCGTTCTTCTCATTGTTGGCATACAGGAAAGGTATTGATTTTTGAGGGTTCATTTTATACCCTGCTACTTAGCCGAAGTATAGCATTAGTGTGAGAAACTAGGGAGTGGAGTCTATATCATTGTTTTTTCCCCCTTCTTATTCTGTATTTCTTGTTTTTTATTTAATTTTATTGTTGGTGTGATGTATAGAGAGGTTACAGTTATATCTGTCAGGAAATGGATACATTGCTTCTTGAATATTGATACTCCTTCCCATGTTTTTCTTCCTTTTCTTTTACCCCCACTCCTGTCAATCATCTTGTTTTCCACATCCTTCCCTATTTCAAATAAGCTTGTATACAATATACCAGGTACCAAAGTCAGATACAGTAACAACATGAGATAAACTATAAGGGGAAACAAAAGAGAAAACAATAGACTGATAGTACATTGAGATAAACAATCACAGTTAAAGCTCTTGTTTCCATATCCTGGTGTTCATTTCACATAGCTTCATACTGCATGGCCATATGTACGTAGTTTTTGAGCTATTCTGATATTCTGCTAGAAGAATCCTAGATGTATACTAAGTATTACAAATGAGGGAAACCATGGAGCCTTTTTCCTTGGGTCTTGCTTACTTCACTTAATATGATTTTCTCTGTCTTTCCATTTCCTTACAAATGCAGCGATGACATTCTTTGTGATAGTAGCATAAAACTGAAACGTGTAAATATCACATCTTCTTGATCCATTCATCTACTGAGGGGTATCTGGGTTGGTTCCATATCTTAGCTATGGTAAATCATGCTGCAGTGAACATAGTTGCTCTAGTAGCTTTAGTATGTCCTTGCTCTTTTATAGACATTGTGGTAAATGCCCAGGAGTCTTTCGAGGCACCTCAATACTGCTTTCCAGCATATGTTATTAGATTTCTTGATAACGGCCATTTTTTCTGGAGTGAGGTATAATTTCAAAGTTGTTTTGATTTGCATTTCTTTTATGGCCAGAGATGTTGAGCATTGTTCATTTGTCTATTGGTCATTCTTATTTCATCTTCAAAGAAGACTCTCTTTGAGTCTTTAGCCCACCTTTTAATGCAAAGATGATTTGTTTTTAAGAGATTCAATTTTTTGAGTATTAGGTATATTTTAGATATGAGGACCTTATCTGTAGTATGGCTAGTGAAAATCTCAACTCTGTGGTCTTTCGATTTAACTTGGTAACTATGTCTTTTGCCATACAGAATCTCTGCAATTTAATGCAATCCCATTTGTCTAAAATTCTTTGTGCCAAGGAGCCCTACTGTATTTGCTTTTCCTTCCTTGGAAATGTTTATGGAATCTGCTTTTACCTCAAGGTCTTTGATCCATTTGGAAATAATCCTGGTGCAGGGTGACATAGAAGGATCTAATTTTAGTTTTCCATAGGTGCTTAACCAATTCTGCCAGCACATTTTTTTTAAGAGACTGTCTTTCTTTGATTCGATTTTTTTGGCTCCCTTATCAAACATTCAGTAGCCAAAGCTCTCTGGGTAAATTTCTGGGTCTTCAGTTCTATTCCGTTGGTTCTCAGGCCTGTTCTTGCACAAGTTCTAAGCTGTTCTGAATAATATATCTCTGTAATAGAATCTCATGTTTGGTATTGATATTCCTCCAAAACTTTTCTTTCTGATAAGGATTGTTTTTCTATACTGGGGCTTTTATCATTCCATATGAATTTTTGGATTGCTTTCTCTATTTCATTAAAGAATGACATTGGGGTGTTGTTGGGTATTGTATTTGTAGATGGCCTTTGGCAGAATTGCCATTTTCAAAATGTTAGTCCTCCCAATCCAGGAGAATGGGAGGTTTTCCATTTCCTTAGTTCTGCTTTAGTTTTCTTTTCAGATTTTTAAAGTATATGTCATAGATTTCCATGACTTCCTTTGTTACATTAATTCCTAAGTATTTTTATGCTATTGCAAAAGAAGTTTCTTTCCTGATTTCAGGCATAAACTGTTGAAGTTCTGTTCCAATCTCTTAAATGACATACTGGTGATTCAACAATGTGTTGTTCAATCTCAATGAGTTACATGATTTTCTTTGGTCCCCTTTGGGGTTGAGTTCCAATTTTACACCATTGTGGTCTGAGAGAACGTAGGGTTTATTAATTTTTCAGGAATTTGCTTTGTGCCCTGATCTTTGATTTATTTTTGAAAATTTTCCATGTGCTGCTGAAAAGAATGCATATTCTGGTGTTGTTTCATGTTATAGTCTGTAAATGTCTGTTAGGTCTTGCTGGTCTTTGCAATTATTCAGTGCTGATGATTTTGTTGTGTTTTCACCTTCTTGATCTGTCCAGAGGTGACAGTACTGTATTAAAGTCACCAATGCTCACTGCATTTGGATCTGTGTGTGCTTTTAATGTAAGTAATGTTTGTTTGATAAAGTTACATGCTCAGCATTTGGTATATAAATGTTTAGAATGGTTGTGTCTTCCAGAAGACTAGATCTCTTTATTAGTATGTAATACCATCCTTTGTTTCTTGTCATTGATTTTAATTTGAAATCCATTTTACCAGATGTAAGGATGACAGCTTCGGCCTGTTTGTGGAGACTGTTTGCTTGATATATTTTGTTGTGTCCTTTCACTGTTAGGATATTTGGGAGGGGCAGATGTGTCTCTTGAAGAGAGCAGAAAATAGATTTGCTTTTTGATTCAACCTGTCAGTCTATGTTGCTTAATTGGAGAGTTAAGTTCATTGAGTTTGTTGGTGAAGATTGAAAATCTTTTTTATTCTTTCTGTCATTTTATCTATTTCTTTAGGGAGTGTGTCTTGTCAATTCTTGGTATAATTACATGGCATACTGTTTAGGTGCCATTTCATGGTCAATATCATATTTGTTTGTGTTCATTTTCTTTTTTTATTTATCTTGCAAGGATAATATATTGAGGGGGTTACAGTTACATTTGTCAGGTACTAGGTGCAGTACTTCTCACACAGTGATACCCCTTTTCATGTTTTTGTGAGCATTTCTCTCCCCCACACCCTCCCAATCTTTTTCTTCCCCCTTCCTTTTCCTATTTCTTTAAACAAATAAACATATATACAATATATGAGGTAACAAAGTCATATATAATAACAACATGAGATTACCCATAAGAGCAAAAAAAGCAAAGACAAATAAAATAGTATATTAAGAACAACAACCACATAAGATAAAACTCTTGTTTCCAGATTTCCTAGAGTTCATTTAATTTAGCCTCATCTTATATGACCTTTGGTTCACAGGTTTTGAGCAACTGCAGTCCTCAGAGTCCTAGATGTGTACTAATTATTAGGGATGAGGGAAACCATTGAGATTAGGTTCCCTTGGGTCTGGCTTACTTCACTTAATATGATTTTTTCCAAGTCTGTCCATTTCCTTATGAATGGGGCGATGCCATTCTTTCTGATGGCAGCATAAAATTCTATTGTGTATATGTACCCTATCTTCATCCCTTCATCTACATGGGGGGGCATCCAGATTTGTTCCATATCTTAGCTATGGTAAATAATGCTGCAGTGAACATCATTGTGCTAGTGGCTTTAGTATGTCCTTGTTTCTGGACATTTGGGTAAATACCAAGGAGTGGGACTGCTAGGCCATAGGGGAGCTCTATGTTTAGTTTTTTGAGGAAACTCCATAATACTTTCCAGAGTGGTTGGCAGAATTTGGCTGCCTCATATTTTCTTGACCAGAATTTGATAGAACTGTACAATGTTAACCAGTTAGAATCACTGCATACCTAGAAACAGAATATCGGAAATTGTGGCACAGATAAGTCCATTTACAGAGATGAGTTAACTTGCACTGAGAAAAAGTAATAAACCCATTTTTAAAGCTTTCTCTTGACATTTCATTACATAAATAATATTAATTATAAAAGACAACTGTTTTCATATTTTTAATATTTAATATTTTTAATTTTTAGAACCTTCTCCAGCTGGCATTAAAATTAGACCACCAAGAACTATAGGGAAAGAAAAAAAGCTATAAATAAACACTTTGGTGAGGATATCTGACTAATATTTCATGGAATTTCTTTAATTCTATTTTTCCAATTATATATATAGAGAGAGCTACAGAGACTTCAAGACATCAATGAAACTGAAGTGCAATATGTTCAGATTTTTACCATTATAAAAATGTCAGGCAAGTTTTATAGCTGTTTAGTCTAACAGTACTTGATATAAGAGGCAGTTGAGTAAACACTAATTGTCTACATAATGAATATTGAATGAACAAAATCATACGTTTTTCTGGGTGCCCAAGATGCTTTGCCATCCAATTTTAGTCTCATATATACTTGAAGTTTTTGTTAATCTTGAAACATAATAGAGAGGAAAGACTTTACCTTTTACAGTCATGCATTCTTGCTACTAATCAAGATCAGAGTTAAATGAATATATTTTAAAGTTCTAAATGATTACATATCAATTTTAAAAATTAGTTTCACTGTGTTATTTAAATTTATATCTAGTTATACTTGAATCAGATTAATCCTCTCTAATTCTCTTTATTTTTCCATCACTTTTATCCTCTATTGTCATAGGTTTTTTTGAGTCTCATTATGTCATCTTCATGCATAAAGATGGACTTTGTTACTTTTCATTACTTCTCATTTCCTTCAACCCCTCCTCTCAATCTCCATACTGACTTCCATAGGAACTGCCCTAAGTTATCATTTTTGCTCATGCTTTCACAGAATTTGCTATTATGTTATATTGGTGGCTCTTCTCCTTTGTGTTCTAGAGGTACAGACATGTCTTCAGGTAGTTATGGCCATTTTAATTTTTGTTCAATCCATTTGCCAATTTATTAATAGAGTTATAGGTTCTTTGGGAATTTATATGGCAAAAAAGTAAAAAAAAACCTGAAACATTCCACTATGATATTCTTAGATATCAAACACTTTCAGCAATATACCAATCTAAAAGTATACAAAAAGTCAATAGTTTTACTATACACTAAAAATGAGTTTTTTGCCAGGAATGGAGGCTCACATCTGTAATCCTTGCTACTGAGGAGGCTGAGATCTGAGGATCGTGGTTCAAAGCCAGCCTGGGCACTAGAGAACATGACACTCTTATCTCCAATTATCTACCAGAAACCAGAAATAGCGCTGTGGCTCAAGGGATGAGGGTGGGAGCTTTGAACAGAAGAGCTCAGGGACAATGTCCAGGCCCTGGAGTAGGTTGGTAGCCTTGAGCTAAAGCATTCAGGAACAGCACCCATGTCCAGAGTCCAAGCCCCACGACAGGCAAAAAAATGAGTTTCTTTCCCACAAAAGAAAGCAGGAAAAAATATCTGATTCATAATAGCCTCAATTGAATACTGAAAAAATGTTTATATAGGTAATCCTCTCAATGAATAAGGCCTATAATACACTGAATAAATAAACTGAAGAACCCATTGGAAGAGAGATAGATGTCTCACATTCATGGATCCCCAGAATCAATAGTTTGAAAACAGCTATTAATACTGAGGGTAACTTACAGCTTCCATTCAATCCTAATCAAATTAGAAATTGTTCACAAAAACAGAAAATACAGCTCTAAAGTTCAAATTGAGACCAAATATCCAAATACCAAATATCCAGACAATGCTGCAGAAGAAACCAATGTTATAAGTATCACAATACTGGACTTTAAAATATTTTACATAGGAATAGTAACAACATTGAACTCTCACAGTAACAGGCATGTAAACTAATGAAATACAATAAAAAGTGGAAAAAATCCAGACAGTTAAACCTAGTTAATTTTTTACAAAGGTGCAAGAATATATATGGGCAAAAGAACAGCCTTTGTTAACAGTGTGGGTATCCACATATATAAATGTATGGGTACACTTTAATCCTTGCCTCTTTCCACATACCAAAATCAACTAAGATGAGAAGGGCTATCAATTTATGAGAAGTAATATATCCACTACCTGACAAATGTAACAGCAACCCAGACAATAAAATACAATGAAAAAGTTAATGTAATATTTGAAATTTTGAAACTGCTACGGGTTAAAGAGTAAAAGACAGAGGCATACACAACAAATTCCTGGGAAAAACAGTCTAATATACCTTCAGAAGTAACAGCAAGGATTAATAAACATATTTGCTTCTTTTGCACAACAAATGATGTCATTCAATTGAAGAGATACTCTACAAAATATCAATAAAATATCATTACCAATTATTCATCTGACAAGGAATTAACAACCGGAATATATAGTGATCTTAGTTTGGATTGAAACTTTTCTTATCATCAAAATTAGAAATTGTTTTTTGTGTGCGTGTGTGTTTGTGTGTGTGTGTGTGTGTGTATGTGTGTGTGTGTGAGAGAGAGAGAGAGAGAGAGAAAGAGAGAGAGAAAGAGAGAGAGAGAGAGAAATCTAAAGCTATTCAAAACATCTTCAGTTCAAACAGCATGATTCTGTCATCAAAATGAATCAATACTGTCTTGTGAATAATAGGATTCAGAATGACACAATAAAAGGTAACAACACCAATTCTGAGATTGAGTAACTTATTTTTATTCTCTTCCCCTCCTCTCAACTTCATATCAAGTTTGATCAAGAAATTACTGACACCAGTTAAATTTACAAGCATTTTAAGAACACGATATAATATTTACTCAAGATCCACCTTATGAAGAGTGATGATCTTTATAGTGATTGAATTCGGATCCATTGCTAAGGAAGAAATCAAGAGAAATCACAGAAGACTAGCAGTCAAAAAGGAAAGGAAAAATAATGAAAAACAAAGCCATCATTATCAGAAACTATGAAAATAATATAATATTAAAGCTTTAAATTTTATACTTGATTCCAAGTGTTTTTTAATTGACTCTATAAGAATTATGAATGTATTCTATGGATGTTTTTCAATTTTTTAGAAATATATGACAAAGTACTTAAAGAAAATCATCCATGCATATTATACTTTGACCAAGTACTGGACTTTTCCCCAATTAGTGCAGCATTGCCCATTATGATATGAGATTGGCTATGTTAATGGTATAAGTGGATTCAGAAGTTGACACAGACTGTACAAATGAACTAAAATGCTTAAAAAGGGACAGGTGTTGGCTACCCATTCCTATAATACTAGCTACTTAGGAAGCTGAGATCGGAAGGCACTCTGGGCATACATATCTGCAAGAGTCATATCTAACTAGCCAGCAAAAATCCAGAACTAGAGACATGGCTCAAATGGCAGAGAATTAGTCATGGGTCATGAACATAAAAAGTTCAAGACACAGTGCCAGAACACACTCTCTCTCTCTCTCTCTCTCTCTCTCTCTCTCTCTCTCTCTCTCTCTCTCTCTCTCTCTCTCTCTTTCTCTCTCTCTCTCTCTCTCTCACACACACACACACACACACACATACACACAGAGCGAGAGAGAGAGAGAAATATATATATAGAGAGATATTGATGCTTAGAATGCAGAAAGAGACTACTTTGTTATCTCTCATTCTGATATCACTGTTTCACACAAAAGTATGTATATAGAACAACTAAATATTTATTTAACAAGGATCCCAACAAAATGCTGTATTATGTATTTTGTACCTGAATCAAAGGTTTTTTTTTAATTTGACTATATGAGAACTATGAATGTATTCTATGGATGGCTTTACATTTCTTTGAATTATATATCAAAGTACTAAAACAAAATCAAAATCAACCATGTACATTAGAGTAATGCAGTACTAGTTTCATTCTAGTATGTAGTCTGGTTGTGAACCAAGCTCTAAAGTAGATTATATAAGTCAATAGACTAGAGTTACATATACTCCTGAATGGATTATTAGCTGACTGCTCTAAAGTGATTATGTTTCAAGGACCATTACACATACTCATACATATATGCAGAGATGTACACACATTATTCCAGCAAAATTCAAATGGTGGTGGTAAAACCTATAGGCACTTTTGGCAATTTAGTGCTTTGAGGGTAAATTTTTCTACATTAATAATTCAAAACAATGCAATTTGTGTCCTGTGTTTTCTCTAATATTGACATGGCTTTATGACTTTTTTGCTGTAATTTGATCATAAGGGCTTTAAATATTTTTAGGTTGTTTGCTTGTGTTTTAAGTATTTGCTCTACACCACTTTAGAAGTGGTAAATGTGTAAACTAAATGACTTCCTTCCAGTCTTCATTTTTATTTACACAGTATTTTTTGTAGTTTTTGGATGCACACTAGAATGTATAACATACATAATTGCACATGTTCACATATACATATACCACACACACATGTACCCTGAAAAAAATCAACTGTACATCTTTATGATTAAACTTAATTTCCTGAAAGATATTTTGTCATATTAATGTTGTTGAAAATATATTAGACAATCTGAGTTAATGTAATAAACTTGATTTTGGGGAACATCTACACATATCTTTCTCTGCTCATAGAACAATAATAAACTATCATAGTCTGAAACAAGAGACATTTACTACTCACAAATCAGGAGGTTGTGAAATCTGAGATAAAAAATTGAAACATTCCATTCCAGGGAAAAGCTGCAACAATATGTAGCAACAAACCAACACTACAGAGAATTCTCAAAGATGTTCTATACATAGAAAACCAAAATAAATGCAATATAGAGAAAGAAATGGCACCTAAACAGCATACCATCTAAGTACCACAAGAACTGTCAAGACACAGGCCCAAATAAAAGCTTTTAAAAATGGTAGGACCTAATAAATATCTCTCAATCCTAACTCTCAATATCAATGGACTTAACTCTCCAATTAAACGGCATAGGCTGTCTATTTGGATCAAAAAGCAAGAGCCATCATTCTGCTGTCTTCAAGAGACACATCTTACCCAAAAAAACAATCATCTTTTGAAAGTGAGAGGTTGAATAAACTCTATCAAGCTAACGGCCCCCATAAAGAGGCAGGAGTTGCCATCCTCATATCTGATAAAATAGACTTCAAACTAAAATTAGTAATAAAAGACAAAGAAGGTTACTACATACTACTAAAGGGATCCTTCCTCCAGGAAGACATAACGATCCTAAATATTTACACACCCAATCCCGGAGCTCCAAACTTCATCAAGCAAACTTTACTTACACTGAAACATACGTAGATCGAAATACAGTGATTGTCGGTGACTTTAACACACCACTCTCACCTATGGACAGATCAACAAGGCAAAAACTCAACAGAGAAACCTTAGAACTGAACAACTATATAGACCAACTACATCTAACAGACATCTGCAGAATATTCCACCCAGCAACAACACAATATACGTTTTTCTCAGCAGCACATGGAACATTTTCCAAAATAGATCACATCTTAGGCCATAAAACAAAACTGGACAGATTCAGAAACACAGAAATTATTCCATGCACACTCCCAGACCACAAAGGCATCAAACTGGAACTGAACACACATCTCCACCAACGAAAACCCTGTAACTCATGGAGACTGAACAACACATTGTTGAATCACCAACGGGTCATCGAAGAGATCAGAACAGAAATCCAACAGTTTATGAAATTTAACAGTAAGGAGCACACAAAATGCCAACTCCTTTGGGACACAGCAAAGGCAGTACTCAGAGGAAAATTTATAGCGCTGAGTGCCTACAACAACAAGTTGGAAAAATTGCAACCAACAAGTTAATGTCTCACCTTAAGCTCCTGGAAAAAGAGCAACAAACCAACCCTAATCCCAGTAGAAGAAAGCAAATTATTAAAATCAAAGCAGAATTAAATGATTTGGAATCCAAAAAAACTATAGAAAGAATCAACAAAACAAGGAGTTGGTTCTTTGAAAGAATTAACAAAATTGACAAGCCCTTAGCAAATCTTACCAAAAAAAGAAGAGAGCATATCGAAATAAACAAAATCGCAGATGAAAATGGTAATATCACGACAGAAATTACCAAGATCCAGAATATCATGAGGGAATACTTCTCAAAACTTTTCGCCAACAAAGTTGAGAATCTAGAAGAAATGGATGAATTCCTAGCCAATACTAACATACCCACACTGAACCAAGAAGAACTAAGCCAACTCAACAGGCCTATTTCAAGCTCTGAAATAGAAATGGCAATTAGAGAACTTCCACCTTAGAAAAGCACAGGGCCAGATGGATTCACAGCTGAATTCTATAAGGTCTTCAAAGCAGAGCTCACACCAATACTCCTCAAGCTCTTCAACGAATTGAAAATGAAGGTTCCTTACCAAACTCATTCTATGAAGCCAGTATAACCCTCATCCCAACCAGACAGAGATTCATCAAAGAAAGAGAACTATAGACCTATATCTTTGATGAACATCGATGCAAAACTTCTCAACAAAATACTGGCCAAGCGTCTACAACAACTCATCAACAAAATTATACACTATGATCAAACTGGATTCATCACGGGGAGGCAAAACTGGTTCAACATATGCAAATCAATTAATATAATTCAACACATCAACAGGAGCAAGGACAAAAATCACATGATTGTCTCAATAGATGTGGAAAAAGCATTTGACAAGATCCAACACCCCTTTATGTTAAAAGCTCTGGAGAAATTAGGAATCCATGGAACATTCCTCAATGTAATAAAGGCTGTGTATGAGAAACCTATTGCTAGTATTACACTTAATGGTGAAAATCTAAAGCCATTCCCTCTAAAATCAGGAACGAGACAAGGATGCCCACTCTCAACACTCCTCTTTAACATAGTACTAGAATTCCTAGCCAGTGCAATAAGGCAAGAAGCAAGCATAAAGGGGATCCAAGTAGGGAAAGAGGAAATAAAACTATCCCTCTTTGCAGATGACATGATTCTGTATTTAAAGAATCCTATAGACTCTACTCCCAAGCTCCCTGAGCTGATTCAAAGCTTTGGAAGAGTAGCAGGCTATAAAATCAACCCTCAAAAATCAACTGCCTTCCTTTACGCCAACAGTGAGAGGAACAAGGCAATAATCAGGAAAGAAACTCCTTTCACAATAGCCTCAAAGAAAATAAAGTACCTAGGAATTAGCTTAACTAAGAATGTAAAGGACCTTTTGGACGAAAACTTTAAAACCCTAAAAAAGGAAATTAAAGCAGAACTAAGGAAATGGAAAAACCTCCCATGCTCCTGGATTGGAAGAATCAACATTGTGAAAATGACAATCTTGCCAAGAGCTATCTACAAATTCAATGCAATACCTATCAATATCCCAATGTCATTCTTTAAAGAAATAGAAGAGGCAATCCAAAATTTCATATGGAATAATAAAAGACCCCCTATAGCAAAAACACTTGTTAGCAGAAAGAACAGCGCTGGAGGAATTGCAATTCCAATCTTTAGACTCTATTACAGAGCTATAATTATCAAAACAGCTTGCTACTGGCACAGGAACAGGCCTGAAGACCAATGGAATAGAACTGAGGACCCAGATATTAAATCACAGACCTATGGCCACCTAATCTTTGACAAGGGAGCCAAAAAAATAGAATGGAAGAAAGACAGCCTCTTCAACAAGTGCTGGCAGAACTGGTTAAGCACCTGCAGAAAACTAAAGTTGGAACCTTCTTTGTCACCGTGCACTAGAGTTAACTCCAAATGGATCAAAGACCTGGAGGTAAAAGCTGACACACTGAAAACTTTACAGGAAGGAATAGGAGATACACTAGGCCTCCTTGGCACAGGTAGAAACTTTCTTAATAAGGACCAAGAATCACAACAAATCAGAGAAAGACTGGATAAGTGGGACTGCATTAAACTGCAGAGCTTTTGTATGGCAAAGGACATAGCTAGTAAATTAATTAGGAAGCCTACAGAGTGGGAGAAGATCTTCACCAACCAAAAAACAGACAAAGGCCTCATATCTAAAATATATCAACAACTCAAAAAATTGAATCACTCCAAAACTAACCGGTAAAGTAACAACCATCCCATTAAAAAATGGGCCAAAGACTTAAAGAGAGTCTTCTCTGAAGAAGAAACAAAAATGGCCTATAGACACCTGAAGAAATGCTCAACATCTCTGGTCATAAAAGAAATGCAAATCAAAACAACTCTAAGATTCCACCTCACTCCAGTTAGAATGGCCAGGATCAGGAAAACGAATAACAACAGATGCTGGAGGGGATGTGGCCAGGAGGGATCACTACTACACTGTTGGTGGGAGTGCAAACTCATTCAACCACTATGGAAAGCAGTGTGGCAGTGCCTCAAAAGGCTAAACATAGAACTCCGCTATGACACAGCAATTCCACTTCTTGGCATTTACCCAATCATCCAGAAACAAGGACATACTAAATCCACTAGCACAACAATGTTCATTGCAGCAGTATTCACCATAGCAAAGATATGGAACCAACCTAGATGTCCCTCATTTGATGAGTGGATCAACAAGTTGTGGTATTTGTACACAATGGAATTCTATGCTGCTGTCAGAAAGAATGACATCGCCCCATTTGTTAGCAAATGGAAAGACTTAGAAAAAAATCATATTAAGTGAAGTAAGCCGGACTCAAAGGAACTTAGGCTCAATGGTTTCCCTCATTCGTCATAATCAGTAGAAACCTTGGTCTCTACTAGCAGAGATCTGCAATAGAGCAAAATCTTGATACATAAGGCCATATAAGGTGAAGCTAATTGAAAGGACCTCCAGGATATTGAAACAAAAGCCATATAATGAATGATTGTTGTCCTTAATGTATTATGTTGTCTCTCATCTCCTTTGCTGTCCCTTGGTTATCTCATATTGGTATAGTATCTCACTTTGTTATCTGATATATTGAATTTATTTGTATTTGGATATTTGAAATTTGATAGGGAAGGGGGGAAAACCAAGACAGGTGGGGGGTGGGGGGGGGAGGGAAATGGGTACCAAGACATGTGAAAGGGTATCAATGTATGTGAATTAATGCACCTTCTATCTGGCAAATATCATGTAACCCTTTTACTAATTACAATAAAAAATATTGAGAAAAAAAGAAAATACAAATAGACTTCCAGGAAGATGGAAGCAGTACCACAGGTGAAGTCCCTAGGTGTCCCTGCTCAGAGATTTAGGTTTCAAGCACATGATTCACCTTAAGACATGAAGTCAGGGAGGCACCTAGGAAAACAACACCTCGTACTGTGCCTGCCTCCATACAGAAAACATGGCTGAAAATTTTAACTTCCCTCACCCAGGCTATCTGACAGGAAAAATTACTAGCTATAGCAATAACCAGAGTAAATTTATAACTCTGAACTGAGGAACTTCCTCTACAATTGCCCTAACTCGGCACAATTCCATAGAATCTGAAGTATGAAACAGCCCTGATTTCTGCCACACTGAATAGAGGGCCTTCCTTTTATTTCTTCTCTTTCTCTCCTTCAGTTTGTAGAGACTGAGAATCTTCATGTTGAGAGCTCTTGGTTTGCTGATTTGCTGATTTCATATATATGTGTGTGAGTGTGTGCGTGTGTGTGTGTATCTATATGTGCATATATGTATATTCTTTTGTGAGTTATGCATGCACACATCTAATACTGTATTCTTTTATATATATATTTTAATATTTTTTATTGTAATTAATAAAAGGGTTACATGATATTTGCCAGATAAATACTGTATTCTTGTTATATTGCTTTTCTCTGTTTAAAACTGGAAGTTTAATTATATAGGAAAGAGTCAGTAATGAGAGTAGTCAGCATTAGGGCTCAAAGTGATTAATCCAATTTTTCTTTACTTGATTTTCTTCTTCAGTAAAGAATGCAAAGTTTTTTTATTTCTCCCTCATTTGTATCTTTTACCTCACTTATTTTTGCTCTCTCTTCCTTCAATCCACCTCTTTCTCCTCTATAATCTTGAACCTCTCTACTCATATATATTCCAGAAAACTACCATTCCACATTCTGACCATACATCACAACCTCAGTATTTCCTCTGATAGTCAAATTTTAACAGTACAATTCCATGGCACAACTGAACTAACTCTACATCTTCACACAATAGTCTCTATAAGCCCTTAAACGAGAGGCAATTAGAGAGGCAAATCACTTTCAGGATAAAATCAGTAAAATGAGAAAGGTAAGTCACTTCCTATTAATAAAGCAAATGATTCATGCATATATACACCTGATAGTGGTGTACACAAATGCAAAAACAGTCTTAGCCTTACAAGTATTGATAGAATGCCACACAATGATAGTGGGAAAGTTTAACACCACACTCAACAAAAGATTAGTCAAGAAAACTGCAGATCAGCAAGGAACCTCTGAATTAAAAGACAATAAGCCAAATGGACTTAACAGATATCTACACGTTATTTCACCTAGTAAAAAATTAATATTCATTCTACTCAGTAGCCCTCAAAACATTGTCTAAAATAGATTATATCTTAAGACATAAAGAATATTCTCCTGTCTGCATTTACATAGCACCTTCTGAAGTAGGAACCACAGCCAAGAACTTGAGGTATCTGTTCTCAGGATGAACAAATCCAGGTTTATTGATCACATGGCTACAGGCAGATCCTTGCCAAGCCTCTGTATGATCACTGTGAATATCTCTTATCCTCTTATCTCCCAGAGAAACACTCTCAAGATGGCAAATTATTGCCTGTTTCCAGGCGTCTGGGGACACACAGTCCTGGCTTTCACAGTTTACCAGATCTGGCAAGTTTTGTCTGTTTTTCCACTGCTGAGTTTACCTGTGAACTTCTTGGTTGTTGACCTACACTGGGAAATGCAACTGCATGAAATATGCTTCTTTTCCCTTCTTTATTGAAGTTTCTTCCTTCTTGATTGATTCTGTGTGGCTCAGATTTGCAAAAGTAATTTGTAGATTTTAATACCTTTATACATTTTAATACCTTTCCTTTTCCTCATGAGCCTGGGTTTTGTTCACAGAGGTTTTTGATTTGCCTATTTGGCCTCCCTCCTCAACTTCTAAACTTTTTAGAGAGTAAATAAATTGTGCAAAGCATTGGATTTGTTATGAAAATTCCATGCATGTATGTAATATATTTTGTACTCACCCCCTCTATTAGCTTTTTTTGTGTGTTTTACACTATATCCCTTTCCACTTTCATATCTTTTATTTCCCTGGACTGTATACATAAGAGAATGTACATTACATTTTTTGAGACTTGTTTATTGCATTTACATAATAGCACCCAATTCTCTTCATTTTTCATCAAATAACATACTTTAAATTGTGTTTTTAATAATACATTTTTTCATATATTCATCCATTGGTGAGCACCTAGACTGATCACATTTGGCCATTTTGAATAGTGCACTTGTAATCATGACTATGCAGCTACTTCTATAGGAAGCTGATTCTTCTAGGTATACACTCACAAATAGTGTAACTTTGCCACATAGAAACTCTATATTAATTTTTCTTCTACCAATACTGTGGTTTGAATATAGGCCTTTGTGCTAACTCAGTTTTCTTCCTCACAACTGGTATTCAACCACTTGATTCATGTCTCTAGCACATAATTTTTACTCATTAATTGAAGATTGTTTCTCATGAACTGTTCTGCTTGGCCTAATTTCAAACCTTGATTCTCCTTGTCTTTATATGACTATGTGTACAGCCATGAGCAACCAGCACATTATACCTCTATTTAAATTTCATTTTTCCCCCAGGCCTCGGGCTTGAATTCAGGACATGGTCTCTGTCCCTGAGACTTTTTGTTTAAGGCTAGCATTCTACCACTTGAGCCACAGCTCCACTTCTAGTTTTTGATTATTAATTGTAGAGTGAACGACTGGTGCCCACCTATTAATTAATTAATAATATTTAAAAGTGCTTCCATACTGATTCTTAGAGTGAAAAGACTAGTCTCACATCAGCAGTGCGTTTGTGGGGTTTCTGAGATTTATTTGGAATAATTTCATTTTACCTTTATAATTATTTATAAAAATTATATAATATACATAAATTATTCTACTTTTCTGTGGCAATAATTCCCTTACTGCTCTGACCTCCTTCAACTCTTCTTATCAACCTTGAACATACCTTTAGTTTCAAAATCAGTGAATAGGTTTCATGCTTTCGTTTGTAACGTATTCTCCTTTAACATTTAATTTATATTGTAGGGAAAAAAACACCTCATATAAAATGGTTTAAAAATACAATGAGCTGGGTGAGGTGGCTCACACCTGTAATCCTAGCTCCTCAGGAGGCTGAGATCTGAGGATCTGGGTTCAAAGCCAGCCCAGGAAGTAAAAGTCTATGGGACTCTTATCTCCAGTTAATCACTAGAAAATGGAAGTGGGGCTATGGCTCAAGGGGTAGGGCAGTAGCCTTGAGCTAAAGAGCTCAGGGACAGAGCTCAGGCCCAGAATTCAAGTCCCCTGACTGATCCTCCAAAAATACAATGAGTATGATTAATGATTCTGTAAATTTTCTTATCATTTGGTATGTGTATTTCTAACATGTCAGCTAGTATTAGTCCTGATGTTGCATTTGTCAATAAACTTGCTTAGAGCTAAAACAGATGGTTTCATTAATAGGTGATATTATTTGCTGAGATACCTAGAATAGCTAAAGCCTAAACTAGCCTCTTTATTCTCATATATACTTTCCATTGTTACTTTTCATATGTTTTTATTATAATTAATAGAAGGGTTATATTACAGACTGCTTAATATAGTGACTTGATTCAAGAATGGATAAGGAAAATGTCAGATTCCCTGTATTAGTTCTAGTATAGCATCAATTCTTTCAATGCCTTACATATAATTTGCACAATAAATTATAATCACATTTTAGATCCATGTAAAATAGAAATAGGTAGGTTTCATGTACTCACAGAAATTGAAACAAATTATTGAAAATAACCTTTGTATATGATTTACCAGATGTAGTACATCATCCTATGTAGCATAAAACGCATTAATGGGTTACATTTTTGTTACACTTTGGGACTGTATTCAAAATATCTTGAAAGTATTTAGCTCTAATTTCTAATTAAAATTTATTTAATACAGTAGCATTCTCAAAGAATCTCTCTTTATAATATTTCAATCTATATGAGAAAGGCTAATAGAAAAATGAACTTAAGGAAATATAATTCAAAGTGAAATTATAGGAAATATTCCAGATTTGGTACAAAATTCGCTTAGATTCATGTCCTAATAACATCTAAATATCATTACAGTATGAACTGGTGTACTATCAGGTTACTTTTCATAATTATAGAATTTATATATGGTTTAATTCATATTGATATATATAATGGTAAGTACACAGGCAATTTAGAAAAGTATTAAATGACAAAACTTGAAATAAAGTTATTTTCTAAATTATCACTTGAGTGAAGCCTTTAAACATCTGTTTTTTTAGTTCTGAATCTGTCTAATTTATCACAGCTTTAATACTTTATGAACTCTAAGTTTTAAATCCCACTAAAAGTGCTTTGTGTTTTATAGAATTTTAAATATGAATTGTAGATGCAATACGCTAATGAATTTCAAAAGCATATTTTTTTAAACTTAGAGGAATATGATAGATAAAATCATAATTGAACCAAATTGAATGAAATTAAATGGATCTAAGTAGAGGAATAATGCTCAAAATTTTTAAATAAACCTTAATTCAGGATAAAATATAAAAATGAAATAATCACCATTCAAATACATTGAAATAAGTACATGATAATTTCCCCATCAAAATTGAGCTAATTGTTTATAACTTCTTTCCGTTCATTTTTAAAATTAAAATGATATTGAAAAATTAAAGATGGATTTATTCATTTTAATTTTAGGGTTTAGGTAGAGTTAACCTATTCCTTTTCGAAATACATTCTTGATATTTAAAATTAAATTTAGTAGAAGTAAGTAAATCATTTAACTAATGTATTTATTTTGGAAAAAAATAAAGCCAATACTAAATTAAGAAATCTAAAATATGCTAAAGATTTTTATATATTGTATTACATTTAATAATCATAATTTTTATAAAAGGCTTATTATGAATTAGTAGTAAACAAAATGATTATAATGAAACAAATGAATATACAAACAGTAAGTGTAATTAAGATTCCATATTCTGAGATTTTAGTTTCTGAAAGTTATTTCTAGCTCCTCTTAGAACATTAATGATGCAACTGGAAGCAATGTTTTCAGATGATGAAATTGTTTAAACAAATACTCTTCAGATTTGCTGTGCTTCTTAGAGACATTGTAAGCATGTTTCCAGTATCCATATGCTACTCTCCCATTTAAAAGGAGATTCTTCCAATTTCTGATATCAAAATAGTAATAGATACCTTTGTTTTCTAATAAGTCACTTTAAAATTTGGAAGATGACAAGTTTGTGCCAATCACTATGCTCCTGCATTTCTAAGAATGTTAAAAATACATATAGGCCAGTTGCTGGTAGCTAACATTACGTGTATTACAGGTATAATGGTAGCTACTAAGGAGGCTGAGATCTGAGGATCACTGTTCAAAGTCAACCTGGTCAGGAAAACCCATTAGATTCTTATAGAAAATGTATAGTGTTGACACTTCCTAGCACATATAAACATATATTCATATATATGTATACATATGTATATTCTTCTCAACAATGAAGTTTTTAGCATATTTAATTGTTATTTATTTTTTACTTTTGTATATATAACTTATTTTTATTAGTACCAGTAAGCATTTCAGAAGTAGATTAAGTATTTTCTTCATTATTTTTGTCTTCTGTATACATTTGTAAATCCTGGCCTATAATATCCTTCTTCATAATAAATAAATTGCATTTCTCCACATGGATAAAAGTCAGAATTTAGAATAGTGACTCAAATGGTAGAGTAGAAGCTGTGAGAGAATATAAGTCAAGCTAGAGCATTAATCCCTGAAATCAAGTCCTAGTACTAATGACCAATGAACACACACACACACACACACACACACACACACACAAAAAAAAAACACACACACTGTGCAACCACTCTGTACCTCACCTTTACAATAACAATTTTTAAAAGTATCACTATAACACATCAAAAAGTTCTAACAACAAGAAACAAATATAACAATCTATATAATAAGTGGGTGAATGAATTAGAAATGCAATTTTGAGAATTTTTAATGACTAAGAAACATGAGTAAATCTCCAACATATTTAGTCATAAAGAAAATGAAATCTACTAAGAAAGAGGCATCAGTGGTTTACATCTTCAATTTCATCTGTCCTGGATATCTGTTGGATTGCTGTTCAAACCAGCCTGACTAAAACAGTCTGTGAGACTTTGTCGTCAAAATATCCAGCAAAAAGCATATCTGTAGATGTACCTCAAGTAGTACAAGTTTGCCTATGAAAGCAAACTAAGCAAGCATGAGGCCTTGAGCACTTCAGTACCACCATCACTAAAATATAGAAATGAAATCTCAAGGGCTACACTACAATATCATCCTACCCTAATCAGAATGGCTATATATAAGAAAACAAACAGCTACTTCAGTGGGAAATTCAGGAAAGAGGAATGATTATATACTTTCCATGTGAGAGTAAATTTTTGTAGGTACTATTGAAATCAGCATGCAAGCTCCTTAGGAATAAAAAGGAAGAACTACTACCTTATATTACAGAACTATAAGGCAATAGTGTATCAACATACCTACAAATCTATGTTTATACAAGTATTATTCATGTTATCCAAACTTTGTAATCAAATTAGTTATCAACATGTAAATGAATATGTAAAATTACACTATATATTTATAATAAAGTATTCAGCTATAAAAACTAAAATTATGCCATTTGCAGGAAAATAAATTGCAGTGAATTTCTCATAGTAAGCAAAATAATCCACATGAAACATCTTTTTGCCAGTCCTAGGTCTTGAACTCAGGGCCTGATCACTGATCTTGGGCTTTCTCAAGGCTAGCGCTTTACCACTTGAGCCACAGCATCACTTCCAGCCTTTTCTGTGTATGTGGTATCAAGGAAGTGAACCCAGGTTTTCGTGCATGCTAAGCAAGCACTCTAACAATTAGGCAAACCCCTGGCCCCCGTCTTGTACTTTTAAAAGTGAATAACAAGATGCTAGTTATTAGTGGGTCATGAATGTAATCTTACCTACTGGAAGTTCTGAAAATATGATATTCAAAGTCCAGTGCCAACACACAGAGAAAATTTCGCTGGACCTCTTTTCAACCCATAGTTGGTTGCTATGTTATATCCATGACATTCCAAATGATATAGTATTGTGAGACTGATAGAACCACAATTCCAGCACAGCCAAGGGAGAAAATTTCATGATATTCAATAGTAACTGAGCCTAAAATAATTACAACATTTTCCACATGCACAGATGTAAAGGAAGCGATATACTCTTTGTCACAAATAACCAATTTAAAAGTAAGACTAGAGCTATATCTCTGTAGCAGAGCATTTCTGTAGCAAAAGCAAAGCATAGAGTTAAAATACCAGTTGGAATAAGGTTACATCTTGAAAATAAAGGGACCTTTCTATCCAGAAGATAGGACACATCAATGAATCAAACAAAAGGAAACACAACTTTGTTAAACAAACACTTTGGGATTTAAAAATACACATAGACCCAACACAATGATAGTTTGGGAATTAAATACAAGACTCTCATCAATAGGTAGGTCCTCCAAGCCAAAGGTCCACAAAGAAACCCAAGACTAAAATGGTGCCATAAACAAACCAGTCTGAAAGTATGTCTGCCAAATATTTCATCGAGCAGCTTCATAGTTAACATTCTCATCAACACCCCATGTAAAAATCCCACAAAATAGACTATAATTTAGGTCATAAAGCAAATTTCAGCAAATCAAAATAATCCCCAAATCATAACTGATCATGATGGAATACTTAGAAGTCAACATAATTCAGCTACCACAGAAATTATTTAAATTCATGGAGTCTAAAGAACCCTTTGCTGGGATGGAAGTGTGGGCTAGTGGTAGAGTGCCTGCCTAGCATGCATGAAGCCCTGGGTTCAATTCCTCAGTACCACATACAATGAAAAAGACAGAAGTGGTGCTGTGGCTCAAGTGGTAGAGTACTAGCCTTGAGAAAACCCAAGGACAGTGTCCAGGCCCTGAGTTCAAGACCCAAGTCTGACAAAAAAAGGAATACTTTGCTGAATAACTAGAAGTTCAAGATTAGAAATTCCAAAACTTTCTAGAACATAAATGAAAATAAAAGCACAACTTATTAGAACTTTTAGGATACATCAAAGATAGCTGTAACAGAAATAAGTTATAGCTATGAGATTATAAAAGATAACTAGGTAATACAGACTCTGTGTAGAGCTCAAATAGCAAAATCTTTGAAAAGGACTAGGTCAGAGCTCAACAAAATCAACACCAGGAAATGGGGGACTCCAAGAAGTGGAAACAAGAAATTTTGTATTGTAGTTTGGAGTTCCCCTTCCTTCCTTCCTTCCTTCCTTCCTTCCTTCCTTCCTTCCTTCCCTCCCTCCCTCCCTCCCTCCTTCCCTCCTCTCTCTCTTTCTCTCTCTCTTTCTCTCTCTTTGTTTCTCGCTTCCTTTCTTTCTTTCCTTTTTTTCCTTTGCTTTCCTTTTGTCTCTATTTTTTAAATATATCTTTTTCTTATGGATAACATTTCTGATTTGGCGAAGAAAAGGGAATGCACAGAAATGGTGAGACAAAGGATAATTCAAATCAGAGGTTGTACTCACTAGATATTAAGTTGGAAATGAACTATACAACTTGGCTGAGAGAAATCAGGGGGGGGAAATTGGGAGAAAATGAAGGAAGGAAGGAAAATATTCAAAAGGTAATGTACTCATTATCTGACTTATGTGACTAGAACTCCACTGTACATCACCTGTACAATAAAATTTAAAACTTTAAGAAATAGACAAATTGCTAGACAATCTGATCAAAATAAGAAGAGAAAGCAGCACTCAGATAAATAAAATTAGAAATGAACAAGGGGATATCGTAAGAATATAATTAAAATCATGAATATTATGAGTAAATACCTCACAATCATTTACTCAAATTGAAAATTGTAGTATAAATAGATGCATTCCTAGGTACCCCGAATTTACCAACATTGATCCAAGAGAACCAAACCAATCGTTTAAATACCCCCAAATTAACTATTGAGACAAAACCACTAATAAGGTATACTCCCACAAATAAAAGACTGAGACACCCATAATTGATAGCTGAATTCTACAAGACAAAAACTTGAAAGAACTAATCCATTTCAGATTTCTAGGACTGTAAATAGAATTTTGACTTAATGCTGGCCTTCCTATAGCGTAATGATAAATGATAAAGAAACTTAGTATTCAAACTAGGAAAATAAGTTTAATAGTACAAAATAAAAAATTATTAAATGAGGATATAGTGTGCTGATTAATTACAGTTTCTGTTTCCGTCATATTAGCTATTGCTGTTGTACTTAGCCTAATGGTTTAATGTGGTCTTCTGTGGCTAGGAGGATCACTGCTACAGTGTTGGTGGGAGTGCAAACTCGTTCAGCCACTATGGAAAGCAGTATGGTAGTTCCTCAAAAGACTAAACATAGAGCTCCCCCATGACCCAGCAATTCCACTACTTGGCATTTACCCAACCATCCAGAAACAAGGGCATACTAAATCCACTAGCACAATGATGTTCACTGCAGCGCTATTTACCATAGCAAAGATATGGAACCAACTCAGATGTCCCTCAGTTGATGAGTGGATCAACAAGATGTGGTATTTATACACAATGGAATTCTATGCTGCTCTCAGAATGAAAGACATCTCCCCATTTTTAAGGAAATGGAAAGACTTAGAAAAAAATCACATTAAGTGAAGTAAGCCAGACTCAAAGGAACACAGGCTTAATGGTTTCCCTCATTTGCCATAATCAGTAGAAACCATGGACTCTTCTAGCAGAGATTTGCAATAGAGCAAAACCTAGATATATAAGGCCATACAGTATGACGCTAAATGAAAGGACCTCTAGGATATAGAAACAAAAGCCATATAATGAATGATTGTTGTCCTTAATGTACTATGTTATCTCTCATCTCTTTTGCTGTCCCTTGGTTTTCTCATATTGTTACAGTATTTCACTTTGTTATCTGATATAATGGATATAATTTGTATTTGGTTATTTGAAATTGGATAGGGAAAGGGGCAAAACAAGATGAGGGGTGGGGGTGGGGGGGAGGGAAATGGGGACCAAGAGATATGAAAGAGTATCAATGTATGTGAAGTAATGCACCTTCCATCTGGCGAATGTAAGATAACCCTTCTATTAATTACAATAAAAATATATGGAAAATATATATAATCATCTTTGTTTAATTTTAGAAATTAATTTTGTACCACAAATTTTGCAGAAATGTGTTAGTAATTTTTCTGCAAATATATGTATAAATACTATTCACAAAAATATATTAATAATACATAATAATCACAAAAAAGTGCCTGGAATGTTAATAATATAACTTTTGTTTAAAAAAAGACTAAAGGAGAATTGAAGGATCTCTTTTATAGTCTGTCCTAGAATTTAAGCTATGCTTCAAGCATGCCAAGTCATTTGAAATTCAGTTACAAGACAATGTTACTTAATGACAACTTTCAGCAGATGGATACCAGCATATGTACACTACTTAGTATGATTAATTGAATGGCCAGGAAGGAAGTCTCATATCAAAATAACAGGAAAAGGAAAAGAAAATCCATCAAATCACATGATTTGGCAAATTAAAGGCTTCCCAAGTTTTCTTAAATACTCTTGATTATAAGCAAATCACACTTCAAGTACAATAGTATTTTTTGCCAGTCCTGGGCACTGTCCTTGGACTTTCCTCAAGGCTACTGTTCTACCTTGAGCCACAGCATCACTTCTGTTTTTTTCTATATATGTGGTACCAGGGAATGGATTCCAGGTCTACTTGCATGCTAGGCAGGCACTCTAATACTAGGCCAAACTCCTGGCCCCTATAATAGTATTTTTACTAAATATATAAAAATATATATTGTTCAATTGCTGTTTAATTTTATTGGTGAATTTTAATTTTTGTCCTTTTAATTAGATTTCAAATAATTTAATGAGTGACATATAAAACAACGACTAAAGTAGGAATAATTACTTGGTTTTCAGAGGAATTAGTGTGCTAATCATCAGAGTTAGTTTTGCAGTTCCTAAAATGCCTAGATTCATTCTAATAGCATATTATAGTTAGGCTAATGGTGAAGTTGAACCTGATTAGGATCACCAAAAGAACTATTTGGAAAACTTCTATAATCTGATTCATACTTTCCTATAGAAATCTTATGTTCTCCAGGATACAAAAAAATGGGGATTGTCTCTCATACCTTCAGTACTTCCTTTAAGTATAAGAAAAAAGATTTTATCAGTGTCAATCATAAAATAATGTCTTTGCCAAGGTCAGGGCATTTTACCTTGGTACTAGAAATATCAAATTATTTGGAAGTTATTCAATCACAATATTTAGCACACATTTCGTGCATTAGTTTATATTTAAAATGCTTCACAAAATAATTTTCCAACTTCATATACTTACACAATAGCTCAGTAGACATGAATATTTTTGTCGTAGGTTTCAGTGACTAGAGAGAATATGCTACATTTGCTCTTACAATTTTATTATATAAAGCACAGTAATAACAATCCACTAAGAAAGTCTTTGCATTAATTAAAGGAGAAAAATACATATTCATCTGAATTGTCAAAGTAAATATAATTATTTCTCTGGTTGTACAGGTTCCTGTGTATATCTTTAGATAGTAATGTATGATCAAGGGAAGTTTTCAAACATTCTTAATAGTAGTCATAAAACTGAATGGATACATTCATTCAAAGAAAGAAAGATCTGAATTACTGAACCATAAGTAATTTGTAATGTTAAGCTAATCAATTTTAACCCAAGCAAATACAAATAAAGTATAAAATCCCATACTCTGTTTACTACACTTTCTCCACAAAACATTCAAATGTAAATAAAATACAACTCATTAACATGATAGAAAACAATTTATTAAGAATCATTTATAAGCTAAACACTGTACTATAAACTGGAAGTAATTAATTTCTTGGTTTGCTTTATAATAGTGTTTTAATTTAACTTAGCAAACAAAGACTCAGTTTTTCTCAAATGAATCTGTTTAGCACAAACTCGTGTCAAAGAATAAGTCAGTTCCATGATGGCAGGTGACAATATGAATCCCAAAATATTATAATTTGTTGTAGCATGTGAGGAAATGAGTATTTTTATTGATGTAGTAAATGACAAGAGAAATGATATGATTATGTATTTAAAGAATCCTATAGACTCTACTCCCAAGCTCCTTGAGCTGATTCAAAACTTTGGAAGAGTAGCAGGCTATAAAATCAACCGTCAAAAATCAACTGCCTTCCTTTACGCCAACAGTGACAGGAACGAGGCAATAATCAGGAAAGCAACTCCTTTCACAATAGCCTCAAAGAAAATAAAGTACCTAGGAATTAGCTTAACTAAGAATGTAAAGGACCTTTTGATGAAAACTTTAAAACCCTAAAAAAGGAAATGAAAGCAGAACTAAGGAAATGGAAAAACCTCCCATGCTCCTGGATTGGAAGAATCAATACTGTGAAAATGACACTCTTGCCAAGGGCTATCTACAAATTCAACACAATACCCATCAATATCCCAATGGCATTCTTTAAAAAAATAGAAGAGGTAATTCAAAATTTCATATGTAATAATAAAAGACCCCGTATAGCAAAAACACTTCTTACCAGGAAGAACAGTGCCGGAGGAATTTCAATTCCAAACTTTAGATTCTATTACAGAGCTATAATTCTCCAAACAGCTTGATACTGGCACAAGAACAGGCCTGAAGACCAATGGAATAGAACTGAGGATCCAGATATTAAACCACAGACCTATGGCCACCTAATCTTTGACAAGGGAGCCAAAAAAATAGAATGGAAGAAAGACAGCCTCTTCAACAAGTGGTGCTGGCAGAACTGGTTAAGCACCTGCAGAAAACTAAAGCTGGATCCTTCTTTGTCACCTTGCACTAGAATTAACTCCAAATGGATCAAAGACCTGGAGGTAAAAGCTGACACACTGGAAACTCTACAGGAAGGAATAGGAGATACACTAGGCCTCCTTGGCACAGGTCGAAACTTTCTTAATAAGGACCAAGAATCACAACAAATCAGAGAAAGGCTGGATAAGTGGGACTGCATTAAACTGTGGAGCTTTGGTATGGCAAAGGACATAGCTAGTAAATTAATTAGGAAGCCTACAGAGTGGGAGAAGATCTTCACCAACCAAACAACGGATAAAGGCCTCATATCTAAAATATATCTACAGCACAAAAAATTGAATCACTCCAAAACTAATCTCCAAAGTAACAACCATCCCATTAAAAAATGGGCCAAAGTCTTAAAGAGAGTCTTCTCTGAAGAAGAAACAAAAATGGCCTATAGACACATGAAGAAATGCTCAACATCTCTGGTCATAAAAGAAATGCAAATCAAAACAACTCTCAGATTCCACCTCACTCCAGTTAGAATGGCCAGGATCATGAAAACGAATAATAACAGATGCTGGAGGGGATGTGGCCAGGAGGGATCACTACTACACTGTTGGTGGGAGTACAAACTCGTTCAACCACTATGGAAAGCAGTGTGGCAGTGCCTCAAAATGCTAAACATAGAACTCCCCTATGACCCAGCAATTCCACTACTTGGCATTTACCCAACCATCCAAAAATCTAGGACATACTAAATCCACTAGCACAACAATGTTCATTGCAGCACTATTCACCATAGAAAAGATATAGAACCAACCTAGATGTCCCTCATTTGATGAGTGGATCAACAAGTTGTGGTATTTGTACACAATGGAATTCTATGATGCTGTCAGAAAAAATGACATTGACCCATTTGTTAGGAAATGGAAAGACTTAGAAAAAATCATAGTAAGTGAAGTAAGCCAGACTCAAAGGAACTTAGGCTCAATGGTTTCCCACATTTGTCATAACCAGTAGAAACCTTGGGCTCTACTAGCAGAGATCTGTAATAGAGCAAAATCTTGATACATAAGGCCATATAATATGAAGCTAATTGAAAGGACCTCCAGGATATTGAAACAAAAGCCATATAACGAATGATTGTTGTCCTTAATGTACTATGCTGTCTCTCATCTCCTTTGCTGTCCCTTGGTTATTTCATATTGTTATAGTATCTCACTTTGTTATCTGATATATTGAATTTATTTGTATTTGTTTGTTTGAAATTTGATAGGGAAGGGGGGAAAACCAAGACAGGTGGGGGGTGGGGGGGGAGGGAAATGGGTACCAAGACATGTGAAAGGGTATCAATGTATGTGAATTAATGCACCTTCTATCTGGCAAATATCATGTAACCCTTTTATTAATTACAATAAAAATAAAAAAAGAGAAATGCACTTGTTTATATAATTTTAATGGGAAGACATGAAAATTTTAATAATGAATCATAGTACAATTTCACATTCATAATTACAAAAATGGAAGTCAATGCAAACAAATAAAAAGTCTTCAGTTAAAAATGCATCAAAATAAGCCATTATTCATTCACCTGACTGAATATTATGAGTATATATATATATATATAACTTAAATTTATCTATGGAGGATCCCTTGGTGTTCTTTGACAGAATGAAATTTGAAACCAAAAACAAATGAAAAATAAAAGAAGAGTGAAGGTGTATACAGATACTTAAAGTCTGGCAGAATTTAAATTAACAACATCCAATAGTTCTCTAATCACATCTTTTATTCATGACGGAATGGTAAAATGAGAATATCAATGCAGGAATTAAAATTTTAAGGGACATAGCTGAGAATTGGACATCTGGGACACTGAAAATCTCAGCATATCTGAAAATATAATAGATTTTCAGGTAATATTGTAGGCTCATCAATGACTTTTTTATAGATTGAAAATTACTGTATTTAGAACAATAATGGAATACTCTTCAGGAACATTAATCTTTATATTAATTAAAAACTGTTATACTGCCAAGATCATTGGCTAACATCTGTATCCTACCTATGCAGGAGCTAATATCTGAGGGTCTCAGTTCAAAGCCAAGCCAGCTACTAAAGTCCTTGGAACTCTTATCTCCAATTAACTACTAGAAAATCGGAAGTGGTGCTGTGGCTCAAGAGTAGGGCAGTAGCCTCGAGCTGAAAAGCTCAGGGACAGTGCCCATGACCAGAGTTCAAGACCCAACAAACAAATAAAAAACTGTTATACTTGGAATAATACAGATATCCAAAATACCATGCAAAAGTTATAAAATAATAGAAAAATGCTATAAGTAAGTTTGTATTAATTGGTGCTTCAACTATCAAGTAATAGGAAATAATATGCAGATATAGATGAATATGGAATTCACAGTATTTGAAAAGTATCAGAAAATCCCCTCCCTAGCATTAAAATTATCCCTTAGCCTATGCTTTTATATTTGGCTCTCTACCATTTGCTAATTTATGTGCGTCTTTTTTTCCCTGTTCATATAGCTATTCTGATTTTCTCCTGTTTGGGTGTTCAACATTAGCAAACAGAAGCACTCATAACTGATGTCAGGTTCTTTAAGAATATATTCTTGTATTTTGTCATATTTTTCTCAATTGTAAAAGAGGAATGTCATATCTTTTATCATAATACACACCAGGTAATTTAGACAAGTATGGGTACAATAAGAAAACATGTCCAGCATTGTACTCAACAAAACAATGACATGTATTGTTTTCCACAGTAAAAAACGAATGTACCAGATAGTAGAAGGAAATGAGTTCTTAATCCATATTAGTTCACATGTTTTCCAAGTATTATCCAGTCTTTCCGAATTTAACTGGCTAAATATAATGTCCAATAGCTCACACGATGATACATTTTCTAACTTCAACTCTTGCTGCATTAATGTTCAAAAGCCCCTTATTTGTATTATAATATCCACTGATCTTTCTAATCTTTACACATGTATAGGAACCAATTTTAACTGTCTGTTTCACTGCCCTGCTGAGGGTGGAGGAGAAAAGTAAGAAGGGATAATTAGTCTATATTACTTAAGATATTGCCTTTTACAGAAGATAAAGAATAATTGGAAAAATGAAAGCTCTGAAAATCTTCGGAAAATTCAGATGTTTCCACTGAAAAAAGTTTGCAATGTCAATACTGAATAGGAAAGAAAAGCCATGTGAGATAACAGGAGCATTTTTTTGGTCAGTTGTGGGGCTTAAACTCTGGGCCTGGGCATTGTCCATGAGCTCTTAAGCTCAAGGCTACCACCCTGTTGGGAGCTGGAGTGTGGATTCAGACTGACCCATGTATCTGTATAACTCAGTAAGATAACCACACAAAAAATAAGCTGTCATGTATGATACCATGCCTATGAACTTTGAGCTACACTGTCAGTATTGTGAACTTCCTGGCTTTATTGATTTATTGCTTTATCTTTTGACTGAGACTTGATTACCATTTGGTGCTAATGTAACCCCTGGCAGTTCCCTTGTTTCAAGAAAGACTGGATTTAGAAGTGAACGGTGCTAAAGTCTTAAGCTCACAGACTTAGGCTACAGTCTTGAGCTGCTGACTTGAGCTGTAGACCTGCCGACCCCATCTGTTTATTTCTTGTCTTTTTCTTTTCCAAGTCCTCACCCCCTAAATCAGGAATCCCGGTTCACTGCGGGCTGGCTCCGGAACCACGCTGTCACTTGAGCCACAGAGCCACTTCCAGTTTTCTAGAGGTTAATTGGATAAGAGTCTCAAAGTCTTTACTGTAGTGCCCAGGCTGACTTTTGAGTTGTGATCCTCAGATCTCACACTCCTGAGTAGCAAGGATTAAAGGCATGAGAAACCATGCCTGAGGAGCATTTTTTGTAACTCATATATCTTGATTGATACTGGACCCATACAAATTATGAATATTGTTAACTATATTAATAATTACAAAAAGGTCCATTTTCTATGAGGTTTGCAGTGAGCCAGCCAGTATTCTATTCTGGAATGTGTTATATTCAATTTTATCACTAAGACATCCTGAAAACTACTAATGATATAAGGAGCTACATAGAATATTTTGCATGCTACACTTGGTGCAAATGCATGTGTTCATAATGAAATAACCTTGAGGAGATGCATTAGGAAACTAATAATAAATATCCAAAATCAGAATTCTTAGAAATTCTTTTTTTGCCAGTCCTGGGGCTTGAACTCAGGGCCTGAGCATAATTCTTGGGCTTTCCTCAAGGCTAGAGCTCTACCACTTGAGCCACAGTACCACTTCTGGCTTTTTTCAGTGTATGTGGTACCGAGGAATTGAACCCAGGTCATTGTGCATGCTAGGCAAGCACTCTACCACTAGGCCAAACCCCAGCCCAGAAATTCTTTTAAAATTTTAAGGAGCTTAGGTAAATAACAAGTAAAAAATGAATACTGGAATTAATACAAGTGAATAAACACTTCTACCTACCTCTGCAATGCAGAAGTTTTAAAAATAATCACTTTCTAATTGTAAGAGGTTTCAAATTCTGAAAGTCTAAAAGTGGCAAGATTTGTAACAGAGAACTTATCAGTTATAAAAATCATAAATATTAAGCCCCTTCGTGCCATGCTGAAATATGCAGTGGAAAATGTCTATGAGAATATATTGCTTCTATAGACATAAGATGCTTCTTAATTCAAAACAGCAAGACAGAGGAAGATACTACTAGGCATGGAAGATAGAGCAAAAGGGCAGGATGGAATCCTTTCATATATCTTGGATACCATGTCTGGAAATGCCTATGGTACAAATATTAGCTGTTGCTTCAGTTATATCTCATAAACTACATTAAAATTCCTCTATTGACAAATAAAAATAGCCATCTGTTTCATATTGTTCAATAAATAATTGAATATTATAAATATTTTCACCTTGTAGTAATACTATTTACTTGGCTTTAAAGTTTTTTACCTTCATAATTCTTTGGTGCTCATTTTACTTTTGATTTGATCAAAATTTTTATCACTACGAATATTTTATTTTTCAGTTCTACAATTTTTTTCTGATTTTTAGTTTCCACATTTCTCCTGAGATATCAAATAACTTCATATATTCTATCTATCTTTGTAGGAATGCTACTACTAAAGTATTTATAACAATATTTATCTTTCTATTTCAATAGTTTATCACATGTAACTCCACTTTTGTTGTTGTTTTTGTTGAGCCACATTACCACCTTCCTCAGTACCACATACACAGAAAAAGTCAGAAGTGGTAATGTGGCTCAAGTGGAAGAGTGCCTTGAGCACAGAGAGGTTCAGGGGCAAAGCCCAGGCCCAGAGTTCAATCCCCATGATCAACAACAACAACAACAAAAGTGGAGTTACATGTGATAAGCTATTGACATCTCTAATAAAAGACTTTCACTCAAGTAGAAATGAAAAGAAAGTAAACTTGCAAAGATTACATTATGAGAATGAAAAATTTTAAAGTTGAATTTTTGAAGTAATTTTCATCATAAATCAAGAACAACTCACATGTGTCTTTTGTAAACATTAATATTTAAATTAATTTGGAAGATTTTATGAAAGCAATAAGAAAATATAATTAAATATTCTGTGAAATTATT
This sequence comes from Megascapheus bottae, assembly GCF_031878675.1. Lineage (NCBI taxonomy): Eukaryota > Metazoa > Chordata > Mammalia > Rodentia > Geomyidae > Megascapheus > Megascapheus bottae. The sequence continues at coordinate 86,662,034 of NC_143547.1, forward strand.
GGAAAGGACATAATTGAATTTATTTGCAGATAATTTAATTTTCCAACTGAAAAACCCAGTAGACCATAATGAAAAAATATGAAAATTGGGTAACTTACTAGTTTATAAGAATAAAATACAGAATATTTAACTTCTCTTCATATTGCTAAAAGTCAGTTGAAATCTTATGTAAAAAGTAGATCGTGCATAATAATTGAAATTTATATTGCCATCCACATTAAATAATAATTTTATTTTACAAGGCTGAGAGTTTAGCCTAGTGGTAGAGTCCTTGCCTAGCATGCACCGAAGACCCAGGTTCAATTCCTCGGTACTACATACATAGAAAAACATCCTGGAAGTGGTGCTGAGACTCAAGTGGTAGAGCTCTAGCCTTGAGAAAGACCAAGGACAGTGCTCAGGCTCTGAGCTCAAGCCCAGGACTGGCAAAAGTAAATTATCAATTTACATCTTTCTGTATGTTTGAGAAAGATTTTAAAGTTAATATAAACAATAGATACCAAAGCAAGATATGAATATTGACAACCAATTCTTGACAAATTAACAAATGCAACTCAATGGATGAAGACAAGACTTTTCAATATTTTTAATAAATGATGTTAGAACAATTGGATATCTGTATGTAAAATAATGAGAATTGTAGATTTTTACATTTTAAATATTATTACTTAAACACATGCCATAACTTTAAGATCTTACCATCAGATTTTTCTGTCATCTTTTGATGCTGCAAGAAAATCTCAATTCAGGTTAATAGTTTTAGAATTTATTTCATTGATGTAAAATATGCACACTATGAAGAATATTACTAGGAGCAGGATAATGCAAACTATAGAATAAATAAAATAAATAAAAGATGGAATTGTACAGATTGCAAATATGCATATGAAAAGATGTTCAACATCATATACTCGACAATTATAAGTTAAAAAATCATGACAATCAATAGAATGAACATGTCAAATCACTGATAACATCAAATATTGTCCAAGATATAAAGCTTTCATTTATTCTTTAGATGAATGTAAAACTGTATAACCATTTTGAAATAAAACATTAATATCTTAAAATCCTCAACATGCATTTACTACATGATCCTGCAATCACACCAATTCAGTATTTGCCAAAATGTGTTAATAGTTAGGTCAAACATATGAGAAAATGCTCATCATCCATGGACAAAAAGGAAATGCAAATAAAAACAGCTCTAAGATCCCACCTTACCCCAATCAGAATGGTCAATAGTCTGAATTCAGACAACAACAAATGCTGGCAGGGATGTGGAGAAAGAAGAACCGTACTGCACTGCTGTTGGGAATGTAATCTAGTATAGCCACTCTGGAAGGTAGTTTGGAGGTTCCTCAAAAAATTAAAAATAGACCATCCCTGTGACCCAGTCATACTATTCCTACATTTACCCTGAGCCTGGACATTGTCCCTAGGCTCTTCAGCTCAAGGCTACCATCCTACCCCAGGAGCCTCAGCCCCCACTTTGCACTTTCTAGTGATTAATTGGAGATGAGTCTCATGTTCATTAGTGCCCAGGCTGACTTTGAACCATCATCCTCAGATCTTAGTCTCCTGAATAGCTAGGATTACAGGTGTGAGCCACTTAAATTTAAATTAAGTGTATTTCATTAAATGCCAATATTAAGTTATACTTTTCCCTTCCCACATTTCTCCAACCTTTCTCCTTTTCACTATTTGCATATACATTTCTCTTGTTTGCCTACCACTTTAAATTTTCTATTAGTTGTGTTATATTTGTTTTCTTACCATCTTTAAAGCTTCCCAATGTATCGCTGCCCTCTCTATGTCTGTAACGGTATGTGAAGATGTGGATGACACAGTTGCTATAAGGTTTCTGCTTTTGTGTGTCTGATTTCTTATTGTTTATTGCCATTACTATAGTTTTCTCCTTTCTGTGTAGCATAGAAATTATTAAATACTGCATTTCAAATGTGCTGTGTTGATTTTCTCAAATTTATCTTACAACTTTGATTAGAACAAGGTTTTTGCTGTTTTTTGTTTCTGTTTTGGTTTTGTACATTTTGTCATCTATTTCTGATATGTGTACACTTCACAAAATAATCACTTTTCCCAGTCCTGGGCTCGAGCTCAGGGCCTGAGCACTGTCCTTAGACTTTCTCAAGGGTAGAGCTCTACCACTTGAGCCTCAGCACCACTTCCGGCTTTTTTCTATGTATGTGGCACCAAGGAATCGAACCATTAGGCCACACTCCCAATAATCACTTTTTAAATGGGTGACATTTTACAATAGAAAGCTTTCGTTAATGTGACCAATTAGTGTTTATAGGCTTTTTTTAACCTCTAGGGATGAATCTTTTATGGACTTATACATGAAATCTTTCAGTTTGAGCCTTGACTCAATTTCACTTCAGGATTTTATAACCTTTTGTTCATCTTGTCTATTTTTAATGACTATACAATTTTATGATGTTACAATAAGCCCTTGAGCATGCCTTCATTCTTTGTATCCCTCAGAAATACAAACTAAGTAGTTATAACTAGTTCTTATTAAAGTCTCCAACCCCCAAAATCTACCTCTTTAATGCACATTCCATTCTTACTGTACTGAGGCAGAAGCCATGAGATGGAATTATATCTTGGTTTTATATTACACTGGCAATGAATATTAAATACAACAAACTTATCTGTTTTGATACTATTCCTGACATTATAGTTTCCTGGGAGGCAGAAGGCTAGTAATTTTTTTGCATTTTTTTATTGTAATTAGTAAAAGGGTTACATGATATTTGCCAGATAGAAGGTGCATTAATTCACATACATTGATACCCTTTCACATGTCTTGGTACCCATTTCCCTCCCCCCCCACACACTAGTAATTTATTTTTTTGCCACTTGTAGGGCTTGAACTCAGACACTGGGCTCTGTTCAGGATCCCTTTTGCTCAAAGATACTATTCTACTACTTATAATCACAACTTCACTGCCAGTTTTTGAGAAGTTCATTGGAGATAAAAGTATGACAGGGACTTTTCTTCCTGGGCTGGCTTCAAACCACCACTATTCCCTTATCTTAGCCTCCTGAATAGCTAGGGTTATAGGCACGAGCCACCAGTGATCACCTTGAAGCCTAGTGTTTAAAGGGCAAATTGTTTCAAAAATTGTAGTTTCTCCATAGTAGAAAAAGAGCTTGGAATTTCTGCTTGCTATTTTGCTATTATTCCCTACAATCAGTACTCACTATCTAAATAATACTAATTCTACTTCACATACATTTTTTCAATTATCAATAGTAAATACGTACTGCCTTTTAATCAGAAAATTGAAGTAATTCTAATATTCTTACTTGACTTTCTTAGAAAAAACTTGTTTGATTCTAAAATAAAATTACTCAAGAAATATTTCTTGGATCATATAAATGTGGGGATTTTAAGACAAGAAACTAAATACAAATATTTCCCAAGGAATAGGATCAATTTTCATGAGATGTATTTCTTCAAGGAATGGGAGGAGTAAAATAGACTTAAGTTGTCAATAACATATTTTGGAAAGTCAAAGGAAAAAGAAATAAAGAAAAACTGGTAGTCATTCAAGACTTAGCCATATAAAGAGGTTACATAGCAGGAGAAAAATGCTGGTAGCAATTACTGTATTCACTATTGAAGCTATAGTTACACCGTAAATTCCGATTTTTTTAGTTGACAGTGAGTCTTGTTAAAGGATATGTGGAAAGGCTTGCTGTGAATATAACAGTGAGAGCAAGCTAAAATGGTTATCAGTTGTAATATATATTAACTTAATAACAATACATTTAAAATGCACTAGAGTGTAGTATGGTCATGAAATATAAGGACAAGTTTTGTTCCTTATATTTCTGAAAGATCTACTATAATTTTAAACCAAACAAAAGAGAACAACACAATATACAAGTGTATTAGAAAGTACATGTATTCATATGCTTTCTGTGATTATCATAGGAATATCACTGTGCAAGTATTGGAAAGTGAAAACAAATCCAAGGAGTTAAGATTAATGTTTAAATAAGGACTCTGTCTGGAAAGACAAAACAAGAGGTAATACCTTTATGATGAAATAAAAGCACTATATAAAATTTAATATTATAATTTTACAAGTTTTAGGTAAAACGAAGTATATACATAAGCCAAATAATGCCAAACACACTTGTTTATCTCTCCTTACTATAATAATAATATTCTGTATTTTATTTAATACAGTAGAAGTTCTTATTGATTTTGTGTAGTTTATGAGAACTACTTTATACAATGGTCTCCAAAAGATGTAAAACATACTTTAACATCTATTTTCAATTATTTCTTAACAATTCATCAGTTCATTTTAGGTGATAATTACATAACAAATTATAGTAAAAAATTAACAGCTTTCATTTGTTTCTACCTATATCTCTTAGTCATTTGAAAAATTAATAATATAATAAAATATTGTGAAACCACTTTTTCTACTCTAATAATGTAAACTTCCTGAATAAGATGACAAAATAAAGTGCCCACCTGTGGCAGCTGCAACTGAGCCTGAAGGGTTTTTAACCTATCATCAGTGCAAGTTTAAAAGAGGAATGGAAGCCCACAGTAGTCAGCCAACAACACTTGAAGAGATAACACATCACAGAATTGAAAATCTGAAATACTAAGGGAAGGCATTTGTAACCCTCAGAAGATATCCTTCCTGGTTCCCAGAAAACAGCATCTGGAAGGAAATTTCTTCCCCTATCCAAGAAGAACACCATTTCTGAAGTGGTTCTGTGGCTCAAGGGATAGAGTGCTAGCCTTGAGAAAGCTCAAGAACAGTGCCCAAGTCCTGAGTTCTAGCCCCAGGACTGGCAAAATAATGACCAATCAGAGATAGGAAATTAGAAGAAAAAAAGCCTTCACAGCAAATTAGCTGACCTAGGAGACAGTGTCAATGGAATGCAAGATAAACTAGATATAAGCAACTAACAAGTAAAATAAAATAACATGAAAAAATAAAAGTCCTTACAGGAGCTTCAGGACTAAATCAGTAGACCTAATTTAAGAGTAAAAGGAAGGCAACAGAAGGAACCATGGAAGAATGAAATGAGTTTAATATAATACTAGCAGAGAATTTCCCTGAACATCCAAAAGGATAGGCCTATTCAGATACAAAACGCCTTTAAACCACCAACAGAACAGACCAGAATAAGACATCCCACTGCCACATTGCAATCTACATAGGATCAATAGAGACCAAAGAAAGCAACCTTAAAGATGTCAGGGAGAAACAATTACCTATAACAGAAATCCAATCATAATAACTACTGATTTATAAGCCTAGACCATGGAAGCAAGGAGAGTATAGAATGAGGTATGTCAAAACTTAAAAGGCAAACAATTATCAACCAAGCACAGTATATCCAAGAGAGCTCTCCTTTATAACCAAGGGACAAATAAAACCAAGGAAAATAATGAAACAATTCCTTTCCACTGAACCAGCATTATAGAAGAAACTTAAGCATACTTCATATGGAACACCAGCAAGAACACCATATTAGCAAAGAAACAGCCCCTTACCAGAGACCCAGATAGATAAATGAGCAAATGATGAAGCACATCCTCTAAGAAAGTAGATAATATTGCATGAACTATCAAACCCTTCTCAGTTGTAACTGAATTTTAATGGAATTAACTTTCCCATTACAATAACATAGATTAGTTGAATGAAAAAGAAAAATTATTCTGCTGTCTTGAAAGACACATCTTGCCCACAAAAACAAACTTATTTGGGAAGAGAAAGGCGAGCATAACATCTATTCAGCAACACATTGTTGAAGCAACAGTGGGCCATTGAAAAAATCAGAACAGAAATTGAAACATTTATAGAATTTTTAAAAATGAACACACAAAATACCATCTCCACTGGACGAGATGGCTCATTCCTGTAATCCTACTACATAGATCTGAGGATCAAGGATCAAAGCCTGCCCCGGCACAAAAGGACCTGAGACTCTTTTTTATTACCAGTTGTGGGGCTTGAACTCAGGGCCTGAGCACTGTTCTTGGATGGCTAGTGCTCTATCACTTGAGTCACAGCACCACTTCCAGCCTTTTTTTATGTAGGTGGTACCAAGGAATCGAACCTGGGTCTTCATGCATGCTAGGCAAGCTCTCTACCACGAGGCCAAACTCCCTGCCCCATGGACCTGAGACTCTTATCACAAATTAACCTCTAGAAAATGGGAAGTGGGGCTTGGCTCAAAGGTATGGTGGTAGCCTTGAGCTGAAGAGTTCAAGGACGGTTCCCAGACCAAGTTCAAGTCCCATGAGCCACAAAAAAATAATACCATCTCTTCTGGGACAGACCAAAGGCAGTACTTGGAGAAAAATTTATAGGTCTGAGTGCCTACATCAACAAATTGGAGAAATCTTAAATAAACAATTTGATAACACACCTTAAGCTCCTTGAAAAAAGAGTAATAAGTCAAACCTCAAACCAGGAGACAGAAACCAATAATCAAATTTAAAGCAGAAATAAATGAATTAGAGACCAAAAAAGCATAGAAAGAATGAACTAAACAAAGAGTTTGCTCTTTGAAAAAAATTAACAGAAGTGACAGACCCTTAGCAAATCTGAACAAAGAAAGATGATAAACCCCCAAATTCAGGAAGTTATAGACATGAATGGGAACCTCATGGCAAAACAAGAAAAATCCAGAACATTCTGAAGAAATACTTTGCAAATACTTGTGCTAAATCATAGGAGAATCTGGGACAAATGGAAAAATTTCTCCCAAATTTTGCTTTACGCAAACTAAACAAAGAAGATTTAAGCCGAGTAAATAAACCCATAACAAGTAATGCAATTGAACTGTAATAAAAAAACTGTCATATAAGAAAAGCCCAAAACTGATGGATTCACTGTGAAATTATATAAGGAGAACTCATTACAAGACTTCTCAAGTTCTTCAATAAAATTGAAAGAGAAAGACTATAACCAAACTCATTCTATGAAACCAGCATAAGCCGCATCACCAAACCAGATAGGGACACATCACAGAAAGGGAATTTCAGACCCATCTCAATAAAAGTCTGGACAACCAACTTCAATAACTAACAAAACATCATCCACTATGATCAAATAGAATTCAAACAAGGCTACACTAAAGCTACCATCATAACCATATTCATTTTATCACTTTTTACCAAAGCCAAGATAAGAAATCTATACAGAAGCCCTTCAATGGATGATGGACCAAAAAATGTGATGTATATTAACGATGAATTGTATGTTTCCATCAGAAAGAATGACATGCTCCATTCATTAGAAAATGGAAACCCTTGGGGAACAATATACTAAGCAAAGTCACACCTAAGGAAACATCATAGGTTGTGTGCTTTTCCTCATTTGTAATAATTAGAATGTGCCTATGAATCTACAAATAAACACAATGAATAATAAAAGACAAGTAATTCTACCCAGACATGATTAAGTAAATAACAGTCTAAACATTCACACTGTGAAAAGACAGGAGGATATTTGGAGAAGAGTATTGCAAGGGCTCAAGTGCTTCATACATAAGATCATATATGATTATAATGGAAAGAAACTCTAAGAAACCAAAGCAAGAGCTTTTTATTGTACTGTTTGTGGTTCTTTTTCTTCTCCCTTTTTTATGGGTTACTTTCTGTCACCATTTTTTATTTCTGCTTTTTTTTGTCAGTTGCAGGGCTTGAAATCTGGTCCTGGGTGCAATCTTTGAGCTTTTTAGCTCAAGCCTAGCACGCTACCACATTGAGCCACAGCTCTGCTTCCGGTTATTTTGGTAGTTGATTCGAGATAAGAGTCTCACAGACTTTTGTGCCCGAGTTTGCTTTGAAACACGATCCTCAGATCTCAACCTCCTGATTGACTAGGATTACATTCATGAGCCACCTGCACCCAGCACCATTTTATTTCTCTACTCTTTGTTTTGTATATACTTTTATCTGATTTAGGGAGTAAAAGGAGAAGCACATAAATGATGGAACAAAGAGTGAATCAATTCAGCCGTGAAACCCGTTAGACAATATGTTGAAAATGAACTATATGTGGGGGAGTGGGAATGGGAAGTCAGGAGGGGAAATCTAGGAGTGAATGAAGGCAGGGATGACACTGTACTTATTCCCTGATTTATGTAACTCACCCCTTTGTACATCACCTTTATGATAAAATTTTAAAGATATTAAAAGAGGCTATACTATAAATAATTTAATTGTTTTAAAGAGTTGAAGTGCTATATTGGGAAACTCTATCAGGCATAAATGATCAGTTACTTTTCTATTTTATGTTCTGCTAACATATGAACAAAACTAAGTCTATTTGAGTTGATAATAGGAGTTTTAAAAATATTGGTCATATTTAGTTATTCTAATTGTATATTTGTCTATATATATGCTGCTACTTCATTATTTGAACAATGCCTAAAGGACAGCTGTGAGATGATCATTTTGGAGATGGAATTTCATGGCTCCTTCTCCCAAGATGGCTTTTCAGCAAAATCCTGACACCTAATTAGGAAGTAAATACTATGGAAAATAAAAATAAATGAGAAAATACTTAACCCTGTTTAACAGATGATTATCAATTTCTTGAATGAGAGCAAAAAATGAAAGCAATAAAAGTCTTAAACAACCAAAACAATCCCATACACAATCTTCCTCATCAACTACACCTGATTCATCCTGTATCAGAGAAATAAATCCATTACATTAAAGACATAACACATGTAAATAATTTCTTAATTACTAAAACATGAATTGGTACTTTTACTTCTATGTATCTGCCCTGTACATACATTCCCTGATTATTGTCTCCTTAGCTCAGTCACCATCAAACCTACAAAAAACCGAAGTTAAAATTAGAATTTCAAGAAGTTCAATTGAATTGAGATTCTAGGCCAGAGGCTCATCACCTGTTTCTGAATAGCCTGTAAGTGCATGAACAGTGGAACTGACTTTTTTTCCCCAGGGAAAAAATAGCCCTAAGAGATCCATAGGAAAAGATGGGTAGAATACAAAAATTTAGACATTCATGAAATATATCATAGCTATAGAGCTGAAAGAAAGTTCTGAAAGCTGAAATGAGACAACACTTTTATTGAATTTTCTACTGAACGACCCCCATAGTCCTGATTATCTTGCAATTTAAAATGAATCCTACTTGCCATGTTCTTTAAAAACATTTTCTGTGAACAACAGACTTCCCAAATTCCTTGAATTCGGCAGAGGTGACCCATCTCTGCTTGAAAGTACTCACACATGTCAAGACAGACGCACCAATCCATGAAGAGAAACATCTGTCGGGAGAAGCTGTTATCTTTAGGGGGGTTCCCATGGGAACTAGTGGTTCCAGGTCCTTCATGAGCCTTTCCTCTAAACCAGGGAAGAGAGTATTGCCTCCAGAAAATACGATCTCTTCAAAGAGTTGCTTCTGGATGTCCGGGTCACACTTCTCAATGGTGTTACAGACCATTTTAGGCAGTCCTGGGTCATGTGTTCCTAGCCTCCCTGGGACAAAAAGAACCTCTGGAACCCTGCGCAGATGGTCCCCAATGTGGATGACGTTCCCATCTGGCAATTTGTAGTGTCTGTAGAATTCATGCTGCCTGTTTTGATATTCTTGGTTAGGCTCCAAGCTGACAAAGCATAGTTTTTCTTTTAAGTCATCCACCACCGCTTTGTTGAGAATACACGGGAAGATGTATCCTCGAGCTAGGAGGAGCCTTATGAGGTGTTCAGTTATATCCCTCCCTGCCACATAGAGATTGGAGACAGAGTGAGGGAGGGAGTAACCCTCATAAATGGGGACAGTAGAAGTGACACCATCCCCACTGTCCAACACGAGGCCTGTAACAAGGCCAGTAGCACAGAGTGCTCCTACAGCATGGTTGAGCAGGTACAATGCAGGAACCCCAAATTTTTCAAACATAATTTCAGCAGTTTTCTCCCGAATATTCCTTGGGTTCAATGAATGCTCTGTGATCAGCACTGGCTGTTCAGTTGGCTGGACTTTTAATTCCGAAGCAAAAAGATTGTACCAGAGTTTCTCCATGTCATCCCATCTGGTTATGAGCCCACGCTCAATGGGGTAGTGCAAATACAAGCTATCATACCTGTTCTGGGCTTCTTTACCTACAATGTACCTTTTACGATTTGCTCTTGCTGAAGGTATGCTGAATTTCGGGTGACCCACCACCGAGTTGATGACATGACGGGGTCCAATCTCTCCGGAGAGGCCTACTTTACATAGTCCGGATCCATTGTCAAAAATTACAGCTGGAGCATCCAAAAGATGTGAATTAAACATGTCTGCCGCTGATGCTCTATACTTCAGCAAAACTCACCAAGAGTATTAAGAATGCTTTATGGCTAATGGATGTTTCTGGTAGTTCAAAAGCCCCAAGGTTTCCCAAGTATTAAATTTGTTGCCCAGGTGAAAGTGGGAGGCTGACCTTATCTACCAGAATACTTTTGTCCTTACCCCATGGATGTTGTCTCCTTTCTGGCAATGAAGTGCCTGCTGGAGGCACATTTTCCAGAGTATTTGCCAGTTACATAACAATGTAGCTATGACAACGGTTGTCCTCAGTTAGGCTCAGCATAGGGCGTGGTTTCTGAGTCTTCTGCAGTCCTTATATGGTGAGACATGAAGCTAGGGGGGTAAACTAAGTTGATCAAAGCTTTAAGTAGCTGAAATTCCAAAGTAGAGACCTAGGTTTACAACAAACTGAGAAGAAGCCTACCAAATTCTATTAAGGAATACACAAAATAATGTGCATGATGTAGTACTAAGTTTATTGGTTATACATATACATATTATACACAACATACACCAGATGTAAAATCAGAAAATGAGTCATTATTTCTATTCATTTATTTATTGGCATTATCTAGGTTTAAACGTAGCCTCCAACTTGTTCAAATTTGTTTGGTAGGATGGCATTCTCATACTTTCTAGCTCTACATTTTCCTAATTACTTTGAATATGGAGTCTTACAGAATTTTCTTCCTAAGCAGGCATGAAAATGTGACCCTCCAGGTCTTAATCCAATGAGTAGCTAGAACTGGAAATGTAATTCATCAGTACCTACCCAGGCAACATTTCACTCAACATTTGGAAAGAAAAGTTTTTGTGATCACCAACACTGAGAAATGAATTACTATACTACAACATAAAAAATTAGAACATACAGCCAGAACCATGAAGGCATAACAAGCTTCAAGTGATGTTCCTTGTGAGCACAACTTGTAAATTTCTCATCCTGATGACACAATAAGAATAACAACTACAATGTGTTTATCAATGTTTTGATTGTGGAGCTATCCGAATGACTAAATTCCTGAAAATTTGTTTCATATGTACTCATTTTCTTAGTGCTTTGTGGGAGAGTAATATCCCTATGGCTTCAATTGTTTTGACGATGAAAACATATCAGAAATGAAATTTCTGGACATACAATAAAGAAGCATAGTTCAGTGAAGAATCAATAGACGTGTAGAGCTTTGGCACCAAGTTTGAATTTGACAGAACACAGAGCACCTAAACTTCAGGAACTCAGGACTGATCTGAAGAACCTGCACACTATTGAAGACTGAAATATTGTGCAGAGAAGGGATCAATACTAATCAGGACACATGTATGAGGAAAGTGTAAATTATGGAAAAGCTACTCTAAGGCTCTGGAAAAATAACCCTTGATTTCATATTAATACATTTGAAATGTAAACAGTGCAATCAAATTCCTATATTGAGGGTACTTGTTGGTATGTGTTTAGTAATTATATGAGGCCCAGAACAACATTTTTATATATTTTATTGTAATTAATAGAAGGGTTACATTATATTCACCAGATAGAAGGGGCATTATTTCACAAACATTGATACCCTTTCTCATGTCTTGGTCCCTATTTCCCTCCCACACCTCTGTCCCTCATCTTGTTTCCCCCCTTCCCTATCCTATTTCAAATAACCAAATAAGCATATATAAAATATATCAGATAACAAAGTGAAATACTGTAACAATATGAGATAACCAAGGGACAGCAAAAGAGATGAGAGATAACATAGTACATTAAGGACAACAATCACTCATTATATGGTTTTTGTTTCTATATCCTGGACGTCCTTTCATTTAGCATCATACTATATGGCCTTATGCATCTAGGTTTTGTTCTATTGTAACTCTCTGCTAGGAGAGCCCAAGGTTTCTACTGATTATGACAAATGAGGGAAACCATTGAACCTATGTTTCTTTGAGTCTGGCTTACTTCATTTAATATGATTTTTTCTAAGTCTTTCCATTTCCTTGCAAAAAGGGGTGATGCCATTCTTTGTGACAGCAGCGTAGAATTCCATTGTGTATAAATACCAGATCTTGTTGGTCAACTCATCAACTGAGGGGAATCTGGGTTGGTTCCATATCTTTCCTATGGTAAACAGTGCTTCAATGAACATCGTTGTTCTAGTGGATTTAGTATGTCCTTGTTTCTGGACGATTGGGTATATGCCAAGTAATGGAATTGCTGGATCATAGGGGAGCTCTATGTACAGTCTTTTGAGGAACTGCCATACTGCTTTCCATAGTGGTTGAGGTATTTGGCACTGCCACCAACAGTGTAGTAGAGATCTCTCCTGGCCACATCCCCTCCAGCAACTGTCTTTTTAGATTTCTTGATCATGGCCATTCTAACAGGAGTGAGGTGGAATCTTAGAGTTATTTTCATTTGCATTACTTGTATGGCCAGAGATCTCAAGCATTTCTTCATGTGTCTATAGGCCATTGTTAATGGATGGTTGTTTCTTTGGAGATTAGTTTTGTAGTGATTCAATTTTTTGAGCTGTTGATATATTTTAGATATGAGGCCTTTGTCCATTGTCTGGTTACTGAAGATCTTCTCGTACTCTGTAGGCTTTCTAGTTAATTTGCTACCTATGTCCTTTGCCATACAGAAGCTCTGCAGTTTAATGCAGTCCCACTTTCTCTGATTTGTTGTGTTTCTTGGTCCTTATTAAGGAAGTTTTGACCTGAGCCAAGGAGGCCTAGTGTATCTCCCATTCCTTCTTTAAAGTTTTCAGTGTGTCTGCTTTTTACCTCAATGTTTTTCATCCATTTGGAATTAATCCTAGTGCAGGGTGACAAAGAAGGTTCCAACTTTACCTTTCTGCAGGTGCTTAAACAAGAACAATATTTTTTAAGGATGAGGATTTAACATTCTTTTTCTTTGTAGCTATATTGTCGTGTTATTTGAAGAATTAAAGGAAGGATGTATATCACATTTCATCATATGTTCAGCATTTTACGAAACATGCACTATTAGTGACTTTTATATTCTAAAACACATTAAAATATTTTTTATTATTTCATTTTTTATTGTAATTAATAAAAGGGTTACATGATATTTGACACATAGAAGGTGCATTAATTCACATACATTGAAACACTTTCACATGTCTTGGTACCCATTACCCTCCCCCCCACCCCCCCACCCGTCTTGGTTTTCCCCCCCTTCCCTATCAAATTTCAGATAACCAAATACAAATAAATTCAATATATCAGATAACAAAGTGAGATACTGTAACAATATGAGATACCCAAGGGACAGCAAAGGAGATGAGAGATAGCATAGTACATTAAGGACAACAATCATTCATATATGGCTTTTGTTTCAATATCCTGGAGGTCCTTTCAATTAGCTTCATACTATATGGCCTTATGTATCAAGGTTTTGGTGTATTACAGATCTCTGCTAGTAGAGCCCAAGGTTTCTACTGATTATGACAAATGAGGGAAACCAATGAGCCTAAGTTCCTTTGAGTCTGGATAACTTCACTTAATATGATTTTTTTCAAAGTCTTTCCATTTCCTAACAAATGGGTCAATGTCATTTTTTCTGACAGCATCATAGAATTCCATTGTGTACAAATACCACAACTTGTTGATCCACTCATCAACTGAGGGACATCTAGGTTGGTTTTATATCGTTCCTATGGTGAATAGTGCTGCAATGGACATTGTTGTGCTAGTGGATTAGTATGCCCTTGTTTCTGGATGGTTGGGTAAATGCCAAGTAGTGGAATTGCTGGGTCATAGGGGAGTTCTATGTTTAGCCTTTTGAGGCACTGCCATACTGCTTTCCATAGTGGTTGAACCAGTTTGCACTCCCACCAACAGTGTAGTAGTGGTCCTTCCTGGCCACATCCCCTCCAGCAACTTTTATTATTCGTTTTCCTGATCCTGGCCATTCTAACCCGAGTGAGGTGGAATCTTAGAGTTATTTTGATTTGCATTTCTTTTATGACCAGAGATGTTGAGAATTTCTTCATGTGTCTACAGGCCATTTTTTTTCTTCTTCAGAGAAGACTCTCTTTAAGACTTTGGCCCATTTTTCAATGGGATGGTTGTTACTTTGAAGTTTAATGTTGGAGTGATTCAATTTTTGGTGCTGTAGATATATTTTAGATATGAGGCCTTTGTCCGTTGTTTGGTTGGTGAAGATCTTCTCCCACTCTGTAGGCTTCCTAATTAATTTACTAGCTATGTCCTTTGCCATACAAAAGCTCCACAGTTTAATCCAGCTGGAGGATGCCCCGCTCAAGAATTGAGGGGAGACAGATGCTGGCTCCTATTTTCCCGCACACCATACCCGCTGTTGTAAGGCAGTGTCCCAGCCCCTTCACTCTCCAGATCCAGTGGCCTGGGAGAGGAGCCTAGTGGGTGGGTGGGAGCTGGGATAGCTCCACCTCCCCTGGTGGGTTGCTGAGTCTTAGGGTCTGCCCGCCTGTCAGTCTCCAATCAGAGGGCTGGGAGTTGAGCCCGTTGGGCGGGTGGGAGTTGGGACAGCCCCGCCTCCCTTGGTGGGGTGCTGGGTCTTAGCACTGCCAGCCTGTCAATCTCCAGTCAATGGCCTGAGGGAGGGGGCTGTTGAGGGAAGGGACAGGATTCTAAATTCCTTGCCCCCCTGCTCCTGCAAGTCTTTCTCCGGCTGAGTGGAGGGGTCTGAGTTAAGTTCTATTGCTTGGCACCCGCTCTGCTTTCCCTGTGTGTTTGGGGACGCGCTGTGCTACTCACGCCTTTGTGTTCCATCTGTGGGTGTTCCACGGTGGTGGGGAGTCTTTCACTCCCCTTGGGTCTCCTCTGTCGCCTGTGGTCCGCATCTGGGTTCCGCTGCTTCTGCGCCTCACTGGCCCGGTCCTTTGCCCATTTCTGTGGGTCGGGGCTGCCCGGCCGGGCACCCTCTGCCGCCGCTTTTTGCAGCTTGGAGCAGGCGGAGAGTGGTGGGGGAGGGGTCCTCACGTTCCGAATTCTTTGAAAAAGTTGGATGTAAGCTTTATCTGGTTTTCTTTTCTGGTTTGAGTCCTTCTCCGTTGCTTCTTGAGTTTGTTGTTGTGGATTTCTTAAGATAATTGGCCCGTGGGACTCCCTGGTTCTTTTTGTGAGAGAGAGCTAGGCAGCGTCCTTATTGTCTCGGCGCCATCTTCCAGTTCCACATTAAAGTATTTTTATTGTCATGTAAGTGTAAAATAAGTTATCATTATATATGGAGGTTATACATTCACAATTTATTAGCCAATCCATAGAAATTAAAAATGCATAAAATAATTACAGGTAATAAAATAGGTTTCAAGTGTAGCCGTGTTATGTCCTGGGGAGAATTGCGAAAGTTATAATTTCTTGTAGATTGTTGTACTGATGTATTCCATTGTAATTTGGGGCAAGCTGCAAGGAATCAAATGAGAGCAAGATACGGTAGCTAGAGTACAGAGGATGAATATTATCAAAGTACTTTATATATGTGCTGAAATGTCATAATGAAATCATCATTTTATAAAAATGACATTCTGCTAAAAAGTATAATTAGAAGTTATTTTCATCTCAGTATATGTTATTATTCACTGGGAGTTCAGCATTATTTTCCATGGATTTTTTTAATGTATCAGCAGAATGTTTATTTGCCGCTAAAATTATTCCATATTTTCACATATAGTTAACAGAAAATATATTTCACCTCATACACAGTAAGAGCAAATAAGTTCAAACTTTCAAACATTAAAAATCATAATCAAATCTGCATCCAATAAATAAATGTATACCTCTAACAGTTAGATTATAAAAAAACAAGAACAAAGATTAACATATTTACTGCCCAAATTCACCAGTTTCTTTAACAACTCTACTATAGCCATCCATCTTAATCACAACTTGAATCTTCATTACACAGTACATGTTTAAATTGATAAATATTGTTTAAAAACAGGAGAGGATCATAAGAAATACCAAAATGGCTACAAAGAGCTTTCCAAATATTGGAAATAATATACAAAAATTAATTAGTGGGAAGAAAACATATCAAAGGGATCCAAAAAGTAACTGACATTAAACTGGTACAGATTAAGGAAAACAAATGGGAGAATGTTTGGCCTTTTTATATAAAGAAGCAATGGAAACAACCAACAATGACAAAACCTTGTTGTGGACCCTCGGAACAAGTCGATGAGAGGCTAAGTATACTAACCTTTAGGCTTTTATGTACTTAAAAACCACAGTTAAGAGAAAAGTCACATTAGGAAACAGAACATCAGAACTGAATACATATAAATTAAAGGCATACTGTTTATCACTCTACATCATTGCACATATTGTAAGAAAACAATACTGCAAGTCATTCTTGAGTTAAAAGGTTTTCACTGAAATAGGTAGTTCCACAATAAGGTTACATACAGTCTTTTACCACAAATTTAGTAAATATCAAAGCACTCATTTGTGTCACTAAGCTAATAAAATGATCCATATGGTTTACTGGTTTTAATCTTTTCCCTGCCTTCATAGGTTGACTTAAAATCAGTTATAAATGGAAATAGAGATCCAGTAGAAAAAAAATTACATTGAATGCTATATGGTGCATTCTTAGTATTTCATGCTGGATATGTGTATTGCTTAATTGACATGGTACCTGCTTCCCACACATGTTGATATTTACTCAGACAGATCTGCACATAGATGCTCTTCTTTTCTAGGCAGAGATAAAACAACAAAGTCTGAAACACTTAAGATTTTATTCTTTAAGTGATTTGAGGAAGCTAATGTCTTGTTTCTTTAATGGATGATAGGAAGAGTAGTCCAGGCTGGGAGTTTGGCCTAGCGATAGAGTGCTTGCCCAGCATGCACAATAACCTGGGTTTGATTCTTTGATAATGCATACATAGGAAATAAAAAGCCAGAAGTGGTGCTGTGGCTCAAGTGGCAGAGGGCTAGCTTTGAGGAAAAAGCCCAAGAATAGTGCTCAGATCCTGAGTTCAAGCCCCAGGACTGGCAAAAAAGAAGAGTACTCCACAAAAAAATGAAGCTATACATGCTAACCTTTTAGAGAGCGATGTGTTATATTTAGGAATAAAAATAGACACAAGATCATTATTGATTTGACAAATTTCATGTGCTACACAAACAAAGATGAATGTGCTGACAATGATGTTAAGCATAGTGTTTCCAGGGTTGAGTACCAAGATACCCCTGGTGTCTGCAGCCAGCCGTATGTGGCACTGGCAAACAAATAGCTCTAATGAAATTTTTCCTAAACAAGCAAAAATTGAACTGTAAACTGAATGGGCATATCTAGGGATGTTCCTTATTAGAATAAAGGCTAAAATCTGTACTACAGAAAAAATGGGTGGAGTTCATTACATTCTGCATTTTTTTACAACTTCTAGCCCAGATGGAATATGTCAAGAAAGAAACTAGTGAAACAAACAATAGGATGTTTGAAATTTTGCTTGAAAAAAGAAGTTCACCCTTTACTTCAGAAATTATTTGATTCTTCTGTAAAGCCAAGTAAGTGAAGGCAAACAGCATTCCATGAAAAACTAAGTAATGGTCCAACCTCCATCTGATCCACCACCATTTATATATATTCCCCTTCAATTCAAAACACTTAGACAAAGGCCAGAGAGAAAAGATCTTCTCAAATGCACCCTGAGAGTATACCAGAAAACAAATGCACAACAGCAAAATGGCTAATTTCAACAGTAAGTCGAAATGCCAAAAACAATTCCCCTTTGCTTTTTTTTTAATGATTTGGGGCCATAGTGCTAAAGTAACATATATGACCATAAATCACACAGTCACCTAGGGGACAAAATAATAGAGTTGATAAGGTCTATACATTACTATACATAACACCACTACCAGGAAATTGAGATGAAATAAGACCTGACACACTCGATGGATTCCAAAGTCTCCTTTGATCCAAAAGAATGAGAAATGTCCATACCCTTTCTAAAATAGATATGCAGCAAGCAGTACTCGAATATGCATGTACACAGGCAAAAATGTTCTTGTTCCAGAAATATGATAAATTAAAATCACAATTTGCATACAACTTTTCCATTCATCTGTTTGTTCTCTATTTAATACTTTAGTCTCTTTTCTATTTTCATTGTAAAATATTCCCAATACCAATATACATATACAATGGGAATAAAGAAAGATGAATGATTATAACATTTGTTTTCCTTCATAAACAGATTTACACAGTCACACATATAGAAATAAGCAGTAATTAGGCCTCGTTTGCAGAAAGACTGTGAAAGTATTTCTAATGGACACTTTCCAAATCAGTACTAGGCTTATTCTTCTGATGAACATTATGATGAATAATGTAAAAACATCAAATATCCAATAATAGATAACACAAAAAAACAAGCAGCTAGCTTCTGTAGGAGAGTAAGAGGAGGCTGAGTTTGACAACAGGCACCATCTACAAGTTTCAACATCTTATTGCAATACACACTCATAAGAATCATGGTACTCGTCTCTCTGCTTGCTTCAGGAAGATGTAAGTCATCCAAAGATTCCATAATTATTTTCTTAAGCAATTAACTTGGAAACACTGAATATCTCAATATTTGACTTAGAATTTTTGGGGCTAAGGTTCAAAATACTGACTGCAGCTTCATTGTAGGCATCTATCTTCTCATTAGTGATCATTTTCCTATTTTCACTTAATAGATATTCATAAAAAGGATCTTGTAAGACTCAATAAATATCATTGGCTTAGTCAATGTTTCCAAAAGTGGCGCTATGGAGATAATGTTCATTTTATACAGGGAAATCACTTCACTGATACCATTGTGAATCTTAATGGACCACGTGGCTGCTCCTGCTATAATCACATGAGGCTTTGCAAAAGAACCCTCAGTCCACACTTTGACTCATAGAAACATTAACGTCTGGAAGCCATAGAAAATCCACTTTAACTGACGCAATCTTATCTTCAAAAGGAATGTTTTCATGCTTATTTCCTTTTCTATGAACTGGAGATTATGTTTTTAAATTTTTTCATATATCTTATTGTAATTAATAGAAAGCTTACATTGTATTCACCAGATAGAAGGGGCATTTCTTCACAAACATTGATACCTATCTCACGTCATGATCCCCATTTCTGTACGCCCTTTGCTCAAGACGTTCACCCCCATTCCCTATCCAATTTCAAATAACCAAACATCTATACAGTATATTATATAACAATGTGAAATACTGAAACAATATGAGATAACCAAGGGAGAGGAAAATAGATGAGAGATAGCATAGTACATTAAGGACAAAAATTACTCATTATATGACTTTTGGTTCTATATCCTGGATGTCCTTTCATTTAGCGTTATACTGTATGGGCTTATGTACCTAGGATTTGTTCTATTGTAAATCTCTGCTAGGAGAGCCCAAGGTTTCTACTGATTATGAAAAATGAGGGAAACCATTGAGCCTATGTTCCTTTGACTCTGGCTTACTTCACTTAATATGCATTTTTCTAAGTCTTTCCATTTCCTTACAAATGGGGCAATGTCATTCTTTCTGACATCAGAATAGAATTCCATTGTATATAAATACCACATCTTGTTGGTGCACTCATCAACTGAGGAACATCTGGGTTGATTCCATATCTTTGCTATGGTAAATAGTGCTGCAATGAACATCATTGCGCTAGTGGATAAGTATATCCTTGTTTCTGGTGAGTGGGTAAATGTCAAGTAGTGGAATTACTGGGCCATAGGGGAAATCTGTGTTTGGACTTTGGAGGAACTACATACCCATTTCCATAGTGGTTTACGAGTTTGCACTCCCACCAATAGTGTGGTAGTGATCGCTCCTGACTTCATCCCCTCCAGCATCTGATGTTATTAGTTTTCTTGATCCTGGCCATTCTAACTGGAGTGAGATGGAATCTTGGAGTTGTTTTGATTTGCATTTCATTTATGGCCAGGGATTTCTTCATGTGTATATAGGCCATTTTTATTCCTTCTTCAGGGAAGATTCTTTTTATGTATTTGGTGATCTTTTAATGGGATGGTTGCT